>NW_024080909.1:19459-619459 GCF_003009895.1 Hyaena hyaena
ATCAAAATTGCACCAGCATACTTCTCAAAACTAGAACAAACTATCCAAAAATTTGTATGGAACCACAAAAGACCCCGAATAGCCAAAGTAATACTGAAAAATAAAACCAAAACGGGAGGGATCACCATCCCAGACTTCAGCCTCTACTACAAAGCTGTCATCCTCAAGACAGTATGGTATTGGCACAAAAACAGACACATAGACCAATGGAACAGAATTGAGAACTCAGAAGTGGACCCAAAAATATACAGCCAACTGATCCTTGACAAAGCAGGAAAGAATATTCAATGGAAAAAAGACAGCCTTTCCTCTCTTTCATACTGATTAGCTTATAAGCATCAAAAGTCCATTTTGTTGGGGCACCTGGGTGGCTCAGTCTGTTAAGCGTCTGACTTCAGCTCAGGCCATGATCTCATGGTTCGTGGGTTCGAGCCCCGCATCGGGCTCTGTGCTGACAGCCAGCTCAGAGCCTGGAGCCCGTTTCCGATTCTGTAGCTCCTTCTCTCTCTCTCTGACCCTCCCCTGTTCATGCTGTCTGTCTCTCTCTCTCTCTCAGAAATAAATAAAGCATTAAAAAAAAAAGTTCATTGTGTTTTCTACACCTAAAGCATTATATAGATATCAGGTAGTATCTGATTCTCATTGGACAGATGAGACAACCAAGGCTCTGAGGCTCTGAATGACATCAGGATTTGCTAGGTGTCACAGAGTCAGGTAGAAGACTGTGCAAACCTAGACTCACTACTTCCAGGATGACCTTTCTCATTCATTTTTTACTTGAAATTTAATTGCTTTATATTCAAAGGACTTGAACAGAATGTTCAATTTCTTTTGATCTTTCCTAAGATTAAAGTGGATAAAATATCAAACCAAAAACATTTTGTTTAGTGGATAAAAGAAGTGGCAGCAACAGCGTCCCCCATTATACTGAGTGGCTGGCTCCATGAACCAATGTTTGTGCAGTTAAATCACAAAAAGCTCAAGGGGCCCCAACTTAGCTGTATTTGGTAATGAGCATTTGAACATAACACACACACACATACATGCACACACTATTTAGGAAATTAAAGCTTTTCCCAGGCATGGTAAAATGGCCCAAATTTGTATGGGGCAAGTTTTAGGGACTCAGATGATAGGATTTTTGTCCTGTGATAAAATAAACATTAGCTCTTCCTTATCATCTCACTGCAGTTAGTGTCAGAGATCCATGTCTGAGGGTCAGCTTTGAGAATTCATTTCATATTCTGGTAAGAATGAGCCAGTAACAATTTGGAACACAGAATGTTGGCTGAACAAACAGACACTCAAGGCAGGCTTTTTAAATAAATGGGGGGAGAAAAAGCATTGGTAAGTGTGCCCAGAGTCATTGTGGCATTAGGGGCATTTTGATCAATTGAAATAACAAAGTAATTAACACCTGCTGTGTGTTACAGCAGGGAATGAGGTAAATTGCCATTCTCCTAGAAGCTTCTGCCTTCTACAATGTTATGTTAAAGTAGAGGCACCCGGAAGATCAATGTGCTCAATGCAGATCCCTTACAGAAAGAAGAGGTCTGCAGAACATGTTTATAAATTTAAATATACATATGTGTCTATACTTCCAAGAAGATTTTGGTCTCCAGGGATGAATTTAAAGGCTAGGCTAAATAATACTTAGTTCTGCTGGACAGCAGTATCTCTCTTAGATGTAGCATTTCCATCAGTTTCAAAGAATAGTGTCTTCTTGTATAGCAGTAAACTGTCCCTCAAAAACCTGATGTTACGGGCTCAGTTGTATACCCCAGAATGTATAGATGTTAAAGTATTCAGTATTTCAGAATTTGACTCTAATTGGAGATAGGATCTTTAAAAAGATCATTAAATTAAAATGAGGTTATTAGAATGGGCACTAATGCTGTATGACCAGAGTCCTTATAAGAAGAGAATATTAAGACATAGATACACACAGAGGGAAGACCATGTGAAGACACGGAAAGAAGAGAGACCAAGAAGACGGGCCTTGGGAGAAACCAACCTTGCCAATACCTTGATCTTGGACTTTTAGCCTCCAAACTTATAAGAAAATACTTTTTTTGTTGTTGTTTAAGCCGCCCAAACTATATACTTTGTTGTGGAAGCCCTAGTAAAGTAATACATCTAAATTCCCAAGAACGCTAAGTTAGGTTCCTGGATCTAATTCCAGTTGTGTGTGTGTGTGTGTAAGCTTGTGCTCAACGAAAAGCAGTGTGTTCTAGAATTCAGCTCAATTGTAACACTGTCTACTCAAAGATAGGATCTCATTACACAGGTAAAGGGTTTACAGGGCTCAATCCCAGAAGCCTACCCTCCAGTACAGAGGCCAGTCACAAGCTCAGGTAGTTACTTGGGCTTCTGACAAACCAGCTACAAAATGGAGGTTCCCTTGACCCCTTCCCTGGGTTCAATTAAATCACTAGAGGGACCATAGATGACCAGCTTGTTACAAATGACATTAAAGAACACGAATCCACAGCCACACATAGAGAGATACATATGGTCTGGTCCTGAACAAAGGGGCTTCTGTCCCTGTGGAGCTTGGGTCTAGGCACTGGCTCCCCACTGTGGAAGCTCTCTGAAACCCCTCCTGTTTGTTGTTGTGTTGTTTTAATGGAGGCTTCCTTATGTAGGCATGACTGATTAAATAGTCTGCCATTGGTGACTTATTGAGCCTCTAGCTCCTCTCCCATTCTCTGAATCAGAAGGTGGGACTAGAAGTTCCAACCTTTCATTTATGGTTGGTTTCACTTGCAATGAGCCCTTGTTCTTAGGTGATTTGCAGAAGTCACCTTCATTAACATAAAGCCAGTTGTGGTGGAAAGAGTTCATTCAGAATAACAAGATACCCATGTTACCTTGATGGATCTGAAATTATTTTAGGAACTGAGGACAGGAGACCAAATAGCATGACAAAAGATTCTCTCATTGCTCTTATTGCTTAAGAAATTCTAAGGGAATTTTTCTGAAAGGGAGCTGTAAGCCAGGAACTGTGGGTATATATATGCATATACATATACACACACACATATATGTATAAAGAATAAAACGGTGGCTTCAGATACGGCATCTATGATATCGTGATTGATAAGAAATGTATACATATATATTTGCATATATATGCATATACATATGTATACATTTCTTATCAATCACGATATCATAGATGCTGTATCTGAAGCCACCATTTTGTTCTTTTGATTGAAATTATTGGCATTATCTGAAAGATACCTCTGAGTTAGGCATATAGGTCAGTGCTTGGGATACATAAGGAAGAAAAAATGGTGTGTTGTTACCAAGACCCAAACAGGTTACTGGAATCTGGCATCTCCCTTGTGACAAGGAGTAGAAGTTAATTAAATAGCTATATTTTAAGAATTCATTATTGGAAAAAATCATCAATGAAACTGGGGTAAGGAGAGAAATGAAAAAGAATGTGGCATTATCAATTTAGTAAAAAAGCAAAAGATTGGATTTAGCATTGGGGTTGAAAAATCTCCACCTTTTAAATCAGAAACACTGAAGTTTTTCCCATAGTCTAGTATTGCATTACTACTGTGTTTTACACAAATTTTGTCATCTTTTGGACTTCAGTTTCCTCTCATACCCTTCAATCTGTGATAGTCTCCAACTTCTGACTTAACATTTTCCACAAATAAATATTATGTTTTAAATATTAGGTTTAGGTTTGTACACTATTATATTACTGTGTACCTGCTAGTCTACTTGGAAAAATGTATTTTCTTGCTTCTTATAAAAATACATACTCATTTATGACACTTAAAAAGAAGAAAAAGAGTCACCTATTCTATAACTTTCCAGAAAAAAAAAATAGTATTAATTCTGATTCATTTCTAAATGGGGTATCTCTTCCAATCAGATGAGGGTCCCCAAATGTGGGGTGACTGGGTAGAAGTCAGTAGCAAGGGCGGTGAAAGAATCACCTGAGGCAGAACAAAGGGGATAGAAGTTTATTGGATATACTGCCCACCACACAGGTGGGCAGGACAGCAGGGGAGAGGCTCTCTGCAAGGAGGCCATAGCAGGGGGCTGTTTTAAAAGACAAAAGGTGAGGAGGTATGGCCACACATGGACTTCTCCCTTTTCCAGTAACTGGGCCTGGTTGTAAGTAGCCGCCTGGTTAGTTGGGGTCGCCCGATGAGCCTGTCTGGATTCAGCCAGGTGGTTGCTGTGGCCCTTTCTACATTCCAGGGTTTAAGCCTGTTCACCTGAAAGCAGCCTCTACACATTCCACATTCCTCTACACATTTTTTTTGCTTAGTGTAGGCATATGTTTCTGGTTTATTTTCCCATATCAAATAACACAGTGTTCTATAACATGATTTATAACCCCATTTTCAGTTGTTATTGTACTACCCCTAACTTCAATGTGATGAGCAGTAATTAGTGCTACTAACCAAATATGTCTAGTTTTTCTAATTGCAGGTACATTATACGGTTCTGGAAGCCCTAAGTTAGGCTTGGCCAGTGAAGTTTCAGTGGAAGTGACTTGTGTTACTTCTAGGAAAGAACATTTAATTTCCAGAGTATAATCCACCCAAGTTCTTTCCCTTTCTGCCATGGTACTGGCAAGGACCAAGATGGTGCCTGTTCAGTTAGCCTCTATGTGATTTTCATTGCTTCTGTAATAAAGCATTACACATTTGGTGGCTTCCAACCACGTACATTTATTCTCTTATAGTTCTGGAGGCCAAAACTTCAAAATGAGTCTTATATGCGTAAATCAAGGTATCAGCAGGGCTGTGCTCCCTCTGGAGACCCTAGGAAAGAACTCATTTCTTTGCCTTTTCCAATGTCCATTATTACATTTCTTAACTCACGATGCCTTCCTCCTTCTTTAAGACCATCAGCAAAGCATCTTCTCTCTCTGACTCTGCTTCCTGCTGCTTCTGTCACATGACCTTCTTTTCTCCCCCAGTAATCAAATCTCCCTTTACTCCCTCTTAAAAGGATATTTATAATCACATTTAGGACCCCCCCTGGATAACCAAAGGGCAGTCTTCCCATCTCAAGATCCTTACTGTAACTACATCTAAGGAAGACCCTTTTCTGCTTAAGGGAATTCTCAGATTTCACAGATCTGGATTTGGATATGATTGAGGCTCATTATCTAACCTACCTCAGGCTTTATAACATAGTAAGGAAAAGTGGAGCAGACCTCCCATTCAGCCCACTATGGACATGTGATGTAAGCAATATACAAACCCCTCTTTCTATAATCCACTAAGATATAAGAAGTTGTTGCTTTTATAACAGCATAATTTAGAACAAACTGACCAGTAATGGTATTAGTTTAATATTTGTTGGCAGCATTACTTTTAATTATTGAATCTTTTTAGAAACTTGTCATAAACTATATCATATTTAATGTAATAAATACCATACTGGAAGTTAAGTTGACTCTAAGTTTTCAATGAATATTCTAATTGATAAATTCTTGTGTACATCTCTACTAACGCTCTGAGAGAAAAATCCTAGATAATGAACTCCTGAATCAAAGATTATATGAACTCCTAAGGATGGTCTGCCTATGGTTAAAGACAAACATTTCAGAAATGTTATGTGCAGACTCCTCAACAGTACGGTTTCAGGAGAACAATTGTTTTTGTTTTTGTTTTACTCTCTCTTAGGCAAGTCTTTAATTAACTAGTGTAATAAGATAAACTCAAGAAATTGAACTGATCGGTCCTCTGGGGAATTTTCCGGTTCTCTTGTGGGTTGGACTAAATAGAGCAGAAGGTGTATTTCTTGATTCTCCTTTTTAAAAAAGCTACACTGGAGCGCCTGGGTGGCTCAGTCAGTTGAGCATCTTACTCCAGCTCAGATCATGATCTTGCGGTTTGTGTGTTGAGCTTCGCATCAGGCTCTGTACTGACAGCCTGGAACCTGGTACCTGCTTTAGATTCTGTGTCTCTCTCTCTACCACTGCCCCACTTTCACTTTCTCTCTCTCTCTCAAAAATAAATAAATACTTAAAAAATTAGAAAAACAAAAGATCTACACTGATATTTTTTTTGGAAAATAGAAATGTTAAAAGCATTGGGATGAAAGAGGGCATAATTATAAAAAAGAAGTTAGTAAATATATAACCTCGCTCAGGTAGAGAGTCTGACTGAAAGGGAATACAGAGAGAACTAATATATATCTATCACATTTTAAGGAGAAGGTCCAGCATTGTGAACTGTCCCATTCATTTGCAGTGGTTTCTCTTCTTTCCCCTCCCCTTTGTAAGTCTTGAATGCCATCCACTTTTGTTTTCCTCATTGGTCTCTGATGGGAGGGAGAGAATGCGTTTGGGCCAATGGAGTGGTGACTTTCCCACCACCCCATCAATCACCAGGGTGGAACTGACAAAGCACAGCCACTCAGCCTCCAGCCCAGCAGGAACTAAGTATATCATCTGCCCAAGCACCTGATCTCCACTTGCCAGGGCTGAGAAAATCCAGGAGCCCTAGGAAGGCAGATGTCGAAAGGACATGCTGCCAGGTGGAGATGACAATAATTTTTCCACAAATTGACTATTTCTGCTTCTATCTGCCTCCCTATCCCTGTCACACTTTCCAGTACTATTTAGAACAGTCATTTCAGCCTTAGTCTGTTTGATCACCTGCCCCCTTTGTCAGACCTGGTGAGCCATTTGGCAGGGATGGCATTGGCCATCTGTGCTGTTAGAATGAGGCTCTTTTTCATCGCTTACCTGTCTCTCCCATTCCAGAGATTCTTGGCTTAGGGGAATCAGGTGCCTCACTTTTCTGGGCTTCTTGCCACCAACTGGGTGGGTTTCAAATCTTAAGTTGGCCTTTCAGGTAGGAAAATCTACAGGGGATTATGTTTTCTTGGCAATTTCCTTTCCCTTCCCAGAATACTGAAATTTACTTGGCTGTCCCCATTGGCTCACTCTACTGAACCATACACTTGAAAGGATTAACTCTTATCTTAAAAGTCTAAGCAGCCAAGGAAAATGAGATTCCACGTAATCTGAACAATAGAAAGTGATGAATGGGCCTCTTTCCATATGCTAAAGAGTAGAATTAAGATTATTGCACAGGATTTTCCAGGTTTTAAAATACTATTACTTTAATAGTATTTAAAAATATTTAATACTATTATACCATATTACACCATAATATTTAATAGTATTTAAGATACTATTATTTAATATAATATTAATAATATTAACAGACACTCAGGCCTGTAGGAATAGCCTCAATTAACTATGTACTACTCAGACTCTTTTAGGTTTTCTTGGGTCACATACGCTTTCATTTTAAGTAAAAAACAAACCTGGAAAACCAAAATCCTTCACTTTTGGACCAAATAAATATAGGGAACCTGTTTTATAAAAATGTACCACCCGGGGAAAATGATCCTCATATAACCTGAAAACCACATGAGTTCAGCAGTTTTCTGCCATGGTTCAGTTTTCATTTTGAAAATATAGGCAAAAATCAGTAAAATTCATGATTAATTTGGAATATTTTAAAGTCTAATTGGTGGAGTGGGAACACATGAAAGTAGCCATTCTAGGGCAAAGCACAATAACCCAGGTTGAAAACCTGGGTTCATGACTTGTCTCTATCTCATGAGTGATCTCAACAATTTACTCAAAACCATCTATCTGTCCCTTTCTTTGTTTCTGCTTACACCAGGAGAAAATAATATTTTTCTTCTCCCTAGCTCATAGCAATATCATAAGCATAAAAATATTTATTGGTTATAAAAACCTTAGAAGTACTTTAGTGCCATAAAAAAAGAAAAAGAAAATGTATTGGGTTGTAATAAATCCTCATTTATCTAGACACTTTTAATTTAGAATTTTGTGTAATAGACCCACACCTGAAATTTATATTTGTATTATATGGGAAGTAGTTTGCTAAGCAAATTGAAAGGGTAGATAGTCTTACTAGAAAAATATGTCTAAGAGATACATGCAATTAAAAGCTCTTGATTAATTATTTAAAATAGAGGGTGAAAGATCTCCAAATGACTGTTGTCACAATTATACCTTTAAAAAGATCATTCTTTATATAAAGTGCATTAATAATATATTAGTCCTAGGCATTTATTATTTTTGTTTCCCCCTTTTCCCATATCCATTTTAGAGCCTGACTTTACTAAGACCCCAAAATTATATTTTCATTTTTCATTAAAGTGTGAGGAAAGTAGGGGCACTTGGGTGGCTCAGTTAAGTGTCGGACTCTTGGGTTCCACTCAGGTCAGGATCTTACAGTGTGTGAGTTCAAGGCCACGTAGGGCTCTACGCTGACAGTGCAGAGCCTGGTCGGGATTCTCTCCCTCTCTCTCTGCCCTTCCCCTGTTGGCTCTGCCTCTCTCTCAAAAATAAATAAACTTAGGGGCGCCTGGGTGGCTTAGTCGGTTAAGCGTCCGACTTTCGCTTAGGTCATGATCTCGTGGTTCGTGGGTTCAGGCCCCGTGTCGGGCTCTGTGCTGACTGCCAGCTCAGAGCCTGGAGCCTGTTTCAGTCTGTGACTCCCTCTCTCTCTGACCCTCCCCTGCTCACGCTGTCTCTCTCTCCTAGAAATAAATAAAACATTAAAAAAAAAAAATGAGTAGAATTTCAGTAACACAGATGAGAAAAAAGAGAATTCTGAGGGGACAGCATAAAAAGAAAGCACACAAGTGCATGATGTATTCAGAAACAACAAAATGGTTCACCATTGTTGAATAACAAGGAATAAAAAGTAAATTAAAAAAAAAGAGCATGTGACATAGACCTGCTTTGAGTGCCATACTATGAAATTTAGAGTTTATTCTGAACATAAGAATATTTGAGTATATGTAAGGAAGGGATTGCATGAGACACATGATTTAGGAAAGAGCTTCAGAGTGAGGTTTTAAAATCCTTTTTTTAACTATTTTTATTTATTTCTAGGAGAGAGAGAAAGAGACAGCGCGAGCAGGGGAGGGTCAGAGAGAGAGGGAGACACAGACTCCGAAATAGGCTCCAGGCTCTGAGCTGGCAGTCAGCACAGAGCCCAACGCGGGCTCGAACCCACGAACTGCAAGATCATGACCTAAGCGAAAGTCGGACGCTTAACCGACTAAGCCAGCCAGACGCCCTAGGGTGAGATTTTAGAATGGCCTCAAATGCAGAGAGGAGTCTGGGGTTAATATTTAGGTCAGGGATGAATAATCAGCAAGGATGTTTGTTACAGACTTAGCTTAATAAAGTTTAATGGTCAGGAGCCTGAGTGGCTAAGTCATTAAGCATCTGACTTTGCTCAGGTAATCATTTCACAGTTCATGAGTTCAAGTCCCATGTGGGTGAGCTCAAGCCTGTCTTCAGGTGAGCCCTGCTTCTCTCTCTCTCTCCCTGTCTCTCTCTCTGTCCCTCTTGGGTTCTCTCTTTCTGTTCCTCACTCACTTGTGCCCTCTCTCTTTCATAAACAAACAAACAAACAAACAAACAAACAAATAAGTTTAATGGTCTGCTTTGGAGCTACTCAAAGAAGCCCTAAGATGAAGCAGTCCATCAAAACACCATCCAAATTTCATGTTCCCTGTATTGAAACACTGAGAATAGTTGAGAATTTGTGTAGATAGATGTAAAGGGAAATAAAAATATAATTTGTGGCCATCAAACTGAAGAATATTGTTTAAGTCACAAAGGTATGTAAAATCAGAAAAAAAGAAGGTTGAGAACATACAAAAAAGCTTATAACAATTGTGATGTAAAGAAGAAGGGTCAGGGAAGGAGCCCATGAGGGAACTTTATAGGGAAATTAAAAGCACAAGGTGCCTGGAGTGTTACTGAAACCAAGGAAAAATAGAATTCAGGAAAAAAACCCAACATGGTCAGAACATTCTCAGAACTTCCAGATGCCACAGATAATTGGTTAAGCCATTGGTATTTGATAAATACAAAGACATTGATGAACCTTTGAAAGTACAATTTCAGAGGAGAGAATAGGAAGTATTTTTACCTTTCTGAATCAAAATGTATCTTATTGTTGAAATAATGTTTCTTTTTTTCCTTCCTCTTACAGAAAACCGTTTTCACATTTATGTTAGCTCTTAAAATCAAGGATACTTTAACATATAAGAAGTATTGTGGTGAAGTTATAAAAAAAGAAAAAATAAGAAAGGCTGAGGTTGACATGATAATTACTAAAACAAACTTTCCACCAAAATGTTTCTAAATATTCTTTTGGCAGGTGCTTATTGATGCAAATTGAAAGGAAGATGGAGTACGCGGATTGCCATTTAAAATTTAATTAAATTACAACTTAAACATCAGTCCAATCATTCAGAGTTCTCAGTAAACAAGGGACAAAACCAGGCTATAACCAGTGAGAAGAGGAAAACCATTAAGAAACAGCTTAGCCTATTTTTCAGTTTATCACTTCCAGTCCAAATGAGAGATGAGAAAAGGAAATAAAGAAGAGTTTCTTTGGTGGCATCTTTGAAATTGCATCCATTCTGTTTATGCCATCAGCATCCACTGCTGTCACCCACACAATGTAACCCCACAGTTTTGAGGAGATCCCATATTACTCAGCTATGCATCTTTTAGAAATGCAAAGAGACCTTGTTAAAGAAACTCAACCCATAGGGACCTTGTTGGAAGGGGTATATATTTGCTACAGAGACCTTGCTTTGAAACTCCTGAGAATTGTGGGGTAGATGTCATTATTTTAGTCTTTTTACTTAATTTGGGTTCCTTATTTCTGTTTCAGATACCAGGAAGCTAGCTCATTTTATGATTGCCTTACATAAAATCTGTTTTAGGCCATCCGACATGAGTGTTCTTTCATAGACTTTAAGTAGACTGAGGAGTTATCTCTATCAGTCTCTAATACTCAAAATTTAAATGACTTGTGTATAATAAAAATATGTCGAGCATCATTATAAACACTGCTTTCTGCAAGGCACTAGGATTATAGAGATAAAACACCATCTTTCTCTGTCACAGAGTTTACATTCTGTTATTAGAAGTAGTTATTTAAATAAATGTCACACAGCATATCACATGCTACAATTCCAGCAGAGTTCAAAGTACTCTGGGAGGGTAACAGTGGAGGAGGTGCCTGACTCTATCTAGGAATACCTGTGGAAGCTTCTTAAATGAGATGACAGAAACTAAGTCCTAGAACTGGTGAGCAAAGTATGGCTTTTAGTCTCTATTTAATTTAAGCACAGGTTTAGATTCTCTTTTATCTCTGTGTACTGGTAAAAATTCTTACTCAGAGTTTTTAAAAGAAGTGGGTCAGAAAATTACTCCAACAGTATTTTTAATATAAATTATCGCATCTAGGCACAGGTCTACCAATAATAGAAAATGGAGATATCTACAGAAACTCTGAAGTAAAAATTGACATTATTAAATTATATTTATATACATGAATTAGAAGCTGATGTGTGAAAATCCTGTATTAGGATATGTGAATATATTTGAAGAGACAAAGGAAGATCTTAGCTTTGTCAAAACAGGGTGCTTTACTTTTGAGAAAGGGAGATGTATATGCACAGGAATTAAGCCTATATCCAAAAACCTCTGTGAGATCAGTTATGTGCAGGTAAAAAAAGAGCTCTAACCTGGTGATGGAAAGATGAAAATTCTATCAAGGAGAATTTCAAAAGTTTCTTAGAGGAAGTGTAAATTTCTGTTCACATAGTTTGAATTGTTTTCTCAACCATACTGGCAGAAATGCCCCAGTGATAGATTGTGCTGATCCACGTGTATCCAGGACTAACTTTGGAAAGACCATGCATTTATAAATTGAGCATCCATGGCCTCGTGTCCAGTCCATAAAAATACAATAAGGTGATGATCCCATGCTGGAATCAGCTATGCCTTTGATCTCAATGTCTCATTCACTCTCTTTACACAATGGTACCAAGCCACACCAACGAGTTCCAACCAGTAGAAAAGAGAGAATAGAGATACAGCCAGGTGTCTGTGAATGACATATAATTTTCAAATTATTTTCTTTACTTGGAAAATTTCTGCTAATCTAATGCAACAAAAGAGGGTGTGTCTGCCAGTCAGTATTAATTTTCCAAGCAGGTATCAAGTGAAGACAAAAGGGTTGAGGATGACTGACACCAACTGACAACTAAAGAAAGTTTGAGGCATGGCCAAGGTTCCTACCAAGCCTATTTACTGACATTGGCAGAGCATGTTCTTAGACAGCAGCAGACTTACAAGTTCAAGCACTGGAATCCATATAACAGCATAGGAACTTCAAAACTTCAGAGTATCCCCAACTGTGAAATGGGACCAACTGACCTGTCAAAACTCATGGAGTAGATTAAAAATGACTGAGCTGAGTGAATTTTAAAAAACAGCAAATAGAAAGGGCCATATAAATGCTAAATAATCATATTAAATTTCTAGTGGCAAGTGGCACTACATAAATGCCGAGTAGATTAGGGCCTATTTGATTTGCATTTAACTTCAAGAAAATAGAGTTTTTGAAGTAATTTTGTTTTTTTACACTGTAGCTTCTAAGAAGCCATAAATCTTGTTTGTGTCTCCAAGGCTCTGTGAAGCTCTTGATTGAAATGAAAGTATCATCTGGTTTCTGTGTTGATTTTGCTTGAGCAAAGAAAGTGAGTCGATTCTCCAGGCTGCAAAAGCATATGAGATAGAGCTGCACTTTTTCTAATGTAAAATTTCACTGCCTGTTGCCATGAGAAATGGAACTGTGTTTTCCTGTAAAAACTTAGTAGGGTAGCTTTTCAGTTCTTGGCAAGAAAAGACACAATTATACAAGGTGTGAACTCCATTCTTTTACTGAATATGGCACACTGGGCCTAGTTTACCACTATGGGGACAGTGAACAGGTGTTTGAGTGCAAGACACTCAAAACTATATAATCCCTGCCCTTACAATGAGTTTACGGGCTTCCTTTGTATACATATTTGAATCCAGCACTAAATTTAGTTGCCATATAAAGGACAGATATCCTGGAGAATCAGCTGTAACCACACTGGTTAAGACGAGTAAGTTTTTGTTATATTTAGCCTTTGCACGATGGGGTCTGTTTGTTTCTATAGAATAACTCTATCTGTACTGACAAATACATTAACATTAAACTGTTTTTTTTCTCATTAGAGCAAAGTAAAATCAGCAGATTTTAATTATTGTCTAAATAAGGCATGCCATTTTTATCTTGTACCCTTCAAGAATAATTAAACAACTAAAGGATAGATGAAAGTCTAAAAATTTTTCCAATTAATTTTGTTTTATGGAAATTATGTTTGCTTGCTTCTTTGCTTTTCTATAAAGAAGTGAGCATTCCTAAAGCTCACGTTTCAAATAGTAGCTTGGACAGAATTGTAGGGATTTCTTTAACGCGTGGGAAATTCTGCCATTTACCTCTATTCTCTGAAAAAAGTCAGCATGGGGCTTGAGGACCAGGTAGATGTTTGAGAACTTCCCCCTTCAGGCAGTGAACTTGGGCAGGACTGGCTTTATAGGGGTGTCAACTGTGTAAAGACACACGCCCTGTGCTTAGAAGAATCCTATAAATTGTTTAAAGCTCTCCCCTCACCCTTTTGAAATTCTTAATAACTTACAAACAAGGGACCCTGCATTTCTAACGTGCAGATATCCAAAAATCACGTAGCTGGTCCTGATTTGGGGTCATAGTTTGCATTGTCAGGCACTGTCTGGTACTTTATATTCTAGGGAATCTAGAATATGCTAAACTCTTTGTCAGGTCTCTGCCTCTTGGTGTCCAGAAATTCTGTTCTCATTTTGATTTAGAAAGGCAAATTATGCTTATCTCCGAAGAGGATAGAAAACCTCAAGGTTGATACGTACCTTATAAACCCACTTCATCTTTGGTATTTCCAACCTCAATGGAAGAGAAAGAAATAAAATCTGCCTTGCATTGGGAATACCTGAGGCCTTGAAAAATAAGTACCAATATTTCTCAGAGAAATTATATGGTTTCTTTAAGTTCTATACTTAGAGAGCCCAGTACCACAGTCTGCTCTTCAACTTGTACTGAAGCTGCTGATTTAGAAGCCACCAGTAATCAGAAGGGCTAACTGTAAAATAACAAAGTGAATTAGAATAATCTTTGTTAACTAAGAAAATAAGTTAATGAAAGTTATCATTTTACTGTAAATAAGCATTTAAAATTGCCCCTTCATTGTTTTCAACTCTATATGAAATTTGCTAACTTTGTAGCCTCAAAATCATGATTTCACTGCATCAGATAGTTCCTTACATTAAATACAAGACGAGCTGCCCAGGTCGCAGTTAGAGGTTAAAGGTAAGTTTGGATCTTGTTTATTTAGATTTCTCCACACCTAATTTACCACTCCTCCTCTCCTCCCCTCCTCCCCACTCCCTCTCCACACCCATACTGCTTTTTCTGCATTTCCTGTGAATGTTTGTCTCCTTCACTAGACAGTAAAACATCAAAGGTAGTAGTTTCTCATTCTTTGTATTCCCACTTAATTGCACAGAATAGCATTCAAAGAGTATTTGACTAACCGAATGAATCGTTTCCATTGTCAACTTAGGGAAACTGAAGTGAAACAAATCTAGTGAAACAAATCTATGAAATTTTTGACAGTGAAACAATATGACTCCATTAACAAGTCTTCCCTTCATTGCTTTTTATGGATATGTCATGTCTGTAATTAAGGATTAATCTATCCTGCTGGGTTTAAAAACTGAACTTTAAGGAGTTCAGAAATATTTTAAGCACAAGAAAGGACAACCATCTACCCATTAATAGGCACAATGAAAATATTTAGGGAATGGATGGCTGAACAAAACCTATTGCCTTCACTTTGGATACTACTACTGCTGTCACTAACTGAATAGGTAGAGTATACCTTGTGGCATATACCTCTAGTATATACCAGAGTACTAACTGAATAGGTAGAGTATTACAATGAGACATTGCTAAATGTTTCATCTGTGTTATCCCAGTTAATCCTTACAGTAACTCTAAAAAGTAACTAATATAATTATTTTAATTTTATAAAGGAGGAAACTAATATAGAGAGAGGTTTAGTAATTTGCCTGAGGTCACCTAGAGGAAAACTGGTAAAGACAAGATTTAAAGCTGAAGAGTTTACGTCCATGGACACTGGTCTTAATCCTAGGCAGTACTACCAAGGGTAGGTTTTGTTGTCAAAATATTCACTGCCCTTCCTTCCCAGACCCACTCCTGTGGCAGGATTATATTTCTCAACTTATTGAAGTCACATTGAGCCATGTGACTTGCTTTGGTTAATTAAATGAGTGTAAGTGAATATGTGCTACTTCTAAGTAAAATAAACTGATTATAAAGTTTATATGGAATGTCAAAAGACACAGAATAGACAATACAGTCCTGAAGAAGAACAAAGTTGGAGAACTGACACTACTCAACTTCAAGACTTACTAGATACCTACAGTAATCAAAGTGATGTGGTATTGGTGAAAGAATAGACACAAGATAGGGAGTAAAGAATCCAGAAATATATCTGCTCGAATTTAGTCTATTTTGTTCCTTTGAGAAAGGAGCAAAGGCAGTTGGCATTCAGTGAGGGGAAAAAAAGATAATCTTTCAACAAATCGTGCTGAAACAATTGAACATTTATATGCAAAAAAAAATCAAAACGATCTGACACTTGTCACAAAAATTAACTCAAAATTAATCATAAACCTAAGTACCAAATGTAAAACTTCTGGAAGAAAACAGGAGAAAAATCCAAGTTGGCCTTGGATTTGAGATGGTGAGTTTTTATATATAACATCAAAATCAAAATCCATGAGAGAAAATATTTATAAGTTGGATTTAATTTAAAACTCCTGTTTTGAATAATGTACTGTTAAGTGAATAAAAAGACAAGCCATAAACCAGGAAAAACTCTTTGCAAAACAAACATTGATAAAGAACTCGTATCCAAAGTATATAAGCAACTCTTAAAACTCAGCAACAGGTAGAAAAAAAAAAAAAGTAGGTATCGATTAAGCATCCAACTTCAACTCAGGTCATGATCTAATGGTTTGTGACCTCAAGCCCCACATCAGGCTCTCTGTTGTCAGCACAGAGCCCTCTTCAGATACTCTGTCTCCCTCTCTCGCTGCCCCTTGTATGCTCACCTGTTCTCTTTCTCTCTCTCAACAAAAAATAAACATTTTTTTAGATAGGCAGAAAAAGAAATTAAAGGTATCCAAATTGGAAAAAAAAAAGACTAAAATTATCTTTTCTTATGGATGGCATGTCCTTATATAGAAAACCTCTTTCCCTGCCAAAAGAAAACTGTTAAACAAATTCAATAAAGATGTAAGATATGAAATCAAGGCACAAAACCCAATTGTATTCCTATGTACTAACAATGAGCAATCTGAAGGAAAGATAACAAAATTGGATGATCACACTTCGTTTTTTCAAAATTTATTTCAAAGCTATAGTAATTTAGTCAGTGTGGTACTGGCGTAAAGATAGACATATACACCAATAGAATAGAACAGAAAGTCCAGGAATAAACCCTTACATACATGGTCAACCCCACAAAGTGTATGGTATGGAAAGGGAAAATGACTAACTTTCCGATGGGGAAAACTACCAAACTCTACTCAGTCGGGTGAGCAAGGTCAACTTCAATAGAGATAAGTCATGATGCTAGTACGTACCCTTAATGTGATGTGATAAAAATGGAACTGTCTTTCTGATCTCCCAATAACTAATAGGCCCATCTAAACATCTTCTCATGTATTTCTAGTCGAGAAACATCTTACAAAATACTTGAACAAACTGTCTCCTCGAAACTGTCTAGTTCATCAAATACAAGAGAAGTCTGAGAAACTGTCACAGGGCAGTGGGGCCTAAAAAGACATAATGACTGAAAGCAATGTGGTGTCCTAGATGGAGTCCTGAGATGGAAACAAGGCATTAGGTAAAAGCAAAGGTAATCAGAATAAGCTGAACTATAAAGCATTAATATTGGCTTGTTTACTGTAACAAAGAAATCATACCGATGTAAGATGTTAGTAATAGGGGAAATTGTGTATAAAGTATATAGGAATTCTCTGTACAATCTTAATTTTAAATCTAACACTATTCTAAAACAAAAAAAAATTGAAAATAATAAAAATAAAGATAAAGTCTATTTTAAAAAAATATTTTTAGGTCATCTGGATGGCCCAGTCAGTTAAGCATCTGAGTCTATATTGGCTCAGGTCATGGCCTCAAGGTCATGAAGAGCAAGACCCACATTGAGCTACATACTGAGCAGTGAAGTCTACTTGGGATTCTCTCTCTCCCTGTCTCTCTCTCTACCTCTCACTCTCTCCCTCTCTCTCTCTCTCTCTGCCCCTCCTTTGCTCTCTCTCTCTCAAATAAGCACTTTTAAAAAAATCATTTTTTCTAAAAATATACAATTATTTTAAAAAATAAGGCCTATGTAAAAATATTAATTATTGTTTTAAGTCCCGTGGTAGAAAGATGCAATAATTACAAATGGTTTACTTTGCACATTCCAAAGCTTTATTTTGTTCACATTGTATTTCGTAGTGGCAAGTGAACATATGGTCTCAAATAACCCAAAAATATTGAAATCTTCCAGGATAATTCCATTTGAATTATATGAATCTCAGGGACAGGAGTTCCCTTTGGGTCAACATAAATGTTTTAAGAAAATATGTGTGGTGTTTTTGTTTTGCTTTGTTTTGTTTTAACATTTCAGTTCTTAAAAGATACAAGATATCAGGGGCACCTGAATGGCTCAGTTGGTTAACCATCCAACTTCGGCTCAGGTCGTAATCTTGCGGCTCGTGGGTTCGAGATTCATGTCGGTCTCTGTGCTGACAGCTCAGAGCATGGAGCCTGCTTCGGATTCTGTGTCTCCCTCTCTCTCTGCCCCTCCCCCACTTGTGCTCTGTGTATGTGTCTCTCTCTCCCAAAAATAAACATTAAAAAAATAAATAAACATTAAAATAAAATGAACAAATACACTATAAAAATGTAACTTATAAATTACCCTGAACCTAGAAGTAAAATATTTAAGGTTTCTCCTACAGATCTGAAAATGAGTTTAGACAATTTCTATGCTCCTGCATCAGAACCATCCTTCTTTCTCTCAACTTCTTCACCTAACTGGGCAAAACCTCAGAGTTCACTGTTTGAAATCTTGGCAACTAAAAATGCCTCAATCCTACCTCTGCACAACACATGCACTCTGGAAGCCTCATAACAAAACATATGGTTGTCATTGGGAGGTAGTTGTTATCCTCTCCATTTTCTCAGAGAGGCTTCATTCTCTTCAGTGACTGGCATTTCCCAGATTTCAGATGTGCCAATTCTACTGCTGTTCCTTCACTTCACCATGTCTTATTTCAAATTCAGCATCTTATAAAAAATATAATTTATATGTCAGCAGGCTCAAAATTCAGTAAAAACTATGTTTGCTTCATTGTGCTTTGCTTCACATGTTTGGGTCAAGAAAAATGTCTTCCTCTTGTCTGCTTGATCCCTGGTTATTGCTTTTGTAAGGATGTATTTGATCCCTGATTATAGCTGCATTTTACTCAACAGATTAGCCTTTTCCATCATGTGATGTAGTTGGAATCATACAGTATGTAGTTTTTCTTTTCAAATGGGCTTATTTCATTTAATCATATGCATTTTTTTCTTGGCTTGATAGTTCATTTCTTTTTACCGCTTAATAATATTTCATTAGATGGACCGTGGTGTATCCATTCACTTAATAAAGTATATATTGTTTGCTTCTAATTTTTGGCAACTCTAAATGAAGCTGTTATAAACATCTATGTTAGGTTTTTGTGAACCAAGGAACACAACTGCTGAATTGTGTGGTAAGAGTATGTTTGGTTTTGTATGTAACTGTCGAACTGTCTTCCAAAGTGGTTGTACCATTTTCCACTGCTACCAACAATGACTGAGAGAGTTCCTGTTGTTCCACATCCTCACCGTCAGTTGGTGTTCTTTCTCAGTTGTTTGGATTTTGACCATCCTAATTGGAGTGTAATGGCATCTCATTGTTGTTTTAATTTGAATTTCTCTGGTGACATATGATCTGAAGGTTTTCACATGCTTATCTGCCTTCTTTGTTGAGCTATCTGATAAGGTCTTCAGTCCATTTTTTACTTGGGTTATTTGTTTATCTTATTGGTAAGTTTTAAAAGTTCTTTGCATATTTTGGATAACAGTCCTTTATCAAATGTGACCTTTGCAAATGTTTTCTCCCATTCTGTGGCTTGTCTTCTCATTCTCTTGATACCATCTTTCGCAAAGCAGAACTGTTTAATTTTAATAAATACTGATTATCTAATATTTATTTCATGTATTTTATCTTTAATGTTGTATCTAAAAAGGCATCACCATGCCCAGTTGATGTTATCTTCTAGGATTTTATAGTTTTGTGTTTTACATTTAGGTCTATGATCCATTTTGAGTTAATTATTTTGAAAGCTGTAAGGTCTGTGTCTGTATTTATTCTTCTGCATGTCAGTATTCAGTCATTCCAGCACCATTTTTTGAAGACTATCTTTGCTCCATTGTATTGCCTTTGATCCTTTGTCAAAGACAAGTTGACTATATTTATGAGAGTCTATATTTGGCTTCACAACATTCTGTTCCATTGACCGACCTATTTGTCTGTTTCTCTAATAGTACATTTTCTTGATTACTATAGGTTTATAGTAAGTCTTGAAGTAGGTTAGTGTCAGTCCTCCAACTTTGTTCTTCTCCTTCAATATTGTGTTGACCATTCTTAGTCTTTTTGACACTCCAAATAAAATTTAGAATCAGTTTATGCATATCCATAAAATAACTTGCTGGGCCTTTTATTAAGATGGAACTGAGTCTGGAGATTCAAGTTTCGACAAGCTATTGTTGTTGCAAATGGCAGGATTTCCCTATTCTTTATAGCTGAATTATATATATATACCATATATACCATTGTATATGTACCACATTTTCTTTGTCCATTCAACCATTGCTGGACACAGCTTGTTTCCATTTCTTGGCAGTTGTGAATAGTGCTGTTATGAACATGGGGGTACAGACGCATTTTCAACAGTATTTTCATTTCCTTAGGATAAATTCCCATAAGTGGAATTTCTGGATCATACGGTAGTATTATTTTTAATTTTTGGAGGAACCTCTGTACTGTTTTCAGTAATGGCTATATCTACTGACAACTCTACCAACAGTGCACATGAGTTCCCTTATTCCCTTTTCTCGACATTCTCACCAGCTTTTCTTATCTTCTGTTTTTGTTTTTGTTTTTGTTTGATGATAGTAATGCTAACAGGTGTGAGATATCTCATTATGATTGATTTTATTTTTTTAATGATTAGTGATGTTGAGCATCTCCTCAGGTACCTGTTGGCCATTTGTGTATCTTTGGGAAATATCAAGTCCAGTCATTTACCTATTTTAAATTGGATTTGTTTTATGTTGCTCTTGAGTTGTATGAGCTCTTTATATGTTTTGGATATTAACTGCTTATTAGATATGATTTGCAAATATTTTTCCTATTCCATAGTTTTTAATCTCCATAGGAGATTTTATCCTATTTTCTTCCAGGAGTTTCATGGTTTTAGGTGTTACATTTACATTTTTGAGGGTTTTTTTTGTTTGTTTGTTTGTTTTTTTGTGAATAGTGTAAGATATAGTTGTAGTTTCATTCTTTTGCTTGTGAATATCTTTTTTTTGTTTGCACCATTTATTGAAGAGACTGCCTTTACTCCACTGAATTTTCTTGGCTCCCTAATAAAAATTTAGTTGAGCATCTCTGTATGGGTTTATCTCTGAGCTATTAGTTCTTTTCCATTGCTCTATATGTTGTTTTTATGCCAGTACCATATTGTTTTGATTATTACACCTTTAAAATCTAGCTTGAAAACAGAAAGTGCCTCTGGCTTTATTCTACTTTCTCTAGATTGCTTTAGCTCTTCAGGGTCTTTAATGGTTCCATAAAATTTTTAGAATTGTATTTTCTGCTTGTCTAAAAAATGTCACTAGAGTCTCCATAGGAATTGCACTGAATCTATACATGGCTTTGGGTAATATGAGTATGTTAACAATATTAATTCTTATTTTTTTTTTTATGGTTGGAATGAATATTTGGTGTGATTTCAGTCTTTTTAAATTTGCTGAGACTCATTTTGTGGCCTGTCATGTGATCTGTCCTGTGGAATGTTCCTTGTGCACTTGAGAAGAATTTATATTCTGCTGTAGTTGGATGAAATGTTCTGTCGGGGTGGGATGGCAGGAGCTAAGATGGTGATGTGGTAGGAGGACCCTAGCCTTGCCTTGTCCCTTGAACATGGTCAGATAACTATCAAATCATTCTGAACACCCAAGAAATTGACCTGAGGACTGATAGAACAAACTGTACAACAACAGGGAGAGAAGAAATAGATCACAGGCACTGTGGAGGGAAAGGAGCCCTGGTCACAGAGAAAGGCAAGAAGGTGTGGAACACACAGGAATACATACAAGGAGAGCACTTCCCCCAAGTCATTAGCTGGGAAAGCAAACAAGAAGGGCTGACTTTCATGAGATTTTGCAAGCAGCAGGGCTCAAAGACTTGGGCTTTGGAGGTCCCAGGCTTGGCTAGGATAGAGATCTGAGGACACCACTTACTTCTGGAGAGAAAGCAGACAAACAGCCCCGGGGCAGATGTTTCTAACTGAAGATTTCCAAGGTTCATAGGGAAACACTGTTTGCTCTTATTGAAGTGCATCTATGAGAGGTGGTGTTGCCTCTCCAGGGACAAAAGAACTGGCAGGTGCCATTTCCCTCTTCCACCCCTCAGCAGAGGGGCAGAGACACTTGCTAAGGGCAGCTAACCTGGACACTGGCTCTTTAGCTTGCTTTGCTCCAAATCTGATGTCCCTGTACTCTGGCACAACTGCCATTCTGGTTCAGACCTGCATCAGTCCCAGTGCAGTGAGACACTTTCCCAGAAGGCCAGGGAAGGTCCCTGCCACCTAGGTTCCTAAAGTTTTGAGTTTAAAAGTCAGCAGGCTTGGCTGGGATAGAGCCTGGGTGCACTCTGCTGCTCCAGTGGGCAAGAAACCCAGAGACAGACACTGTGAAGTCAGTGATCTAGAAAATGTCTGCAACATACTAGAGGAAATTATTTGTTCCCCTGAAAGTGCTTGTCTGAGAGCAGCAAGCATGAACTCCCCTCTCAGAGGACACAGGAGCTGGCTGGTGCCATTTCCTTCCCTCACCCCTCAGCATAAACCAACTTCAGTAATATCACAGTGCCAACACTAGCTGCCCCCCACTGTGCTCTGACAGTACTGCTTTTCTCAGGTGAGTGTGCCGAAGACCCAGAACAGTCAGCCACCTCCCCAGAAGGCCAGCAGAAATCCCCAATGAACCATGGAGTTCTACAGAGCTGTAGCACCAGGCCTCATTGAACAAGCTGACCAGAGCACACCTACTTAAAATTCACCACACTCTGGCATAGGTCCGAACACTCACGAATGCAGACAAGAAGATACTCTGCAGATGACTTACCAGAGGGATAACTGAGTGCTGGCATTGAGCACTGAGCACTTACCAGAGGGATAGGGCAGCCAAAACACAGCAGCAGGGTACACAGAGCATACACCAGAGACATTTCCTGAAGTGCCAAGCCCTAAACATTATGTGACCTCTTCATAAAGCCATGACTCTCTGGATCAGGAACGTAACAATCTTTTCTAAAACAGAAGAAGACAGAGACCTAGACAAATACTGACATGGGGAATTCATCCCAAATAGAAAGAACAAGAAAAAGTGATAGCCACAGAATTAATTGAAGCAGATATAAGTAATTTGCCTGATTCAGAGCTTAAGGCAACAATTATAAGGATACTAGCTGGGTATGAGAAAAGCATGGAAAACATCAGGAAGGCCCTTTCTGCAAAGGATAAAAGAGCCAAAAGAAAAAAAAAAGGCCAAAATGAAAATGCAATAAGTGAGATTAGAAACCAACTGGATGCAATGACCACAGCATGGAGGAAGCAGAGGAACAAATAAATGATATAGAAGTTAGAATTTTGGAAAATAATGAAGCTGAACAAACAGAAATAAAAAAATTATGAATCATAATAGGAGATTTAGGGAACTCAGTGACTCCATTAAATGTAATAACATCCATGTCATAGGAGACCAACAGGAGAGAGAAAGGAGGGCAGAAGATTTATTTGAGGAAATAATAGCTGAAACCTTTCCTAACCTCTGGAAGGAAATAGACCTCCAAATCCAGAAGGAACAGACTACTTTCATCAAAACTAAAAAAAGCAGGCCAATACCAAGTCATATCAGTTAACTTTGCAAAATATAAAAATCCTATAATTAAATTAAATTATAAATTTAAAATTTATAAATTAAAAAAATCCTATAAGGAGCAAGACAAAATAATTTCCTAATTTACAAGGGAACCCATTGGATTATCAGCAGATCTTTCTACAGAAATTTGTCAGGCCAGAAGGGAGAGGCATGGTATACTCAATGTGCTGAATGGGAAAATCTGCAGCCAATAATACTTGATCCAGCAAGGGCTGTCATTCAGATAAAAGAGAGATAAGAAGTTTCCCAAACAAAAACTAAAGAAGTTCATGACCACTAACCAGTCCTGCAGGAAATAATAAAGGGGATTTTTTGAATGGGAAAGAAAGACCAAAAGCAACAAAGACTAAAAAGGAACAGAGAAAACCCCCAGAAACAATGGCAAAACAAGTAATGAAATGACACCAAATGCATATCTTTTAATAATTACTCTGAATTTGAATGAACTAAATGTCCTAATAAAAAGACGAAGGGTGTCGGAATAGGAAGAAAAAAATCTATATTCTGCCTAAAAGAAACTCATTTTAGACCTAACATTACCACAGATTGAAAGTGAGGGAATGGAGAAAAGTTTATCATGGAAATGGATATCAAAAGAAAGCCAGAATAGCAATGTTTATATCAAACATACTACATGTTAAGCCAAAAACTGTAACAAGAGATGAAGAAGGGGCTATATCATAATTAAGGGGTCTATCCAATGAGAAGATCTAACAGTTGTAAATATTTATGCCCCAACTTCAGCTTACCCAAATATATAAGTAATAAACACAAAGGATCTCATTGATAATAATACAACAATTGTAGGGCACTTCACCCCATTTACATCAATGGACAGATTATCTAAGCAGAAAACCAACAAGGAAAGAGTAGTTTTTGAATGGCACAGTGGACAAGATAGACTTCACAGGTATATTCAGAACATTTCATCCCAAAGCAGCAAAATACACTCTATTTTTAAATGCACATTGAGTATTCTCCAGAATAGATTACATACTAGGTCACAAATCAGGCCTCAACATGTAAAAATGATAGAGGTCATACCATGCATATTTTCTGATCACAATACTATGAAACTTGAAGTCAACCACAAGAAAAAAACTTGGAAAGACCACAGATACATGGAAGTTAAACAACATGTTACTAAAGAATCAATGGGTTAGCCAGAAAATTGAAGAAGAAATTAAAACATGCATGGAAACAAATGAAAATAAAAACAGGATGGTCCACAACCTCTGGGACACAGCAAAGGCAGTCACAACAGGGAACTATTACCAATACAGGCCGATATAAAGAAGGAAGAAAAATCTCAAATACAAAACCTAACCTTACACCTAAAGGATCTAGATAAAAACAAATGAAGCCTAGAGCCAGAAATAATAATTATGGAAATAATAAACATCATAGCAAAATAAAATAATATAGAAACTAATGAAACAGGGGAACACATCAATGAAATCAGTAGCTGGTTCTTTGAAAAAAAATAATAAAATTGATAAAACCCTAGGCAGGCTTAACAAAAAGTAAAGATAAATGGCCCAAATAAATAAAATCACTAATCAGAGAGAAGAGATTACAACCAACACCATAGAAATACAAACAATTAGAAGAGAATACCAAACAACAATATGGAAGAAATGGGTAAATCCCTAGAAATATATACACTATCAAAACTGAAACAGGAAGAAATAGAAAACTTGAATAGACCAATAACCATCAAGGAAATTGAATCAGTAATAAAAAAAAACTCCCAGCAAACAAAAGTCCAGGACCAGATGGCTTCACAGGGGAATTCTACCAAACATTAAATAAGAGTTAATACCTATTCTTCTCAAGCAACTGCAAATAATAGAAATGGTGGGAAAACTTTCAGATCATCCTATGAGGCCAGCATTACCCTGATTCCAAAATCAGAAAAAGGTTCCACTAAAAAAGAGGACTACAGGCCAATATCCCTGATAAACATGAGTGCAAAAATGCTTAACAAAATACTAGCAAATCAAATCAGATAGTACATTAAAAGAATCACTCACTATGATCAAGTGGGAATTGTTTCTGGTTTGCAAGGGTGATTCAATATTCAGAAATCAATCTATGTGATACACCACATAATAAAACAAAGGATAAGAACATATGATCCTCTACATAGAAGAAGAAAAAAAAAACATTTTACAAAGTGCAACATCCATTCATGATTAAAACAAACAAACAAACAAACAAAAAAAAACTCAACATAGTAGGAATAAAGAGAACATACCTCAGCATCATAAAGGCCATATACAAAATACCCACAGCTAATATCATCTCAGTGGGGAAAATATTAGAGCTTTGTCTTTATGATCAGGAACAAGACAGGGGTGTCCACTCTCACCACTGTTATTTAACATAGTACTGGAAGTCCTAGCCTCAGCAATCAGATAACAATAAGAAATAAAAGGAATCCAAATTGTCAAGGAAGAGGTCAAACTTTCACTATTTACATGATACTCTATATAGAAAACCCCTAAAAAAAACTCCACCAAAAAATTGCTAGACCTGATACATGAATGCAGTGAAGTCACAGGATCATACAAAATGTTACATTTCTATATACCAATATAAAGCAGCAGAAAGAGAAATCAAAGAATCCCATTTACAGTTGCACCAAAAACCATAGCATACCTAGCTATAAACCTAACTAAAGAGGTGAACGACCTGTACTTGGCAAACTATAAAACACCATGAAAGAAACTGAAGATGAAAGAAATTGAAGAATACACCAAGAAATGGGAAAAAAAATTCCATGCTCATGAATTGGAAGAACAAACATTGTTAAAATGTCTATACTACCGAAAGCAATCTACACATTTAGTGCAATACCTATCAAAATACCACCAGCACTTTTCACAAAGCTAGAACAAACAATCCTAAAATTTGTATGAAACCACAAAAGGCCCTGAAAATCCAAAGCAATCTTGAGAAAGAAAAGTAAAGTTGGAGGCATCACAGTTCTGGACTTCCCATCATATATTACAAAGCTGTTGTGATCAAGATGTTATGGTACTGGTACAAAAACAGACACACAGATCAGTGGAACAGAATAGAATATCCAGAAATGAACCCATAACTATATGGTCAACAATATTCAAGCAGGAAAGATATCAAATGGAAAAAATACAGTATATTCAACAAATGATGTTGGGAAAATTGGACAGCAACATGCAAGAGAATGAAACTAGACCATTTTCTTTCATGATACACAAAAATAAATTCAAATGAACGAAAGACAGGAAACCATCAAAATCCTAGAGGACAATACAGATAGTATCCTCTTTGATATTAGCTATAAAACTCATTAGATATAGCTCTAGAGGCAAGAGAAGCAAAAGCAAAAATAAACCATTGAGAGTTCATCACGATAAGCTTCTGTGTAGGGAAAGAAACAGTAAACAAAGCTAAAAGGTAACCTTTGGAATGGGAGAAGATATTTGCAAATGACATATCTGATAAAGGGTTACTATCCAAAATTTATAAAGAATATATAAAACTCAACACCCAAACACCAAATAATCCACTTTAAAAATGGGCAGAAGACATGAATAGACATTTTTCCATCCAGATAGCTAACAGACACATGAAAAGATGCTCAACATCACTCATTATCAGTGAAATACAAATCAAAACTACAGTGAGATATCACCTCACACCTTTTAGAATGGGTAAAATTAGTAATACAGGAAACAGTAGGTGTTGGCCAGGATGTAGAGAAAGGGGCACTCTCTTGCACTGTTGGTGAGAGTGCAAACTGATGCTGCCTGTCTGGTAAACATTATGGACTTTTGTCAAAAAGCTCAAAGTAGAAGTACCCTATAATCCAACAATTGAACTACTCAGTATTTACCCAAAGAATACAAAAATACTGATTAAAGGAATACATGCACCACAATGTTTATAGAAGCATTATTTACAATAGCTAACTCATGGAAAGAGGCCAAATGTCCACTGACTGATGAATGAATAAAAAAGTGATGTATGTATCTGTGATATTATATATTAATATGTATTATATATACTTATATATTAAATTATATATTAACTTAATATATAATTAATTATATATTAACTTAATATATAATTAATTATATATTAACTATATATTATATATAATACAATGGAACATAACACCATAAAAAGAATGAAATCTTATCATTTGCAATGGCATGGATGAAGGTAGAGTAGAATGCTAAGTGAAATAAGTCATTCAGAGGAAGACAAATACCATACGATGTTACTCATGTGGAACTTAAGAAACAAAACAGATGAGGAGCTCCTGGGTGACTCGGTTAAGCATCCACCTCTTGGTTTTCACTCAGGTCATGATCTCATGGTTTCCTGAGATAAACCCATTCATCTCTGCTGTCAGCACAGAGCCTGCTTCGGATTCTCTCTCCCTCTCTCTCTCTGCACCTCCCCCACTTGCACTGTCTCTGTCTCTCTCAAAGTAAATAAATAAACTTAAAAAAAAAAAAGAAACAAAACAGATGAACATGAGGAAAAAAGAGAGTCAAACCTGAAAACAGACTCTTAACTATAAAGAACAAAATGAGTTACTAGAAGGGAAGGGGGAGATAACTGAAATGAGTGATGAGTATTAAAGAGTGCACTTATGATGAACACCAGGTTTGTATATAACTGATGAATCGCTAAATTCTACAATTGAAACCAATGTTACACTGTATGTTAACTGGAATTTAAATAAAATAAAAACTTGGAAAAAAAGTAAGTGGTAATTGAAATCATCAATTATCAATAGTATGATCCTACTATTATTAGATTATCTTTTTATCCTCTCAGATGTTAGTATTTGCTTAATATATTCACGTGCCCTGATAAATATATGTATTTATTTATAATTGTTTTATACTCTTAAATAGTTGATCCCCTTATCATCAAGTAATGAGGATCTTTGTCCCTTATTACCATTTTTGGTTTAAAGTCTATTTTGTCTCATATTAGTATTGCTGTCTCTATTCTCTTTGTTTTCCACTTGCATGTAGTATCTTCTGGCATACCTTCACTTTGAATCTATGTATATCTTCAGAGATTGTGGTGTGTCTCTTGTAGGTAGTAGAGTGGGTTTTGTCTTTTTTATCTATCTAGCCATTCACTGCCTTTTGATTAGAGAATTTAATTCATTGATATTTAGAGTAATATTTTTAAACTTTAAAAAATTTTTAAGTAGGTTCCACACCTGGTGTGGAGCCCAGTGCAGGGATTGAATTAACAACCCTGAGATTAAGACCTGAGCTGAGATTAAGAGTCGGATACTTAACCAACTGAGCCACCCAGACACCCCAGCATGTAGAATAATTATCGATAGGTAGTACTAATGTCATCTTATTAATTTTTTTCTGTTTTTTAGTTTAATTTTTCCTTTATTTCTTTCTGCTGCCTTTGTAAATGCATAATTTTCTGTAGTTGCATGCTTTAGTTCCCATGTCTTTATCTGTTGTGCACCTTTTGTAGATTTTTGGTTTGTGGTCCCCATGAGGTTTATATAAAACATCTTACAGATATAACTGTCTATTTTATGCTGACAACAATTTAACTCTGATTACACATGGAAAACTCTGTTTTTTATCTCTCTTTACATTTTCATGACACCATTTACATTTTTTATTGTGTATCCATTAACAAATTGTTGACATTTTTAGTATTTTTAATACTTTTGTCATTTAAACTTTATTCCATATATAAATAGTTGTCATTTTATAGTATTAGGGTATTCAGAATCTTTTTTTTTTTTTTTTCCAGTTTGAAAAGTCATTTTAGAATTTCTTGTAATGTAGGTTTGGTGGTACTGAACTCCCTTAGCTGCCATTATTATTATTATTATTATTATTATTATTATTAGGAAAATTCTTTATCTCACCTTTAATTATGAAGGACAACTCTCCTGTATAAAGTCTATAAAGTGTTTTTGGTTGGTAGTTTCTTTTTTTTTTTTTATGTTTATTTTTGAAAGAGACAGAGCATGAGCAGATGGTGGGCAGAGAGAGAGAGAGAGGGAGACACAGAATCTGAAGCAGGCTCTGAGCTGTCAACACAGAGCTAGATGTGGAGTTTGAACCCATGGACCCCGAGCTGAAGTTAGATGTTTAACTGACTGAGCCACCCAGTGCTCCATGGCAGTTTCTGTGTTTTAGCACTTTGAATATATTCTCATTCTTTTATGTCCTGTAAGGTCTCTGCTGAGCAGAGACTTAAGTTAGATGCTTAACTGACTGAGCCACCCAGGTGCTCCATGGCAGTTTCTGTCTTTTAGCACTTTGAATATATTCTCATTCTTTTATGGCCTGTAAGGTCTCTGCTGATAAATCTGCTGATAGCCTCATGAGAATTTTTTTATTTAATTTTTAATGTTTTATTTATTTCTGAGAGAGAGAGAGTATGAGCAGGGGAGGGTCAGAGAGAGGGAGACACAGAATCTGAAGCAGGCTCCAGGCTCTGAGCTACCTGTCAGCACAGAGCCCGATGCAGGGTTTGAACCCACGAACCATGAGATCATGACGTGAGCTGAAGTCGGAGGCTTAACCAACTGAGCCACCCAGGCGCCTCAAGAATTTTTTTTTTCTTCCCTTGATGCTTTTAAGATTCTTAGTCTTTGGCTGTAGACAATTTTATTAATACGTGTCTCAGAGAAGAAAGCTTTGGTTTGAAATCTTGAGGTGACCTATTAGCTTCCTAAACTTGTATATTGAAATTTCTCCTGATGTTTGGGAAGTTCCCAGACATCATTTCTTCAAATCAACTTTCTTTTCCTTTCTCTCGCTCTCCTTCTGGGACTATAATAATGCCTACATTATTCTTTTAATGGTATCCCATATTCCCCATAGACTTTTTAATGTTTTTTTTTTCCTTTTCTTTCTATCTTTCATCTTCTCATTGTGTATTTTCAATTGATCAGTCTTCTAGCTCACTGACTCTCACTTCTGCTAGTTCAAAAATGATGGTCAGAGCTCTCTGTTAAATTCTTTAGGTTAGCCATTGCATTCTTCTGGTCCAAAATGTATTTGGTTCTTTTTATATTTTATTTTCTTCATTTTTTAATGTTTATTATTTTTGAGAGAGCAGAGGAGGGGCGGAAAGAGAGGGAGACACAGAATCTGAAGCAGCCTCTAGGCTCTGAGCTGTAAACACAGAGCCAGACACAGGGCTTGAACCCATGAACCTTGAGATCATGACCTGAGCTGAAGTCAGATACTTAACTGACTGAGCCACCCAGATACCCTTGGTTCTTTTTATATTTTCTATCTTTTTGTTGAGCTTCTCCTTTTGTTCTTGCATTATTTTTTTTTCCTATCATTAATGCTTATTTGTATTCTCTTTTATCTCTCTGAGCATCCATAGAACAATTAATTTTTTAATTATTTCTCAAATTCTTTGTTTGGAAATCACTGTAATCCTTTAGTGGCATCATGTTTTCCTGATTTGTGTGTGGGTGTGGGTATGTGATCCCTGTAGCCTTGCACAGTCATCTGTGCAATTGAAGAAGCAACCACCTCTTAAAGCCTTTATGGACTAATTTTGGTAAGGGAAGCCCTTCCCTCTGAATGGTGATGTTCTAGGTTATGCTGTGACCCTGGATCTAGTGGTGCAGGGTGCCAAGTGCAGGTTGTGTGGCAGCATCAGGTGCAAGGTGTGATGTCTCTTTGGGATCCATGGTATTGACAGTTGTGTGCCTCTTGGCAAGTACTGTGGGGGTTCTGCAGTAACTCCAAGTGCTGTTGGGCTTCTAAGAGGTGCCTCCAGGACTGAATAGGACCAGGGCGGGCATCAGTAATGGCTAGAGCCAGTGGTGTGCACACGCTTGGCTGTCGGGGCCAAGCTGCCTATGTAGTGGCAGAGGCCTCTTGTAGGCACATTCACAGTGATGGGGGTCGGGGCAGGTAGCAAGAGCCAGGGCCACCCATGGGCTTTCTGGCATCTGCAAAGATATGGATGTCAGCATGGTGTCCTATGGCTTCCCACACTATCCCTCGGTAAACCAGAGACAGAGGTAGGGCTGGGAGGCATGCAGACCCCCATCTTGAGGGATAGGCTGCAGGTAAGCATGATGGTGCTAGCCGGTGATAGAAGGCAGGGCCTGGATCCAGACCCGCAGCCAGCTGTGGGGTCCCTGGGTGTCACTGTGCTCTACTGTGGCTGCACTCTCTCCCGTGAGACATGCATGCTGAAGTGGAAGCTGTTGAAGGAGTTGGGCAGGGGGCTGGCAGGCACTCCTGGAGGGGGTGTTTATAGGTGGGAGCAGTGGCGCTGGACAGTGACAGAGGCACGGCCTGATCAGCACCTGCAGTCAGGCACAGGGTCCTTGGATGTCGGCAGGCTTTCCTCTGGTTGCACACTCTTCTTCCTGTGTGTGCCCAGTATGATGAAGGCCAGTGATAGGCTGGATTGAGAGCATGCCGGAGTAAAGCTGCAGAAGCCCAGACTGGCTGTGGGCATATCTCCCCAGCTCCTGCCCGGTCAAGGTGGGACTCAGGGGCCTTAGCCCTTAAACTTGCCCAGCTTCCGATAACTTGTCAGTTTGGTTCCAGTGAAGTGGAGGCTGGTGGGGGAGGAGGGAAACAGCTATTGCTAGTGAACATATGCACCCATGGGCCGACTTCTATGGTGGCAGAAGCTGCTGAATTTATCTGCAGGGCAAGTATCTGTGAACTGCTGTCATTCCCACTGTGTGTTTGCTAATAATGGCTTCTGCTTTTCTTCCTTGTTCCTAGCCTCTGATGACCTTGCTGGGGTAAAGCTGATGTGAGACCTTCCCAAGGTGCCGGGAGAGGCTGGATGTCTTTCTCTCATCTCTTCCTGGGTGAAAGGAACCCTTGCTAGCTGGGAAATTTCTCCTTGGTGCTGAACAGTGCAGCTTGGGTGGGTGGGATGATGCATGCTAAATGAGGTTTTCTTCCTTCTCTTCTGTGATTATTCTGGGGTTTATTTGTGTTGCTGTTGTTCCATAGTGTTGTTAAAACTTCCTAAGTGGATTCTAGAGGTCTTCTGAAGCTGTTTTTGTTTATGGTTAGTTATCCAATCATTGATCTTTGCTGGGGGACAGGAATGCTGGGATCTCCTACAGCACTATTACTTTCCCAAATTCTAAAGGCTTAAAGTTTATTTAGTACAAAATCAATATATAACAATCAACTGTGTTTTCTTATACTTGCTATGAGCATTCAACAACTGGATCATTTCAAAATGCCATTTACAATATATTGATAAGTATGAAGTATTTAGGAATTAATCTCAATAATATATGCAAGACTTCTCCACTAAAACCATGAAATTTTGCTGAGACAAGTTCAAAATGGTCTAAGAAATTGGAGAATATAACTTGATCATGAATTAGAGTGGATAGCATTGCTAAAATGCCAGCTCTCCCCAAATTAATAGATAGATTTAGTACAATCTCAGTCAAAATCTCAGCAGGTTTTTTTTTTCTTTTTTTAGAATTATATGGGCTAAAGTAAATTTTTTTATTTAATGTTTATTTATTTATTTTTTATTTATTTATTTTGTTTTTTAGAGAGAGTGCAAGCTGGACAAAGGCAGAGAAAGAGGGAGAGAAAGAATACCAAGCAGGCTCCACACTGTTAGCACAGAGCACAATATGGAGCTCATACACACAAACTACAAGATCATGACCTCAGCTGAAATCAAGGGTCAGACACTTGACTGACTGAGCCACCCAGGTACCCCAAAGCTAGTGTAAAATTTATTATGACAATGTAGAAGACCTAGAATAGTCAAAACACCCTTGAAAAAAAAAAAAAAGTTATATGTGTGTATATAACTAATATTTTAAAAAGGATAAAAGTAATTCAATTGAGAATAGTCTTTTCAACAAATAGTGCTATAACATTGATATCCTTATAAAAAATGAAATCTCATATCTTCCTTCTACCATATACAAAAATTAACTCAAAGTAGATCATAGACCAAATTGTAGTGTGCCAGAGAACAAAAATATAAAACCTCAAAGTTTAAAAGTTATAGAAGAAAGTGTAATAGAAAAACTTGTGACATTAGGTTAAGCAAAGATTTCTTGGCTATGGTACTAAAACCATGATTCATCGAAGGAAAATAAATGAAAAATTAGACCCCACCAAAATTAAAAATTTGTGTTCCTCAAAAGACATTGTTAAGAGAATTAAAAAAAAAAAAAAAAAAAACAACACAGAAATCATGGAATGGGAGAAAGTACTTGCAAAGCATTTATGTGATAAAGCACTTATCCAGAGTATAAAAAAATAACTTCCACAACTCAATATGATCAAACAACCCAATTTAAAATTGGCAAAAATTTAATTTTTTAATGTTTTATTTATTTCTGAGAGAGAGAGGGAGACAGTGTGAGCAGGGGAGGGCCACAGAGAGAGGGAGACACAGAATCCTAAGCAGTCCCCAGGCTCTGAGCTAGCTGTCAGCACAGAGCCTAATGCAGGGCTCGAACCCACAAACCATGTGATCATGACCTGAGTCAAAGTTGGACGCTCAACCGACTGAGCCACACGGGCGCCCCAAAAAATTGGCAAAAATTTAAACACGCTTTACTAAACATGGTAGTTTTAGAGATATGAGGCACAACATTATGCCTATAGTTAACAATACTGTGTTGTATTCTTAAAGATTTGTTAAAAGGGTAGATTTCACGTGAGATTTTCTTAGTGCATTTTTTTTTAAATGAGAAGAATATATAGTAGCAAAGGAAAAGAGTTTCAACACCATCAGTCATTAGGAAAATGTAAATTCAAACTACCGTATGCTCCCTATTAGAATGGCAATAATCTAAAAGACTGATGATACCAAATGTTGGTGAGAATATAGAGGAACTGAGATTGTCATACAGTGCTAATAAGAATATAAAGTAGGACAAGCATTCTGAAAATCAGTGGACCAACTTTTTAAAGAGTTCAAGATGTAGCTTCTGTATGACTTAGACATTTTACCCCTGGACATTTAAAAACAAGAAATGAAAACAGATGCCCCCATAAAGACTGGCACATGAATGTTCAGAACAACTTTGTGTAGTCACAAACTGGAAACAACTCAAATGTCCAGACATAGGTTTATGAATAATCAAATTGTACTATGGCCATACAATGAAAAACTATGCAGTGTGAAAAAAGAGTTAACTGTTGATTTAGGTAACTACATGAATGGATCTCAAAAAAAAACAAAAAACAAAACAAAACAAACAAACAAACAAAAACACATGCTTCATAGAAGAAGCCAAACAAGAGTGCATGGTGTTTTAGTCCATTCATATGAAATGCTAGAAAATGCCAACCAGTCTGTTCAACAAGAAGCAAACCAGTGGCTATCTGGGGCTTGGGACCAGTGCAAGGGAACATAGGTGTGAGGAAAGTTTGAAGATGATGAAAATGTTCATTATCTTTATTATAGTAATGGCTTTGTGGATATCTTTGTCTCTTCAGGCTGCCATAAGAGTATACTGTAGACTGGGTGGCTTATGAACAAGAGAAATTCATTTAGGTTCTTGAGGCTTGGAAGTCCAAGATCAAGACACTGGTAGATTTGGTGTCTAATGAGACATCACTTCCTTGTTCATAGATATCTTCTTGCAATGTCCTCACAGGGCAGAAGAGATGATGAAGCCTTCTGAGATCTCTTTTATAAGGGCACTAATTGCATTCATGAGGGCTCCATGTTCATGACGGAATCACCTCCCAAAGGCTCCACCTCCAAATACCACCACATTTGGGAGCAAGTTTTTATATATGAATTTTGAAGGAACACAGTCTATAGTAAATGGCATATACATGAGTTCTAATTCATCAGATGTCACTTTTTAAATAAATGAAGTTTATTGCATTTCAGTTATACCTTAGTAAAACTTGAGGGGAGGCAGATCACAAAAAAATACAGTTGCCTACATAATATATCCCTTTTTATAAACTTCACTTTTAAGTTATCCAGGCATTTATTTAGCACCTACTATATTCCAGAAGCTGTCCTCCTTGTGAAATATGGTCAAGGTCAAAACAGTCTCTCTGCCTTCATGGAGCTCTAGCGGGGGACATGGAGACTGAGCGAGTCGCTACACAGACACTTACTGCCAAAAAGTGAGGGGGAATGGGTCGCTACAATGGTGCCTAAATTAATCTAGGAAAGAAGACAGATCCCTGGCCAAGGAGTGATGTGTAAGAGAAATGTGAATGATAAGTGGAATTGCTACAAGTTTCCATCAGATGGGATAGCATGTAGGATGCCTTCTGGTGAGAAAGAGGATGTAGTCTGGAGAATTCTGCTGGAAGGTGGGGACAGAGAAACAAAGGTGGTGCTAGAGTATCAGCTGGAGCAAAAATACCTGAGATTTACAAACTATGTTAGAGATTCAGGTTCGTATCCTAAAGGTGATGGAAATCATGTTGGACTTTAAAGTGACATAATTAGACTGGCTATAGAGGAGAGAGCTGAGCCCAGAGCATTGCTGCAGTTCTGTAATTAGGATCATAAATGCTGTGTTGGGTCAGGGTCCACCTGGCTTCAGATTTTGTGTCTTACAGAGACATTTTCTGGGTGGATGTGGTTTGTGCATGTCCACATATCAGAGATGCATCCCGATGGGATGTCTGTTTTCCCATATGTTTTCTCATCTAGTAATTAACCTTTCCTTGAAGCTTTTTATCGTCCCTTGCATATCATGTTCCCATCAGGGATATAACACATTATATGTGTTAACTATAATATAATGTCTTGTGTTATTGATCTTTAAAATATTATGTTTCAGCTTGAATTGATGATAATGAGTACTCTGATGAGCTAGGAAAGCCTGTTCATCCTCTCTTTATACCCTTTGACTTAAACTCTGATCATGTCAGAAATAGTTGAATGGATGTCACCGTCTCATCATCCTGGCTAAACTTTGCTCTTTCGTCAAGCTTTGGAGGAAGTGAAAAAGTATCCTGTCCACAAACAGCTGCTGGGCACTCTGTCACTTAGTCAATTACATCTACATTAAAGCTGACATGTGGAAATGGTTACTCTCTGCCAACACTTCCTGCTTGCCCTTCTCCCCACCCGCCTCCACACACTTTCCCCACTCCCAGCTCTTTCCATGTGTTCCAGTTATCTGATTTATAACTAGGAAGAGGTGAAAGGGTAAATAAAAAAAATAATAAAACAAGTTAAAATTTTAACACATCGTTGTCATTTGGTATGAAAGCCAGTGATGTACTAAAATAACTGGATGCAAAATTACCAAATTGGTTAGTTAATTTTAAATGCTTGCTGCCCATTTCTGTTTGCATTTCAGCCTCCTGCATGATGACACTCCATGATATGATCTGAAATAGCAAACGTTTTGCTTTCATATTCATTATTGCAATTCTGAAAATCTAAGTATGTTCTCATGAATATTTAAATTTTCATATATGGCATTACATATTACTAGTAGTAGTAAATAATTTAAATATTTATTTATTTTGAGAGAAAGAGAGAGAAAGTGCACCTGCAAGAGCTGGGAAGGGGCAGACAGAGAAAGAGAGCAAGAATCCCAAGCAAGCCCCTTGTTGTCATCACAAAGCCTGATGCAGGGCTCAATCTCATGAACTTCGAGATCATGACCTGAGCCCAAATCAAGAGTCTGACACTTAACGGACTGAGCAACCCAGATGTCCCAGCATTACATACTATTTTTAAGGATAGTCAATAATATTATATAAGATTAGGCTGGATGAGTAATGGAGATATTACTCATGGTGATACAACTTGTTTGCTATGTTTTAACTATTTATTGAGACACACCCAATTTGAAAGAAATCACATAAAAATTGGTTGGTGTTATTACCTAATGTGAAGAGATTAAAAAAGCATAGTTCATGAGGACATTCTAATTATATTTAGAAAAACCAGTATTTTCATACTTTGACTGCTTCGGTTGTTCCAAAATCAGAATACTTATTGTGAGCCCAGCTTTGCCCCCGTAGTAGTATGTATAGGATGAGAAAAGAGAGAAGGACTTACAGGATTAGGGAGACTTCCCCCAGACCAGTATTTATAACTTTTTGACTGCTCTGGGAACTTTATAACCTAGCTAAGGATGCTATCGTAAGATGTGATATGGCTGAAGAATCTGGTTTCCTTTGAAAAGAAGAAGAGAATTTTAGAAAAGAGAATGGGTCAGGAAACCAATGAGAGGATTATGTCCCTGTTAAGTATTGTCTTTCCATGGCATAGTCAAAAATGGGAAATGTAGTTCAGCTACATTCCCACTGCATATATTGGGAAACAAAGTCCAGAAGCCTGTTTTATCACCCAACCATCCAAAGCCCTCACCTTGATTGATAGACTTCCTCAAGTTTAATGCCCCCTCAGAGTCAGGGTCCGGGAACCCCAAATATTTCTCTTTCCCTTTCTGAAAGACACAATGACTTGAGCTAATGGCTCCAAGTCCCTTTGAGAAGGAAAGGAGAGACATGCTGAGAAACCACACTGGTGACGGGTTAGCAGGTGCGTCCTCGACAGGGCCTGCCATCCTCCATTCTACAGAGGATGTCTGCAGAGCTCTCCGAGGAGGCAGCACTCTCCCCACCAAACACTGCTCTGTGATTCTGTGGGAAGAGTGTCCTCTAAGCCCTCCCAGTTGGGTGAGTCAGTCACACATTAGAAATCAATTCCAACATTCCTGTTTCCCTGAGCTGTTAGATGTATTCCTCTGCATTATAGCAAGGAGATTGCACATTTTAGTTTCGTCTAATGTACACAATACGACATCCATGTTTTAGTCAACTATGTGAGCAAATTGTGAGGGCCTTTCTCAGTTGCTTAAGCTAACATGTGGAAGCTAGAATCCCTCATAAGTGCACCCGTATTGATATAATTGGCCATTTCAAACTTATTTTCCTTCCACGCTGGTCAAATATAGGTATAGTCCATTGATGCACATGTATACTTAGTCCTGCTGATATAAACTAACCACATTTTGCAATTTTTTCAGGGTGTAAGTTGACTCCTCCCAGGTCAGTCTCAGTACTTGCTTCCATAGGTTAGGTTGGGTGGACTCCAGTATGCGTGTGCAGGCCATGAGACATAATGGCTATGGGTCTTTTGGGAACAAGCATTCCCTTGCATTGTAAGAGCTGACAGCATCCTTGTGCTGGGGGTATCTGCTTCCTCCTCAGAATGGAAAGGGGGAGCACCAGCTGCTGGTAAGGAAGGTCTAACGGGACTTATAGGGCAGATTCATCTGAATCCACCTTCATTCAGCTCCATCCCAGTTCTTGGGCACCATCTTTCCCTACCAGAGCCCTAACAGTCACATAAGAAATTTGGTAAGGATGAGAAATCAGTTGGAATTACAATTTAGAGCTGAAAGAGATCATTTTATTCTAATCGTAGAATTGCCTGTCCAGATTCTCTTACATGGTGCCTGGAGGTGTTCTTTTTTTTTCTTTCTATCCCTTTTCCAACACACACACACACATACACAAATAGTAGTTAGCATGGTCTTTCTAAACAGCCACTTTGTTTTCTAAAGTATTCTCTTTTACAAGCACATTATTTCATGGAACATTTGGGGCTTATGCAAAAAAAAAAAAAAAAAAAAGTCCCCATTATGGACATTGTATTAGGCTTCAGGAGATGATTAAACTGAGGAAGTAAAGGCTAGTATTCTCTATTGAGAAGTTACCTATCTTAGTATGTTGGGTTCTGGAAGCAGTTTTTTCTTATACTCTTGACTTAAAATTCAGGGTTTTGCCACCAAACAATGAGACATTACTTTGAAGAGCCTCAACCTAAATTCTTTGACTCAATGTGAATATCAGAGAAAGCCCAAATGACCACACATTTCAGTTTCTTGTATACTGACTATAATGCATTAAAGATATCCTGTTATTTTTAAGAACAAAATCACAAGTACTTAGCCAAAAAAAGGGAGTTAAAGCAAATGTAACCTGTGTCCTTGTTACCACCAGAGGACCCCACCCCCACCCCCACCCCGCCTGGCAATGTTCCCCGACGTTCTGGGCTTTCTGACTGTGCCCTTTTTCCTACTTCATCAGATTCTTTCTATTTTCTGGCCAATTTAAGGTTTCAATTGATTATAAACAGCACATTTTACTAGAAAGAAGACATTAATTTTCATCCTTGGCATTTCTAATTATCTCCAGAGTTGTTCTCCGTTCATGTTTGACAAGGGATATGACTGGCTCTCTGCTTCTAGCCGCTATCTTCTGCATCCCTTCTCTGGTTTCTCTCCATTGCTTAGCGAGAAAAAAGAAGCCAATACATTTTTTGTTTCTTGCTGAAAAATAGAAAAAAAGCAGGACTGTGTCTGTAGACTAGCTTTCTTAATGGTGGTCTATTGATATCAATAGAGCATTCTCTTGCAAACTAGTCTGCTTTAGGTCATGCATCATACCTCATCCTCATCAATGTCACTTTTACATAGATGACTGAGGAAAATTAACAGTAGTCTGCTATCTAGATAATTTTATTCTCTCAGTGAGGTTTCCGGCCAAAAGTTGGAACGAGTTTTCTCCCTTAAAAATTTCCCAGTAATTAAAACTAAAATGACTTAGATGTAAAATACAGAATTCTTTTATTAAAAATTTTAAAAAATGGCAAAACTCTAAGGTAAGATCATATGAAGAAAGATCTAGAGGAGATGTTCTGTATGTAAGTATTATTACTGGAGTATTCTCTTGAATTATAAAAGAACATTTTTCAAGTTCTCATGCTCTAGGAGATATTTCAACCACTATGTATGTAATCTAGTCTTAAAGATAAAAATCATGAAACATTTTGGATAAATTCATAAATACAAGCAGAATCATTAGAAATAAGATGTTGCATATAAATAAGTAAACCAAAAATAAAAATCCCCACCAGTTAACTTTTCACTGCTTCTTGCTCGACCTTCATTATCTTTTAAAATACCTTCCCAAATGTAGTTTAAATGAGCCTGCAGTTTTCATTTTTTCCAACATAATTTCCAGGTTTAATTAGCATTTAGTACAGTTCTTAAATGTTTGAGGGGTTTGGTTATGAGAAATATGCTATCTCCTCCCAAATCCAGGGACATAAAATGGTCTTTAAACACATTTAAATAAAATTAAAATACTTTAACAATCACAACCCAAAGTGTATGTTTTTAAGAGCTGTGAGTAATTTAAGAGGCTCAGAGGCTTTGTCTTGAACAGATGCATGAGAATGATCTGAAAGGGAGCACATCTAACGGGAAACAGTGGATGATGAAATTATGTATGTATTTATAGTACTTATATTGTTCATGAGCTCTTTATAGAACTACCTTTTCACTTTGGGATTTTTTCCCTGGTGTGTGTTGTGATCTTATCTGTTTTCTTTTCTTTTCTTTGGGGACAATGGGTTATTTAGTATTGCTTTTAAAAATGTGTTTAGGGGTGTGCATTTTAACAGCCTTTTCTAGTTGCATTATTTGCCTGATTTCCTCTCTGTGACATCTCTCCCTTATAAAGCAAACAAAGAAAATAATTTTGGGTTTGCATAGAAGAAAGAGAATATTGTGATATGAATGGGTATAAAACAAACCTCCAGTTTTAAGTGTCTTAAATGGGTTTTGCCAGAAATCCTGCTTTTTTTTTCTTTTTGGATTTATCATAAAATTAAGTATTACTAATAGGAACTGTAATTTATTGTAAGCATTCACTTTGAAGACCCTATTCTCAGTGCTTCCTGTGCATTTACATACCTACATTATATCTAATCCTCACAGTGACATAGAAGGCAGATGTTATTGTTGCCTTTTTTCAGATGAAGGAACTGAGACCCAGAGGCTGAACGTTTCCCCCATAATTATGTGGTCAGAGTATAAAAGAACTGAGAAGGTAGCCTGATTCTCTATGACTGAAAACCCTATGCAATCAATGACACTCAGACCATGTAAGCAGTAGTATAGGATTAGTCCATATCCCTTAGGTGTATGGATTTGCACCTGGAGGTGCAGGGCTGGAGGGAGAGAAGAAAATATGGTGAAAGTACTGACAGAAGTAATAACAGTAATAATAATACTACATGATGGCCATTTTGGGCCAATGAAAGGCCAGGAATCAACTAAGGACTTCACAGAAAGTATATTTATCTTCCTAATGACCTAAGGAATGGTATTATTCCCATTCTGAGATCACAGAATTAAAGTCAGGAAAATTAGGTATTTCATTCAAAGCTATGTAGCCAGCCCTCTACAGACGCAGGAGTCCAACTGAGATCTGGGTTCCAAATTCTGTACTTAATCTGCTGCCTCATTGTAAGCTGCATTGCCTCTGTACCTGTGATTTCGTCTCAGAAAATCAGCCTGCTGGCATAGTGTTTTGGTTGTTTTTTAATCCTAGTGTAATGTGACATTTATATAGCACAGTGATTGGAGATATCATTGTATTTACAGACCTATTCACCCCATTCATTTCAATTTAAAAGGGAAAGAAAAAAAAAAAAGCTTTCTGAATGTAGTGGAGAGGAACTGGCCACAGGTGTGGAAATCTTCCATGTAAGCCAAAAATCTCGTAGCAAATAGCAATATTCTCATTGGACCAGGATAAAAAGTGTGATATCAGGTCACCAACATTTTGAGATTTCTCATAATACTAACATAAAATAGAGCAAAAGAAATGTAAAGTTATCACTAAAAGCCTCATTGGAATGCATGGTTTAATTAAATGAATAATAGCATGCAGGCAAGATTATTTGGTAGCAACCTAGAAATACTGGAGTTGCTGGGGCGCCTGGGTGGCTCAATCGGTTAAGTGTCCGGCTTCGGCTCAGATCATGATCTCATAAGTCATGGGTTCAAGTCCTACATCAGGCTCTGTGCTGACAACTAGCTCAGAGCCTGGAGCCTGCTTCAGATTCTGCGTTTCCCTCTCTCTCTGACCCTCACCTGCTCACGCTGTCTCTCTCTCAGAAATAAATTTTAAAAAAAAAAAAAAAAGGAAAAAGAAAAAGAAAAGAAAAGAAATACTGGCATTGCCAAGGTCCAGGATCTAAATCAAGAAGAAACAGACTAATTTTCTCAAGCTTTCTGAAAGATCTGAAGGAAGTAATCCTTCAGTTATGATGTTAAATGTTTGGATTAAAATTCATCACATTGCCTCTGTGAATGCTTTCCACTTTGGATTAAAGAAAAAGAAGTATATCTATATGTTGGTATGTGTACTGCATCAGTCTGCTTGGGCCGCCATAACAAATAACCCAGACTGGGTGGTTCTAACAACCCGAATTTATTCCCCACAGTTCTGGAGGCTGGGAAGGCTAAAATCGAGGTACCACTGAGGTACATTTTATTCTGCATCCTTCTCTTAGCTCCTCGGTGGCTGCCTTCTCCCTCTGTGCTCAAATGGCCTCTTCTCTCTCTGCTGTCTTACCTTATAAAGTCACTAATACCATCAGGAGGCTCCTATCCTTCTGACCTCATCTAACCTGAATGACCTCCCACAAGCGCCATCTCCAAATGCTATCCTGTTGGGGGTTAGATCTTCAACACAAGCATCTGATTGGGCACAGACATTCAGTCCATCACATCCTGACCATGCCCTTCCAAAATGCACGTCCTCACATGTAAAATACATTTATTCTATCTTCGCAGCCCCAAACATCTTAGCTCATTCCTGATTCAGACAAAAGTCTAAAATTGAAAGTCTCATCTAAATATCATCTAAGATCATAAATGGGAGAGCCTCGGGGTGCAGTTCATCTTGAGGCAGAATTCCTCTGCAGCCGTGAACCTGTGAAGTCAGACAAGTTATGAATTTCCAAAATATAAGGGGCAAACATAAGACAGACTTTCCCACTTCAAAAGGAAGAAACAGGAAAGAAGGAAGAAGCAGTAGATCTCACTGGAGTCCAAAACTTAGCAAGGCAAATTCTTCTAGGTATTAAGGCTCAGGAATAACCTCATATGTTCTTTGCTGTCCACTGGAGGAACACCACCTCAGGGCTCAGACCACATGGCTGTCTGTGAGGCATCTGCCCACATGCCTGGAATCACGGTGGAGGTAGCTGGCCACCTGTGCCTGTGAACTCTGGACCTGTTGGGGGTAACCCTGATGATTGCTGAATCAACTCTGGGATCTTTCTTTCCATCTTAAGAGATAGCTCATGTTCACAGCTGAATAGCTGTACATTCCCGTCTTGCCAAATCCAACAAGTCCAGCAGCCTTTCTTCCTTCTGTTCTACCTTCTCCACTAGTGCCAGTTTGGCCGAGGTTCTGGCATATAAGCCACCTCTATTCTTGGCTTATTAATGAGTTACACCCATGAGTTCCCTCTATTCTTGGCTTATTAATGAGTTATACCCATGAGTTCTTTATCAAATCCTTTCTTTCTTTCTTTCTTTCTTTCTTTCTTTCTTTCTTTCTTTCTTTCTTTCTTTCTTTCTTTCCTTCCTTCCTTCCTTCCTTCCTTCCTTCCTTCCTTCCTTCCTTCCTTCCTAGAGAGAAAATGTGAGTGGGGGAGGGGCAGGAAGAGACAGAGAATCCCAAGCAGAGCCCAATGCAGGATTTGAACCCACAAACCTTGAGATCATTATCTGAGCCAAAGTCAGATGCTTAACCCACTGAGCCACCCAGGCATCCCCCCTCCACATCAAAAGGTTTTCACCCACATACTTAACTCTTCTCTTCAGAACAAGCTTTCTCGTTGTTTTGAAAAATGGACAGACTGAGAATTTACCAAGTCATGAAGTTCTGGTTCCCTTTTGCTTAACAATGCTTTCTTCAACTCCTCTCTCTTTTCTTCATATTTTACTGTAAGTGGTCGGGAGAATGAAGCCACATTTTCAGCCCTTTTCTTTGAAGTCTCCTGAACCAAATATTCCTGTTTCATCACTCACTGCTCTCCCACAATACACTAGCACACAGTTCAGCCAAATTCTTTGCTACTTTGTAACAAGAATGACCTTTCCTCCAGTGTCTGGTAGCCTGTTCCTCATTTCCATCTGAGATGTCTTCAGAACCACTCTAAACATCCATATTTCTAGCACACACCTCAAAACCCCAAGTGGCTACCCACCCCCCAGTTGCAAAACTGTTCCCACATGTTTGGGCATACATTACACCAGCACCCCCTTCTCAGGACCAAAATATGTCTTTGCTTGGGCTGCCAAAACAAAGTACCACAGACTTGGTGGCTTACAAAACATGCAAAACGTATTTCTCAGAGTTCTGAAGGTTGGAAGGCTAAGATCAGGTGTCAGCATGGTTGGGTTCTGATAAGAGCTCTCTCCCTGGCCTGTGGAGGGCCACTGCTCACTTGTCTTACATGGTAGAAAGGGAGCAGGCAAGTTTTCTATGCTCTTGACTTCTAAGGACAGTAATATCATGGAGGCCCACCCTATGCCCACATGTGAACTAATTACCCCCCAAAGACCCCATCTCCAAATCCTACTACATTGGAGGTGAGGGCTTCACCATATGCATTTTGGGAGGACACAAGTCAGTAATATATATAAATACATACATATCTATTATGTGTGTGTATCTGTGTGTGTATGCATAGCTAGATAGCTTGTGTATATTCTAGCTTACATATTCTAACTATAGATGCAGAAATACCATTAGTAAAATCAGGTATAAAAATAAGAGTGATGACATCTCCTTTCACTCTTAACTTGCATATTGCACCTAAGCTGTTTTTGAAACAGCTGGCAGAGTGTTACCTTTTCTTCTTAGTGTGAAACAGCATGACAAAACCAGCCATTTGTTTCTAATCAGCGACACAGATAGTCTGACAGCAACTGCACGCGAAATTGAGCCTCCCGTGCCTCCTTAGAGAAGACTGAGCAACACCCCATTGTGTTATCTTAAATTTTAAGTTAAAATCCACTGGTTACTGTATATAAGCCCTCTCCATTTTTAAAAAGTGTATTAGGTAGTAATTTCATTTATAGTGTGCTTCTATGGGAATAATTGTGGATATGTAAAAATGCATACCTCTTGAACTATGTCGACTCTAGTGTTATTTACATTGGTAAAAGAGTTGAGGTATCAAATGGTAGGTGATGTTTAAATAAACCACAGTGTAGTGACATATTCAATGTTATGGATTCATTAAAATTATAATTTTATTTAAACAAATGAGAGAATAGAAATAGGAAAAAAAATCAGAACTGGATTGGGAAAAAAATGGTAGAGTGAACACAAATACCTAATTTCCCTGGCCACCAAAATTTCTGTGAAATGTCAGGTAATAAGAGGTTTTTAAGAAATTAAAGTCATAAGTATACTGGAAAACAAGGAAAGATGGGTAGAAAAAAAAATGTTTCTGAGGAATTCCTAAGAGCTAGAAATGAAGTAAGATCAGAATCATATAGAAACAGGAGTAGAGAAAATGAATATCCAAACTCATACAGGAAGAGACCATGGTGGCCGAGGAGTGGCTTCAGGGAAGCTCAAAATTACCTAGAATAAGGGCAGGAGGGAACCATATTGAAACTGATCGAGGAAATGCAGTGTGACAAAAAGCCATAGACTTGGTCAATCTTAAGCCATTTGGACTGAGCAGACGGCTGTATCCACATATGACCAAGCATCAGCTGTGACTCTTGGGTACAGGCTGAGGCAGTGTCACACGCCTCCAGATTCCAAGGTGGGAGGAAGAGCTGTATGTCCAGAACAGACTTTCCATCATACTCACTCGATGCTGGTTCTTATATTCAGATCCAACCTCAACTAAACCTACTGAGGCAGATCTCACAGAGAAACATAATAAAGTGACCAAGAATTAAATACACAGCATTAAAGAAAGATGCAAATTGGCATGCCCAAAACAACAGTGCTTTCACTGCAAATTGAATACCTCCAAAAAAGGTCACCTACGATCCTTCTAAGATTTGTGTGAAACATGGAAATTTAAACATATTTTCAAAATAAAAATCTCGGACTGAATTGCTGAAAAGAAACAATAAAACCAGTCAATGAACTAGAATACCAAAGTATTTTCCCAGAATGTAGTACATTTCCTATAACGTAAACTTAAAATATCAAAGAAAAATAAAGAGACACCTAGGATATATCCAGAAAGTCCAATAACCATTCAGAAAGACAATATTGTGAAAAGTTAAATGTATATATAGTCATGACTACATTTGTATATATAAAGACATAACTGACAGGCTGGAAATACGACGGGGAAAAATAGAATCTATAGAAGATTATGAAACTATTTTAAAAGCAGCCAACTGAATTTAAACTGCAGAAACTCTCAGGAATAAAAAAAAATAAATGTAAAACCTCAATGACTGGATTAAATTCCAGTTAAACACATAGGACAAAAGAGTTAGGAAACTGCCAAATCCAACCCCCAAACAGTAGGGCGGAAAAAGTCTAGAAAAAGAGATAGATAAATATGAAAAAAATGAAAAACACAAATATGAAAAATGAAAATATGAAAAATAAAATTAAAATATGAAAACACAAAGTCCAAATTTTAAAAAATGAATAACCAGTGTCATGGAGGAAATTTAAAAAAGAATTGGACAAAGTGATATCAAAAATATAATAGCTAAGAGTTTGCCTAGAATAGTTGACATTCACCAATCTTCAAATCTTAAAATCCCAGCAAAATCCAGGGAGGAAAGGAGAGAGGAAGAGACAGAGGGAGGGATGAGAGAGAAGAAAAATCCCATTGTTCATACATGAACTCATGTCAGTGAAGCCACAAAACACCAATGAAAAGTGTCATGAGCACTCACAAAGATTTCAGTGATCATCTACCAAATTTGTGCAGAATGAATGCACAAAGTACCTGTTTTCTTTGAGTGCTCCACCCACCAGAAGTACTTCAAGCTCAAGGAAACTTATTTCAGATGGAAGGTCTAAATGCAGAAAGGAGTGGCTCCTGGGTGGCTTAGTCAGTTAAGCATCCAACTTTGGCTCAGGTCATGATCTTGCTGTCTGTGACTTTGAGCCTCGCATCAGGGTCTCTGCTGACAGCTCAGAGCCTGGAACCTGCTTCAGATTCTGTGTCTCCCTCTCTCTGGCTCTTCCCTGCTCATGTTCTATCTCCCTGTTCCTCTCAAGAATAAATAAACATTTAAAAATTAAAAAAAATTTTAAAAATGCCAAAAGGAATGACAAACAAAGATGCTGAGAAATTTGTAGGGAAATCAAAATAAGCATTGACTGCACCAAACAATAAAATATTACTGGGGGAAAAAATTAGGATAGGACTAAAACACTGGACCACAAAATAAAATGAATTGAGAAGGCAGTAGATTGGACCTAAAACTTTCTAAAGTCCTTAAACTCATTGAAAGCAAATTAAAGGTACCTATAAAATTTAGACTATGTTAAATCTGTAGAAAGCTATAGCCTCCAACTTTCAAAGACATAAAGGAAGCAAAATGAACAAGAAAAAATAGAATCAATAGGGAAGAGAGCAAGAAAGAAAATGACACAAAAGTGAAAAACAATAAGGAAGAAAAATATTAGTCAAGAGAACATAAGAAAGGAAGAAGCAAAAAAAAGGAAGGAAGGAAGAACATATCAGGACAAGTAAAAAGTGTTGAATGGTGGAAATAAATCAGAAATCAAATCAATGCAAATTCATTAAATGCTCTAGAGGAAAGACAAAGATTATCTGTAAGGATTCAAGATAGCTAATTGATATTTCCAAATACACATTGTGGGATTCAGTTTGCAGTTTGCTAACATTTATTTGGAGGTTTTCATCTTTGTTCATGAGTGATACCACAGAAATAGAGTTTTCTTTATTCATACTCTTTTTGCTTGATTTTGATTTTGCTAACATTATATTAGCTTCATAAAATGGGGTGTATATGTGGTCCCCCTGCTCTTCCCCAGCTTTTTCTTTCCTAGTCTTGGGAGCTTGTATAATAATGAAGTTCTCTCTGCTATCATATTTTGTAGAAAATGCCTCAAACATCATATGGGCCTATAATGTTTTTTATTGATGTTTTGCTGTTGTGGAAAGATAAATTCTTATCTATGGATTGAACATGTTTTGTTGGGCGACATCTCCTCAGGTTTTCTGTTTCTTCAGTATGCTTTTATAAATTATATTTTTTAGTAAATGGAAATTTTTGTCAATTTTCGAATTTGTCATGAAGGGATTTTTTGGCTATTTTCTCATGTAATACTTAAAACTCCTATAATTAATCATAGCTATAATTAATCCTTCTTTATAGTTCTAATATTCTTTATCTGTCCTTTGTTTTTATCTTTGATTTGTCATGCCAAAGATTTACTACTTTATTAGTCTTCAAAAAGATCAGCTTTCAGCTTTCTTCTTGTTGATTCTTTCTATTAGATCTTTATTTTTAATGTAATTAACTTCTGCTTGTACCTTTACAATTTCCTCTGCTCAAGTTTTATTAGCTTTACTTTAATCTTTTACTGAAAGGACAAAACACTTAGGACAGGGACACATAATCAAGTCTTAGCTCTGCGATTCTGCCCCTCATTTGTCCTTGGAAAAGCTATATACAGCGATGCCTGGGTAGCTCAGTTGGTTAAGCGTCTGACTTCGGCTCAGGTCATGATCTCATGGTTCATGGGTTCGAGCCCCGCATCAGGCTCTGTGCTGAGAGCTAGCTCAGAGCCTGGAGCCTGTTTCGGATTCTGTATCTCCCTCTATCTCTGAACCTCCTCTGCTCACTCTCTCTCTCTCTCTCTCTCTCTCTCTCTCTCAGAAATAAATAAGTTAATTAATTAATTAATTAAAAAAAAAAAAGACAGAAAAGCTATATCCATGTTCTGGACCTGGGTGTTCTCATTATTCAGGAAAGGTCGCCATCCTTTCTTTCTGCCATCAAGTTTAGACTTAATTAGAAAAGACACATATGAATTTATCTGAGCTTAATAGTTACCAGTTTAAACCATAAAGTTTGGAAAGCCAATTAGAATATGTATAAATTTGTATATCAGTATAACCCGCTTGTAGACATGATCAAGCTCAAAGTGCCTTGATTAAACTTTTATAGTGCCTAAACTGAAAAAAAGAATCCATTTGCTGCTAATTTCAAAAGTAATTGTTTTATGAAGTATATATTTGTATATTAAAAAAATTATTTTACTTGTTTTATACTAAGATACTAGGTTACCTTCAAGAAAGAGTTATATAAAGTTATATAAATATAAAGGGAATGGTCTATTTCCATTCTATAAAAGAAAATGAAATGTTTGCTTGGTAAGCAAAGTTCCTAGCATGATATTTTTGTACATTTCTTGAAAGACATTTTATTAAAACACCACACAAATTAAATTCTTAAATTAACATTGATACCCCTTCCTTAAGGGAAGTATATTTAAAATTAAATTTGTGTGTGATTACCTCAAACATAGCCTTATTAACAGCCACCTAGATGTTTGTGGGTTTTCATGCATTAAATTTTTGTTCCAGATTATTCATGGTTTGTTAATTGGTGTGATACTTGATGAATATTGATGGTGCGTATTGTGGAAATAATTTCCATATGAAAAGGGTAAAAGCATTTCCTGCCCAAGCAAAACTCTGGAAATAGAAATAAAAGAATTCTGAAAGGCAGAATTTAGAATATGAGTTGACCCTCTTATTTAACAGTTAAGAATTCTCTCTAACCAGGCATCCCAAAGTGTATGTATGCCAGATTATAGATGAATACTTTAATGATGTCCAAAACAAATTAGGAAATTAATTGATTCATTAAGGCCCTGTTTAAATGTCTAATGCAGAGGTTAAATGTTTGCTTTATTTAAATGAGATGTTCAGGCTTTAGAAGAATTTACTAGTTTTAACTTCTAAAACAGCACGTTCTAAGGATGTTTATATTTCTCATTTTACATAATTAATAGCAGATACATAGATTCAGCCAATGCATTTGTATAGGGAAGACCTTAATCAACTCTTGGGATCTTCTTTACTCAGCATATGATTATTATTTATCCAGCTGATAAATCCACAGATTATTGTTTTTATAATAAGTAGTTTTGCAAATTTAATGAAATTGGAATCTGTTCAATATCTCTATTTTGAAAGAACAACACATTAAGAGCTCAACAGATACTTGTTAGTTTTTCTCTTTGATATTTTTTTAAAGAGCTCTGACACTGTGGTAGATGCCATTTAGACATTATTTCATATAATCTTTACCACTCCACTGCAAAATCAGTATAATTCTAACATTGCACATGAATAGACTGAGACTTGAGAAGTTGAGTTGCTCATTGTTTTATTCCAGAAGCTTCTTATTTAGGGAGCTATGACCTTCTTGGAATTTTCAGTAAGAGAAATTGACATGTTTTAAAGGTATCTTTACTATTTTATTCATCAGACTTGCGAGACTAAGGAAGAAATTCTGATATGACACAGTCCCAATAACCTCTTTCTTTGACATTGAATTATACTTCCTAAGGATATCATTTGTATAAATATACTACTTGTAATCTCATATTAATTTTGTATTCTCGATTACTTTATACTACTCATGGAGGAGAGAGTTAATGATAATCAAAAAAAAGAGGATGCGTGTGTCAGGGAAGGAATGCGTATTAAAACCACTTCCCTAATTCTTTTTTTTTTTTTGATGTTTGCTTATTTTGAAGGAGAGAGAGACAGATGGAGAGAGGAGGAGGGGCTGACAGAGAGGGAGACAGAAACTGAAGCAAGCTCCAGGCTCTGAGCTGTCAGCACAGAGCCAGATGCTGGGCTTGAACCCACGAGCAGTGAGATCATGACCTGAACCAAAGTCTGATGCTTAACCAACTGAGCCACCCAGGTGCCCGAAACACTTCCCTAATTCTTGCATGCATTTTGGCAGCAAGATCCCCACTTGCTTGATTACGGTCAGTGTGCATTGTTTACCTTTGGCTTCTCTACTTAGGCAGCTTCCTATCAGTTCATCTTTATTTTTGAATCATATGCCAGTGTCTTGCCATTTCATGTACTATCTACTTTATCCTCTACCCAATAAAAGTTAATTAACCTCATGTATTCCACCCACAGCAGAACTTGATGTCCAAGTCTAATTCTCTTCTCAAAACAAAAGTTCTCTTGAGATATCCATCGTTTCATGTTCAATCATATGCATTAGTATTGATGTAAACATTATTGATTCTTGTTTGTTAAAAATCGACTCTTAAGCAGGAAGACTTGATTCTACACTCTTGAAATCATAGTAGGTTTGATATAATTGAAGCATTCCAGACAATTTTCTGAATTTCAGACATATTCCCCAGAGTCCTATAAATCTCTAGAAATTTTTCTGCCAGAATCATCATCTGGTGGTTTACAGAGTGTCCTAAGCATTGGATAGGATCCCTTGTTTCTGATTTTGCCTTTATTGGTATCTAACAAACCACTTCAACACTTAGTGGGTTCACAAAATAATTATTTATTATCATTAATGATGGTATGATTGACTTTTCAGTTGGGTAATTCTTCTATCCCATGTGATACCATTTGATACTGCAGTCACTGGGCATTTCAACAGGCTGGGTTATCTAAGCTGTCTGTCGTAGAGGTAGCAGAGGTCTTGAAGGTTGGGGGCAGCTGGATGGCTGGGCTTTTCTCTTTGTGTGTTGTTTCCGAATCTTGATTTTACCTGTGGCCTTTCCACATGGCCTACCCATAAAGGCAGGCCTGCTTCTTATGGCAGCTGAATGCTCAAAAAACCACGAAAAAAAAAAAAAAGTTATCAGGTTTTCGTAAGGGTTAGGTCCAGAACCACCTCAAGTTGTTTAAAGCATTTGCATGCCAGCAGTTTCAAGGGGGAAGAAAACAAATTCTGCCTTTGGAAGGGAACAAGGAGAAAAAGATTGTGTCCTCTTTAGTCCATCATAGGAAATAAGGCATTCAAGGTCAAACCAAGAGCATATGCCTCACTTCTAAGGAGGACAGAGCACATTGTGTTTGAGAGCTGGGGTGTGGGAGGTGAGAAAAAGAGTAGCATGAGACTAGCCCAGAAAAATCCATGGTCATACAGGCCTCATTGAGTCTCTGAGACTTCATTACAAACCATATGAAAGAAGTCATTAAAGAATTTTAGATAGGTCGGTTAAATAACTAGATTCTCAACTTTAGCAGGTTACGCCGGCTAGAATGGGAAATGGTTTGGCAGAGAGAAGGACTGGAGGTAGAGAGACCATTCAGTAAACCACTGTGATAACATGGGAGAGGGGTAGTGGTTTCTTAGAATAGGGTGGGAAAGTGGGAATGGAGAAGAACAGGGTGCTTCAAATGATATTTAAACAATATAATCAACAGGTGCTTCTGATTGTGTAAATGTAAGTATACCAATCTTTGGCTTGAATCACCAGGTAGCTGATAATTCAATTGCCAAGACAGGAAACCTGCAGAAACAGGTTTGGAAGGTAATCATTTGTTCTGTTTTGGATTTGTTGAGTTTAAGTTCCTGTGAAATATCCAGATAAAAGTGTTAAGCAGGTGACAATCTACTTGAGTTTGTAGCCCCAAAGAGAGGTCTAAGATGTAGAGAAATGTGGTGGATGCAAACAGTGAAGTATAAAAATCTGTCAGTAGCCTTTAGGATCAGACACCTGTGGGGGATTGCTCCCTAGTCGGTAGGTCTCACCACCAACTCCTGTCACTGCCTGAGCAACCGCTTTTGCCCTTAAGAGATTTGGCCAGGCACAACTTGACAGTTCCTGGTCTTGGTCCTTACAACACGCCATTGTTTCCTTCCCTCCCTTCCCTTCCCTAGGGCTTCTCAGAAGCTATGGTATGAGATGCCTGTGGGTATCTTCACCACAAGCAAGCAGGTCAACTCAAAGGTATAGGGAAATTAGTGCCTGTGAGATTCCACTTGGCCAATGGAGGACAAAAGCCAGTTGTTAAACAAATGTTTCCCATTGTGATACCCTGGGAAGAAAATTCTGAGATTCATTTCATACAATTCCTAAGAAGGCTCTGAGGGGTTGAGGGTCCATCATAGGTAACAGCAGAGATGACTTGATAATCTATTCATGTGTTGCACTTTCTTTCTCTGCTCATTCTTTTTGTCCCTCATCCAGCACTCAAGGATTATTCTCAAATAAACTACAGAAGGCTTTGTCTCAGGTTCTCTTTCAGAAGTCAGGCTATCTTAGTTTTGTTTGTTTGTTTGTTTTTTAATTTTTCAATGTTTATTTTGGGGAGAGAGAGAGAGGACAAGTGGGAAAGGGGCAGAGAAACAGGGAGACCCAGAATCCAAGGCAGGTTCCAGGCTCTGAGCTGTCAGCACAGAGCCCAACATGGGGCTGAAACTCACAAGCTGTGAGATCATGACCTGAGCTGAAGTTGGATGTTTAACCGACTGAACCACCGAGCCACCCCTGGATGACTATTTTTTTAAAAAAACACAGTGTTGGGGCATCTGGATGGTTCAGTCAGTTAAGTCTGACTTCTGATTTCAGCTCAGGTCATGATCCCAAGGTCGTGGGATCAAGCCCCACATCAGGCTCCACACTGAGTATAGAGCCTGTACTTGAGATTCTCTCTCTCCCATTAGACCCCTCTTCCCTGCTTCTGTGTTCTCTGTCTAAAAAAAATTAATAAGAATAAAAAGAATAAGAATAAAGGAATAAATAAAAACACAATGTCGACTGAAAAGAATAAGAAAGAGGTATGTACCACTATACTACTTATGTAAACTAGAAGTACACACATATACAAAAAAGTTCTAGATTTTAAAGGATATATGTATATCCATATACAGATACACATACATAGAGATTTTTATATATGCACATATACAGGTTTGTGAGACATTTACGTGTCTGTTTATATAAATATGTTTCATATGTTTACATGGAAAATATGTTTAAGTATGCATGATGACATACATTTTAAGACATTCTAATGGAGATCTTTGAAGAGTTGGGGGTACAAGGAATTTAAAATAAAGGGAAGGGGAATAAAATCGTACAAAAGGGGGACTCATGATGATACCAAGTTGAGACTTGAAAAATTCTTTACTCAGTACCCCTGAGGACCAGTTTATTTTATGGAAAGAAAGAGCAAGAGAGAAGCAGAAAGATAGAAATAGGCAGACATGTTTCAAACAAAGGAGAATATTTTATTCCAAGAAGTATTCTTTAACTTCTTGATTATTTTGAGAAAGAACATACACTTAATAAGAAAATAAGAAAACTAGGAGTGATATAGGACTTTCTGGATGTCACTTATGTTTGTGCTTCGCAGGCTTCTTTCTCTGTTTCTGTAAGCACGGATTTTTCCTGCTTAAATAGCTTGCTAGTCTTGATTTGCACTCTGGCTACAGCACAGAAGAAGTGAAAATGTAGAATGGGCCTGTTGTTCACCTCTTAAATTCAAACCATTTACCTCTTCTGATTTTACTTATTTCATCTGTGTGTGCACTGTTTATACTTGACCTTCTTGCTGAAAATATTGCTTACTGAGAGGTTGGGGGATAGGATAAGGGAAAGACACTTTCTATCCTAAAATTAACAATGCTGCCTTGCTTCTTCATACATAAGCATTTTGAGTTTTCATCCAGCCTCTCTGGGTATTTCAAGAACTACTATAATTATTTTGCCAGCATTTTTAAAATTTGCATTTTGTTCTGCTTTTTTCTTAATGTGTGAAATGTTACCAGAAAAAAAAAGATTCTTCAAGGCAAATGTGGCCCATGCTTCCTGATCCATTGGTGAGATGCCTAGTTTCCATGTGCTCTTTGGTTAAATTCCTTTCAGAGAAGGGCATGTCTGATGGTTGATTTGGCACAGATTATATCTTCAAGAAAATAAAAGACACTTCTGATCATGAGAGATAATAGGACTTCCTGTATCTACGGAGCAAGAGACAACATAGAGGGCATATGTATAATTTACAACAGCTAGATTGCCCTCGGGTAATTTATCCTTGCCCCAACAAATTAAAGCTTTTTTCTGTCACCAAATTGAAGGGGAAGGAAGGGCCTGGCCCTCATTCACAGGTGTGAACAGCAGGAACAGGTGAGCTGAGAGCTGAAAAATCTAAACATCAGCGGGACTATTTCCCAAGACAACTTGCCTGAGGGCACACGGCTGCCATCAGGCCTTCAGACGTTTATCCAGAGGAGCCCTAGTTCCCATCACTGGTGTTTTCTTCATTCTAAATATTTAGTCACATGACTAAAAATTTGTAAGTTTTGAAAAGAATTCCTTCAACCTATTTAAAATTAGAGTTTCCCTGCTAAAAGGCAGATGGGATAAGATTTCAATAAGTTCACTTGAAGTATCTCAGACTTGCCTCATGATTATTTCCCCCAGGGAGCACTAGACACTGTAGAAAGACAACCAAGTATGGCAGAAAGAACAAGTTTGTAGGAGAAGGCGCTGTCAGAAATCTTATCTTTGCTGCTTATAAGCTGTATGAACATAGACAAAATTTTCAAATCCTGCGAGACTCTCCACATCTATAAAAGTAGAGGTCATAATATTTATGTCTTTTAACACATAGAAGACCACCAGGCACATAGCATTCTATTGTTCCTTTTTCTTCTTTCCTCGCCCAGGCAGAGTACTCACCCTGCCTCAGTACCTAAGAGGTGAAGACTTCATTCCTATCGACTGAAAGCTTGTCTAAACTATTTATGGTCCAGTATCTTATCTTCTGTCTCCTTCTGACTCTTTTTTAATAAACCCTTTATTTGTTGCTTTAATGGGGGGGGGGTGAACATAATACCCTTCAACACTAAAAGAAAATTAGTACTCAGTGTGAAAAAAATTAATTTCAGAGGAAGAAAAGAGAGAAAGAGAGTGCATAAGCTGGGGAGAAGGCCTGAGTGGGGGAGAGAGAGAATCTCAAGCAGGCTCCATCCTCAGCTCAGAGCCCAATACAGGGCTCGATGCCATGACCCTGGGATCATGACCTAAGTGGAAATCAAGAGTTGTACGGTTAAGCCACCCAAGTACCCCTAGAAGACTTCGTTTTGTGACATTGTGACCATGACACATTAGAGAGAAGTATAACCAAAAGAAAGAAAATAAATAACAAATAATTTATTAGTTCTAAAATAACTGTTTAACATCTCCCGAAGAGTGGCTGATTCATTCAACAATGAGAATCTATTTAAACCCCATGTGCATTCCATTGCCTTTAATGGAATGGCCCACCCATGATGTATTCTTGTACAGTCACAGTGCTATTGTCGTTTCTGACTCGGTTTGCCATATTGTTATGTTGGCATACAGGTCTGATGTCTGATGAGTATATCCTTTTTTTCTTCTGAATTTTTTAAATGTTTACTTATTTTTTGAAAAGAGACAGAGTACAAGTGGGAGAGGAGCAGAGAGAGAGGGAGACACAGAATTTGAAGCAGTCTCTAGGCTCTGAGCTGTCAGCACAGAGCCCGACACAGGGCTCGAACTCAAGAACCGTGAGATCATGACCTGAGCCGAAGTCGGATGCTCAACCAACTGAGACACCCAGGCGCCCCTGATGAGTATATCCTCAGTGATCCAGATTATCCACATAGAGTTCTGTGAGCACCCTAGATGGGGGAGGTGGGAGTACTTGAATATAGTGGATGACATACTGGTCAGAAAACTGGAATTAGGGTCCCTAAACTGTAATCCTAGTTCTGCTACTGGGTTGTATTTACATTAGATAACTATGTCTGAGCCACAATTTCATGATCAGGAAGATGATGGCAATAACAACATCAATTCTCTAGGATAGTGTGAAGGTCAAATAGGCTAATGAATGTAGTTTACACAGACACTCTGATCATAATATGTTAGATACGGGGGAAAAAAAGAACAAAGCATATATCAGTACAACTGTTCCCTCAAACCCCTGAATTCCTATAACAATTTAACCTGATCAGGGATATCCTCTTCTTTGGCTTATGTCCTCTGTTTTATATCAGCTTTCTTTTCTTCCTGGAGACCGCCCTGGAAATATCTTCCCCTTATAGTTCTTTATGTAATGTATCTTATTGGCTTCTCAAAGATCATGTATAAAGGAAGACCTGTTTTCACTACAAAGGTGACATCTGGTCCCTCCTGGAATGAACTTTTGTGCAAGAGCAATTAAGGGTCATTGACTGGATCTCTCCTGACACTTTGGATATATTGTCTTCAAATCCTGATTAAAATATTATAAAGGAATTGCCCCCCAAAAGAGCCAATTTTATGGCTCTCCTGAAGCCGTCAGATTTTTTCTTAGTTCTTAGTTCATGCCAGAGAGGCACTGGGACTCATTATGCAAATTTAAATGACTTATACACAACCCAAATCACCTTAGGTTATACTAATGAGTTCTAGATAAGAAAGAATGAACACAAAATTGCATCAAGGGTATTTAGGAGTAACTGCCCAATGGAAAGAATAATGAGGTAAATTGTAAAGGAGAGCTATGGAAAGGTTTTAAAAATAATATATCACACCTTCAATCATTTTTAAAAATATGTTCACCTGCTACTGCGTAGTACATCTAAACTGTATGTGTGAGTAGGAATCCTTTCAGAGTATTAAGCACCAGTGAACTTGCTTAGGTGTGCTCTTGGTTAAAAGACTGGATTTCATCTTTTCCAGTACCAGCCTTGAGGGCAAGAGAGTCCCCTTCTTCTCCCCCAAGACTGCAAAGTTGGAGATAAGAGGTTTCAGTGAGATGATGTATCACTGTACCTGTGCCAATAGGCCTGGCTCTTCCAGAGAGAGGTAACTCCACACTAATCCTCGGAGCCCCCTGGCCACATGGGAATTGAGACCTACATGAAAATGCCCAGGACTTAAAAGAGCAGAAGGAACATGTGCTAAATTTATAACCAAAGAACACAGAGATTTTTCAGAACCCTGCCCCTTCAGGAATTCTCAGTTTGGGAGTCTGCTTTCATGTTCCTCTCAGAACATATTAGGAAGGGTTACATGTCTAAGAAAAGAATCCGTTTTAGAGAGTTTCTGCTGGAAAAAAAAAATGTATTATCTAATGAAGTTTGAGCAGAAATGGTCTTAAATGACTTAAAACTAGTTCAAAGGGTGAAGAAACAAGCTCCAGGCTATTTCCAGGAATGGCTCCTGAATGCATACTGCAGAAGTGGGTCACCGGAGTGCTACTGTGTCTACCACAATCAGAAAGTGGTAGGGTAAAAAAAAAAAAAAAAAAAAAAAAAAAAGTCAAGAAAAANAAAAAAAAAAAAAAAAAAAAAAAAAAAGTCAAGAAAACTTCTGGTTCCAAGATGACATTGTCTCAATGCATGCCCCTACTCCTGCCTCTGTCCTCATTGGACTCTTTCAAATCCAGGATTCTAAAAGGAAATCTGATTGGCAGAACCACAAACACACCTGGCCACCCTACCTTTAAGACAGTGTTAGAAATAGAGTTTTTCGCTTGTCAGGCTTTGTGTCTTAGAAACCATGACACTATGTATTGAATGCGCAAGTTCACAGTATCTGCCAGACTGTCCTTGAAAACCCCAGATGATCCTCACCTTACAGAATAGGATTCTAAGGGAGGAAGTAACACCATCTCGTGAGGGGAAAAAAAGTGTGGAAGAAGAGAGACCCTTCTGGGTATGAGGGGAAAGTATTTCTCCACACATGGATGTGTACAGAAGCACAGGAATCATTCTTTTTGCCTTGTAGTCTGCTTCTTGTCATCTTTAGCTTGGAGTTTGTTCTTATCACCCTACTTGTGGTGGTATTTGGGTATTTGTTATGACTAGGAAAGATGAACTTAACCGCTATCCCTACCAGTAATGGCCTCCGCCGGTGGGCCGATACTGAACGGGTGTCCTGTACAAGGGTTCTTTCAGAGGTATTTGCAGGAAAATATAATTGGGCACAGAAAAAATGTGCAGTGGGAGGCATTAAAAAAGCACTGTAACATTCTAGTATTAGCTCATAAAGTAAAAATTTTGTGTAGTCAAATTAACCTTGAAAACTTCATATCACCCATAACATGTAGGATATTTGTATATAGGCCTAGAGTGAAGTCTTTGTGAACCCAAAGGTTAATAGCCACTGAGTTAGACCAAAAGAAGGAATAGAAGGAAAGGCTTTATTCAGATGTTTGGGCATTCAAACTACTGTCCTTTGGGAAAAATGATCACATTCGAAGATGTGAGTGGAGGTTAGATGGAGACCTTTAAAATGTTTGCCTAGGGGCACCTAGGTGGCTCAGTCAGTTAAGCATCAGACCTTGATTTCAGTTCAGGTCATCATCTCATGGTTTGTCAGCTCTGCGCAGACAGTGTGGAGCCTGCTTAGGATTCTCTGTCACCTTCTCTCTCTCTCTGCCTCACCCCACTGCTCATGCTAGCTCTCTCTAAATAAATAAATAAACAAACTTAAAAAAATAAAACGTTTGCCTGAAAGGATTACTCAAATTGGTGTTTCTTACTAAGAATATGAATTGTAATATATGTTAATCTTTGGTATTATAAGGACTAATCAATACAAAAGAGTCAGCTCTTAGAAGGGGTACAAAATCAGTTCTAAAGTAATCATGTGCTTATGGAAAGATAACTAATTATAATGCGGATGGAACTTAAAAAGTTTGGACATTATCCCTGATTCTGTCATTAATAACCTTAAAATAAGACATTTCCTTTAGTTTTCCATATCTTATTCTTCCTTTTGAGAAGTGGGGTTTTAGCCATAGCTCCCATCACCAAATGCATTATTAGAGTGAATTTTCTAACCCTCCTGACTGCAAAGACCTTCTCCAACTTGGCCATTCCACAAGGCTTCCCCTCATCCTTCGTTAATTAGCTCAGTATTCACTTCAGGTGACCTCCCACCTTTACTGATCCTGTAGGACATTCTCTAATTACCTCTATTAAAGTTGGAACTGTTTATTTTAATTCTTCATTTGTTTATCTTCAGTCTAGAAAGTTCCATGTGATTATTTGCTGTTTCTCTACAACTTAATACAATGCTTGGTTAATTATAAATGCTTAATAAATGTTTCCTGAAGAAATAGAAGAGAAATTGATAGAATCCTAGGAATGAAAGGAGATAATTTTTAACTTTCTGATTCAGTGTTGAAATCTCTTTATCATATATTTTTTTAATGTTTTAAAGTTTATATTAATTTAGTTTGAGAAAGAGATAGCAAGCAGACAAGGGGAAGAGAAAAAGGGAGACAGAATCCCAGCCAGGGTCTGTGCTATCAGCACAGAATCCTCTGCAGGGCTCAACTCACAAACCATGAAATCATGACCAGGGCCAAAATCAAGAGTAAGACACTCAACCAACTGAGCCACTCAGGCACCCAATCATATTCTTGATATATGGATTCTAGGCTTTTATTTTTAATAAAATGGAAGCCCATACTCTTGGACAACTCACATTGTTACTTCTTCCTTAAATTAAAAGAGGGTTACCTTCCTTTCATCAAAAAGTATTTATCTAAGATTGTAATGACCATGTTTTCGTTCTATTCTTATTAAATATAAGACCATGTCCTTTACTTCAAGAAGCTCTAAAGTTAGGGAAAATAGATATGAAAATGAGTAATAATTCATATTTACCAGCTTTATATGATTTAAAAGTGAAAGTCTGTGTAGTGAGACCAAGGGGTCACCTAAACATATTACTTCCAGTAGCACACTGAGTGATAACTAGCACATTATATAGAAACTTCTACCAGATGGCATTCCAGATGTATCACAGAGGAATACAATAATAACAGTGTTTATTACATCTTAGACACTATTCTAAGGAATTTACATCATTAAATCATTTAATACTGACATAACATGGTGAAGTTGGTATTAGGACACAAAGAAGCTGAGTAACATGCACAAGGTCCCATAATTGGCATGCGGGAGGCCCATGATGTCCAAAGTGGACAGTCTGGCTCTTGGGTTTGCACTCCTAGCCACCATGCCACACTGAAAGACAGAAGCTCTTTCCCATGGGAACTTGATGAAAAGAAAATGTCATTTGCTTGAATTCTGCTATTACCTAGGCAAATGCAAAGTAGAAAAACAATATCTAGAACTTAATAAATATGTATTTTATATATTGTAAGTTTTAACAATTATACAGTTATACAAAGAGATTCTCTGGACTTTGCAAATGAGCCCTGAGTGGAGAGATCACACATATTAATTCTATTCTCAAAAAGAAGATGAACTGAGGGGCCTGGGTGGTTCCGTCTATTGACCTATGACTCTTAATTTTGGCTCAGGTGATGATCTCACAGTTCATAAGATTGGTTCCAAGGAGCTCTGAGTTGGGTTCCAAGGAGCCTGCTTGGGATTCTCTCTCTCCCCTCTCTCTGCCTCTCCCACAACTCACGCATTCTCTCTCTCTATCTCTCTATCTCTCTCTCTCAAAATAAACAAACACTAACAAAGAAAAAGAAGATGAGCTGAAGTAGAATCCCAACTGAAGGGAAAAGAAACTGGACAGAACAGGGCCAAGAGAGTGGTCATAGTCACAACTACCAAATGATTGAATCAGTGAAGATAAAGTGGGATGTATTTGCATATATCTCACACACATATACATGTGATATATAGAGATTACATCCATTGTTTTGAAAAATATGTATTAAATATTTCACACAACTAATTCACTAATAGCATGTAAAAGACCAGCATAAAAGAATGATAGTTAGGTAGCAGTCAAGATTCTGGTACCCAGAGAGGACAGATCATGTAAGCCACGTGTCTCTTTTGATGCCTAAACAAAATCTTTCCTCCTACATGGTGTGGCACACATTATGACACCATGTATCACACTATGTATATGTGGTGTTGTGGAAACAGAGAGGAAGCAGGAGCCATTTGGAACTACAGATAAAACAAATGCATTTTCCTCATGATGAGGAAATATTTAAATATTATATCTCCCTGAGGCCTTTCTTTTCCAGGTTAATTGTTCTTTTGTTGTACAAGTTAATCCTTGATGGACATGATGTCTGAGACTTTTACCACCCTATCCTTCTCCTCTTAATGCATTCTCGTTGGCAATATGCCACTTCAAACAACCCAGAATCAAATGCAGTATAGCACATGCAATGCATTCATGTGATGCCCAGAAAGCTGATTTATGCATTGACCTGGAATTCTTCACCCAGTTGTATTATTGCAGCCTATTGTCATCTGATGCACCTCTAGAGTAGATTGACCATGAAGTCTTTTTCTCATGAATAACTATTAAACTGGGTCTCCCCCATTCTGTAACTTATTTCACCTTGTTAGGGTTAGCCTATCTTTCTGATCCAGAGTGATTATAGGGTGTTGATTGGTATCCCTTTACGGTGATTCTATCAGCAAATCAAATTGGTAACCTTCTTAATTTTCAGTCATTCATAAATTTGATAAGTAGATATATACTATCTAAACTCGTTACTAAAAATGTCAAAATGTGATAAGTATTGCAAACATTTTTTGAAACATTTAGAGGAAAATATCATTACAAGTAAAAGGGATACTTTAGTCTATTACATTTAATGTGATTATTAATATGGTGGGGTTTAAATCTACCATTTTATTATTTTCTCATAGTCCTCTTTGATTTATGTTTCTTTCATTCCCTTTATTTTGATTTATCAAATACCTTTTAGGAATTCATTCCAATTCCCCTACTGTTTCTTTTTTAAATTTTTTCTAATGTTTATTTTTGAGAGACAGATTACAAGTGGGGGGGGGGACGGGGGCAGAGAGAGGGAAAGACACAGAATCTGAAGCAGGCTCTAGGCTCTGAACTGTCAGCACAGAGCCCAAAGCGGGGCTTGAACTCACAAACCGTGAGATCATGACCTAAGCTGAAGTCAGTCACTCAATCAACTGAGCCACCCAAGCACCCCTCCCCTACTGTTTTCTTTTATCCAAACCACTTTGTATAATATTTTAAAAATAGTTTCTTTTAAGGAATATGATAGATTGATTGATTTAGGTATAGATATTAATATTAGACCACATACTGATTAATTTAAGAATTTTAAAGCAATGTAATTCCATTTATACCCTTTCTTTCCATTTAACTCTTATTATGAGATTATTTATCATAATAAAAAAAAACCTCTGCCTCCTAATGCTTGCATACGTTCTGCTGTAGGTCGATTTTTGCACACTGTTTTTTCTCTTTATAACTCTTTTAAAAAAGTATTGATTATATCGTGTTGAGACTCTGGATTCTATTATCTTTCTTTGAGGAATCTGAAAAGTTTTATTCTAGTAGGTAGTAAAATTGCTGCAAATCTACTTGGTCTGGTAGAAGCTTGGTATATATATATTTTTTTTAACAAATAGTTTATTGTCAAGTTGGTTTCCATATAACACTCAGTGCTCATCCCCACAAGTGCCCTTCTCCATGCCCATCTCCCTCCTCAGCCCCACATCCATCAGTCCTCAGTTTGTTCTCAGCATTCAAGAGTCTCTCATGGTTTGCCTCCCTCCCTCTCCCCCACTCTTTCCCCCCTTCTTCTCTCCCATGGTCCTCCGTTAAGTTCCTCCTAATCCTCCTATACGTGCAAGCATATGAAGCTTGGTATTTTTAAACCTTGTTAAGATAGATATGCTTTACTTTGTACTTAATCCTAGTGTAAATGTCTTAGTTATTGGGTAGTACTTCTAACTCTTTTGGGATTTCAAAAAAATTTACCAAGCCCCTCTAGCTTGATGGGACTTGAATTCCTAATTCAATCTTCTATGTGGTGTGCAGCTGCAAAAATCCCTGTTAGCTCTCTTATCCTTCAACTGCTGTTATCTTCTTGATATCCTTGGTGCCTTGTTTTGTGCATATACCAGTATGAAGTATTTGAAGAGGGTTTGTGTGCCCATTTGGAGGCTTCTCTCTCTGTGGCTCTATTCTTTTGGAATTTCCCTACTTCTTTTTGGAATCATCCGTTCTTCTGCACCCCCAACTTCATCCTCTTGGACATCAGGCTGATCAAACTCCATCTTGATCTGATTTATCTCTGGCTGGGGGAGGTTAGGAGTTCCTTTCAGGGAGAAAAGCTATCGTACCAAGGTCTTACCCTCTATGGTTTCCTTCTGTCAAGAATTGAAGTCCCTCCAGTTTCTACCTGATTTTGGTCATTTTCTAGTGCTTCAAACACCTTATTTTATTTTATTTTTAATATTTATTAATTTTTGAGAAAGGCAGAGAGAGAGGCAAAGAGAGAGGGAGACAAAGAATCCAAAGCAGGTTCTGCACTATCACTACAGAGCCCGACACAGGGCTTGAACTCACAAACCGTGAGATCATGACCTGAGCCAAAGTCGGATGTTTAACTGACTGAGCCACCAAGGTACCCCAAACACCTTTTTAAATATAATTGATAACTAGCAGGAAAGCTAGTCCAACACAAGCTACTATGCAGTTACTGAAAATCAGAACCCCAAGATAACACGTATTCACTTTTTATCTGAAAGAATGAATTCTATATTTAAGGTAACAGAAGTACAATAACACAGTATGAAGATCTGGCTCTGAATATCCATTCTAACGTAGATCACATCTGTGACTGTAGGCAAGCTGCTTCCTCTGTAACCTTCATTTTCTTCCTCTTTAAAAAAAATGGCCCTTTTCCTTGGAATGCCATGATCCAAAAAGAATATTAACTCCTTATCCAATCCCTCAAGTGAAGGAGACCAAATTTAACATTTTGAAGCAATATAAACACTATCCGGAGAGGGGAGAGCTCGGAGAGGTACTATCACCCTCCAGGTCACCTAAAGCAAGTAAGGGAGGTGTATGGACTGTAAGAATCTGATTCATTAAGTTCTACAAATAACAATGCTTAACCTTACTCATGCCTCATCCCTTGCTCTTGACTTTGCCTCCTTCATGGGAAAGGGGAGGGGAAAGAGAGACCTAGGTAAAAGTTCCCTTACTCAGTAATTTTTACCTACAAGAAAAGGTCATGCTGCTGGCCTGGTCTGCTGTTGTTTTCATTAGATCCTATTTGAGAAATAAGTTAGAGAACTAGAAGTGTGTGTGTGTGTGTGTGTGTGTGTGTGTGTGTGTGTTTGGTTTTTGTTTGTAGGAAAGCATAATCCACAAAGAAAACTATGGCAGAGAGAGGTTTAGTAAAAAGGGAGGTGTTGTTTTTTTTTGTTTTGTTTTTTTGTTTTTGTTTTTGCTTCTTCTGTTTGGATATATCATGGAGAAGAATTATTCTCTTGATTGAAGCTAGTAAATATGCCATGTGATTATTTTTTGGCTCAGAAAGTTATTTTTCCAACCTGTGTGTCATGGTACTTTTTAGACCTCTTATCTATTTCCCTCAAATTAGCTATATAGTCAACTATTATAAAATAGTTGCAACAGTATTGCATCAGCAGCAGCATTGCATATATATTAATCATATTTATTACCAGGAGAAATATCTACTTGTGAAATGTTGGGATATTGAAGCTTTTAAACTAGAAGTTGGGTTTTTTATAAAATTCACGTTCCTAAAATTTTGGAGTCTATAGACCATGATTTTATTTATCTACCTTTATATCAAATAAATTGAAAAGGAAAGTGGGAACAAAACATGTGCATTCCTACACTTATATTTAGGATTTATCCTTAAGTTTGTGGAGGAAGAGTTTTGAAGATCATTAAGGTCATTTCTGGAGTGAGGACTCTTCTGTGTTATAGAGGGATTCCCCCTTCACTAGAGAAGGAAACCGGCATACGGCACCTCTCAAAAGTCTTTCCACATAAATTACTATATTAAATAAGTGTTTTATACCAGATGGAAAAGGGAGGAACTTCAGGCAGGAAAAATACACATGTGTGAAAAGATAGGAAGGGAAGAACCAACAGACAAAGAGAGGGGAAAGGAATGGAGAGTAGAGAACACTGGGATTGTAAAATTACTGTAATACTGCGCAGGTGAAGAGCCATTGTATCATGAGCCAAAATCATATTGAAGAAGACAATAGTCTCTGTTACTAGACAACTGAGTGTGAATCTTGATTCTGCCTAATTCTTGGTTTAACTGTAGTAATTGCTTCTGTGATTCCTATATGTAAAGATGGGAATAGTATTTGAAAACCCACATATATTCCAATGTTGTTATGAGAATTAAATTAGTTAACTGATGTGAAAATATGTGTCCTGGTATCGTATGGTGGAATCTCAACAGGGAGAATGCAGATGTGAATGAAATGAGTGAGCCAGACTTGAAAATTCACTCTTGTTTAGACATATGCTTTTGGCATTCTTTAAAAATTGTTTTTATTTTTATTTTTTTAAATGTTTTATTTATTTCTAGGAGAGAGAGAGACAGCGTGAACAGGGGAGGGTCAGAGAGAGAGGGAGTCACAGACTGAAACAGGCTCCAGGCTCCGAGCTGGCAGTCAGCACAGAGCCCGACGCGGGGCTCAAACCCACTGACCGCGAGATCATGACCTAAGCGAAAGTCGGACGCTTAACCGACTAAGCCACCCAGGTGCCCCTAAAAATTATTTTTAAAGACAGAGGATCAAAAAGTTATTTGGCCTCACTGTCTATATGGAAGAATTATTTTTTGTTTTACACAAATGTATAATTGATCTGTACAATACAGATATATCACTAAAGTTCTTTTGGCATTCTATTTATTTCAATAAACAAGTTAAAATTTCTACTTATAAGTTTTAAAGAGCAGGTTAAAAACCTACTGCTGCAAAAGATACTTTTTTTTTTTTTTTTCAAATTACATGTTCCAACAAGGGTCAGAGCTAAAGAGAGAGCTACAGTTACTAATGTTCAAATCCTAAGTGAGGTTGCAGGTGGTAAAACAATACATGAGCTAATTCATTCACACATCCTATTGATCCAGGCATTGCCAGGCTTAGCAGCAATATTCACTTGGGATGACCTCATGTGGATTAGAGCTCATCCACATGGCTCATCTCTCCATTAGCTACATTTTACTGAACATTTATTAACCTAACCATTCTTATCCGTATAACTTCTTATACCTTTGCCAACAATCCTCTGAGGCTGGTACCATTTTCTCTTCCTTACAAGAGAGGCAGCTGAGGTTCAGAAAAATTTCCCAAAGTGACAGGGTTAGCAAGAGGCATAGCTAGATTCAGAGTCCCATCTCTCGTGTACCCTTCTCCAACTGGACAGTCATGGACATCTCAATGGTTTCTACACTGGTTAAGAAGATCTCAGTAACACACACACTGTTTGTTCCAAATGTTCCACCCAGGCCCTTTCAAAGTTTTATTGGCTGGAAGTATGTGAAACTGAGTACCAAAGGAGTCTTTGGTTGAGAAAGTAAGCCACAAAGTGATAGCCTTGTGAATGTGTGAGTGCATGTGCACAAGTGTTGTCATCCATGTAAATCAGGAGGGCTTCTAGATACTGTGCTTTGCTCATACTTCTGGCCATACTGTTTGAAATACAGTATATATACACACACACTGATCTTAAGTATTTGTTTCTGTAGGAAACTGTTAGATGGAATCCACGTATTACCCTGTCCCCCAACTTCATTTCCCACAGTTGCTACCTGGACACATTGAATGAAAACCCTAAGGCTCTGTTATCTCCCAAAGTAAGCAGTGTCAGAATCTTCAGAGCATGTGGTCTAAGAGTATCTATTGAGCACATTGGCCAGAGAAAGGCTTTGTCCACATCTTTTTTTTTTTTTTTTTTATTTCTAGGAGAGAGAGAGAGACAGTGTGAGCAGGGGAGGGTCAGAGAGAGGGAGTCACAGACTGAAACAGTCTCCAGGCTCTGAGCTGGCAGTCAGCACAGAGCCCGACGAGGGGCTCGAACCCACGAACCGCGAGATCATGACCCAAGCGAAAGTCGGACGCTTAACCGACTAAGCCACCCAGGCGCCCCCGGCTTTGTCCACATCTTTAAACAAGTGACTTTAAAGAAGATTATTTTTCTACAGGTAGTTAATGGTTAGAATGGACGCCATGTAAGTTCTTCAAGAGATACTTCAGCCTGAATTCTGGGAAAACATAAACTTTATAGATGAGTATATGTTTGTTTACATCATACTCAACTTTTCAGCAGTTTTTTTTTCACTCATACTTTGCAACTACTCTCCCCCTATATTACTTGAAGATTTCTTGTCATGCAATGTAATTTTGAAACCAAAATAATACTGGACACATCCATAAGGTTAATTGAAAACAACTAGATTTTCAATAAAGGAGGTCCGGGTAGATAAAACTGAAGAAATCATCAAAGACTTCACAAGACAACCATGAAGAAATAAGTTAAGGATTTCTAGTTAATGGTTTATTTTATGTGCTGCTTCAGTTTCATTCACTTATGACTCAATGTATATTTATTGGGGATAAAACAGTGAATAAAACTTTAGGGTTTTGCCCTCTCAAAATGAGGAGAGTCAAGCAAATAGGCAATTACAATGCAGTAGGATACAACCATTAATAATACAGCATGCTTTGGGGCACCTGGGTGGCTCAGTAGGTTAAACATCTAACTTCAGCTAAGGTCATTATCTCATGCTGAATTCATGGATTTGGGCCCCATGTCAGGCTCTGTGCTGGTAGCTCAGAGCCTGGAGCCTGCTTCGGATTCTGTATCCCCTTCTCCCTCTGCCCCTCCTCTCTCTCTCTCTCTCTCTCTCTCTCTCTCTCTCTCTCTCTCTCTCTCTGTCAAAAATAAACATTTAAAAAAATTTTAAATGCAGCATGTTTTGATAACCCATAAGAAGGGGCCCCTGACTCAAGATGGATGGAATTATTGAAGGAATTTGTGATGAAAGTGGGCTGAAAGGAAAAGTACAAGATCTACTGAGAAGAAGGAATCTATGGAAAGATACACTTTAAGGAGAAGAGAGCTGAGCTTTGTACATGCTGCCTTTATGGTGTCTCAGATACATGCTAATAATAGCTAATGTTTCCACTGAGTGCTGAAAATGTGTCAGACAAGTTTTAAATGTTGTCTTCAGTGCTCTCAACAGGCTGATGTGGTAGATATTTTTATCCCCCTTTTTACATCAAAGTTGAAATAAATATTTGTGAGTCATCACTGCATTGATAGTAATTGAAGCCATGGGAGGGTGTAAGGCTGCCCAATAGAGATAGAAACTGGAAAAAGAAGAGGGTTTACCAAATATCCTGAAGAATATCACAAAAAAGGCACAGAATTAACAGCTGAAAAGATGGAAGAAAAGCAAAGAGAGTGCCATATAATGGAAACGAAGGGAAAATTCACAAAAAGAAGACATGAATGGTCCACCATGCCAGAAGAGAAGTCAGGGACCATAACAACCAAGTCGGTGACAGGGAGTGGATGCCATTCTTGCAAAGACCTAAGGAGAGAAGAAAAAGTAAGGACATACAGGCAGTGAGGAAAATAAAATTCCTTCAAATACCAGGCTGAACACAAAGGAGAGAGAGATAAAAGTACAAGAGTGGAACATGGGTTTGGAGGACTTTGTTGATTTGTCAGCATGTTTCCTATTACAAGGTTGCAAAGGATTCTAAAGAGGGAGGGAAGTAAATCCAAGCAGGCTGGGAGGAAGAGCATTTCTTTAACACAGCAGGAAGGAAGGAGACAGAGAAAGTTGCCCCTGGATATGGGCAGGTGCATGTATTTTACCTTCTCTGTCATAATTCCTGCTCTTTATATAGGTTGTATTATGAAATTTAGTCTGGTTATAAAGTAGCCAATCAAAACTACCCCCAACCTATCAAGGTTCATGAACCCAATGAGCTGTGTTTGTTTCCTTATTGTTTAGTCAACCACATGCTAGTTAGTATTTACTTTTAATTGTAAAGAACATTTTTTAAAATCAAGAGTGAGCATAAAATTAACATATTCCACCACCTTACTTATTCATTTTTCTGATTTAGTCACTGTTCTTAAATATTGGGAAATGCTGTCAGGATTTCCTACCCATATTAATCTTTCGAATTTAAGAGCCTGGTGGAAAAGTTTGGTGGCTTACATACAGCTTTGAAATGAACACGTCTACACCATCTTGGTTCTTGTATTGGAATCCTTTTTGTTCGGCATTGCTGCAGAAGTTATTTTCGGAACATCATATGGATTTTTCATTGAAACATCTGTGTTAACTTTTATTATCCCTGGTCTGCTTTGTAATTTTGGAAACAGATATAAAGAACGAGCAACCCAAAGCACAGTAATATAGTGGGAAGCATCCTTCATAAGTCAATTGAGGAATTTAATAATCTCTTTAGAAATAAGCTCTGCAGCTATGAGAAAAATGTGTGGGTTAAAGGCCTTCCAATTAAGAAAGGTTTCTCTGTGGATTTATAGGCTGGTGGTTCACTCTTCCTGTTCGTGTTTCCATAGCAACTGTCAGGTAGATTTTCTGCTACTTGCTAGGAAGTTGGAAATGTTGAGTCTGGTTGAGCCTTTTCAATTCAGTGAAGCTTAAATGAAATTCTTTGCAAGGAACTGGCATTTAGCCTGGGTCATTTATTCATATCTAGAAGAAAAAATCAATTATAGTAATCAAATGTGCAAATTTTTTTATTGGAATTATTTTTGGTATATATTTTGTGCTGTAATCTATTTTTAATGCCAGGGTACTAAAGGTTTGAAGGGCTGCAGCTGGCCTCTTTGCTATCTGATGGCTTGTGGCTTTAATTACAGCCCAAGACATAGGAAAGCATGCCTTTTGCTGGTCTGCTTTTGCAAGCTATAATCACCCTTGGTGATATTCAGAAGCAAACTAGGATCCAGGAGACTCATTAGGGTGAGACACCTATACTGCACAAAACACAATGCAAACCTTTTATTCTTTTATATTTTCTGTCCTGTTGGTTATTTGAATTACATCCTGGGAAATAAATAATTTATGTGCTATTATTTAAACTTCTTGGGAATACAGCATCTTCATTTCCCTTCAGATTAAACCCACTTGGGTGTTACTCACTGGTTCATATCAACACACATTGACTGATGTGTGACAGCTCCATGTAGGATGGTGTCCTTTAATCCGTAAAAAAAAAAATCAAGGCTGTAGGTGGGTCAAGTAAGCACACTTGCCATTGCCCCATACATAACATACATACATGCCATGGAAAGGACAGACATCTGAGGGACATGACTTAGTGTATTCTGTTGTTAGCATCCTTGCTTCCTGGCACAGAAATAGCAGCTCCTACAGATAATAAGGCACAATCCTTATTTCACACTGTGGTTCTATTTATATATCAGCTCCCCTGTGGACATTTTTTATAGGATATATTATTTAGAGCAATGGCTTTGAATGCATATCCCAGTTCATTTCTTTGTATCCCTCTTTTCCTGTTGTTTGAATACCATGCCTTTACCTATTCTATTGATGTTTCATATTATCTAGTATCATTGAGTATTGGCAAAAATATAAATAAAATATATAGAGAGAGAGAAAGAGAGAGATCATGGGAGGGGGGGATTACTTAAAAAAAAAAAGTCAGAGCAGAGATGTCTTTTACTTACTTGCCCTGCCTTGTCTTATTTTCTTCCCCTTTGGTCTGGAAACTGTGCTTTCTTCTACTCAGCTAAATAAAAACTTTCTGAGAAAAGCAATTGAAGCCGAAGGAAGCGCACTTTTCAGTCGCTACACTAGGAAGTAGAAATGAAGTGTCTCATCTCTGCTCTCAGCTTTATTTACTCTAAAAGATGGGCAATTTTCTCTTAAAATAAATTGTACTTGGAGCTGCATGGCTCCGTCAAAAAGATGCTCCTGGACCCAGGAGCAGAGAGAGAGCAAAGTGAGATTCTGAACATTTGTCCAGGTATAGTCTACTGCAGAGGGAATGGACTGCCTTAGTTCCAGAAATATATCAAAATGGATGCATGAAGAGATAAATCGTTAGCCACAGAGATCATTCTGACTCAGGCTTTGACAATTCTGGGTAAAATAATGAAGTGAAAGCTTCTTGCCTTGGGAGAGCAGCAAGGATTAGATTTTGGCTGTCACCCCTTGGGAAAAGCGAGGCAGTCCTGCTGCTGGCGTTTACACATTGGATCAGAGCTTTCTCATATCTTCTCTTCCTCCCAGGCAGGTGCCTCTTCTGCCAGGAGCACCTCCGGTCCAGCATGAGGCCAGGCCAGGTGCCAACTCTTGGTTCTGAGGGCGTCACTCACCCTGCCTCATGGTAGTCCTTGGCTAAGTGTGGTTTTGGTTCAATGGATGGGCTCTTCCAGGCTCACCTGTTGTCCCTGACTTCAGAGTTCCTAGGTCTTTGAGGCCGTAGCTCCTGCTGAATGTACCACTAACCTCCAGGCTAGCCTGAGCTCTCTTCTAGACTTACTTCCTGGGAAAAAAAAAAAAAAAATTCATCCTTTTCTGATCAGGCCTCAGATCCACTACTTTGGCTTCCCAGCGACTCAAGAGCCAGAGGGCTGATGGCCAGTGTCTTACTTAGTGCTCTGGAGCTGAGCCACTTAACAGGCTAAGAGAGCTTCTCACTTCTCCACTTCCCCACACATTCACCCCATTATCCCATTCTGACCTCTCTTGCTTGCTTTGCTTTCCATTACCCCACATCCTTCTGTTCTGGGCTAGCTTGTCCTTCATTTTCTCTCTAACATCAGATCTCCGTTCTCTACAGCTGGGGTCACTTCTCTGTACCTGCACACATTGAGATTTTGCTTAAATAACAATTTAGACATTAGTAAGAATCTCTCTTTAGTGCTAACAAGCTTCCATCTGATGTATCTTCCATCAGAGCTCTAAAAATAATTAGCTGTGAGTTGTTATGCAAGTTTCTTAACTTCTCCAAGCTTCAGTTTCTGCATCTCTGAAATGGGTACAATGGTACATAAATTATAAGATTGCCATGAAGATTAAGTTAGTTAATACATGTGCAGTCCAGAGTACAGTGTGTGGCACTTAGAATGTGCTTCCTAAATATTAGCTTTTATTACTATTCTTGTGGTCTTTTTTTGTTGCAAAGAGCTCAAGCTTTACAATCTTTCCATTATTTACCCTGTGTGACCTTGAGTAGGTTTTAAGAATTCACTAAATAGGTTTTTCTTCTACTTAAGTGAAGAAAATCATAGCTGCCTTCTGGGCCTGTCAGGGGCATCACTGAGGTGCACTGGCTTCAACACAATGTCCACTGGACAGTAATAATAATTTTATCTACCTCTGAAGTATGTAGATTGTCTAAACTGTTATGATTTTTTCTTCAACTCCCCATAGTTGTTCTTTAAATACTTACTCGTAATCTCCCTCTGCTGTACTCTCTTCTTGTTTAAAAACAATCTCCCTTTCTTCTCTGATCCTTAGGGAAATCTGTTTTCCCAGTGGCAAAATCTTAAGGTATCAGAAGGCAAGCCATCTGCCTTCCAGCTGTTTTCCCCTTAAAAAGCTGAATGGAGGGGCACCTGGGTGGCTCAGTCGGTTAAGCAGCTGACTTCAGCTCAAGCCATGATCTCACGGTTTGTGGGTTCGAGCCCCGTGTCGGGCTCTGTGCTGACAACCCGAAGCCTGGAGACTGCTTCAGACTCTGTCTCCTTCTCTCTCTGCCCCTCCCCTGCTCATGCTCTATCTCTCTGTCTTTCAAAAATAAATAAACATAAAAAAAAAAAAAAAGCTGAATGGATATTTTTTAAGAGGCTACTTCAAGGCAAAGGAGCATCTCTGTGTCCTAAGGGAGGGTGGCAAGTTATGAAGAGATTGTGTTTTACCATCATGTGGGCAGTGAAGAGAAAGAGGGATATCTTCTGAGCATCCCTAAACCCAAGGAGCCTACTCCTGACTCCTAAGCATGAACTTATCCTACTGGAAGGCCTAGGAAGCACTGAGGGGTGTCCTGTGTCCAGTTTTTCACATCCGTATCTCAAGTTCACGTTTGCATTTGTACCTACCGTCAATCCCAGACATGGTCCTAATTTCCTTGTTATGCTTGTGGTCCCTGGAAGTATGGAATTTGAAATTGTTTTTGTCAAATACACCCCTTCCAGATTGGCTAACTTGGAGATCAGAGCTTTCTGCACAAGAAAAGACTTTCTGGCTCAATGTGTCAGTTCCCTTTCATGTAGCTGGATCTTTCAATTTGTAGCCTAACCCCTGCAGCACTATAGAGAAAAGATGATATGTCTGAAATGCTGAACCATAGTCACCCCTGCCTGCCATTATGTTTCCACAGGCATTCTATAAAAAGCTGCAAAACCAAGGGGTCTGAGATCTGACACCTGAAAATGGCTGCAATCACTCAAAGGCACCCCTTTTCCTATCTCATGCTGATTGACCCCATCCCATTGTGCCTTTCAATACACAGCCCACAACTCTATATTTAGGGCAATGACCAGCTGTACATACAGACTCCAAACACTTCTCACTCCTCTCTTGGATAGCTTCTCCTATGAGTTTGGTGTTACACTCAGAACTCCGTTCTTGTCTCAGCTCAGCCACTTCTGCTGTGATATTGTACACTTTCCTAGAGCTTTCTGATGTCTCATGCCCTACAAAATAATAAGCAGTAGTAACAGTGAATATTGTTTAGTACTTGCTGCCTACCAGCTATTATTTTGAGTGTTTTCTGTATGAGTATGTTTGGGAGCACCAATTCCTTTAAACCTCACCACAGTATTATGAAGAAGGCCCTTTTGCATGAGACGTAATTGAAACTCAAACCCAAACTCTACCAGGTAGTAAGTGGCATGGCTAGAATTTGAACTCACATAGTGTTGCTCTAGAGCCCACCTGTTTAACCATAAGTTATGTGTTTGTAACGTACACAGCTACAATCAAATATTATTATCCATATTAGCTATGTTCTATAAAGTCACTATGAGCACTGAATTAGTAAATACGGAGCACTGCTCCCAAGGGAAATTCAGGGTTGGGTTCCTGCAAGCCTCTGACCAGATTTTCATCAACTTGTCAATATGTAACCTGTGTCATATGTTTTTTTTTTAAGTCACCTCAATATATATTGTGGATTAAGTAACATTGAACTCACAGTCTGTGGCATTATAACTCATGCCTGAATGAAGTCTATTGAACACACCTATGAGGCACATCTCAGTTTCCTTATGCTTAAGAATGCTTTTGAGCATTTCAGTAAAGCCATTTTAAATAGCAAAATCACCCCCAAAAACACAAAATTGCAAAATATGTGCCATTAAATAGACCCCAGAAAGGACACTCACTTACAATATGAGAGCTGAAACAGGAAGGGACAAGGTTACCCTGTTGGACCTCACCTGGGAATCTGTGCACATCAGGTGACTCCAATTTTTTGGCTGTTCTGTGCATGTTCCTGAATGACTGGGAAAGCTCTGTCAGTTATGGATTTGGGGGTTCAAAGAAATTTCAGTGGGGAGGTGAATTTATAAATACAGAATCTGGACTCATGAGGACCAACAGTATACAATGACTGAAAAATAAACCTCAGATCTTCAAACAAGAATGGGACCAGTCGATGTGGGTGAGAGTACAGGCCAGGTGGGGGCACGTCCAAGCAAAGACCTGCCAACACAGACTCGGTCTCCCTGTCTCCCTAGATGAAAGAAGGAAAATGAAATATTTTGGGCAACTGTCCACAAATGAAATGAGCCTTTATATCCAAGAAGTATGTGTTTATCTTGAAGTCTCATGTTAGATTTCACAGAGATGTCTTAATTCATAGATATACAATGTCAACATCTGCACCTTATATTTATCTTTCTCTGCAATAAATTGTAATAGCATATGAGTAGTAGACATTAAGGTGTACATTCTGCATGGAGAGGGTAAATGAATGGTGGCATCAAACAGTGGAGATTACTTCTTTCCTGTTACACTTCTGGCTCCTATTATGTAGAGCTCTGGACTATTCTGTAACCAGCAAATCTGGCCATATCTCCTCAAACGTTAAAGGTAAACAGATTTATAAACTGAGAACTAGAGATGACTGAGCTGGGGGGAAAATATGGGCTTCTGGTGTGGTTCTTTTTAATCTTCTACTTGAAGATGGCACATGGCCCAGCAGCATTGGCATTACCTGGAGAGTTTGTTAAAAATACAGAAGCCCAGGTGTGCTTGGGTGGCTCAGTCCATTGAACGTCTGACTTCAGCTCAGGTCATGATCTCATAGCCCATGGGTTCGAGCCCCGCGTCGGGCTCTGTGCTGACAGCCAGCTCAGAGCCTCAAGCCTGTTTCAGATTCTGTATCTCCCTCTCTCTCTGACCCTCCCCTGCTCATGCTCTCTCTCTCTCTCTCTCTCTCTCTCTCTCTCTCTCAGAAATAAATAAAACATTAAAAAATTTTTAAAAAAATACAGAAGCCCAGGCCTTCACCCCAGGTCTACTGCATTTTTACAAGCCTTTGCATGTTTTTCATGTACACATGGAAGTTTGAGGAGCAGTTCCTTTCAAGACCATGCCTGGATCCCAGCTTGCATCTCTTCATAATATTCAGCACTTGCTAATTCTTCTCTTTTCCTCTCTGTAATCATAACTCTGGTCACAGCTTTTGCACAGTTTCAGAACCCTCTGGGGCTTTTGCACCAGGCCACCACTGAGCAATACACCCTTGACCAACTTATCCTGGTTCCTTTTATATTTATGTATAAATATATGTTATACATTATATATATTCACTCTTATTGTCAGCCACTGATTATGGTTTATTATCCATGACCATTACCTAAGCTGAAGTATTTAAGTTTCAAAAAAGTTCACTCTGCCATTTTGATCTGCTGTATGATGTTTCCCTTATCATGTCAAATTGTAACTTTTTTTTAGCAATTCTGAGAAGAATATATGTAGGAGAGTTTTTAATAATTCATATGTTTTTTGGGGGTTTTGTTTTTTTGTTTTTGTTTTTGTTTTTTTACCAAAGCTTTGGTCCCCAATTTTTGTCTAACGCAGAAGCCCTTGATTCTCAAAACTAAACAGTCATTAAGTATCAGAAGATTCAATGCAAATCTTAGCTTTTCCATTTAATCACTCCTTTCTCCAGTTTCCCATTCTGTAGGATAATAGGAATAGCAGTAGCCACTGCTCTGTTTCACAGGTTCTGTGTAAGGATCAAATTAGAAAGTGACAAAGTACTTTGAGAAGCATAAAATGCTATGCAAATGGGAGCTATTACTCTTACTCGCAAGGATCACTCACAGTACTAATGCTCTCAAAGGTCAGCAATTTACTAGTACACAGGAGAATATACATATATATACATTTTCAGGCCAAAAAATGTTTTTGGTATAATGAGTATTACACCTTTAGAATCACTAGTTGAAGTTGCAGGATCAGATCATGTCTTCTTGCTATTTGGATATTTGCTTTGACAATGACTGGTGGACAGTCAGAGCAGACAAGAAGACAACCCATTTCTCTTTCTGTAATCCGAGCTTCTTAACATGCAATGAAAGTATTTAGACCATTTTAATGAAAATGCCATCCTTGATATTTATAAGACCATCATAGAGATTAACCAACTCCCTTAAAGCCGTCTTTCAAGTTGGCTTTGCAAAGCACACTTGGCCATCACATCAAATAACCAGTTGTGCAGTCCTGCCCAGCACACACAGCAACATGCTTTTAAAGCAGGCATATGGAGAGCTGTCTTCATCCTCACATTCAGAACCTGGTGGCCCCTCTGGTTTCAAAGGTTAAGTAAGATGTGTATCATTTGGGAGGCCATTGTCTGGATAGATACTTAATATTTCAACTCACAGGTACTCGTATAAGCACTTAACACATATTGGTTAAGGATCAGAGGAATCCCTGGTGCCTAAGTCATTTCCTACTGGTAAGTAAGTAAAGTTCCATGGGGCACACTTACTCATCTGAGCCATTAGAATTCAATTTAGGGCCTTCTTGCTTCTGGATAATAGAATGTAACCTGCATAGCTGGCCATATCTGCTCAAACATTAAGTAGTGCCCAATGGAATGAAGTAAAGATGGAATAATGTACTTCCGAGCCAAGAATAGACTCAAAAACAGCCAAGTTTATCACTGGAGGTTACAGAACACAGAAGTTGTTTTTTGCTTGCTTGTTTTTTGTTGTTGTTGGTTAGTCGTTTTTTGGGTTTTGTTTTTTGTTTTTGTTTTGTTTTGTTTTTTTGTTTTTTGTTTTTTTTTTGTTTTTTTTTTTTTTTACCTTTTTCCTTAATACTGAAGATACTGTTTTCTAGTTAATGCCATGTGTTTCTGGGGCTCGGTATGCCCACCCAGCATGTGATTCTTCCACCCAGGAATGTGCACACACACGAAAACAACATCCTGAAACTGCTTTTGTCTGTTCTGCAAGGAGCAGGTGGATAGCTTTTCCTGATGGTAGTCTTTTGCCTTTTTCAGATTCTACACTGCTTTTCATTCCAGGGTTCTGCTTGTTTTATTTTTGGTTTGGTTCAAAATGAGATGTCTACTAAGAACTTCAGAAAAATATATTCTCTTCATTTAAAAAGAGTTGTCAGACAACTCATATCATATTAATAACCTTAACTTTCACTTCCTGGTATTTTAGCCTGTTTAAAGCTCAGCCTTCTCTCCTCAGGGAAGTTTACTGCCAGGCACAGAGGATTCAGAGATGGGAAAGACCTGTTTCTGACATTAGATTGGTTACAATAGAATAAAGATGAAAGGATGGATTCAGTAGGGTGATGAGCAGTTTAGTAAATGTCAATATCAGTCACTACAGAAGCAGAGAGAAAGGGAGCCAGTGTGGGGGTTCCAGGGAGGCTTCCTGGAAGATATGACCCCTGTATGTTAAAAGGATGAACAGGAATACAGCAGATGAAGGGGATGGGAAAGGAAATTCCAGGAAAGAGAAATTGCACAAGCCAAGGTGCAGAAGTGTGAAGAAACTTCATGCACAGTGAATGCCAAGCTTTGGAATTATCAGAGCATGGTAGTCCTTTGGAGGGCAGAGGAGGATGGGGTGAAGGAAGGCAGCAGCCAGGTGATGCCATGTACAGGAGTTCTGGCTTTACCTGTAGGCAGTTGGTGGTGGGGAGGGGGAAGTTGAGGAGTTTGAGTGAGGAAATGAGAAGATGGGAATTTGCCAAACCGGCACTGCTGGGCCATCACTCTGAGGAGTTGGAAATATATTGGGTGGTTTTGGAGGAGTGACAAGGGAGTCCTGATGGAGAGGTTATAAAATGGTCATGATGTTTCTGGTGTAGTCCCTGGGTGGGTGGTGCTTCCATTGTTGGGAATAAGGAGGTCAGAAAGAAAAACACAGGTGGTTGGAGACCCTAACTTCAGCTGTGGAGCCTGTGAAATGTCCAAATGGAGTTGAGCATTCAGGAATCTCTATGTCTAAAGCTCAAGAGAAGAGTGTAAACTACCATTTTAAGACATCTCTAGGGCCGCCTGAGTGGCTTAGTCGGTTAAGCGTCCGACTTCAGCTCAGGTCATGATCTCAGGGTTCGTGGGCTCCAGCCTCGCATCCGGCTGTGTACTGACAGCTCGGAGCCTGTAGTCTGTTTCAGATTCTGTGTCTCCCTCTCTGTCTGACCCTCCCCTGCTCACAGTGTCTCTCTATCTCTCTCTCAGAAATAAAATAAAACATTTTTTAAAAAAATTAAAAAACATCCTTAAACACTGTATTGCTTGGTTATTCTCCTAATGTATCTGCATATTTTAATTCAATGTTAACTAAGTTAGACTCTCTACCCTAACTGATATAATAACGATGTGGTTAATATTTTGGTGCTGAAAGTCTGTGTTTTCTTGGGGGTTTCTTCCTTGTTTCCCTCAGTGGTTAATATTTTTTTGCAGTGAGGTAATTTTTGGTCATTGACTTCTTATTTCTTTAAAAATGTAAAGCATGCTCATTTGTGAGTGCATATTATATTTTAAAAAGGAAAATATATGGCATTCTAAGGTGGTATTCATATTTCTAAGTTTTAGATACTGTTCACTTAAAATAAATCTGACACCTTTTCAGATCCAAATAGCAAAAAACAAAATATTACTCATCCTACACTGGAAGGTTTCATATTATTTGGAAGTATATGTCATTGATGGTTTTTTGTGAATAGTTCAATGACTTTTTATTAAGAAAAAGTCTTCCCATTTTAACATATTCTTTCAAATACCATAGATGATTGCAAAAATATTCCTCTAGACATCTATGGAAAAGTTTATTGTAAAATATTTCAGCTTCTGCTTATTTTTCTCATAATAAAAAAAGAATAAGTGAATCTATATCTGTTGTTGCTATAGTAACTAACACATTTTATATATTGAGAAAGAACATGAACATTTCTAAACATATTTCCATCCTTCTGATGTATGTCTCTGTATATACAAGACCATACACTTGGGGTGACTTTAAATCCAGGAAACTATAGGATTTCCCATCTTGTAGCTGCTCTGAACTTTTGTCCCCACATAGAGAAATGCTGTCAGACCTAGGTTTCGTTTGGTGGACACTAATTGTACACTTTGTGCAAGACAGAAATTGATCACTGTTAATTCAAAAGAAGATTATAAAACATTCCTAACACAATATTTATGTTTCAGCTGTTTATTAAATTCTATAAATATGTCAGATTTTTAAAATAAATTTCAAAATCTGAAAATCCTTGGTAAATCTACCTGAATCCTAGGCTGGCTCTAAATCAAGCACATTGCACATGTATTCATTCAGAAACAGATAGTTATGACAAAACATCCTAGTTTAGCATTTGTCCTAGCTTAATAATCTAGAGGAGGTAACAAGTATACACCAGATAATTATACAAAGTACACAAAATAATAACTGTCAGCATGGCAATCTAGAGAAGGGCCAACTAAGCCTGAATCAAGGAAGATTTGGAGGAGGGTGGGGAAGAGAGGCAATGCCTTAATCACATCTTAAAGAATGAGTCTTAATTTAGACGGTATTCTTATCTAAAAAAGTATAAAGCCTATATAGACAACTGAGCTAATATGTAACAAATACAGCAAAGAATATCCACATGTACTTACAAACCAATGTGTGTGTGTGTGTGCACCCACCAGGTATATGCACGTGTGATGGGGAAAAAAAATCAAAGCAGCTGTATGATTGGATAATGAGAGCTCAGTTTGGTTTAACTACACTTACTGAACTTCTATCAAGTATTAAGCACTCACTAGATTCAGAGGTGATTCCCAAGGGGTTCACTTTTATAAAACTTAAAATACAACCTTAAAAAAGGAATTATAATCTTGATCTACAATAAGACTTTAAAAATATGTGTATATTTAAAAGTAGAATTTCACTAAACACTTATGATAAATAAATTTAAATTCCCAGATCATTTAAGTTATGTTAATTTGGTCCTTGAAAATAAACAACCATGTAAGGGGTATGTAAAATCAGAAATCCTGGCATTGACAGTGATGATCAGTGTGAGGACATAAATAGTTCTCTCTCTCTCTGTCTCTGTCTCTCTCTCTCTCTTTTGGTAGTTGAAGCATCAATAGAAATGTGGCATCTACAGAAATAAATAAGAAATAGAAGTGAACTAAAGAAGAAGGTCAAAGCAAAAACCACTAAACCACAAATCAAGAGACCTTGGAACTAATTGTTTCTCTGCTAACTTACTCACTTGCGGTGTGGCTTTGAGCAGTGCCTTAATCTCATAAAGTCAGAAACTTGGTAAAGTACCAGTACTTTGTGAGGCACTGAGGAATCTGGGATGGGTGAAAAGGATACTTGATCTTGATCGTACATTCTAGTGTGGAGATAAAAGGAAGTTTCAATAGTGCAACAAGGTCATTATAGAAAACAGAAAACTTAAATCCAGTATTCCCATGACTTCACTTCTAACACAAGATAAGGTTAGATGAGCATTGGGATAATTTCACCTGAAGACCATCTATTCATTCTAGGCTCATATATAAAGTAAGGAAAAAAGAATAATATGGAAAGTTATATGTTTATAGTACTTAAAAGACTATGACAGGAATATACAAAGACATCGAAGGAAAAAAAAAAACTTCTCTGTTTTAGAGAAGTTTCCCCAAATGAATTTTTTATTATAAGTAAGAATTAAGATTTCTAACCAATAAAAATGGAATATTATTTAATATATATAATTAACCAACTAGCTAAACTAACCAACTAGCAGACACTGAAAAGAAAAATTGACAAATGAAACACTCGAGTCTGTGAAAATTTTAAAAACTTTTCTAACGTAAGTCATAAAATGGAGAAGGATTCCATGAACTGAGAAAATAATTGGAAAATGTATGTTAGGTAGAGTAATAAAGTCCTTACTATTTTTTAATGCATACTATTTTCTCACCTAATAATTTAGCAATTTAAAAAAAACTACTAAGCCCGGCATTGGTTTGCCCATGAAAAAGTGTCTATTCAATGCATTACTCCAGGAAGTAAAAATTGGTAAAATACTTTTGTGGAGTAATTTTTGAATATGAATGGAAAATCTTTAAAAATATGAAAAAAAAACTTAATATAGCAGTTCCAGCTCTAGGAACACATTCTAATTAAATAGTTAAATAATCATGGATTTGTATGAAGATGCAGTCACTAGGGCTTTCAACACAGCAATATTAATAAAGGTGAAAAAATACCATTACCCAACCCAAAATGTCCCAAAATTAGGTGACTCTTTCAATAAATGATAGTATACATTATGTATTGTTAAGGAATAATTATTATATAGTTATTTAAATATCATATCTATTCTCATGGAAATACTTTCATCAAGTTTCACTGAACTAAGCCTAACAGATATCCTTAGCTTATATTTTTGAATTTTCTAAATTATCTGCTGCTCTGAAATAACTGGCATTAAGATTGCCTATACTGCATTTTGTTTTGTTTTAATTTTTTAAATGCTTATTTAGTTTTGTGAGAAAGAAAGACAAAGTGTGAGCGGGGAGGGCCAGAGAGAGAGAGACACAGAATGCTAAGCAGATTTCAATGGCTCTGAGCTGTCAGCACATAGCCCCGTGCAGGGCTCGAACCCACTAATGGGAAGATCATGACCAGTCGAAGTCAGACACTTAACTGACTGAACCACCCTGATGCCCTGCATTTAGTTTTTTTTAATGAATTTTGTATAGACGACTGAGTTGAACTAGAGAGGCCAAAAACATTGTGAAGAAGAAAAAGGAAAATATTTGAGCATGTGGCATATTGGAGAAGAAAGATTTAGCAAAGAGTCTCCTAAGAGTCTCTTAGGAGAATTGATCTCAGAAATAAGGACCAAGGAATTTATTAATCTAAGACCCTTGGTTTTGAAAGTCAATCATGGGATGGAACAACTAGCTAAAAGGAAAAAAGATGGATTCTCAGGCAGAGAGGAAAAATGCTTTCTGAGGAAATAAAGCAAGAGTCCTGTTGAGACTCTAAAACAGAGGCTGGCAAACTATGACCTGCCTAGTTTTGTACACCCACAAGCTAACATTTTATAATGCTTGGGGGTGGGAGGGATCAAAACAATACTATTTCTTCAAATGTGAAAATATGAGATTCTGACTTCAGTATCAGTAAATAAAGTTTTATTGGAAAGCTGCCATGTTCATCTATTTACGTATCGCCATGGCTGCTTTCACACCATAAGGCAGAGTTGAATAGTTATAACACATGGCCTGTAAGGCTTAAAATATTTACTATCTGGCTCTCTACAGAAGTTTTTCTGACCCCTGATCTGAACAATAAAGGCGACATGAAGGAACAGGCATATATTTAGGAAATCAAATGAGAATCGCTTGCTTCAAATTAAGAGTAAAGAGATCCTGAAAGGTTAAATAATTGGTGTTCATGGTTTAGAAGACATGGGCTATTAGAGCCTTGGTTCACAGGAGCCCCGTCACCAGTTAGCTCCTCAGCAGCTCCATCCCACAGTAATGATGCAGCCACTCCCACACTGTCTCAAGGGTTCAACCTCTCCTGCTACATCTCTAATACAATCAAGGCTCTCTGGCTTCAAAAATTAGAAGTCGTCCCTAACCTGTTCTAATGAAAAGTCAGATTTGTGAGAAAATTGTACAATGAGCTTAAGGAAACAAAGTTCAATTGGACCATTCAGGAACTGGAAAACCAACAGATTCTGAGGGTCTCAGTTCTCCATCCTCTTCCCTCCAGGGTCTGTATCTTCCTGTTCTTCCTCTTATCTTGGAAGGCTTGGTTTCCCTGCTTATTCTCTATGTTTCACATGCCTAAAGGGGCCAGCCAACTCTTTGTCTCTATAGTAACATCTCTACCTTAGAATCCAGCACCAAAACTGGACTGTCCTTCTGCAACCCCCTCTTTCAGATTCCTGGGGAGACACTAAGATGCCTTATCCCACCACTTGATTGATTGCATCAGCTAAGCTGTGTGGCCCTGATCCTGTGGTGGGGCAGCTGATTTGCAAAGCCCGCCTCACACTAGGGCCTCACATTGGGTAAACAATGATAACTAAGTGTAGAAAGTGGTAAAGTATATACTACATATACGTAGTGAGAAACCTTTCTTCAAACTGCAGCATAAACAAACTACCTCTTCTGAAAAGCCTTTACTAACTGTGTAATCTGATGTTGATGTCTTCTCTCTGACTTCTAGAGCATCTTGTTCATACCTCAAGCTTTGGCAGATACTTTAAAGTTAAAGGTGCATCTTTATCATTTGAGTCTTTGCTTCATTTCTAGCATATAATATGTGTTCAGTAAACACACATTCAAAGGATTAATTAATATGCATATAATAACCCAAGCACTTATGGAGCTGAACACAGGCAAGGTTGATTAAATAGATGAGACATAGGGGTAGTTATTGTTAAATTTCTATTTAATGTTTATTTTGTGAGAGGATAGAGAGAGTGAGAGTGTGTGTACGCACAGGGGAGGGGCAGAGAGAGAAGGAGAGAGAGAATGTCTCAGCTAGGGCTCCAACTCACAAACCATGAGATCATGACCTGAGCCAAAGTCAAGAGCCACATGCTTAACCAAATGAACCAACCAGGTTCCCCTAGGGGTGGATGTGTTTTAGATGCAGGAATTTGATTAATTGGTTGTGAGCTACCCTTTATAAATCTTAAATGTATATGAAATTATATATAAATATATGTAGTCATCATATATCTATCTCTATATCTTTATGTCTATATTTATATATCTGTAGATAACCAGATTGAGCAATAGGTTTAACCCAATCTCAGTCAAAATCCCATCAGGATTTTTTGTGAATATCACCAGCTAATTCTAAAATTTGTATGGAAAAGAAATTAACATAGTGAAAAGAACTTATGACAAAGAACTTGCATCCAGAATACATAAAGAACTCTCAAAACTCAACAAGAAAACATCATACCAAGTCCCAACTTGAAAACAGAGTAAAATATTTGAACATCCACTTCACCAAAGGAGATATACAGATGGCAAATGAGCTCATAAACAGATGCTCAAAATTATTAGGCATTTGGGAAATGCACATGAAAGCCACAATGAGATACCATTATAAACATATTAGAATGGCTATTATCAAAAAAACCCTGACAATACCAAATGCTGGCAGGGATTTTGGAGCAAGCAGAACTCTCATATGCACTGCTGGTAAGAATGCAAAATGGCACAGCAACTTTAGAAAACAATTTGGCAATTTTTTAAAAGGCTAAACATGCACACACCACATGATTCTGCAGTCCCACTCCTCAATATTTACCCTAGTGATTGAAAACTTAGATCCCCACAAACAAAAATTTACATTCCCACACTCACAAAAAAAAGTCCCTGTAGGGCACCTGGGTGGCTCAGTTGGTTGAACATCCAATTCTGGATTTTGGCTCAGGTTGTGATCTCACGGTTCATGGGATCGAGCCCCTCTTCAACGAAGATTCTCTCTCTCTCTCTCTCTCTCTCTCTGTCTCTCTCTGTGCCGCTCCCCTGCTCACACTCTAAACAAACAAACAAACAAACAAAACTAACTCACTAAAAACATGAGTGAAGTCAGTATCATGCATAGCATAATTTGTCAATGTTTATATTTGATCTGAATAAATAAGGAAAATATATAAGAGGTAAATAAATTAATGGGAAAACATTTGATTTTGTGTTTTCTTTAAAAATAAATCTGTGAGACAGAAAGTAGAATAGTGATTGCCAGGGCCTGGGAGAAGGAAATAATGGAGAGTTATTGTTCAGTGGGTATAGAGTTTCAGTTTTACAAGATGGATTTATGAAGATGGATGGTGAATGATGACATATGATCTCACAGAAGCATGCACTGAAGAATATTTAACGATTTTGTTATGTGTATTTTACCACAGTACAAAAATTGATAATATTCAGATACTAAAAATAAAATTCTAAAATCTCAAAAACTTTACAAACTAAAAAATTTTAAAAAGTTACAAGACAAAAATTAAGCTGGGTGATTTTACCTTTATACAGTACAAGCAGAAAACTAAGTTAATCTGGTTTGGCCCAGTAATTTAGAGAAGTATCATTGGTATAGTAGATTCAAGTTAAATTTAAAAATTTCTGATCTCTCACATGTTATATCATAAAATTATGAGGATACTTTACTACATATCTCAAGAACAAATAGGCTAGGATTTTGGTCATGGTATAGAAATATGCACTGATTTAAAACAAAGAAGAAGAAGAAAAATGTGCACTGACTGAGACATTTTTGACCCTACTGATAATACAATGGATTATCCTACAGAGCTCGTGAGGGCTTGGAACTGTTTGGTTGGGTTTTGCAGAACTGGACTTGTTCCTTGTGCTCGAGAGCTTAACACAATGGCTTGCATTATGGATTATCATTTTGCCATTAGGGTTGACAAGGCTAATATCCCACCATGAATTCTTTCCCTGATTCCAAGAGATTATAAAATGGCATTCAGTAGATTTTAGATGTTTAAACTTACTGGTACTGCTAACATTATTTTCTTTTCCAGTTCCAAAGCTAACTGGGTAAAAATTCCCAAGACCCTACCCAGGCTCCCATAAAGTAGAATGAGAATTTTTTCCCCTGCCCCCATCTGATGTTCTTCACCTCTTTAATGATAAAACTTTCTTGCACACGCTTTCTCTATTTATAGCTCAGACAATTCAACTCCAGGCAGGTGGTTCTATTGAAAGATAAACAAACTTGAAATAACCCCCCACTGGTTCCTACATCACCAGCTGGGCTGACAAGGCAGGCTGCAGGTGACTGAACTCATCCGGGGATGTTGGCCATTTACTACAGGGCTGGGGACCCACAGCGACTTTGGCCAAGAAGCAGCTGGTACTCTCGGCATTTCTATCTTTTAACAGAAATCAAAATCAATGGTCGTCTAACTGGTTAAAAGTATCAGGTGGGTTTTCATCTGATATGCCAAACTCCAAAAATGCCATATCGTCTCTACTGCCTTTATGTAATGTGCTTATTGATCTCGGAGGACTTTCAGAGAATTTTGTTGAACATTCTTACCTTTGAAAATGTGATTCGGTCCAGTTGGAGTGGCCTTAGGCATCTCAGGACACATGCCTCCTCACTTCCACATTGTCTCTTTTGCTGTCTGGAAAAAGATCCACTTTCTTACATGAAAAGTGCAGTTGAAGAATGACAAGAATTCCTCCCTCAGAAGTAGATTTCCACAAACTCCCTTTTTCAGTTTTCCATTTCCATCCATGGTCTCTTTGGATCTTTATACCACCCAATGAATGAACTTGCACTGGCTCTTCTAATATCCTAATTAATCCAGTTTATTACTATAGTAACAGCTATCCCTTTGGTCACAAGTCTAGTCTTCAAAATTGTGGGGCTGTTTTTCCATTGAGGTATAATTTAAATAGAATGTTATGTTAGTTTCAGGTGTACAATATGATTTGATATTTGGGTATACTGCACGGTGATTGCCACAACAAATGTAGTCAACATTCATCATCATACATAGTTATAAATTTATTTTTTCGTGTGATGAGGACTTTTAATATCTATTCTCTTAGCAACTTTCACATATGCAGTACTGTATGTTAACTATAGTCACCATGCTGTCCATTACATTCCATGATGATTTACTTATTTTATAACTGCAACTTTATACCTTTTGACCTATTTAACCTACCCCCTACCCCTGGCAACCACCAATCTGTTCTCTGTATCTATGAGTTGGTTTTGTTTTTATTTTGTAGAGTCCACATATAAGTGAGATCATTTGGTATATGTCTTTCTCTGTCTGACTTCTTTCACTTAGCTAATCCCTTTAAGGTCCATCCATGTTGTCACAAATGGCAAGATTTTATTCTTTTTTATGCCTGAATAATAATCCATTCTGTGTGTGTATTTTTAAATTTTATTTATTTCTGTTTTTATCCATCCATTCATCTATCAGTAGACACTTAAGTTCTTTCCATGTCTTGGCTATTATTAATAATGCTAAAATTAACATGTAAGTGTAAATGTCTTTCTGAGTTAGTGTTTTTGTTTTCTTCAGATAATACCCAGAAGTGAATTGCTAAATCATACAGCAGTTCTATTCTTAGGTATTTTAGGAGCCTCCATACTTTTTTCCATAATGGCTGCACCAATGTCTATTCCCACCAGCAGTGCACAAGGATTCCTTTTTCTGCACAGCCTTGTTATTTCTTGTCTTTTTGATAATAACCATTCTAATAAGTGTGAGATGATATCTCATTGTGATTTAGATTTGCATTTCCCTGAGGCTTAGTGATGTTGAGCATTTTTTCATATATCTGTTAGTCGTCTGTATATCTTCTTTGGAAAATTGTCTATTCAGATCTTCTGTCCATTTTTCAATTGGTGTTTGGGGTTTTTGTTGGTGTTCTTGTTTGCTGCTGAGTTGCATGAATTCTTTATATATCTTGGATGTTAACTCCTTATCAGATATATGATTTGCAGATATTTTCTCCTGTTTCATTTTGTTGATGATTTACTTTGCTGTGCAGAAGCTTTTTAGTTTGATGTGGTCTCACATGTTTAGTTTTGCTTTTGTTGCCTTTGCTTTTGGAGCCAGAGCCAAAATAACACAAAAACCAATGTCAAAGAATTTACAACATATGTTTTCTTCTAGGAGTTTTATAGTTCCAGGTCTTATATTCAAGTCTTCAATCCATTTTGAGTTAATTTTTGTGGACGGCATATGATAACGGTCCATTTACAATATTCTGCTGTGGCTTTCACAATTACATTTTGGCTTCTCTCACCCAAGGCTTCTCACGTTTCTTTAAGTATAAAGGATGTTTACTGGCCACTAGCATCTTTCCAAGGTATAGCCGAATCCAACACACAGTTACTATTCATCAAGGAAATGGGGAATCTCTCCTTGAAGAGCATGTGAGAGAAGTAGACAATTAATTACAATATATTTGTCATGTATGGATGTGACACATAAACAATACTTTGTGATATTGAGTACATTTTTAGACATGAAAGGGAGAAGTAAATTGTGTCTGCACATGAGGCTGGTAAGGTGTTGTAAGGGTCCAAACACAGAGGGTTTTATAGAATGATGGAGGAGCCTCTAAAAATGTATATCAGAAAACCAGCATTATCAAATTTCCATTTTGAGAGGACACTCTAGTAGAAGTCTGGTGGCTGGGTTTAGACAGATGAGAAGCAGGTCAATAAAGCCCTCCATTGGATTGCTGTCATAATTCAGGAGAGAGTATGTGCCAAGAGCAATGGATATGAAAATAAGTATCTGAAAGCTTTTTTGAGAAGCATTTGTTTAAATCCTAGGTTCTCAGCCCCAAAAACAGTCTATATAGGTAATAGACACAGGAATTTGGAAATCCCAGAACAAAATCTTCTGTATTTTAATTTTTGCTTATTAATTAAGATTATTTACTGGAGATATCAGAAGATAATTTAGTAATGGTGTACAATATTTATCAATTGTTGAGGAAGTGTAGCTCACAAGAGGAGGAATTTATATAAGATCTAAGATTTAAGACTATGAATTTTTTCAACTTTTAATTACCAGTATTACCGAGCAATGGCATATAGACCTATACATGCACATAATATCCTGCCTATCAGAATGCCTAATATTTAGATTTTTCTGAATAGCAGGCAACGTAACCTGTTATGTCCCCTTCATTATGTTATGAAAGAGAAGGAAAGGAGTTACATGTTTTCTAAAGACAAATTTTACTACATATGCTTCTTTTATTTTGCAGAGAGTAAGCTAATGTATTGATTTACAACCCCATGCTTCTTGTTGAGTTTACATGGTTCTAATGCCCTGTCTGTGCCGCTTCAAAGCGGGACCCAGTCCCAATTTCTAAAAAATAATAGTAAAACCACAGTCCTTTACAGCTGGAGGTTTCATGAAACAAGATATGGCACAAAAAGCTATAATTAAGATTCATCATATTTCTGCACTTTCCAACCCAGTTGTCTTTTACAGCAGAAGAACAGCTGGTCTGTGTTTTTTGTCCCATGGGGTAACCCAGACTCATTTCTGAGGGAGCTGAGCCCCCAGCTACTATGTCCTTCTTAAACCATGGCTGTTTCAGTTGCCTATATAAATAGGCTATTGCTAGACACGAAAGCACCATGATGCCCCCCAGTAACTTCTATGGGTTGTAGATATAATTGTCTCCACTCTCATTGTATAGCAGTTCTATATCTTTATGATTATCAGGATCATGATTCCTGCCAGTATAAGAATTCTTTCTTTTCTACATGCTAGACTACAAGCATGAGGTGCCCCAAATAACCACATGGCAGTTACTGATTTTGGTTTAGTGGAATTTTTGTGTGTGTACTCTGAAAAAAGTGTTCCCCTTCTACCAGAAACCAGGATCTTTAATGCAGCAAAATGTAGACTTTTGCAGATGGCAAGCACAAAGTCTTCAAGTCAATTGATTAGAATTAATGATGAGGGTGAGGAACTCCTCTTTCCACCCCATGGATCTCAGATCCATATTGATAATTTTCATGACACAGCACCATGTAATGGTATCTTAAAGGACAGCACCTCAACTCACAGAGTGTCTTCTCCATGCTGTGGCTTAGCTCTGCCTTTAAGATGGTTGGCTGTCAGTTTCCTGTTGATGCAATTCATAGGAGGACCAGTGGCTCAATAGTCATGCCCATTGTCATATTTGCTTTGCCATAAAGTAGATTCCTGAGCCTTCTGACACTGAGACACTGCAGGCAAGGAAGATAACATCCATACTTTGAATATGTATCATTCTCAATAAAATGAATCACTGAAGGTAGTCTAATGTTACCAGCTTGTCAGCCAGTGGCTAAATCATCTCCTTGAGGAATAGTAGAGGTAAAACTTTCAGCAGTAGTTATAATAAACTTGGTGAGATGGATTTAATGCCAATTCAACTATGCATAGCATCCATCACTCCCATCATGACTCCTTTGTTCATGGGAAAACAGTGGGAAAGCCAAGGACAGATGCTGACAAGCATCTCCTGAATGAGACATTCTGGACAGTTAGTTTTCAGTCCTTGCTCTGGGATGGATAGTCTCTGATCAGAATTGACATGAGACATAGAGTTCTACACACTGTGTGTCTGCTCCCACAGGTCCATCCATATACATCTCCTTGCCTCTGATCTCTAAGACTTTCACCACTGCCAGTGAGTCATGTTTATTTCGCCCTCAGACTACTTATTTCTTCAAAGCGCATGATCACATGCACTACCCAGACTACTGCTTCTGAGATTTCCCCTAGTTACCATTCTTTAGGTATATCCTTGTATAGGTCTTTACTGGACCAGGAACACTTTATCAGTTTGCATTAACAAACAAGCTGTTCTAACCATCAGCTGGTCATGGTGTGAACTGAGGTAAAGCATTGGTATGACCCAGGTAGATAAATGATGTATGAACACCTTATTCTTGTAATTTACTTATACTCAGAAGACCTGAGTGGGACCAATTGTGCCAATACTGGCTCATAAGGCATAGCTCAGGTCACATCATAAATTAATATTGCCTGGCTAAGCATTCATTATTAGGTGCCAGTGGCATGCTGTTAGTTGCCTTTCAAATATCATGACTTGACTTCAGAATCCTGTACTTCTATATTGCCACTCTTTTATCCACATCTTTATCTGCCTTACTAGTCACAATTCTCCAAATAAACAGAACCGATAGGTTGGATGGATGGGTAGATATGTTATAGGCATAGATAGATAGACAGACAGACAGGGCTTTTAAAGAATTGGCTCATGCACACAATTGTGACAGTGGAAAATCCAACATTTGTGGGGCAGGCCAGCCAGCAGTCTGGAAATTCAAGTAGAATTTCTACATTCCAGTATTTAGGCAGAATTTCTTCCTCAGGAAACTTCAGTCTTTCTCTTAAGGCCTTCATTGAATGGATGAAACTCAACTGTATTACAAATGAGAGTAATTTAACTGATAGTAAATATATTGATTTATTTGAAGAAAAAAAATGCCTTTACAGTTACACCTACACTAATGTTTAAACAACTGGGCACCAGAGCCTAGCCACACTGATATATGAAATTAACATTCATATCCACTGTGTATTCCCTAGATCTTTGCATCTACCAGGCTACGTTGACTAAACAGAAGAACTGCTTTTATCTTTTATCACAGCCTAAAACTGGACTATAACCATCTCTTACTCTCAGTTCTTCTAAAGAATGAACAGCATTCTGATTTACTCAATGAATAAATCAGAAAAGAATTCCTTAGTATATGCTACCTCCAAAACCAGAAAGAAATTTTCAGGTGTTGTGTGTCCTTCTTAGTGATAGAAGCCAAAAAGTAGATTATCATGCCCTTCCCACTGGGGGATATGTATGTCACAGAACAATTGACTCCTAAAAACTCAAACACAGTGAGAAAGAACCCTTAACAATTGTATATTTTTTTCTCCCACTCTCTAATACTGCAAAGGCATTTAGAGTATTTGTCAAGTTTTCCTGTCTAGGTCTGATTAGTAGGGTATCATCAATATTGCAGACCAATATAATGAAGGAATGTCAAGTAGATCAAGTTGTCTTTGGACTATATTGTACCCAGAGTTATAAGAAGTAAGATAGCTCTGGATCAAGATTGTAAACATGTACTATTATTCATTGTGGTTTAATGTGAAATGCTCTCCATCACAAGGCTGGAAAATAATGCGTTTTCAGGATAAATAATCACATATCAAGTTCCAAAGTCTGTATTTATCTGCCCAAGTGAAAATATGATATTTGACATGGCAGCTTTAATTGTTTAAGTATAATTGATAATGTTTATCCTTAGCCCAGTGGTTTATAGAGGACAATACCGGTGAATTACATTTTTCTGTGATGGGGAAGACCACCCTAGCATACTTTGACTATAAAAGAAGTATTATTCAATACCATCCCACCTGATTTGTATTATTCCTTTTGATTTAGGCTTTTGGCTGATGGGGAGTGAAATGTTCAAGAGCCTCCATATGACTTGCCTACTGTTTTGGCTTTTATTCGTCTATGGCCATACCACCCTGAACACGCCCGATCTCATCTGTTTTGACTCTTATTCTGCAAGGCAAGTAATCACTGTCAGGAATTTGCCCACCTTTAGGTACATTCGTCCTAAGTTTTCACTGATACTAGGGGGAAAAATTATACAGTAGGTGTGGGGACTCATTTGACGAAAAGTCAGAAAAACTTTGTCTCTAATGGGCCAGAGTAGATATTTTAGATTTTGCAGATCATATGGTATCTATTGCAGTTATTCAGATATGCTGTAGGAACACAGAAGCAGGCACAGACATTAAAAGATAAATATGTCTGTGTTCCAGTAAATCCTTATTTACATAAGTTGATGGTAGGCAAAATTTGGCTATGGGCCATAGCTACAGGCTTCAAAAGATCTGAGTATCCCCCTTTCCTTAGTATACTCTGCTAAATTGCCCTAGAGGAGAATTAGAGGGAAAGCACAATTATACTGTATACTTTCTGTGATATTTCAGGACTCTTCCTTTGAGGACTCAGGTTTCCATTCAATAGATGGGCCCAGGATCTGAGAATGTGCTCATCTCTAGAATGAGGAGAAGGGATCATGATTATCCATTGCAACAAGTGACATCTGACTTTTTTCCCTTGCTCTTGATGTCTTGTCGTTGTTGTTATACACTCAAGTATAGCACCCTGGCTGCTGGACCATTTATCTCATACCACAGATTTTTGCAAGTCAAAATGCCCTGGTTTCCATCTTGCTTTTGCTGTATGTTTCAGTATTTAAATCCATCTTGCTTTTGATAGTTAAATTCTGCCATTTGGCTTTGAATATTATACACTCGCCTTATCACAAAGACAATAGAAAGTCCAGTTTCAAGGCAGGCTTTCCCACTATCAAGCTTGGCTTACAAAGAACAGTCACCACTGGTTTTTCTCTCTATCTAAAATGAGACGGAAAACAAAAAGAGGTATGTCACTGGTTGATGTTTGTTTTAAAAGACAGGATTAAAACACTTGACTGAGTGTGAAGAAGGCAATTCATTGTCTGTTACAAAACAAGTTGGGAGTGCTTCTAATCCATGTCTAGCATAACGGGGAAAAAAAAGTGTACTTAACATATTCCTCCCTCTGAAACCGTGAAGAAGTTACTTCTTTCTATCTCTCTTCATTTGCTAGCCGAAGAATCATGTTTTCGTCCCCCAAGTACCATCTAACTGTTAGCATATATGGTGATGAAATTGGTTAGGTATGGAGTGTGAAGGCAATTTTAGTACTGAATTTATTTAGTCCAGAACATTTCTTTTTGTACATGTAAGTGTAACTTAAACAAATCAATTCCATCTGATTAAACTCACTTTACATGGTTAATGTACCATGGACACTCTTTCTCCTCTGGTGCTTTTTCCCAAGATCACAGGAAGAGCATTTAGATGTTTGTTTTGTATGTCACCCCAATGCACACAAAATCCAATAGATTCAAAAGGAAACATTGCATTAAATTAATTCAGCTTCAAGTTCAAAGGCTCATCATGTATGATAAATAAAACCAAGGGAAATGATCAGATGCAGTGTCACATTTCATTTAATATCTAAATCCACTCACAACAAGGTAATATCTAATTCACTGTAGCCTTGCTATATCTTCCTATGGCACAGATCCTTAGGGAAGGAAAAAAGCTCAAAGAACCTGGAGTTGGCAAATTTAATGTGAAGTTATAAATGATTTAGTGCCGTGCTTCTCCACCTTGGTTGAACTTTATAATCACCTAGGGAGCTAGTAAAATTCCCAATTCTCTGGCCTCACCCCAGACTAATTAATTCAGAATTTCTGGGGTTAAGACCCAGGCATCAATATTTTTGAAAGCTCCCCAGGTAATTTCCATGTGTGAGCAAGGTTGAAATCCTCTGATTTAGAGAGTGGTTCCCAAAGGTTGATGTGTTTCAAATCACCTAGATAGCTTGTTAAAACTCAGATTACTGGGCCTCACCTCGAGTTTCCCAATCAGTAGGTCCAGAATTTGCATTTTAAACAAGTTCCCAGGTGAAGATCTTGCTGCTGGACTAGGGAGCACAGTCTGGGAACCACTACTTTAGAAGACAGCAGTGAATCTCAGATAAGAAGTAAATGCTATTATGTTGCCATTGATGTGGTCACAAATTACAGAAGATAACTCAGTAATTCTGTGATGGGCATGGGTACATCTGCTACCTGTGAGTTCTGTAGGAAGCAAATAAACTGGTCTATATAAATAAGTGCCCCAGTTACAAAAATCTGAAGTCCTGTAGCAGGAAAAATTCCACAAGCATAAGTATTTAAATATGAGTGTGGGAATGTAGAGGATAGAAGAATAGATTGGTGATTTGAAATACATGGAAAAGCCTAAATCTAAGACTAAATCATCATTGTTTTGGCAAACTGAGGAACAAACTATTTTATAGGTGGCTTTATTATTAACATTAAGGGAATAAAATAAACCTGCAAATATGTCTCAATGATTACAAATCTGAACTGGTCTTGGAATACATTTCAGAAGCAATATTTGACTACTCATGTTTTTATGTTCTACAAATTTAAAATATTTCATAGAGTATAAATAAGGCTCAAGCAGAAGAGGTCCTAAGTTGAACATTATTTTTTTTTCTTTTCCCCTATATAATACCAAGATTGAATAAAATACTTAGTATTTTGCCTATGTATATACTGACATGGAAAAAATCCAAGATACTTTATTAACAAATAATTATGAAGAGTCTTGTATATTGCAATAGATATGAAATTGAAAGCATATGTGCTAAACAGAAACCTGTGTTTCTTTGTGGTGAAGAATTTTAGAACACTAGTCTCTATTTTTTCTATTTTGCAATTCTTGTATTACTTACTGTATATATTTACTTTACATTGTAGAAATTAAAAAAATACAATACGATCACACTAAAAAATTCTAAATAAAGAATAAGGATAAACTGAGAACACAGTTGCCAGAAATAAAGACTAAATTTCACAGCCTCCTTTGCAACGAATTATCATGTGACCAAACTCTGGTCAAGGAAATGGAAGCACATGTGTCATGTGTGCCTTTCATTGAGTATATTTAAAGGGAAAGGGACATGTCTACCTTCCTTCCTTCTTTCCGTCCTTCCTTCAAGCCTTTCTTCCTTTCCTCCCTCCTTAACTTCCTCCCTCCATTCCCTCACATTCATCCTCCTTTCCCTCTTTCCTTCCCTTCTCCTTTGTTCTTTCCTTTTTTATTCTCTTTTAAATTAAAACTATATTTTTTTAGAGCAGTTTTAGGTTCACGGCAAAATTGAGAGGAGAGTACAGAGATTTCCCATATACTCTGTGCCCACACACATGCATAGCCACCACAGTTACCAACATCCCCTATCAGGTGGTACTTAATTGCAACTGATGAACCTACATTGACACTTTATTATATTCAGAGTTCACATCACTGTTCACTTTCGGTTCTGTGCATTCTATTGATTTGGAAAATGTATAATAATATGTTTCCATCATCATTGTATCATTAGACTATTTTCATTGCCCTAACAATCTGCTGTACCCTCCTCATTCACCTCTCCCCCCAACCCTCTGCCAACCAATTATCTTTTTATTGTGTCCATAGATTTACCTTTTCTATAATGTCATATATTTGGAATCATATAATATGTAGCCTTTTTAAGATTGACCTCTTTCACTTAGTAGTAAGTGTTTAAGTTTCCTCCAAGATTTTTCATGGCTTGACAGCTCATTTCTTCTTAACGCTACATAATATTCCATTGTCTGGATATACCACACTTTATTTATGTGTCCACCTACTGACAAACATTGTGGCTGTTTCCAGGTTTGGGCAATTATAAACAAAGCTGCTTTGTGCAGATTTTTGTGTGGTCATTAGTTTTCAACTTCTCTGGGTAAACACTAAAGACTGAAATTTCTAGATCTTATAGTAAGAGTGTATTCAGTTTTGTAAGAAACTACCAAACAATCTTCTAAAGTGGCTGCAATGTTTTGCATTCCCACCAGCAGTGAATGAGAGTCCCTGTTGCTCAAAGTCCTTGTCAGTATTTGATGTTGCCGGTGTTCCAGAATTTGACCATTCTAACAGCTACATACTAACATGACAGTGTTGTTTCAATTTACATTTTGCTGATGACAGATGATGTGGAGCATTTTTTCATATGCTTACTTTCCATCTGTACATCTTCTTTGCTGAGGTATCTGTTAAAGTCCTGGCCCATTTTTCAGTTGAATTGTTTACTATTGTTGAATTAAGAATTCTTTTTTAATATTTTATTTTTGAAAGGGACAGAGACAGTGCAAGCAGAGTAGAGGCAGAGAGAGAGAGGGATACACAGACTCCAAAGCAGGTTCCATGCTCTGTGCTGTCAGCATAGAACCTGATGTGGGGCACCAACCCATGAGCCATGGCATCATGACCTGAGCTGAAGTTGGATGCTTAACCAACTGAGCCACCTAGGTGACCCTCTTTTTATATTTTTTAGAGCAGTCCTTTATCAAACATGTTTTGCAAATATTTCTCCCAGTTTGTGTCTTCTCATTATCTTGACATTTTCTTTTACAGAGCAGAAGTGTTTTATTTTGTTTTTTTTTTAATTTTAGTGAAGTCTGACTTGCCAATTATCTCTCTTATAGATTATGCCTTTTGTGTTGTATCTAAAAAGGCATCAACATACCAAAGTCATGCAAGTTTTCTTCTATGTTATCTTTTGGGAGTTTTATAGTTTTGTGTTTTACATTTAGGTCTGTGGTCATTTTGAGTCCACTTTTGTGAAGGCTGTGAGATCTGTATCTTGGTTCATTGTTTTGCATGTCAATGTCCATTTTTTCCAGCACTTTTTGTAGAAAAGTCCATCTTTGCTCCATTCAATTGCCTTTGTTCTTTTGTTAAGTAAGCATCAGTTGACTGTATTCATGTGGGTCTGAATCCGGGCTCTCTATTCTGTTTCACTGATCTATTTGCCTCTTCCTTTTGCAAATAGCATACTATCTCAATTAATGTAGCATTATAGAAAGTCTTGAAGTCAGGTAGTGTCTGACCCCAACTTTGTTCTTTTCCTTCAATATTGTGTTGACTATTTTGGATTTCTTTGGCTCTTAATATAAACTTGAGAATCAGTTTGCTGAAATCCACAAAAAATGTGATATTGTTATATCTACAAAGTAATGAATTTCTGTAGATGAAGTTGGAGAGAACTGACGTCTTGAAAATATTGAGTCTACTATCCACAAACATGGGCTGTCTCCCCATTTAAGTCTTCGAGTTCTTTCTTTCTTTTTTTTAAGTTGAATTATAATTAACAAATAGTGTTATATTAGTTTCAGGTGTACAATATGATACAAGTTCTGTACATTACTCAGTACTCATCAAGATACATTTGCTTTTAATCCCTTAATTCTTTGGTTTTGTTCATCAGAGTTTTGTAGTTATCCTACTTTTGTCAGGTTTATTTGTTTTGGTTGATACCAAACTCTTTCACTGTGGATGGCAGGAGGGGTGGGGATTGCTAATGTAAACGGTAATGGGCATTTAATTTTCAATTCTATGTGTTCATTGTTTGTATATAGGAAAGTAACTGACTTTTGTGCTTTAACCTTATATCTTGCACCCTTGCTAAAATTGCTTATTATTTCCAGGATTTTTTTTTTTTGTCAAAAAAGATTTTATTTTCCATATAGATGATCATGCAATCTGTGAACAAAAACAGATTTATTCTTTCTTCCCAATCTATATAGCTTTCACTTTCTTTTCTTGTCTTAGTGTATTAAGGATTTCTAGTATGATGTTGAAAAGTAGTGGCAAAAGGAAGGAAACACCCTATTTGTGTTCCTGATCTAAATGGGAAAGATTCAAATTTCTTAACATTGGTTTGTGACACTACCTGTTATTTTCTTTTTTTTTTTTAATTTTTTGGCATTTATTTTTGAGAGACAAAGCATTAGCAGGGGAGGGGCAGAGAGAGAGAGAGAGGGAGATAGAGAGTCTGAAGCAGGCTCCAAGCTCTGAGCCGTTTGTCAGCACAGAGCTTGACGTGGGGCTCAAATTCACAAACCATGAGATCATGACCTGAGCTGAAGTCGGACGCTCAACCAACTGGCCACTCAGGTGTCCCTGTTATTTTCTTTTTAAGATGCTTGGGGTGCATGGGTGGCTCATTTGGTTAAGCATCCGACTTCGGCTCAGGTCATGATGTCACAGTTTGTGGGTCCGAGCCCCACGTCGGGTTCTATGCTGAGAGCTAGCTCAGAGCCTGGAGCCTGTTTCAGATTCTGTGTCTCCCTCTCTTTCTGACCCTCCCCTGCTCATAGTGTCTCTCTCTCTCAGAAATAAATAAAAACATTAAAAAAATTATTCAAAAAAGATGCTTTTTATCAAGCTGAAGAAGTTCCCCTCTATACCTAGTTTACTGAGAGTTTTTACCATGAATAGGTGTTGGATTTTGTCAAATGCTTTTTTGCACTTATTGATATGATTGTGTGATTTTTTCTTTATTCTATTGGTATAATGGATTATTTTGATTGACTTTGTAATGACAAACCAGCCATTCATATGTGGGATAAATCCCACTTGATCATAATGTATGATTTTTTTATTATGTCATCAGATTCCATTTGCTGGGTTGTTTTTTTTGTTTGTTCGTTTTTTAGGATATCTGCATCTATGTTCATGAGAGATATTGATCTGTAGTTGTTTTTCTTGTAATGTTTTTGCCTGGTTTTGGTATTAGGATAATGGTAGCCTCGTAGAATGAGTTAGGGAGTATTCTCTCTCCCTCTGTCTTCTGAAAGAAATTGTAGAAAATTGGTATAATTTCTTCCTTAAAAGACTGACAGAACTTAGCAGTGAACCTATCTGGAACTGATGGTCTCTGTTTTGATGGGCCTAACTGAAATTATTGACTCAATTTCTTCAATAGATATTGACCTATTTTGATTGTTTATTCTTGCATGAGTTTGATACATTCTTTTTTTCAAGGTATTGGTCCATTCATCTAGGTTATCAAATTTTGGGTCATCGAATTGTTCATATTATTCCTTTATTATCCTTTTAATATCCACAGGGTCTGTACTGACACACCTCTTTCATTTCATTCATATTAGTAATTTGTGTCTTTTTTTTTTTTTACTTAAATAGCCTGGCTAAAGGCTTATCAATTTTATTGATTGTTTCAACAAACCAATGTTTGGTGACAATTCTTCTCTATCAACTTGCTGTTTTTAATTTAATTGATTCCTACTCTATTTGTTATTTCTTTATTTAATTGGCTCTTTTTCTAGTTTCCTAAGGTGGACACAGATTTTTTATTTTAAATCATCTGTTTTTTTTTAATATTTTTATTTATTTCTAGGAGAGAGAGAGAGAGAGACAGCGTGAGCAAGGGAGGGTCAGAGAGAGAGGGAGACACAGACTCTGAAATCGGCTCCAGGCTCTGAGCTGGCAGTCGGCACAGAGCCCGACGCGGGGCTCGAACCCACGAACCGCAAGATCATGACCTAAGCGTAAGTCGGACGTTTAACCGACTAAGCCACCCAGGCGCCCCTTAAATCATCTGTTTTAATGTATGCATTCTATACTATAAATTTCCCAGTAGATATTGCATTTGCTGTATATTACAAATTTGCAATCGTTTGTTTCCATTTTCATTCAGTTCAAAATATGCTTTTAATTTTCTGGAGATTTCTTCCTTGACCCATGTATTATTTAGAAATGTGAAGTTTAATCTCCATTTCTCTTATTGTTTTTTAGCTTAATTCCAGTGTGCTCTGAGAGTAGATCTTATATGATTCATATTCTTTTAAATGTGTTAAGGTTCATTTTATGGCCCAGAATACTGTCTATCTTGGTGAATGTTCCACATGAGCTTGAGAAGTATGTGCGTTGTGCTGTTTTTGGATGAATTAGTCTGTAGTCATTAATTATATCCAATTGATTAAAGGTGTTTTTGACTTCACCTATGTCCTTACTAATTTTTCTGCTTGCTGAATCTGTCCATTTCTGAGAGAAGAGTGTTGAAACCTCTGGCTATGCTAGCAGCTTCATCTATTTCTCTTCACAAATCTGTCAGTTTTTGCCTCGTGTGCACACTCCGTTGTTAGGCACATACACATTAAGGACTGGTATGTCTTCTTGGAGAACTGAACCCTCATTATGTGATATCCTTCTTATCCCTGATAAATTTCCTTGCTTTGAAGTCTGCTTTGTCTGAAATTAGGATAGCTGTTCCTGTTTTCTTTTGATTAGTTCCACCTTAGCATATTTTTCTCCATCCATTTACCTTCAGTCCATATGTGTGTTTATATTTATAGTGGGTTTCTTGTAGACAATATATTTTTGGATCTTGTGTCTTAATCCGTTATGACATTCTGTTTTTTAATTCACATATTTAGATGATTGATAGGTAAAATGCTTTTATATTGATATAGTTGGATTACTCTTTATCATATTTGTTGCAGTTTGCTATTAGTTGCCCTTGTTCTTTTTTGTCAGTGCTGGCAGTCAGCACAGAGCCCAATGCGGGGCCTGAACCCACAAACTGCGAGATCGTGACCTAAGCGAAAGTCAGAGCTTAACCGACTAAGTCACCCAGGTGCCCCGTCCTTTTAACATTTCTTGCAAGACATGTCTACCAGCAAAAAAATTCCCTCAATTTGTCTGTCTATGAAAGTTTTTATTTCTTCACTTTTGAAGGATAATTACACAGGATATAAAATTCTAGGTTTGGGGAGGGGGGTTTCTTGCAATGCTTTAAATATTGCACTCCATTCTCTTCTTGTTTGTATGGTTTCTGTGAAGTAGGTAAGGCATTTTTATCCTCTAGTATTTTTAAAAAAATTTTTTCTTCATCTTTAATGTTCGGTAGTTGGAAAATGATAGCCTTCATGTAGTTTTTTGGCATTTATTTTGCTTGGTGTTCTCTGACCTCCTGGATCTGTAGTTTGGGTTTTGGCATTACTTTGGGGGAAATTCTCAGTCATTATTGACTCAAATATTTCTTCTATTCCTTCTCCTTTCTTCTCATTCTGTGATGTGCATTATTTATATGTTACACCTTTTGTAGTATCCCACAGTCTTTGGATACTCTGCTTTGTTTTGTTTGTTCTTGGTCTTGGTCTTGTTCTTGTTTTTAATCTTTGTTCTCTTTGCTTTTTGGTCTTGGAGATTTCTATTGATATGTTCTCTAATTCAGACATTCTTCCCTCAGCCATGCCCATTCTGCTAATGAGCCTGTCATTATTTCTGGTACAGTTGTTTTTACATCTAATATTTCTTTTTTGGATCTTTCTTTACGTGTCGATCTCTCTACTTACATTGCCCATCTTCTCTAGCATGCTGTCTACCTTATCCATTAGCAACCCTAGCAGATGAGTCAGAGTTGTTTTAAGCTAGCAGAGTGGTAATTCCAAACTCCCTGCCAAATCTAGTTTAGATGCTTGCTCTGTGTCTTTAGTTTGTGCTTTTTGCCTTTTGTATAACTTTTATTTTTTTCTTGGTAGTTGAACAGGATGGACCAGGTATAAGGAGCTGCTGTAAGTAGACCTTTGCTTATGCTGCAGTGTGGGTGGAAGAAAAGTGTTCGATAGTTTATGATTAGATCTCAGTCTTTTAGTGCACCTATGCCTCTGGACTGTGAACTTCACAAGTGTTTCTCAGATTTCTTTTTTCTTTTGTCTTCTGTGGAACAGAATAACTATAGTGGGCTAGAGTTGGTTCTTGTCCTTCCCCCATGTCCATTAGGCTCTGATAATAGCCCAGCAGGTTAGGTTCTGGTTAACTAGTTTCTCCTGAGGACAGACCTTGTTAAAAAGAACATATAACTTCTCGTGTATTCCACAATGGTCTTTTTCTTTCCCCCATGTTAGAAACTTGAGGGCATGCATATATATATATGTACACATAAATACATATATATATGCACACACACATATATATACATATATATACACACACACACATACACACACACACACACACGCACACACTCACGCACACATTTCTTTTTCTAATAACCTTGATTAAACTCCTGGAGTTAAATTTCACAACACTTCTGGGGAGGTGAGGGAGAAAGGAGGGGGCTATAGTTGGGTTTCTCTGGATTTTTTTGAACTCTCATATTTGTCCACACTGAGTCTCCAATAATTTGTCAATTACAGTTCAGGTTTTCTTACCCTCAGCACTGGTTCCCAGATTGCGTTCTGCTCCTTCATCTCTGCTTGAGTAAACCACAACTCCCCATCTGTGTCAGCAATACTGGGGGCAGTGATTTTCCCTGTTTCCTCACCTGTCTTACAGATTCAAGAAGAGTTGTTGATTTTTCAGTCAGTTCAACTTTTTGCTTATTGGAAGGACAGAGCAGTGACTTCCAAGATACTTACATGAAGAACTGGGAACGGGGGCATGTCTTTGTTTGCCCCTTCTTTCTAGGAATGAAGATCAGATGGCTGGAGCATGAGTAGCTAACAGAGACCATGAAGCAAAAGCCACATGCTGAGCGAGGATGTGGAGATATAAAAGATAGAAGAATCTTTGGTTTCTAATACCGTGGCATGACATTCTAGTCCTGCATTTCCTGAATCTAGACTTGAACATGAGACAAAAATGAACTTTAATTGCTTTTAGCCACTGTTTTGGGAGGTTTTGAGTTATTTGGAACTGAAACATATTTATTTATTTTTTTTTAATATTTTTATTTATTTCTAGGAGAGAGAGAGAGAGAGCGTGAGCAGGGGAGGGTCAGAGAGAGAGGGAGACACAGACTCTGAAATAGGCTCCAGGCTCTGAGCTGGCAGTCAGCACAGAGCCCGACGCGGGGCTCGAACCCACAAACCGCGAGTTCATGACCTAAGCGAAAGTCGGACGCTTAACCGACTAAGCCACCCAGGCGCCCCGGAACTCAAACATATTTAAATGTTACAATGAGGAGGAATAAGGTCTATATATCAAATCTTGGGTTCCAGGAGAATGTTGATGGAATAAACATTAATAAGTAAGAAAATAAGGATATCACAACTAGGGTATGGCTTCAGCAGGTTAGGATAAACATTCTATGGTAATTTCCAAAGCCCTGGTAGAATAGCGAGGATTTTATTACTGTTTACAGAAAAGAAAAGAAAAAATACAAAACAAATAAAAACAAAACTACTGCTGATGTCACGAGAGGGTAAATTGAAAAGATGCCTTTTGAAGCTGTCTTGCAGATTCAGGAAGCGGATCACACCTCTCTCTCCATTAAACAAGTTGTATTAACTTCCTAGAATAACAGAAAATTCATACAGAATGGAGGAAACTACCACCCCGTGAAGACATTTAATTAGTAGAACTTTAAAAGTTACTTTCCTAGCTTTAGGGGTGTGTGTGTGTGTGTGTGTGTGTGTGTGTGTGTGTGTGTGTGTGTTTTCAATTTAGAGCTTTTCTGAACAGCCATTACACTATCTTAACAAGAATGTACAGAAAATCAATAAACTGAAAAGTTCAATGTAGTATATAATATGACTAAACTTGAAAATATTGTGCAAGATGGTATTATAGGGAGCTAATCCTACCCGATTTGTTCTTCTTACTACAATTCCTTTTAATGCATTGCAGCCCTTAGATAATGTACCTTTTGTTTTAAAGTCATTTCTGTACAGCAGGGAGTAATCCCTTGAGGCAACTTGATCTCAAATCCATTTTTTTTTCCTCCTAAGTAAAATGAATGTCAGGTAAAATGTCTAGATAACCCCTAAAAAGTCAGGACTCATCCACAGTAAAATCTGTGGGGTAAAATTAAGAATTAATAACTGCATATAACAATAAATGCAGCAGAGTTTTTTTCCAGTATAGTAAATAGGTTACACAATGCTGAAGTATAGCAATATGTATATATTTCCCACTTCTTTGAAAAAAAGAGTTCTGCTCTTAAATTTTGAAGGGAAGTATTATTTCTTTTCTTTGAATTTGGGAGCAGTAGAATTTTATTTTCCTCTAAAATCAGCACGTTTGCCAGTGTAACTCATGGGTGACTCTCCGAATAACTGGACATTCAAATATTCTCAGTTGCAAACCATTTCCTTCTTGCTTCAGTACACCTCCCCCCAAATGATAAGAAACTATTAAACTATTCAAAATGCTCAACTTTTTGGAATTTAGCCTAGCTGCTAGTAGTCCCTTGTATCTCAAGATTGTCCAAGGTCACACTGGGTTGTCTCCCTAGACTTAAAGTGGGACAGAGAAGCCAAGGTTCCCCAGGCTTCCCCCTTAACAGGGATCAGGAACTAAGTTAATTGTTCCTCCTTTGGGAAATGACAGCATAGAAGTTAGGAAGGGGAAATACATAATGCATAGCACACAGTTGTCTCAGAGCATGATTATCATTAGTGTCTCTAAGCCAGGCAAGTGGAGACATCTGGAAGCTGGGTTCCGGCAAAGAAAACCAGAAGAGTAAGTGTGCCTGATACAAAGTGTGTAGTTACTTCAAGTCCTAATCATTGCTGGAAGCATTCAGAAGTGTGGCTCGTGTGTTTGCGGGCCAGGACCAGTCATCCAGGCGCTGAAGGTAGACTGGAAAAAGCAGGTCAACCAACCTGTGTTGATACGTGTTCTTAGGCAGGCACTCAGACAAGTATTCTGTAACACTAACAAAGGGCAGATGTTCATTTGAACTTAAATGATTCAAGCTGAAGAATTCTGCTCCAGAACCTCCAACATCAAAATTGAGGTAGCTTTGGCCAGGAAACATTGAAGGACCTCAGTGAAAACTAAATCCTGAGACATAGAACTAAATATGGAAACTTAGTGATTAAGATAAACAAAAAGGAGAAAACAGAAGACAGAGAAGAAGAGGAGAGACAGAGTTAGAGGAGAGGAAAAGGAAGAGAAGGAGAAATATTTAATGATCCTTTGTCCTGTGCAAGTAACTTTTCTAAGCATTTTATCTATATCCACTCACTGAATTCTTATAATCCTATTCTATGGGTTGAATGGTGGCTTCCTAGTTCTCTCAGGCCCTAATCTCCCGAACCTGTAAATGCTCCCTTATTTGAGGGGGTTAAAAAAAGCCTTTACAGATGTAATTCAGTTAAGAATCTTGAGATGAGATCATTCTAGATGATCCAGTGGGCCCTAAATCCAACGGCAGGTGTCCTTTCAAGGGACATACACAGGAGGCAAAGATTGGAGTGATACAGCCACAAGCCAAAGGACAGTAGTAACCACCAGATACAGGAAGGGTCAAGGAACACAATCTCCCCTAGAGTATCTAGAGGGAGCATGTCCTTTACAGTACCTAGATCTTGGGCTTCTGGCCTTCAGAACCATGAGTAATTGAATTTCCATTGTCTTAAGCCATGAGATTTGTGGTGATTTGTTATGGCCACTATAGTAAACTAATATACTTTTGAAATAGACAATACCATTGTCCATATTTTATAGATGAGGAAACTGAACCTCAGAAAGTTTGAGAAATACCCACGGTGACCTAGCTATCAAGTAAAAGTACAAGGATTGGAATCATTTTGGCTCCAAAGTCCACACCCTCATCTCTTCACTAGTCATTAATTCACAAAACCATGAAAATTACAGTATATAATCCTATCAAGATGCTGGAGATGCATTTCTACTTCCATCAAAGGTTAGGACAGTGTAGGCTGAAACTTGCAAGTCATCAGTAACTTTAGCTACAGGATACTGAAAATAGGAGATGAGGAAATGATACAGAAAAGTACACAAATGATCCATTAATCAAACATCTGTTGGATGTTCTGGTTAACCTAACCCGCAAAGATAAGGCCAATAAGCATGATTTTGGGTATGGAATATAAAGTCAGAAAATGATAAAATATATTAATTATATAGCCTTTTTAAATACCATAAACATAGAGGTGCCTGAGTAGCTCAGTTGGTTGAGTGTCCGATTTTGGCTCAGGTCATGATCACAAGGCTCTTGAGTTTGAGCCCTGTGTCGGGTTTTGTGCTTACAGCTCAGAGTGTGGAGCCTGCTTCAGGTTCTATGGCTCCCTATCTCCTTGCATCCCCTCACCCTCCACCCATGCTCTGCCTCTCTCTCTCTCCCTCTCTCCCTCTCGCTCTCTCTCTCTCTTTCTCAAAAATAAACATTCAAAAAAAGTAAATACTATAAGCATAATGTAGTTATAGAGAGTTATCATCTTCTTTGTCAGAAGTACAATTTCTTAACATTACTAAATCAACTTAAAAAGGATAAAATATCTATGTCACTTCAATTCCAAAACAGAAGATTAGAAATGAGATGCTTCACTAGAACTGGGGCTTCGATTAATGGAGGAAGTAAGAGCACAAATTTCAAGCTCCAGATTCAAGATTCAAGAACCATGGACTGAAATATCACATGAAATTCAACGGGTGACTCAGCTATTACAGGGGTTACTCAATCCCTGGAGATTTTTGTTTGTTTGTTTTGTTTTTTGCCATTTAATTTCTTTCCCAACATGCCCTAGACTCCCACTTGTTGCTAAATCCTTGAAATTCTTGCATGCAAGCTGAGTAGTGGGCAGTGATTACTGGTAAATATTTAATAACCTGGCTTCCCACAAAAATGTCTGATTCATAGCATTTCAGTGTTCCTGGTGTAAATGCTCCCATCATAGCCAATTTCAAGCTACAAAATTCAAGCTATTACTGATTTTGGAGTGGAGAAGAGATGTACAATTACACACATTTATGTTGTATTTCCACCATAGAGATACAGTAGACATAAATAAAATTCACAAATAATAGTAAAAAGTAGTAAAATCATTAGGAAGTGTTTTGATTATTTATTACTTGTCTTTTAAATAGAATTTATTTATGTTTATAAGTTAGTTGTAATAGTGACTATATTTAATGAGAAGCTCACAACAGTTCTGAAAATTTAGCAATCAAGTCTCATGGACTGATAACACCCTCTTACTGCACCTCCTGGAGGTGGGATATGTGTTCATAATCATCTCCGTCTGTAAATTCCTATTTCAAAAGAAATCAGAGTTGACTCCACCACTTCATACCTGCTATTTCTTTGTAGCCCTGCTCAACATTCATTCTGAACACTACCTCAATTCTTCATTCTCTAAAACATGACTGATACAATGCTATGTGAGTAGTAGCTGCTTATGGATTTTTTTTTATATATATTTTTATTTATTTCTAGGAGAGAGAGAGAGACAGCGTGAGCAGGGGAGGGTCAGAGAGAGAGGGAGACACAGACTCTGAAATAGGCTCCAGGCTCTGAGGTGGCAGTCAGCACAGAGCCCGACGCGGGGCTCGAACCCACGAACCGGGAGATCATGACCTAAGCGGAAGTCGGACGCTTAACCGACTAAGCCACCCAGGTGCCCCGGGTATTTTGAGATGATGAGGCTTTTTATATTAGAATACGTAACTAAAAAGTGAATATCAGAATACCTTTATTTTTAAAAGTCATATGACCTCCCTGATCCTTGGAATTTCTCTCTTGACCTCCTATTTCCACTGGCTTTTACTTTTTTCTCCTTGATTAACGGACCACTTCCTTCTTTTTTCTCCTGTTTATTACTGACTGAAAAAATCCTGTTAATTTATTGTACAAGGTATATTTGTTAGCACTCTACCTCTAGTTACCTTCAAGAATTATCATCTTCTTTGTCAGAAGTACAAATGAGACATACCCATAAGTTTCAAACTTTCACATCTAAAGAAGTTTACCATGGCATTAAAAAAAAAAAAAGACAAACAAACAAAACAACCCCACATTGCTGGTTCTCAGTCTAAGAGGAATCCTAGATCTATTTGGCAAATTAGTGTCGCTGCTGTTTGCCACGTGAATGAGCAAGGATAAGGACCATTTCATTATCAGAAACCATAACATAGTAGTCAATTAGAGATGTTGATGGACACAGCAGGAATTAAGATACTGGGCATCATTAGGTGGTAGGGTGAATGGGAAGAAGGAAGGCATAGTAGAAGGTGGTTGCGTTCATGTAGACATCACCCAGGAATCCACAGGGTAACCTCATAGTGAAGATAGGATTCTGACTCAGGAAAGCACTTCTAATATGCGGCCTCTTAAAACAGAAACCATTTCAAAACAAGGTCAACCCAGGCCTACAGATAAGCAAAAACAGGAGACCAGACAAAAAGAAATGGGTAGGTTTGAAAACAAAAACTATAGTCTGTCTCTATCTGTTACATGATTCTAGAAGCCGAAGCAATGTGACTATCATCTTCGTGTCTCCCATACTACTCAGCAAAGTTGTTATTTAAGAACTCTGTAATTTCTAGATAGAGTAGTTAAAATTCCACATTCAGAATGGCTGTGGACACCACAGCGTGGCTTCATTGCCCTACCCCCAGTGTTGCCATCAACGAGTCAGTGACAGAATGGCAACACCAGGCTTGCCACCATTCATCATATTAAAAAGTTATCAAATCAAAAATTAGCAACATATGTCATTTCTGTGGCTTTTATTATAATGTATAACTATGTCTCCATGACAGAAATAGTAATAGCATTTCTAATCTCAGAGGATAACAACCCTAGTGCAATCCTATACTATATTCAAGTAGCCCATTATGGATTTTAACCCAAATTCTTGTTTTCCATAGTATAATTTTAACCATTCTTGTTTTATATCATTGAGGTATCACCAATCTTATATAAAAATAAATTAGCAGTCCTTAAGACATGTGCTTTCATGTTTCTGTACTCAACAAAGAGTATTGCAGAACATAGGCATATTACCTGACTTCTGTGAAAATAATCCTGTCTTATTGTATTTCATATAAGAGAAGAACATGCCATATTAGACATGGCATAATTGGCATATTAGTCTGAAATCCATTTAAGGTAAAATTCCCATTTTACTGAACTTGGTTGGATATCAAAATTGCTATAGTGTAGTCAAACAGCATCAAAATAAAAGTCTATCCCTAAGGTCTACACAGGGGAGACTCTATTGTTTATTGGATCTTTTCTTATTTGTTTACACAAAGCAGATGTTTAATGCACATCCGTTTTATAAATAATAACCCTTCTCCACCTCTCTTTGGCTTCTTAATGCCAAGTGGGGCATATTGTGGACTTATAAACTTTGTTTCCTAGGAGCAAAAATATATTTATATCTATATGGGTCTAATTTTCTCTACTTGTATTTCAATGTAATATGAGAGATTCTTAATGAAATTTAATGTTATCTAAAATGCACTCTTGGTGATGTGTTCTTTTAAAATGTGCTATTATTTAAATTTGGTCTTTTAAAACATGTTTTTCATATTTGCCTCTAGGCTGTGAGCTTTTTAGGATAGGAATACATCCTATTCATCTTTGTATCCAAGCAGATCTAGGTATTTAATAGATGTTCATCATAAATTTTTGTTGAATGAGGAGGATTGCAATAAGTCTGAACATAAGCCCAAATGGCAGAGCTATTTAGTAGAAACCTGAAAAGTCATAGGGCTACAAGGTCAAAGTTACCAGCTGAATGTGAGAATGTTGGTTGAAGGGAAGGAATGAGGGGTTGTAGCAATGGGCTTTGGATAGAAATCAGTAAGCAGAGGGGAGCCTCAGTGGCTCAGTGGATTAAGTGTCAGACTTTTCGGCTCAGGTCATGATCTCCCAGTTTGTGAGTTTGAGCCCAGTGTCTGGCTCTGTGGTGACAACTCAGAGCCTGGAGCCTGCTTCAGATTCTGTGTCTCCCTCTGTCTCTGGTCTTCCTCTGATCAGGATCTGTCTCTCTCTCTCCTTCAAAATTAAACATTAAAAAAAGTTTAAGTATTAAAAATCAGAAGGCAGAAGTGTTGCCAAATGGAGCGATATTAGGAGATGCATCTCTCAGTAATAGACAGCTGTTGTTTTGTGCCAGTCTCAGCCCATCACTAGTGATGGTGTCGTCTAGAAATGCCTGGGGGCACTCACCTGGGCCCCTTTGAGCTGCCCACACACCTCTCCCCTTTCAGAACTGATGCAGTGACTGGACCTACCCTTGTGGTTCTTAGGATTGCAAGATGCCCTTCAGAAAAAAAGCAGCAGGAAACTTTGAAATAAATAAATAAATAAAGGTTTATTACTTACAAGACCTGAAAATTGCACAACACACCTGAGGCCACACAGCAAGGTCAAGGGGAGAGAGAGCACTAGCGAAAACACATGCCTGGGGTTCTGCTTTTATTGGAGTTGAGGGTAGGGGGTGCCTTGGGCTTTGTGGGCTCACTCTTTATTTGGTGAATTTGAAACATAAGAGTGGGAATTGGAAGCACAGGTAGAAGAAAAAAAAAAGCGACTCAAAAGATCAATTATTGGAATCAACAAAGAAGGAGCCTAGGGGCACCTGGATGGCTCAGTTTGGTTAAGCATCTGACTCTTGATATTTGTTTCAGGTCATGATCTCACAGTTCATGAGATCAACCCCCCCACCCCATCACCACTCAAACATAAACACATGCACGCACGCACACACATCGGGCCCTGTGCTGACAGCACAGAGCTCTCTCTCACTCACACACAATAAAAGCTTTTTAATAAATAAATAAACAAATAAATAAAATGGAGGAGGACCAGATGGGTAACAGGACCCAGGAATTTATCTAGGGGTGTGACTTGGAATGTATTAATTGGAGATAGCAAACAAAGCTTAAGTCAGATCCTTGCATTACAAAACATAAAAAAAAAACACACTGCCATGACTTTATACCTGTGGATCAGGCAGAGGTCAAAGGAAGAATTGGGACTTCTCCCGACCTTTTCTCTAAGGTTTAATCTTACTGCAGAGTTGACCTCTCTGTTTTTCAGTTTCTCCACTGACCTACCAAGAACATTCTTAACCTATTCTGAGAATTTCACCCTGAGTTGTGTGGATATCCTTGTCTTAGCCACCATCTTTCATTTCCTCCTACATTTTCTGTACTGTTTTTTAGTCTGATGAAAATGGAAGAAGTGATGCAGTTACTGACCTGTGAAGCCACACACTCACTTCCCATTGGTAGTACTCTTACTCAAAAAGGAAGGGAAAAGGGGAAGGAAGGAAGGGAGGGAAGGAGGGAGGAAGGGAGGGAGGGAGGGAGGAAGGGAGGAAGGGAAAGGAAGGAAGGAAAGGGGAGAGAGGGAGTGAACGAAAATAAATGTTTATTCTTGCTAAAAGAGAATTTTGGGGGAAGAATCTAAAACTAATTTTTTTTTTAACTATCTTATAGTGAGAATATATATAAGCTTATGCAGAGAAATAATATTTTAAAAAAGGTAATCTTAAATCTGTTCTCCACATAATGACCAGAGGTTTGTTCACACATTAATTAGAACTTTTATAACATCTTACAACATGTTCCATCTCCTTAGTAGCCTGACACTGTTGATTTTCCCTCAGACGTGCCTACAGTTTAGGTCACCAAAATAACATTGAATGGCACTTATAGAATCAAGTCTCATTGAATTATCATGCATTCCCCTCAAATAATAGACAACTAAACATGACGTTTTTAAGAATCCCCAAGTATATCTCCCACCTTAAATGTAAGCTAACATGTTTTATAGTTTTAATTGTATGGTGCTGATTTTTTAAAAATTATATTTATTATTGGTAATGTGGTAGAATCAATAATTTTTCTTTTTAATTATAAAACTAGAATTATAAAATATATCAATCCTCTTGAGCCTGTAGCTTCAATTAAATATCACTTTACCCATATTATTTAATTAATAAATATATTTTGGAGTGTAAGTTCCAGGCAGTGAATTCAGCATGAGTGTTAAGGAAGGTGAAACATGCTTCCTGCTTTGAATGAACCTACAGTCTAAAGAGGAAAACAAATAAAGAACCAAAAGATGGACTGCAGGCTAATGAAGTCAGGGAACATTTCTTAAAAAGAGATGATGTTGGAATGATGTCCTCTGTGTACATGGCAGTGGAGTAGTGGTTAAAGCCAAGCAGGTAATCTACCACGAAGGACCTTGCCTGTTATATTATAAAGCTATAACCCTTTAACATGTGTTAAGAGGAGAATTACTTTTTCACATTTGCTCTTTGAAAAATTACTGTGGTGGCATTGCGGAGTATAGATTGGAGGTGAGCAAGAATAGAGTCAAGAGGACCAGTTAGGAAACCATTGCAGTGATCCGAGTGAACGTGGTGAGAGTATAAATCAAATCAGTAACAGCAAAAGTAGAAAGAGAGGGGGTATGTGGGAGTCATTGACATGTCACTCAGGTTTGTCTTCAGGAAGAACTTGATATTCAGCTTCAGGTAGTGCAGTTCACCAGCCTGCTCCAGATGGAGTCTTCAAAATCTACTGCAGCATTTCAGTTAAGATCATGCTCATCCGGGGAGACCCCAGCCAGTGGCTGTCATTGCTCAGCACTGGGATCAGGGCATTTTTGCCCAACGTGGGACTCTTGAAATGGTCACTGCTAGTTTCCTTACTCGGTTGCCTTAAATTTTGAAAAATCTTCCTTATTATCTGACCCCTATCAAGTTTTCCGCACAACCTGATGCCTCTTACTATCCAATTCTTCTTTCCGTCTGTATCTTTCACAGGGGAAACCCCTGAATGAACTGCCTGAACTCATGCCTCCAGCTCAGCATTTACTTCCAGGAGAATGTGATGGCCACAGAGTGTCTAAGAAATAATCAGAAAATAGAATTGGCAGGAACATTTATTGATGGGAAATAAAATAAATCAGAAGGATAATTCAAAGACAACTCAGGATTTTTGGTTTGAGTGACATTTCATTTCACTGAAACATGGTTACAGAAAGAAGAGCAGGTCTGGGGCACCTGGGTGGCTCAGTTGGTAAAGCGGCCAACTCTTGGTTTCAGCTCAGGTCATAATCTCACTGTTCATGAGCTTGAGCTCAGCTGGAGAGAATGCTTGGGACTCTCTCCCTGTCTCTCTGTCCCTCCCCTGCTCAAACATGCTCTATTCCTTTCTCTCAAAATAAATAAATAAGCATTAAAAAAAAGAGCAGGCCTGGAGCAGGTAGTGGCACGCAGTAGTTTATCCCTATAAATAATTGTATATATTTATATATATATATATATATACATACATTTATACAATTATACACACACACACACACACACACACACACACACACATACACACATATTACTACAGGCCTTTTATTTCCCATAGTGCCTACCAGGGTAATTTTTAATAGTCCACCTGCGATAAATATACACTTGTCAAGAGAATTAATTGGAAGGCAAGAGAAAATAAAAATAAGTATTTCTGAATTCCAGGGACATTATACCCTAATTCAAAAATTGACTTATAAAGGTGAAAGTCTTACTGATTTAATTCCAGTCCACTCTTTCATTTACTAGAATTCATAGCAAGAAAAGAGGCAAGGTGCTACATACCCCCGCCTCTGCCTACCAGCATGTGTCAGAATCAATCTGTTTCCTCCCAAATGCCTTAGAAATTTAAGTCACCCACGCCAGCCCCTCCATTAGTAATCTTAGGCTTCAAAGGAAATAAAAAGCTGTGCTTTTTTAATAGATTAGTGGTGACATTCTTATAGGAATGATGAGTGAGTCACTATCAGCTCAGCCACACACCATTTTTACCTATAAGTTTGTATTTCTGTCATAATTAATTAACTATATCTGAGCATTTTTGCAAATTATCACCAAGTATAAGAATTAATGTTTGTTCTACATCCTATATTAGGATGCCAAGAAAGTTTACACATTTGCCTCTTTGTCCCTTTCTTGAAAATCCAACATAATCATTAATGGTATCAAGATCACATTTTTGTTTTTGTTTTTTTTTTAACTGAGATATAATTAACATATAGCATTATATTAGTTTCAGGTGTACGGTGTAATGATTTGATATATGGATATATTGCTAATCTACCACCACCCATAGATAAAAATTGCTTTTCCTTGTGAGGAGAACTTTTAGGATTAACTGTGTTAGTAACTTTTAATTATACACTACAGCATTGTTAACTAGAGAGACACCATTCCTTACGTTACATCCCCGGGACTCATCTCACAATTAGAAGTTTGTATCTTTTGACCACTTTCATCCACTTTTTCCTTGTGGCCCCAGTTCTGGTAAGCACCAATCTTTTCCCTGTATCCAAAAGTTTTTTGTTTTTATTGTTATCGTTGCTGTTTATTATTTTTAATTTTTTACTTTCCACATATAAAGGGGATCATATGGTATTTGTGTTTCTTTCTCCAACTTATTTTACTTAGCATAATGTCTTCAAGGTCCATTCATGTTGTTACAGTTGTCATAATTTTCTTCTTTTTTATGGCTGAATAATACCATTGTGTGTGTGTGTGTGTGCATGCGTGCACACACACGCATGTGCACGTGCATACACACGGATACACATATATATCCCATGTTTTCTTTCTGCGATCACCCATCACTGGAAACAGGTTGCTTCCATGTCTTGGCTATTGTAAATAATGCTATAATAAACAGGGTAATGCTGTTTTTTAATTTTTCAAAAAAATATTTTTTTAAAATTTCCAGTATAATTAACATACTGTGTAATACTAGTTTAAAGTGTACAATACTGTCATTCTTTACTTCCATACATCACCTGGTGTTCATCACTACGAATGTACTCCTTAATCCCCATCACCTAGTTAACCTGTCCCCCCCAACCACCTCCCCTCTGGTAACCATCACTTTGTTCTCTTTAATTAAGATCTCTTTCTTGGTTTGTCTCTCTCTCTTTTTTCTTCCTTTGCTCATTCTTTTTTTGTTTCTTGTAATCTACATATGAATGAAATTATATGATATTTGTCTTTCTCTGACATATTTTGCTTAGTATAATACTCTCTAGCACAATCCATGTTGTTGCAAATGGCAAGAGTTCATTCTTTTTTATGGCTGAATAATATTCCATTGTGTATATATATCACCTCTTCTTTATCCATTCATCTGTGAAAGGATAATTGGGCTGGTTCCGTAATTTGGCTATTGTAAATAATGCTGCTATAAACATAGGGGTGCATATATCCCTTTGTATTAGAGTTTTTTGTATATTGAAGGTAAATACCCTGTAATTTGAGTACTAGATCTTAGGTAGTTCTATTTTTAACTTTCGGAGGAACTTCCATACTGTTTTCCATAGTGGCTATACCAGTTTGCATTCCCACTAACAGGGTTCCTTTTTCTCCACATCCTTGCCAACACCTGTCCTTTCTTGTTTTTTGTTTGTTGCTTTTTGTGTTGTTTTGTTTTGTTTTACCATTCTGACGGGTGTAGGGTGGTATCTCATTGTGATTTCTGTTTGTATTTCCATGATGATGAGTAATATTGAGCATTTTTTCATGTGTCTGCCATCAGCATATCTTCTTTGGAGAAATGTCTGTTCATGTCTTCTGCCCATATTTAATTGGATTACTTGTGTTTTTTGTGTTGAGTTGTATAAGTAGTTAATATATTTTGAATACTGTTTATCAGATAGTCATTTGCCAATATCATCTCCCATTCAGTAGGTTGTCTTTTAGTTTTATTGTTTCTTTTGCTGTGCAGAAGCTTTTTTTATTTTGATGTAGTCTCAATAGTTTATTTTTGCTTTTGTTTCTCTTGTTTATGGAGACATATCCAAAAATATATTTCTATAGCCAGTGCCAAAGAACTTACAGCCTGTGCTCTCTTCTAATATTTTTATGGTTTCAGGTCTCATATGTAGGTCATTAATTCATTTTGAGTTTATTTTTGTGCATCGGGGAAGAAAGTGATTTGGTTTCATTCTTTTGCATGTAGCTTTCCAGTTTTCCCAGCACTGTTTGTTGAAGAGACTTTTTCCCATTACATATTCTTTACTCCTTTGTTGAAAATTAACTGACCACATAATTTGAGTTTATTTTTGGGTTCTCTATTTCGTTCTAATGATCTATGTGTCCATTTCCATATGGTCCTATGTGTCAGTACCATACTATTTTGATTACTACAAATTTTCAGGTGATATCTGGGACTATGATACCTCCAAATTTTGTTCTTTTTCAAAATTGCTTTGGCTATTAGGGGTCTTTTGTGGTTCCATGCAAATTTTAGGATGATTTATTCTAGTTCTGTGAAAAGTGCTATTGGTATTTTGATAAAGATTGCATTAAATCTATACATAAACTGGGTACTGTGGACATTTTAATAATATGTGTTCTCCCAGTCACTGAGAATAGAATATCTTTCTATCTGTGTCGTCTTCAATTTCTTTCATGAGTGTTTTATAATTTTCAGAATAGAGGTCTTTCACCTCCTTGGTTAAGTTTATTCCTAGGTACTTTATTATTTTTGGTGCAATTGCAAATAGGATTATTTCCTTAATTTCACTTTCTGCTGCTTCATTATTAGTGTATAGAAATGAAATGGATTTTTGTATATTGATTTTGTATCCTGCAACCTTACTGAATCCATTTATCAGTTCTAGTAGTTTTTTGGTGGACTCTTTAGAATTTTATATATATATAAATAAATATATATATATGTGCATATATATATAGAATCATGTCATCTATAAATACTGAAGTTTTACTTATTTCTTACCAGTGTGGATGCCTTTTATTTCTTTTCCTTGTCTTACTGCTGTGGCTTGGACTTCCAGTATTATGTTGAGGAGAATACATGATAGTGGACATCCTTATCTTATTCCTGATCTTAGGCAAAAAGTTCTGTTTTTCACCATCGAATACGATGTTAACTGTGCATATTTCATATATGGCCTTTACCATGTTGAGTTGTGTTCCCCCTAAACCTACTTTATTGAGTCTTTTTATCATGAACCAATGTTGGACTTTCTCAAATGCTTTTTCTGCATCTATTGAAATGATCATATGATTTTTATCCCTTTTGTGTTATGATGATGTATCACCTTGATTGATTTGAGAATATTGCACTGCCCTTGCATCTCAGGAATAAATCTCAACTGATCATGGTAAATTATTTTTTAAAATTTATTGTTTGACTCAGTTTGCTAATATAGTCTTAAGGAATTCTTGCATCTCTATTCATCAGATATTTGGACTCTAGTTCTCTTTTTTTGTACCGCCCTTACCTGGTTTGGGTGTCAGGGTATTGCTGACTTCATAGAATGAATTAACAAGTGCTACTTCTTCTATTTTTTAAATAGTTTGAGAATAGGTATTAACTCTTCTTTAAATGTTTGCTAGAATTCATCTGTGAAGCCAACGGATCCTGAACTTTTGTTTGTTGTGAGTTTTTTTTAACACTTATTTATATTTGAAAGAGAAAGTGCACACACATGTGCATCTACAGGAGAGGGGCAGAGAGAGAAAGGGACAGAGGATCCCAAGTGGATTCTGCACTGAGGGCAGAGAGCTCAGTGTCAGACTTGAACTCACCAACCATGAGATCATGGCCTGAGCTGAAGTCGAGACTGAGCCACCCAGGTGCCTTGTGAGTTTTTTGATTACTGACTCAATTCCGTTGCTGGTAATCGGTCTGTTCAAATTTTCTACTTCTTAGAGATTCAGTTTTGGGAGGTTTCATGTATCTAAGAATGTATCCATTTCTTCTAGGTTGTCCAGTTTGGTGGTGCATAGTTTTTCCTAATATTCTCTTATAGTCCTTTGTATTTATGTAGTGTCAGTTGTTATTTCCTCTCTTTCATTTCTGGTTTTGCTTGAATCCTCTATTTATTTTTGTTTTAATTAATATGTCTAAACGTTTATCAGCTTTGTTGATCTTTTCAAACAGCCAGCTCCTGGCTTCATTGATCTGTTTAATTGATTTTTTGTACCTGTTTAATTTATTTCTGCTCTAATCTTTACAATTTCCTTCCTTCTTCCAGCTTTGGGTTTGCTTGTTTGTTTGGTTTTTTTTTCTTTTTTTAGCTCCTTTAGGTTTAAGGCTAGATTGTTTGTTTAAGGTTTTCCTTGCTTCTTGAGGTTAGCCTATATTGCTATAAAACTCCCTCTTACGACAACTTTTACTGCTTCCTAAAGATTTTAGACCTTTTTTTAAATTTTTATTTGTTTCTTTGTATTTCTTTTTTTAATTTCCTCTGATTTATTGGTAGATCCATTCATTGTTTAGTAGCATGTGATGTGCCATCTTTGTATTTGTATTCTTTCCAGACTTTTTCTTGTGGTTGATTTCTGGTTTTCAGTGTTGTGGTTAGAAAAGATGCATGATATTGCATGATATGACTTCATTCTTTTTTTTTTTTTTTTTTAATTTGTTCAGAGTTTTTTGGGGGACCTAACATGTTATCTATTCCGGATAATGTCCCATGTACACTTTTAAAATAATTTGCATTCTGCTTTTTTTCAGTTGGAATGTTTTGAATATCTCTGTTAGATCCTTCCATCTGGTCCAATGTGTCTTTCAAAGTCACTTTTTTCTTGATGATTTTCTATTTGGTTGATTTATTCATCGAGCTAAGTAGTCCTTATTATTTTTGTATTACATCAGTTACTTCCATTATGTTTGTTATTAGCTGCTTTATCAATTTGGGTGCTTTCATTTTGGGTCGTAAATATTTATAATTGTTATATCTTCTGGATGGATTATTCCCTTTATGATTATGTAGTATCCTCTTTGTGTCATTGTTCCTCTGTTTTAAAATCTATTTTTTAGTGTAATTATTGCTACCCTGACTCTTTTTTCACTGCCATTTTCGTGATATATCTTTTTCTGTCCCTTCACTTTCAGTGTACAGGTGCGTTTAGATCTGAAATGAGACTTTGTTAAGTAGCACATAAATGGATCTTGCTTCTTTATCCCCTGTCACCGTATGCCTTTTGATTGGAGTGTTTAGTCTACTTACATTCAAAGTAATCATTGATACATATGTAATTATTGCCATTTTATTATTTGTTTTATGGTTGTTTTTGTAGTTATTTTCAGTATTTTCTTTTCTTGCTCACTTCTCTCACATTTTGCTAGCTTGCTTTAGTGGTATATTTGGATTCCTTTCTCTTTTTGTCCCCACCCCTGCTTTCATATATCTATTACCAGGTTAGATTTGTGGTTACTATTAGGTTTTTACATAACATCTTATGCAGATAGCAATCTATATTAAGTTTTTGGTTGCTTAAGTTTGAATGCATTCTAAAAGCACTAAAGTTTCACTCCTCTCCCTGCCACATTTTGGATATATTGTATCATACTTTATATCCTTCTATTTTGTGACTCCCTTGACTGATTTTTATAGACATACTTATTTTTTTTCTGTTTTTTCACCACCTACTTTTCTTACTGCTGCATATAGTCTTTCCTTTCTACTCAAAGAATCCCCTTTAGCATTTCTTATAAGGCTGGTTTAGTGGTGTTGAATTATTTTAACTTGTTTGTTCATATATCTCTTTCTATTCTGAATGATAGCTTTGCTGGATAGAGTATTCTTGGTTGCAGGGTTTTGTTTTGTTTTGTTCTGTTCTGTTTTTTCCCCAGAACTTTGAACATATTATTACACTTCCTTCTGACCTGCAAAATTTCTGCTGAAAACTCAGCTCATAGCTTGATGAGATTTCCCTTGCATGTAACTGTTTACTTTTCTCTTGCTGCTATTAAAATTCTCTCTTTATCACTACTTTTTGCCATTTTAATTTTATGTTTGGGTATGGACTTCCTTGGTTTGATTTTGCTTGGGATTCTTTGAGCCTCTTGGACCTGGATTTCTGTTTCCTTTCTTAGATTCAGGAAATTTTCAGCTATTAATTATTCTAGTGATTTCTCTGCCTCCTTTTCTCTCTCTTCTACTTCTGGGATCCCTATAATACAATAGTTATTATACTTGATGATATCACTGACTTTTTTAATCTGTTCTCATTTTTGTCTTTTCTTTCTCCCATTCAACTTGATTGTTTCCCATTACTGTGTCCTCCAAATTGTTGATCTATTCTTCTGCTTCTTTTAGCCTATTTCTTCTAGTGTACTTTTAGTTTGTTATTAAGTTCTTCATCTCTCATTGTTTCTTTTTTGTATTTGTGTCTTCGTTGAGGGTCTCACTGAGGTCTTCCACTCTTTTCTCATGTCCACTAAATGTATTTATGACCATTACTTTAAACTCTCTATCAAGCATAACATTTACCTCCATTTTGTTTAGTTCCATTGCTGTGATTTTTTTTTTTTCCTATTCTTTCATTTGGGACATATTCCTCTATCTCCTCATTTTATCTAGTTCTCTGTGTCTGTTTCTGTGTTTTAGGAAAGTCAGCTATGTCTCCTGCTCTTGAACATAGTAGCCTTGTGAAGAATAGGTTCTGGGTGCCCTGCAGTGCAGTGTCCCTTGTTTACCAGAACCTGGTGCTTCAGAGGTGTCTTTTATATGTGTGTTGTGTGTGTCCTACTGTTATGACCTTGCCGCGTTTGCCTTTAGTCCAGTGGTCTGCTGTGGTTCTTTTTGTCTGTTATGGACACAGCTTGCTCCCTGTATTGTTAGGGCCAGTATGAGGCCACCTTGGGCTTGAGTTGGTTCAGAGCAGGCATTTGCCAGTGCTGTGGTTACACAAGAAATGAAAAACACTCTTCCTGCATTGTCCCCTGAGAAGCTTTCATTGGTGGGCAGAGTCTGCAGTCAGACCAGATGTCTTCCCCTGGCCCACTGCTGGGGCCCAGCTGAAGTGCTGTATGTGGTTTTCTTCCCTTTTCCCCAGGTCTGGAATCCCTTTAGGGTGGTTCTGTCCCCTGCTGAGACTCCTTGCACACTGCCACACTTGTGGCACAGCTTTGGATGGATCCTGCCCCAGGTATATTGGAGAAGGTAGATTCACAGGAGAAAGTGGGGACAGAACCTGTGTTATTTAGCAAGGCATGTGCAGACCTGCCATGTCAGGGGACCTGTGCATGCTTTCCAAAGATCCTATGTAAGGTACCGTGAAGGGGACAGGTCCATTGAAAAACATGGGATGGCACATGCTGTCAGCAAGCTAGATGGAGAGTGTTCATGCTGCACTGGTTCCTCCAGATGTCCATGCGTCGAGTTGGGAGGGAGGGGCAGGAGGCAAATGGGGCTACCGGCTCCATTGTTCTTTGAGATGCCTCCCAATGATCCCTGTCCCTCTGGCACATGCTCTGAGATGAGTAAACAAATACCCTTCCTGTATACCACAGGTATTTTTCAAACTGCTGCTGTGATGCTGTATCTCAGTAGGGCTGTTTATTATACTGTCTTTGTAAGGGTATGGACTCTGTTTCTACCGGCTCTTCTGCTTTCCAATATCCAAGACTGCTGGTTTTTAAAATCCCAGGTGTTAAGCCACAATGATTCTACGAGCTGATAAAATGAGACTCCTCTGTTTTTCAATGCCAAATATTTATGAGAATGTGTATTCCCAGTGCAGGCCCCCTCTTCCTGTAGTGCCTGGTTTGGGGATCCACTCCTCCCCCATCTCTATGCCCAGGGCATCCCTCCTTTCCATCCATTGACAATCCTGTGAGTCCATTTGTCTCTCTAAAGTGTCTCTGTCCTTTCTACCCACTTTGATGTGGCCTCTTCTCTACATTTAGCTGTGTAGAGCCTGTTATCCCAGTCCTTGGGTCATTTTCTGGGTTATTTACACTGATATGGTTCTTACCTACATGTATCCATGGGGTAAGGTGAGCCTAAAATCCTCTTACTCTGCCATCTTCTTCGACAAGAACATCTTGATATCTTCTTGAGTTCCTGCATTTGTTTCCTTTAGATAAATGCAGAGAGGTAGAATTGCTGGATCATATGGTAGTTCTATTTTTAAATTTTTGAGGAAACTTCATACTGTTTTCCGCAGTGGTTATACCAATTTACGTTCCTGCTAACAGTACACAAGGGTTCTCCTCTTTCCACATCCTCACCAACATTGCTATTTCTTGTCTCTCTCTCTTGCACGCTATATATACATATATATTTGCAGTTCTAACAGGTATGAGGTACTTTCATTGTGGTTCTTATTTGCATTTCCATGATGTTTACTAATGTTGAGCACATTTTTGTATACCTATTTGTCTTCTTTGAAAAAATGTCTATTCATATCCTCTGCCCATTTTTCAATTGAATTTTCTTTTTGTTTTGTTTTGTTTTGTTTTTTTGGTATTGAGTTTTATGAGTTCTTTATATATTTTGGATATATAACCCCTTATCAGATATGTGATTTCCAAATATTTTCTCCCATTTGGTAGGTTGCCTTTTCATTTTGTTAATCCAAAAAATTTATTGCCAAGACCAAGGTCTAGGAGCTTACCACCTGTTTTCTTCTAGGTATTTTATTGGTTCAAGATTTCCACTCAAGTCTTCAATCCATTTTGAATTAATTTTTGTGTATGGCCTAACATAGTGATCCAGTTTCATTCTTTTGCGTGTGGACATCCAATTTTCCCAACACTATTTATTGAAGAAACTGTCATTTTCTCATTGTATATTTTTGGCTCCCTTTTCATAAATTAGTTTACTATATATGTGTAGATTCATTTCTGTGCTCTCTACTCTGTTGCATTGATCTATGTGTCTATTTTATGCCAGCACCATACTGTTTTTATTAACATAACTTTGTAACATACTTTGAAATCAGGAAGCATGATGCTTCTAGCTTTGCTGTTCTGTCTCAAGATTGCTTTGGTTGTTTTCAGTCTGTTGTGATTCCATAAAAATTTTACGATTATTTTATCTATTTCATGAAAAGTACCATCTGAGTTTCAACCGGGGTTGCACTAAATCTGTATATTGCTTTGGATAGTATGGATATTTTAACAGTATTAATTTTTCTACTCCATGAGGATAGATTTTTTTTCTTTTCCATTTCTTTTTTTTTTTTTTTTTAAATGTTTTATTTATTTCTAGGAGAGAGAGAGAGAGACAGTGTGAGCAGGGGAGGGTCAGAGAGAGAGGGAGTCACAGACTGAAACAGGCTCCAGGCTCTGAGCTGGCAGTCAGCACAANCACAGACTGAAACAGGCTCCAGGCTCTGAGCTGGCAGTCAGCACAAAGCCCGACGCGGGGCTTGAACCCACGAACCGCGAGATCATGACCTAAGCGAAAGTTGGACGCTTAACCAACTAAGCCACCCAGGCGCCCCTTCTTTTCCATTTCTTTATGACTTTAGAATTTCATCAATGTCTTATAACTCCAGTGTATAGGTCTTTCACCTCCTTGGTTAAGTTTATTCCCAGATATTTTATTGAAATTGTAAATGGGATTGTTTTCTTAATTTCTCTTTCTAGTAGTTTGTTATTAGTGTACAGACATTAACTTATTTTTGCATATTGAATTTGCATTCTACAACTTCTCTGAATTTATTATTTCTAACAGTGTTTTGTTAAAATCTTTAGAATTGTCTATATTGTCATGCCATCTGCCATAGAGATGTTTTTTCTTTTTTCTTTCCAATTTGGATGCCTTTTATTTTTCTTGCTTAATTGCTTTGACTAGGACTTTCAATACTAGTTGGAGTAAAAGTGGCAAGAGTGGGCATTCTTGGGTTGTTATTGATCTTAGAGGGAAAGCTTTTTGTTTTTAATCACTGAATGTGATGTTAGCTATAGGCTTGTTATATATATGGCCATTATTTTGTTGATATATTCCCTCTATATGCTCATTGTTGAGAGTTTTTATGATAAACAGATGTTGTAAGATCATATATTATAAATCCTCTGTTAAAAAAATGAGCTGGTAGTATTTTTTTTTTTTTCCCATTCAAAGGTGCCTGTAGATAGTCTAGGAAAGGCAGCGAGTTTACCAAAATGCTAGAGGGTTTTTTTTTGTTTGGTTGGTTGGTTGGTTTTCTGATATTCCAATTTGTAATACAGTAGTAAAATAGGATATTTTAATTGAAGCCTATACCCAAAATTCTAGAGTAAATTTTTGGCCGAAGTATGGGATCTATTCAGTAACAATGTTCCTATACTATTAAATTATTTTATGTGAATGAACTTAAAGCCTGAGTAAAAACATAGAGGTGAAATCCTGTATTATCAGAATCCAGTGAATAATGCACAAGATCACTATTAGCAGAAAATAAAGGCTTTGATGTTGTCCACTCTTCTTGTTTCTCCCACATTTATTCATATACCAACCCTGTGCTGATATTTTATTTTTAGTGTATATATAATTTAGACTATAACTTAGTGATAACAATCTCTGCATTGTTTTATTTCAGATAACAGGAGCATTATAAGCTTAAATGTATACTTATATATTCTGATTGAAGTATTATATCTGTTTAGAAACCCAACTTACATAATATTAATTACAGTTATATTTTGTGTTAGAGTTTGTTTCCCTCTAGCATCCAGAGGTATGAAGTTCATTCCATATGTAATTTCAGGTCAACACAGGATGCTTAATTAGCAACTAGTTGAACTGGTAAAATTGGAAAGCAATTCCACTCTGATCATTTTAGCACCTATAATAATATTTCATACACTCATTAACTCATAGAAATAACCGATATTATCTGGCTCAATTTTCCACGCAGTGCAACAATTCATTGGCCATTGGCCATTCAGTTTCCACTTAATCTCAGTGATGGGGACATTACCACTCGATGAGGTTGTACATTTTATGGTTTGACAGCTTTGGATTTTAGATACTCCTATAGCATTTAAATGTTCAGAGTTCAGCCTATTTCTTGGCAATTGACTCTTATGGCAGAAATGAAAGTATTGATAGTATTAAAATGACAAAATTTGGGGGATACCTGAGTAGCTCGGTTGGATAAGGTCCAACTCTTAGTTTTAGCTCAGGTCATGACCTCACAGTTCCACATCAGACAGTGTTGACAGTGTGGAACCTGCTTAGGATATTCTTTCTCTCTCTTTCTCTCAAAATAAATAATTTTTAAAAAATTAATATTTTTATTAATCCCCTTTATAAGTAGGTTGAATTTTATAAGAGAGGGCATACATCATATAAACAAAAGTTACCCTCTGTATCTTGTTCAGAAAAATAAGACACAATAATTGCTCCCTTGTATCAAAACTGACTCAGCCCTCTTTACCCCATTTCAAGGGTCTATGCTTAAAGCTTAATACTTCTAGCTCCTTATGTTCTTTGTCCCTAAACACTCAACTGTTGTTTACAACTATTATTCCTATGAACTGAATTGCTGTATCCCCAATTCTTATCCTCAGTTTAGTGGTGTGACCTCTTTTGGCTTGCTCTTATTTGAGGTTTCTTGACACTATAATGTACCCTGGTTTTAAGTGATTCAACTCTTGATTCTGCACAAGAGGCTCAAGACCTTTTGCTGACCTCCATTATTAATGATTTACAAACAGAGAAAAACTTTAAATGGCCAGCAAGGATTTTGAGGGCAACAAAAGGGAAGATAGATAGGGCAAATCAACACACTAGTCATAGGAAGCATGGCTACAGTCCAGTGATGACAGAGGGCTCATTCACCACTTTCTCTAAACTTGCCACATTTCCTCTTAAGTGAGCCAATTTTGGATTAGAATCAAGCAGAAGAAAAAAAGTAGTGTATATGGAAGATGCTGTGTGCTTTTGATGCTAATTTGATGCCCTTAATGTTTTTTAGCTGAAACTTCAAGACTCGGAAACAAAGATCAAGCGCACGGCACATTACAACAAGTCCCACTGAGGCATGGGTGGCCCTGGAGCAGGTGAGTGTCTCAGGGGATCATTATCTGGCTAGAAGTACTTTAAGAAGAATGTCTGTGGCAGAGATCTAAGGAGCTCACAAAATTCAAAGCAAAGTGTTTGGATCTCTATTCGAAAAATTTTGACAAATGCTTCAAGGTGCAAAGTAAGAATTACAAAGGTCCCATTTCTCAGCTTCCCCTGCTCCCCTGCAGAGCTTCCGTTGATTTCAAAGACTTGGCAGGCTTGGCTCGGCTCTGTGGGGCATGGACCCAGGCAAGGAGTAGACCAAAGACAAGAAAAAAGAAAAGCTGAACAGGAGAAAGAAAAGTTCTCTGGATGAATTTTAGTACAAAAGATTGTCCCTTTCTTCTGACTCACATGAGGGCTAATACAGCTGATCTCAGCATCCATGATACATACATACACATATATATATACATATATATAGAATGCTTATAATAGAAACTATATTCTATGTAAGATACAGATACATGTGATTATATAGCATCTGCAGAATAAATAAAATGCATCTCTTCTTTTTTCAGTAAAATCGAACCCAAGGCAAACTTGGATAGGAGCAGTAAGGATATTAGAGAATGTCACTATAAATCCTAGTGTTCTTTGTTACCAATTAACAAGTGATTATATTTCATCAGCAAGAACATAGTGAGAGATACCACATTATTCAAGTCAGTTTAGGGCCTGAGTAATAAAAGCTCAGAGGGTGAGAGATTTACTACGAAAAAAAAAATGTTTTCATATGAAGACTTTGGAAACTAGGTATATTTCTATTTCTATTCTGTAAGTCTTGCATTTTAATTTTTTACATTTAGGTCTTTCACCCATATGGCATTCATTTCTCTGTGTACTGTGGCATAGGAATTTATTTAAACATTTTTATACAGGTAACCATTTGTCCCAAATGATTTACTAAGTGACTTCCTTTTCTCAGTAATGTACAGTTGTACTTCTTTCATATTAGATTTCTGTATATTCTTGGGTCCACTCACCATATGCATACCCTTTTCTCTTCAAAAGCTTTTGGTATTTGTTTTGTCAAGTAAATGTAGGATGAGATGGTCCAATTCTACTAAAACTCTATAGTGATTTTAGCTTAAATGACATTTAAATTCAGAATAACTTTGCATCCATTACATCTATATATGATTTTGTTTTCCTGTCTATTACTAGGTAATCAGAAGATGATTTCCATAGATTCCAAACTGCACATCCACTCCAATACTGATGTCTATGTCAGTACACTTTATTTTTAATGTTTACTTATTTTTGAGATGGGGGGAGGGTCAGAGAGGGAGAGAGACATACAGAATCAGAAGCAGGCTCCAGGCTCTGAGCTGGCAGCACAAAGCCCGATGCAGGGCTTGAACTCATGACCTGAGAGGTCATGACCTGAATCCAAATCAGACTCTTAACCACCCAGGTGCCCCTATGTCAGTATACTATAAATGTTGCTATAAATGAACAACCCATGTCCTCACCTGAAACCAGTCCTGCCCATTTTGCACTCTTTTGCTTTATCAAGCATATCTCTCCAGCCATTCTGTCCTTTATCTCCTTACAACTCTATCAGATTATTTCCATCATTGTATGAATATTCTTTCTACCATCTTCAATAACTTCTCTTGACCTCCTTTCTCGGTCTAGCTACCACTGAAGTCCCCTATTTCCCCATGCCACAAAATTACTCAAAAGCTTCATTTCAACGCCAATTCTCCTTCTAATCTCCCTTAAACTCTTTTGGATCAGAATTTCTTACCACTCCACGAAAACTGTTCTTGTCCATATAGCCAATGACCTCCACATTTCTACATGCCATTGGATTTCTGTTTTTCTAGAAAATGGTCCAATTCACCTAATTATCAAATGTATTGGCATATAATTATTTATATGCACGCTGTTATCGTCTTTTCAGTGTTTCTAACACTTGTAGACAGTGATTTTGTCTTTCTTTCTACCTTATCTCTTCTGCTTTTCTCCTTTCTTTACAAAGAGTGAGTGTTTTCCTTTGTTGATCTTTTATTACTTTCTACTTTTGCCTTTTATATTTTGTTTGTTTTGTTTTACTTTCTCTGCTCATTTTGCCATTTTTCTCTACCTTCTTGGAACTGAGACTTAGATCTGTCACCTTTTTTTTTTTAAGTATGCTCCTTGACCAACATGGGGCTTGAACCCATGACCTTGAGATCAAGAGTCACATGCTCTACCGACTGAGCCAGCCAGGCACCCCAGATCATTCGCTTTTAAACTTTTTCTCATGAAAACATTTATATTTTGAAAGTTTTCGATAGGATATTTTATTACTATTAATTTCAAGATATTTTCTAATTTTATTATGATTTTTTCTGTGATTCATGAGTTACTTGGATATGTATCTCTCAATTTCCAAACATAAGAATTTTCTCTTATCCTTTAGATGTCTACCTAATTGCATTAAAATAAAAAATATGTTCTATCTTATTTAATTTCTTTGAAATTTGTTGAGACTTGCTTTATTATTCAGCATATAATCAAATTCCATACATCTTTTATGTGAGCTTGAAAGGGATGCGCATTCTGCAGTTTTAGTTTATAGATCTCTATGTAAATCACTAGATCAAGTTTAACAATTATGTTCAAATTTTTTGTGTTCTTATTTTTTTTTTTATCTACTTGTTCTGTCAATTACTAAGAGAGTTTTATTAAAATCTCCAGTTGTGACTGTGGATTTCTATTTTTAATCTTGCAGCCTATCTATTTTTGTTTTATATATTTAGAGTTTATATATTAGATGCCTACAAATTTAAAGTTGTCTGATAAATTGGATTTTTTTTTTCACTATAAATGAATCTTTTGATGCCTAATAATGCATTTGCCTCCAAGGTCGTTTTGGAAAGAAATAATCTAATCTGTCTTTCTCCATCCTTTTAATTTAACCTTGCTATATATTTTAGATGCCTCTGGTAAGAAGCGTGTTGTCAGATTTTATTTATTCTTGTTTTGTTTTCCAACCTGAAGAACCTTTGGTTTGCTTTAACTAGAGGGTTCAATCCATTTCCACGTAATATAATCGATGGTTTTGTGTTTATCCTGCGTTGTTTCCTCCCTTCCCCATATTCAATATTTCCTTTTTCCATTTTTAATCTGTAGAACATGTTTCCTTCCTTCCTTTTTCTTTCTGTTTTTAGCATCACTAGACTGGAATTTTACACTCTCTTTTTTAAGCTTACACCAACTTTTTTCAGGTCATTTAGTGTTATAAGCAGAGTTCGAAGATGACACCAATGACTCATGTTTTTGTAAAACCTCCACCCCTTGAGTGTGTAGGATTTGTGAATGTGATGGATTATCATTCCCATGATTATAATACCTCTTATGGCAAAAGGGATTTTGCAGATGTAATGGAGGCTCCTAATCTTTTGACTTTGATTGCTCGAAAGGGAGATTATCCTGGAGAAAGGGGGTACTGACATAATGAGGTGAGCCCCTTAAAAGAGAAAAGAAGCAGCAACAAAGACAAAGAACATTCATTAATAAGAAAAGGATTTGAAAGGCAGATTACTAGCTGACGTCACAACAGCAACAATGAAAATCAGAAGTTACTGGATTCGTATCTTCAATGTGCTGAAAAAAAGTTCATCTAGAATTCTATACTAGACACAAATGCCTTTCAAAATGAGAGGACGATAAAGAAAAGAGATTTTCAGGCAAGCAAAAAGTGAGTTTTTCATAAGATGAAGTCACTAAAAGAAAAGTCTGCAGTATATATACTAGTCAGAAGTGACATATTTTAGGTGAATAGCATGAAATATAAGAAGGAATAAAGAGGAAAGAAAATGGCAGATGTGTGAGCAAATCTACATGAGCATTGGAAGTGTAAACCATGAAAATAACAATCTTATGGCACTAAAAATATAACAAAAAGACAACCTTTATTAAAGATTTAAATAGTGTTAAAGTTGCATAATCTGGTTAATTTTAAAATATGAGAAAAGAATTGTCCATTAAGCTTTGTAATGTAGTCACTGAACATATTTTCTATCTGTGCCAATTAGCACAAACCCAGGAGCTTATAACAAAAAAAAAAAAATTATTTTACATTTTTCTTGGGCCAGGAGTCCAACAAGCGTTAACTTTGTCGTCTGCTCAGGCTGAAATCAGTGTTGTCCAGGGCTCAAGATCTGAGGTTCAGGATTCTCTCTCAAGGCCACTGTTTTGGGAAGAAGTCAATCCCTTATATTTGTAGGAATGAGAACTCAGCTCCTGTCATTCCTCAACACACAACCATCTCTGTAACATGGCAGCCAGGTAGCACCATTTCACTACTTAAAGAACTGTGGGGAAAATGTAAAATGATCAAGCAAATAGTGGAGAAAGTAAAAAAAGAAGATTAAAATATTTTGTTAATCCAAATAAATAGTAAAATGTAAATGAAATGTCCTATTTCTAGAAAAAAAAACAAGTCATGGAATTGGCACAAATAATAGAAAATCTGAGTACTTATACCCATATTAAAGATATTAAAACTGTAATTTAAGTTCTTCCTACATTCAAATATATTAACCAGTGAATTCTTCCAAACATGGAAGGGAACAGGAATATCAAAGTTTTCCAGAGACTATAAAAGGAGGTAACATCATTTCATTTCATGAGGCTGACAGAATTGTAGTGGATATCATGCTAAATTCTTGACAGTCACTGATTCCCTCATTGATTTGAGTGTTGGCAGCCTATAGCTCTCAGTTTAGTCTCCCTAGAGGAATTTCTAGTGACCAGAGGGAAAGGTCTAAATGCCCAGCACACAGACCTTACAGAAGAATAAATGCTGAAGATCGTCCTGGATCATGATCTCCTCTGGGTTGTGTGAGACCTCTGTTGTGACTGTTTCACAACAATTCCTTCCTTTTTACCCACTACCACTTTCCTCACTTATCCAAAGAAGTTCATTTGCTGGCAGATCTCTGTCTTGAAATCTTTTTTTCTGGGGAATCCAATCTAAAATAATAATCTTGATATCAAAAATTATAAATGATATTGTAGGAATGGAATATCATGAGCTATAACCTATAATGAGTATCGATGCAAAAATTTTTAAATTTGAAAACAGGTTCTAGCGATATGTAAGGGGATAACACATCTTGACCAAGTTGAATTTATTTCAGGAATTCTTACTTAGTTGTTTAACATTTGAGGAAATCAGTGTCATTCACCACACTGACAGGAGAAAAGAAAGAGAAAAATCTTATCTTTCAAGAGATGAAGAAAAAGCCTTTGGTAAAATTCAACATTTATTTAGGCTCAAAACCTCTTACCAAATCAATCATAGATGCCGAGTTCCTTAATCTGATGGAGAAAAATCTAGAAATACCCTATAGCAAGTGTATAATTAATAGTGAAATATTGTATAGATTTTCCTGTGTTTGGGAAGGAGACAAAGATGGCCCTTATCACAAGTTTTATCTATCATATTTTAGGTCCCAGCAATTACTATAAGACAAGACAGAGATAAAAAATGCAAGGAAGGGAAAAATAATAGAATACCATTTTTTTGCACATGATAAACTTGTATGTGTAAAAAAACACAAAGATCTCAAAAACATCAGTATTAAAAAGTGAAATTAGAAGGTAATTGGATATAATGCCTTTATGCAAAAGTTGTACTTTTATATATTAGCAAAACACAAAAAGTAACTTTAAAAATTTCATTTATAATAGCTTCAGAAAACATCAAATGAATCTAAAACATAACACAAGAATTCTTTACTACAATTGCTAGATGTGGCTGAATACAATTAAAGAAAATATAAATAAGTACCTTGAGTACTTGAATTGGCTGACTCAATATCTCAAATTCTTCCCAAATTAAGCTATAGATTCAGTGCAATCTCAGTCAGACCCACAGTATTTCTCTACTTTTTTCTTTCTTCCTCTTTTTTCTTTTTCTTTTCTTTTTTTCCTTTTTTTTTCTTTTTTTTGGTGTATGTGTGTGTGTGTGTGTGTGTGGCAGTATTGTTGAGCATATTCTAAAATTTATCTGGAATAAATAGTCTAAGATAGTCTAGAAGAAAAAGTTTTATACTAAAAGCCGCCAATACTTACATTTGGGTGTTTCCCTTTTTTTTTTTTGGCTTGTTTGTTTGTTTTGCCAATACTTATTTTTAACCTCCAGTAATCAAAATACCACATTCTACTGGGGCAAGGACAGATGCCTAGATAAATGGAGAACAGTGAGTTCACAAGTAAATGAACATATATAGTCAACTGATTTATAACAAAGTGGATACTGCAGTGTGGTGAGGAAAGAATAATCCTCACAATAAGTGTATGAATCAATTGGATATCCATAAAGAAAAGAAATAAGACCTATCTCCTACCATATATTAAAACTCGGCTCCAGATGGACTTATGCATTTAAATATGGAAAGGCAAAATATTAAAACTATAGAAGAAAATATGAGAGAATCTCTTCATGATCCTGAGGTAGCCAAAGATCTTTTAAACATGACACATAAAGCATTAATCATAAAAGAAAATCTTGCTAGCCTGGACCATATTGAAATTAAGAGCTTCTGTTTAAAAGACAACAATAAGAGAATAAAAGAGCAAACCACAGAGTAAGGTACAGCCATTCTTTATTTTTCATTGATTTCACATTTGTGAATTTGCTTTACGCTAATTTTTATTTGTAACCTCAGATTAAATACTGCCAGTGCTTTTAAGGCCATTCATAGACATGAACAGAGTGGCAGAAAATTTGAGTTACCTAGCATGCATGGTCCCAGCTGAGGTCAAACATAGAGACATGCTGCCTTCTTCTTCCAGCCCTCATGTTCTAAACAAGTGTCCTTTTTGCAGTTTGTTTAGTACCATATTTTTTTTTTGCATTGTTGAACTTGTTTTGTTATTTTGTTGTTTCCAATGGGCTCCATCGCCTAGTGCTAAAGTGCTGTTTCGTGTTTCTAAATGAGAGAAGGGCTGTTTTGTGCTTTACATAGAAAGTGTATTAGTAAACTCTGTAGGCATGAGTTACAGTACTTTTGGCTGTGTGTTTCATGCTAATGAATCAACAATATATCAGATGGGGTGTCTTTAAAGAGAAAATACGTAAAACAAGGTAATGTATTGATCAGTAGACAAAAATGTTGTGCCTAGTGTCTTGCAGGAAACCAATCCTGTATGTCCCCCAGGAGTAATAATTTGGCATTCATCAATTCAGTGCTTATATGACTTTAAGAACATAATTATTGCAAGTAATGAGAATTTGATATATCTATAATACATGTTCTATAAAGGACTTATATACAGAATGTATAATGAAGTCTAATAAAACAATAAGAAAATGGTGGACAACCCAAACATAAATTTAGGTGAAGTACTGAACAGGTACTTTTTGAACAGGTACTTCTTTTAAATTGGTCCATTTATATATGAAATGGTAGATTTGGACATATATGTCTTATCTTTGCTCTGGCGCTCAGTTTCACTCACAAAAATGATAACCTACAATTTGGATAATATAAAGTTATGTTTAAATGAAGTAAACTTAACTTGGTAGGCTCCTAATGCAAAAATACCACATTACGATTATAATAGTTTTCTCTACAATTAAAGGACCATACCTAATAAAATCTCAACTGATAAGTCAAAAGAATAAACATATGACTATAATTATCCACAATCAAATACCACTTGAGCCTATATTTTATTTACAGAGCATTAAAAATGTTTCAATGTTTTTTGGAATTCATATAATAATTAAATGTATAGGGTTTTAATTGAGGGTCTTGGTATTTTCTGAGAAAATTATGGAGATGATAAAATTAAATTCATGTACAAAAACAAACTAAAAGATTTTAAGATTACCAAATTCTCTCCAGACAATTTTGTCATAAATTTGTATGTTTAATCTGCTATTTTAATCTGCTATTTGCTTTGCCACTACTGAGTCTTCACTAATACATTCCACTGTATGCCTCTGCCTACTACGACACTAACCATGATTCATTGCCCAGCTAAAAATGTTGCCACTGTGTCCTTTCCATGTTTCTCATCTAGGAGTAATTCCTTCTGCTATTGAGCTTCCATTATAGTTTTCAGGCATTTAGTCCTTTTCATTCCACTTGGCAATGTGATTATTTACATGCATATTCTATCTTCCATACTAGATTATAAATCCCATCCAAGGGATTAATCCCATCCATTTTAACCATCATTTTCTAGAAAATGAAGAATAACCAACAGAATGCAGGGAATAGGTAGGACAAAAACAAATAAAAATTTCAACAACAACAAAAAAGTAAGTCTAGGAAAGTTCACATAAAACAGTCAAGAATAAGGTATGATCAGGTGAAGGAACTTCCTTTTGATGACACCTTTTCTTCCGATAGCTCTTCCTGTCTCTCCTGTGTTTCTGGGTTTTTTTGTTTGTTTGTTTGTTTGTTTGTTTGACTTCTATCAAACTAGTAGTTTTTGGCTAGTAGTACTGAATTCTGCTTTCTCAGCTCCTCATTGCCACCCTGGTTTAGGCTGGTGCCAGTCAGAGCTAAGTCTGACTATGGCCATGGCCAGTCTCCCAATAGCTGTGCATTCATTATTTGTTTCCCAGCCATAAGGTTGGGTGTCACATTAGCTCATTGAGTACCCAACCGGTATGCATGAGACAAAAGACATTTCCTGGCTATCTTCAATGAGACAGACAGCCTTCTTTAATTTTGATAGCCAATTGACCAAAACAATTCTAGATCCCGTATTACCACCTGATGAAACTATCTAATATGGGGAATCAGTTGATTTGTTACTAATAATAATAGTCTCTCTGAAATATAATTGATCAATTTGAGATAATGGTCTTATGCTTATCACAACATATAATACTTCTGTTGTCAGTACATACAAATAAGTATATTACTGGAGGTTTTACATGTTGAACTGGATAGGTGACTGGTCTGCTGGAATGGAGATAAATAAATAAAGAACCCAACACTTGGTAGAGTGCCTGAAGCAAAGGATGATTAATGTGAGTGGATGATGGTTTTTAAAGCAATATTATCTTTTCCGTCAGTCTTGAGTGACTAAACCGTCCTAATGCTCTGGAGACAGCTGTTTTCTCATGGCAACAGCTGGAGCTGTGGTACCCTGTGGGCAGCCTCAGCCCGCCTCATGGACCCTGTGTCTCCCAGGAGAGTCTAGTTAGAGTCTCCCAGTGCACACAAAGAACACATCAAAGGAAATGACAAAACAAAGACAGTGAATAATTGAATGGAGCCATCCAAAATGTTTTAAGCCCATCCTCAGGAAAAAAAAAAAAAAATCATTCTTACTTAAACTATGTCATATGCTGATAAAGTACACATCTGATTAAAGCTGCTTCCTCATTAGCACCATCATTACTATCATTATCAAAGCCTGAAATGAATAGCCGCAGTGGCAGGGCCAGGTGGCGGGCTTGGGGGACACACACCCAGGCTTCTTCCTGGCATTCCACATCTACACTTGTGATTGCTTGCTGGGCATTTGTCTCATCCCACCAGTAGAAAGGGGAAAACTTTAAAGACCCAACACAAACTTTTCATTTTCATCTCCATAAGGCTTCTCTATCTCCTATCTTATTCTTTTCCTTGTACTGGCTCCAGCATTCACCACGATATCCAACGCAGAAACTTGGGGATGAGTTCAGATGCCTCTCCATTGCCAACCCTCCCATTTACCAAGTTCTTTAGATTATGTCACTATATAGTTCTTTATGCCCAGCTCCTTCCTCCTTAGTCATTTCTAATTGTATCTACTGCCCAAACACATTGTCTTAACCCATTCAGGTTCTGTAACAAAAATGCCATAAACTGAGTATCTTAAATAACAAACATTTATTTCTCACAATTATGGAGGCTGGGAAGTCCAAGAGCAAGGTACCAGCAGAGTCTGTGGTTGATAAGTACCCACTTCCTGACATCTTCTTGTGTCCTCACATGACAGAAGTGGGGAGAGAACCCTCTGCGGTTTCTTTTATGAAGTTGTTGACCCTATTCATGAGGCCTCCCACCTCATGACCTCATCAACTCCCAAAAGTCCTACCTCCTAATAACATCACATTAGGGATTAGGTTTTTATTTTAAGTAATCTCTACCCCTGGTGTGGGTCTTGAATTCACAACCCTGAGATCAAGAGTCACATGTTTTACCAACTGAGCCAACCAGGTGCCCCATTGCAGATTAGGTTTTAACATACATTCTACAACATACACCTCCTCTAAAACATTTTCCACACTTTACCAAAAAAATAATAGTAATTTCTGTCGCTTACCTGTACAAATCATTGCATTAATGTCCTCTGGCCTTAGGATAAAATCCAAGCTTTTTAGCATAACATACAAAACCTCTCTTTAATCATCTGAGTCCAAGTATCATCTCCTGTTGATCTCCATTATTTTAAAGTATATGCTCTATTGGTGCTGCACTACTCGCATTTCCCCAAATGGGTCAAATATGACATGTTCTAGTCCTTTGCATGTGCTTTCTTTCTGCTTAAAATAGAATTATCTTTCTCCTACCCTTGCCTAAGGACCATCAACTGGTCCCAGAGCCTATCACAAATGTCACATCTGTAAGAACCATGTCTCGACACCTGTGCCTTCAGCCCTGTTACTTCTACGCTGCTACCTGTTCCATCGGTCATACTTCTGTGGTTGCACTTATCCCACTAAACTCGGATCATGTGCCAGCCTCCTCATCTATATATTAAGCTGTTTATAAGAAGCCAGGGACCATGTCTCAGGTATTTATCACCAATACTTCTCACAGTCCCTGACAGGTAATAGGTACAGAATAAATATTTTAAACCAAGTGGGATTGAATTGAGTTGAATTACAATGTGTTGCTAAGGGAATGCATGCAAATATAAAGATTCAGATGCAAAGTGCCAAATGAGGGTGTAGAGTCACCCTAAAGAGAGAACACAGTTCTTCTGCGCTGGGAAGAGTTGGATGAGGCAGAGCATTTGATAATAAGAGTGTTGTATTTCATGGACTCTTATGTTCATTTCAGTCTTTTCAGAGATTCGGTAAATGTGGAAGTGACCAGTTCAAAAGTACTGTAGTATCAATAGGCCTCTCTTCTGGTTTACAGTGTGTTCCTTAAATCAGTTAGAAAGTCAAAGGATTGCAGTGTCTGGGTATGCTTCTGCAGGGAGGAAAGGAATGACTCCAACCCCACAAATGTGGAAAACTAGAAATGTTACCCACATTAAATTTTCTTTTGTTGTGATAACCACCATTGCATCCCTACTATAGAACATACTTTTACATGAATAAACAAAACAATATCTCAGTTTGAAGTACTTTCCTTTAGATTACTTTGCCAATATCCAGAGTTAATCTAAGGAAAATAAGTGGGTATTGCACTGTTTGACCATGAGGGTCTACCCAAAATAACTTCTACCAGCCTGTAAGATGGGTGCCCACTTCTGTCCATAGAGCACTGAGACACACCTTTTGGCAGTTTTGGAAAAGCGTTTTGTCTCTTTTTCCAGCCTTTTAGTTTTCAGTAATACTGAGTTCCAATTTTAGTGAATCCTGTTGAAAAATAAAGAATTTTAAATAGCAAAAGAAAAAAAGAATATCTACATCTCTATTTATTTTACATATTTATTTTTTAACCAGAGAGCTACATACTGGATGGCCTCATGAACAGTGTGATACCTAGGTAACCCTTCAGCTAAATGAAAATGTCACAGGCCAGGAGACTGCTTCCAGCTATCCCAGGAAATTGGGGGTTCTGAACACCTTGCACAGATCAACTGCCTTTTCTACGTCTGACAGATCTCGTCTTTTGAGTGGGGGAGGGACAGAGAGAGAGAGAGAGAGAGAGAGAGAGTCCCAAGCAGGCTCTGTGCTGATATCATTGAGATCATGACCTGAGCCAAAATTAAGAGTCAGATACTTAACAAAGTGAGCCACCGAGGTGCCCCCAAATCTAGTCTTGATATTTGCCCAAAGAAAGCATACTAGTTCCTAGAATACTAGCAGAGAGGAAAAGCTATCTTCTTGGTCACATAGTTACTCAGTAGTTGATGAGGGCCATAATGGCCAGATCCCCTCTATTCTATTGAGCAAACAAGCATGTGGCTGCCTGAGTAAAGGTCCCTAACTGGTTTCTTCCCCAAATGCAGAGTTGTGCCCACTGTGGCCAGGAGGGAAGGTAAGAGGATATGATTACTTCATAAGAAGGGAAAGTTACTTCCGACCTTAACAAATTCCACAATAAAGCACTCACAATTAAGCCAACTCTAAAACCTCATCCTTAGGGGATTCAGCCTTTCAGGAGAGGAGAATACAGACTTGACCATGCCCCCGACTTTGTCCCCTGGGATCCCCAGGCCAAAACTCATCCTGGTAAAAGACCCTAAGCCATTTTGACTGAAGCTCAGACTTTCCTCTCATGAAGAACTTCTCTCACATAGAGTTCTGTCCAAAAGCTGGAAATTCTCTCTCTCTCTCTCTCTCTCTCTCTCTCTCTGTGAGCCCTAATGGTTAAATTCTGCAAAAGAAAGGTGTTATAGTAATGCCAGTATCTATTGTGTGAAGTGGGGAGTTGTATGAAAGTTAAACGAATAACAGTCACAGACTGTGCGGACTGTTTTCTTAGGGATCTCTCCTCCTACCTGAGAACCTTGCATCCTTGCATCATTCCTAAAAGCTCCCAGGGTGACTCGGGCCTGAGAAGCCCTTTCCTGTTATGCCAGGTTGCAGTCCTCACCTGAGGGGATTGAGTTTTCTTACTGCTGTCAGCACCTACAGTGACCCTGCTTAGTAATTGTTTATTCAATGGGTGTGGGAGCAGTGCATTTTAATTTCTGTCTGGACTGAGCAAGATGATGGAGATAGGAAATGGTCACCATCTTGCACCAAAACAGATTCTACTGTCTGGTCTTGGTCTGACTAAACACAAAACAAACTCAGTGGAAGGACATAGAGTGTTCTAGTCAGCACTCAAGTATATCTCCAAAGAGTATATACAATTTATATGATATTAATGCATGCATGTGTTAATTTTGTGTATATATATATGTATATATACAGTCATCTTAGTTCAGGCTGCTGAAGAAAAATACCATAGACTATAGACTAAGTGGCTTATAAACAACATAAATTTATTTCTCACTGGTCAGGAGCCTAGAAGTCTGAAGTCAGGATGCTAGCATGGTCAAGTCTGCTGGGAACGCTCTACTGGATTACAGATAGTTGCCCTTCATTATATCCTTATGTGGTAGAAAATGAGGGAAAGAGCTGTTTGGCATCTGTTTTTATAGGGGTACTAAAATCCCTTTCATGACGGTTCATGACTTAAGTACCTCCCAAAGCCCCACCTGCTAATGCCATCACCTTTTTAGTTAAGGTTTCAACACGTGAATATTGGAGAAACAACAGCCCTATAACAATAATTATTTGTGATTTCTTGCTAAAGAAACTGTATTTAGTTTCTTTTTTTTTTTTTTTTTAAGTTTTTAACATTTATTATTAAGAAACAGACAGAGAGAGAAGGAGACACAGAATCTGGAGCAGGCTCCAGGCTCTGAGCTGTCAGCACAGAGCCTGATGCGGGGCTCAAACCTACAAACTATGAGATCATGACCTGAGCTGAAGTGGGACACTTAATTGACTGAGCCACTCAGGTATCCCTGTATTTAACTTCTTAATTCCCTTGTACTGAGTATCAGAGAAGGGTCACACAGTTAAGCTTTCAAAATGTGGACCCAAAGAAGGCTGTTCATAAATCCTCCTCCTCTGCACCAAGACCCTTTCTCCCTTGACCCTGTGCAGGCCTTTGTTTTATGGAGTTCATACTTCTCTTTGGTGCCTGCCAAAGTCAGTTCAAGTGCCACTGCAGCAGGGCTGGTGAAATTAACTCATTAGCTGACCTAGGGAGCCATTGCTCCTAAGCAAGGCCAGTGATATGCTCCCTCAGACACAACACAGCATGGTTTCACTTGAGATAAGTCTATCCCTCCTGTTACTATGACTCCAGCTCCTTCAAAATAAAAATTACAATAGTTTTATTTTAAGGAGCATGCATTCTTTTTTGGGCCTTTCTTACACTGATAGAGCCACCACATTGCTGCCTGTGGCTTTTTCCTTGACATCAGGGTTAGAAGTATGAGCTTAGATTAGATTATTTACTAAATGTTTTGTTTGTTTGTTTATTTATTTATTTATTTATTTATTTATTTTGAAAGAGAGAATGAGAGAGAGAGAGAGAGGGAGAGAGAATCCCAAGCAGGCCCCAAGCTATCAGCTCAGAGCCTGACCCAGTGCTCAATCCCATGAACTATGAGATCATGACCTGAGTCGAAATTAAGTGTTGGATGCTTAACCAACTGAGCCACACAGGTGTCCCACACAGGTGCCCCTAGATTATTTTTTATTCCAAATATTGCTCACCTGTATTCACACTTCATCTCCAAATAAAGGGGAGTGTCTAGATTATACCTCCCCATCAATTTAGTTAAAAAATATATTTTAAAAAATTTCTATTAATATGTCGAAGGAATATATGTAATAAGTATATTTGAGATTGTATGCATGAGTCATATAATGAATACAATTTTCATCTTTCCTTTAAAAATTCATTTATTTACTTATAGTGAGAGAGGGGTGTAGAGAGGAGAGAGACAGGATCCCAAGCCGACTCTACACTGTCAATATAGAGCCCAATGCAGTTCTCAAACTCATGAACTGTGAGATCATGACCTAAGCCGAAATCAAGAATTGGCACTTTCATCTTACTAAAGGTCATGTAGGAGGGGAGGATTTTAGCTTTAACTCCTACTGACTGTGGAATGTTGGATTCCTAAGGTCATGGACCTATGGACAAGCTAACTTAGAGAGGTCAAAATAGATTCTCTGTAAGGCAGGGTATATCCAGCTCCCAATGGGAGTAGTGGTCTGTAGATCAGGAAATCAAGGAATATTGTCATTTAATCAGAGAACTTAACTCTCATGTGACTATCTTAGGACTAAGAGTGCAACCTAATAGGAGAGAATGTGTAAGGCCTATTTCCCTTGGGGTAATAAATGCACAGTAAGACAGGGTTATTTACTTACTCATCAGAACACCGACCACTACCTTGGTCAGAAAATGGTGCTTTTGCAGAGTGCTCTATGAACACTCAGTCATCTGTAAAGTACACAGTATCACTTTGAGGAGCTAAGGGAATGAGTTTTATTTTCTCCAAATTAAAAAAAAAAGAAAAAGCGTCCTTCAGAGTTGAATATTTTGAATTACAAATATAAAACAGAACTCATGGTTGAAGTTGACCTTAGTATTTAGGGAGTAACATTGTTTTACCACAGAATCTGGACAAAATGCATTCTCTCTCAGAAATATTTCATGAAATTCTACAACTGCCCAATGGCCTATATTCACCTTTTGTTTTCAGTTATTTATTGTTAGGGTGTTTCCTAAGTTACTTTTATTAAAGAACAAAAAATACACCAGGAAATAAAAAGTTTGATTATAGCTTTCGAAACTGCTGTCTTAACTCTTCATTGATTCATTGATTTTATAAATGGGCACTGAATATCTCTGATGTTTACAGTCTAGGTCAGGGTGGATACCATGGTGTGAAGGATGACACTAGTCTTGTTTTCAAGGGTTTTGCAACATAATGGAGAGAATTAGAGTAGAACACAAATAATTAAAATATGAGGAAGAATGTCATTTTTTATTATGAAGAAAGCACACATGAAATTCTATGCCAGTTTAGAGAATAGGCCATTCATGTCCAAATAGTGACATTTAAAAAGACAGTAGAGGATGTCACATCTGAAATAGATCTCAGAAATCTTCCTGAGGTATGTTGGAAAGTGTAGATCCATGGAATGGTGTAAAAAGGAGGAAATGGTGTTAAAGGAAGAAAGTACAGGGCAATTCCGTAGATCATCAAAGACTCCACAAACTCATGCCATGAATTCTGTATGTTATCTTCTGTTGGTAGGATCCTGAGCTTTTATCAAAATCTCATAAGGGGTCCAGGGGTGCCCAGGTGCCTCAGACAGTTAAGCATCCAACTTTTGATTTCAGTTCAGGTCGTGATCTCATGGTTGCTAGACAGAGCCCCATCAAGCTCCATGCTAAGCCTGCTTGGGATTCTTTCTCTCCCTCCCCCTCTATCCCATCCCTATTTGCTCTCTCTCTTAAAAATAAAATCTCATAAGGGGTCCATATCCTAAAAATGTCTAGGAACCTTCTGGTATAGATCATGTTCTGGGTATAGCAAGAAATTTGAGGCATTTAATAAGGACTATAAATTTTACCCTATGAACAGTAAGCCACAAAGAAACAGGTTCACTTCCTTTATTTTTAAATCAAAGAAATGGGACTCTGAGGGCTGATGTATCTCGATCATATCAATGAGTATTCTATTGGGTAGGGATAACGCTGATGTCTAGGAAGCCATTCTTAAAAATATTTGAAGTATTTACTATTATGTTTGAATAGTAATACTCTTTGCCTATGTACTAGGCAATTGGGAGTCATTAAATTGTTTTTGGACAAATAGCACATATAGAAGATATGTCCAGCAGAACTGTAAGTTGTATTGGAGAGGGCAAACTCTAGACGTAAGAAAGCCAATTGGAAATTTATTGCAGTGTCTCAAATCAGAACTAAAAATGGTCTAAATTAAATTGCTGGTATTAGTAGTTAAAAGAAGGTAAAGATTCAAAAAGCTTATGTAGCACATTTTTCTAGACATATTTCCTGAGGCAAGGGAAATAAAAGCAAAAATAAATTACCAGGACTACATCAAAATAAAAAGCTTCTTCACACAAAAAAAAAACAATAAACAAAACTAAAAGGCAACCTAATTGGGAGAGGACACTGCAAATGGTATGTCCCATAAAGGGTTGGTATCCAAAATATATTAAAAAAAAAAAAATTTACACAACTCAACAACCAAAAAACAATTCAATTAAAAAAAAAAATAGGCAGAAGACATGAACAGACATTTCTCCAGAGAAGACATCCAGATGGCCAACAGACAGAGGAAAAGACACTCAACATCCTCATCATCAGGGAAATGCAAATTGAAATCATGATGAGATTTTACCTCATACATGTCAGAATGGCTAAAATCAAAAACACAAGAAACAACAAGTGTTGGTGAGGATGTCGAGGACGGAGAACCAACCCTCTTACACTGTTGGTGGGAATGCAAATTGGTGTAGCCACTAGAAAACAGTATGGAGTTTCCTCCAAAAGTTAAAAATAGAACTACCCTATGATCCATGAATTGCACTACTGGGTATTTACCCCCAAAATATAAAAACACTAATTCAAAGGGATTCACGCACCCCTATGCTTATTGCAGCATTATTTACAAGAGCCAAACTATGGAAGCAGCCCAAGTGTCCATTGATAGATAAAAAGATAAGATGTGGTATATACATATAGTGGAATATCACTCAGCCATAAAAAAGAATGAAATCTTGCCATTTGTAGCAACATGGATGGAGTTAGAGAGTATAATGTTAAATGAATTAGGTCAGAGAAAGAAATACCATATAATCTCACTCATGTGGAATTTAAGAAATAACACAAGTAAGCAAAGGAAAAAAAGAGAGAGAGAGACAAATCAAGAACAGACTCTTAATTATAGAGAGCAAACTGATGGTTACCAGAGCAGAGGTGAGTGGCAAGTGGAGGGGAAATAGGGGATAGGGATTAAAGAGTACAATTGTCTTGAGGAAAAAAATAAAATTATAAAAAAGGAAGTGTAATAATTCACCTAATGTTAAAAAGCTAATACATTGCTGAGTTGGAACTTGAAAAAAAATTTTAAAAACTAAGAGGATAAATTTTAATAATGAAATTAAAGCCTTGTTTTTAAACTTTTATTTATTTATTTATTTATTTATTTTGAGAGAGAGAGCGTGAGCGAGCAGGGAAGGGGTAGAGAGAGAGGGAGAAGGAGAGAGAAGTCCCAAGCAGGCTCAGCCACCCAGGTGCCCTGAAGCCTTGTTTTTAGAGGCATAAAAACTTACCTCTCAGAAATGTCAAATGATGATAATAGATAATATTTGTAAGTCTGTAAAGAACATGATCCATTCGTAATTCATAAATGAGCCTAATGACAAAAAAAAAAAATCAAAAAGCTTAATGTGAAACTCGGGGAGTTCAGAATGGAATAGACATGAAAGAGGAAGTCTTCACTCTTACAAACCAGGAGATACTGCTGAAATATGTAACACACAGGAAAAGCCAGTTTCAGGAGAAAGGTGATATCCGGTGTGGTATATAAACAATTCTCTTAGCAAATAAATTATGCCAACCTCCCAACAAAATGTATGGCTCCGCCAGTTAGTTTTCAGAAGAGAATTGGCATCAACCCAATGACAATTTCATGGTCAGAGCTGACATCCATTTCAGCTGACATTCCTAGTGGGCTATACACACCAGGTGAAAGTAATAAAAATACAGTTAACTTAGTTTATCTTACAGCTATTGTATAGAATCGTAGATATAGGAGAAATCAGAATAATTTTATCCTGCCCCTAGGTTTATGAATATTTATTGCCATAGCTACATCAATCCATATAGCCTATAACCACCATGCTAGTGACTCAATGTAATGAGTATTTAGGGAGCTCCTATGATATACTAGTAACTGTCATAGATATTTTTAAAGGTAGGGGGTATATGCAAAAATAGAAAGTAAGATCTAGTCCAGAACCTTAAATACTGGTACTTTTTTAGTTATGGTTGTCAGAAATAAATACAATCACTGATTTCCCACTGACACCACAATGTTTATCTAAACATATAATGCTAAAAGCTTTGTCAAATATGCATATCCCTTTTGCCCTTCCCTTGAAAATAGTTTTAACTCTGCTGGAAGTGGGGGCTGGTAGGGACCAGCTAAAATATCCAAAACAAACCCTGTCACTGCAGGATAAAAAGAAACACACGCTCACTTTGCAGTTGTTCTTTATGAAGCCGATGGCACCCATTGGCTGCCAAAGTCAAAAATCAAGGTTCAGCCTATGGATGTGTATGGATGTATATATATGTATATATATATGGATGTATATGTATACATATGTGTTGGGAGCCATTCTGAGCCCACTAGTCGAGGAAACTCCTGGTGAGGTTAAAGCAAGTTTGCACGGTCTCTTGCCAGTCAGATGACGACCGATATCCACCCCCACTCAATTATTTCTGCTTGAGCACTGACCCCTAAGGTACCTCATTGATCAATATCGGGAGTGACTTGTCCCCTTATTCTGGCCCTGGTATGATGATTGCACCTTGTGAAAGAACTTATTGTGGGAACAACTTCTTTTGATTATGGGAACAGACATAGTGTCTCCAAAAGGTCCTGTTTCCCTCCATACTTTCCCTTGAGCTATAAACAGGCTAATGACCCTTACTCATAAAAGATTGACCTTTACATGTACAATTCTGTTTCTACCGTTGCGTTAGTCCAGGATGTTCATACAGCTCAACATGTAAATCAACTAATCAAAAATGTCTTTCATGCCCTAGCTATTCTAGAAATCATAAAAGTAGACACAAAGGTAAATGCACTCGAAGAGGCTATTCTATGTATTGGAAATAAGCTAAACTCTTTAAAGGTATGGTTGGCTCTCCAGTGCAATAAAGCATATAACTGAAAAATCAAGTCTTGCCTGGAGACAAAGAGTCTAACTTAGAGAGAAGGAACAGATAAGGGCAGAAGATAAGTTAGTACATATACCTTTGCTAACTGATGGTATATAGCAGCCCCTTCCCTAAGGCCTACATTCCACAAACACTTTCCCCTACAGCTGTGATGAGGATGGATAAGAATATCTACAAACCTATGACTTAATCTTAACGTTATTAAAATGTGAACACCTTGTTATTTTCTTAGTTATTCAACCCCACTATAATTGGGGCTGTTCTGCAAGAAGACTTCTGTAAAACCTGTTTCTGTACGTTTTCCAAAAACATCTTATCACAAAGAGCTATCCATTGTAAAACTTCCATTTCCTGATGCCATGTTAACATTTGACCTATAAATAAAGACACCAAAACCGATAGGATGGAGATGCCTGCCTGGTGAACAACTTGACAAGTTCACTCCACCTTAAACTCTAATTTCTGTGCTACATGAAAGGGCTACTTCCTCGCTTGTTCTTGAATTTCTACTTTAAGTTGTCTCCCTGTTCACTCAAACTTTCTCACCTCCCTATCCTGGTGGCTATAAAAGTTTTACTTTTCTTTCAGTTCAATTTTTGTAAGCTCAGAGTAAAACTAAATGATTCACAATGAAAAGATAAAACCGAGATGAGTGCCGGTTGCTGAGAACTCTCCCGCCACCATGCCTTTGTCCTCCTCCAAGATGCTGGCTTCTCTGAAGAAGTTCTGGTCTGTGTTTGAAACCCTGGAGCTCTGGACCAGCAGCTGGTATATGTCACAATGACTTTAGAGTTGTAGTATTCTGAGAGCATCAAGAAATAATGAGATTTGCCTGAAATTATTATTAGCACACCTTAAAGATTTAGATCAAAGTTTGCTTCTCCTTATTCCAAAGTGTTAAGTATGTTAACAGTGTGACCCACTATCAGGAAACAATCCTCTGCCTATAAGTGTGACTAGCACAGAAGTAGATTGCTGGAAATAAGAACATGTGAACCATGAATATATGCAGTGGTGTTATCAGCAAATGGAGTTGGTTGGGGAGCAGGAAGAACCACTCCCTGATGGTTGAACTGAGAATAGAAACACATGTCTCAGGGGACTAAATGAGCTATAGAGGTAAATCGTACCTGAAACTGTGTAGATCAATACCTTTATTTCAACACCCCATCTTCGTGAGATTTTTCTCCAGTAGAGCTGTGGATGATTAAAGCTTTCATTCATATGAGGCCTGTGGGGAAGCAGATTTGCCCATATGAAGATGGTGGAATATAATTACTAAAAAAGTTAGTGCTCTGGAGTGCTTGAACTGGAATCAAACTCCATGCGTTGTCATTTGCTACTCATGTGACCTGAAGCATTACATAATCTCTTTAGCCATTGCTCTCATCTATAAAGTGAGGTAACAATTAGCCTTACCTTATAAAGTATTTGTGATGGATAAGTGAGATGATACATTTTAGTTGCTTAACAGAGAGCCTGGCTCTTAACAAGTACTCAGTAATGTTGTTACTTTTATTATTGTGTATCCTAAATTTCTTGTAGAGCGTTCATCTATTTCTCCATAAAATGTTTCCCCTAGTGACTTGGCTCGGTAACTCCTGACACATGGATGAATCTGTCTTCTCTAAGATTCTGCTTCTGTACCTTGACCTAACAGTCTTTTGGTATTCCATTTATACCTACCTGAATCCTGCTGCCATGACAGTGTAACTTGCAATTGGGGATGAACTGGTTGGCTCACATTCTTTTGCTATTTCTGAGAGATGCCTGTGTCAGTCTCAGAGTAACATCTCTTTCTGTATCTTGTCCAGCATCACCTTCTGAAGAATTGATATGTCTACATGCTTCCCCCTGCCAACAGGAATGATTCTGTTCTATGCGACCCTCCTCCATTATTGAGTTGAAACCATCTAAGAAAGTGCAATTAGACTTTAAGAAGTTATAATCGCAAAAGGAAATCTACAAAGACTGTGTTAGGAAATATTTAAGTTTTTAATTTAAGAGCATAATTTGATATTTAGGCTTATAGGAAAAAATTCTATTTAATGATTTTTACTTTTAAAAAAGAGTTTGTTCAAATCAATTTCTAGGTCTCTAAAGGTGAATCATTACCCCAAATTTGAATCATGGGAATAAGTTTGTTAATCTGTTTATAGATATGGATTTCACCCTAAGAAATCATGGGTAGGTAAATATTACATAAGGTAGGAAATTGGTTATAGAAGATGTTTAGATGAAGTGCTGCGGGAGCTCTGAAGAGAAAAAATGAATTTTCTAATACTGAATCAGAATCAGCTTCAGAGAGAGAGAGGATGAGCTGAGTTTTAAAAGATTTGGGTATGTGGTGGTGGCTCACATATTTGTTGAATACATTGTAGAAGTGAAGTATATACAGTCAATTGGTTTATCAATAGTTAACTGTTAAGCTTTCTTCCATACTATCATATAATATCAATTTTATCATCTCTCCAATTATTTTTTTTTAAATTATTTAATGTTTATTTATTTTTGAGAGAGAGAAACTGTGCCAGCAGGAGAGGGGCAGAGAGAGAGGGAGACACAAAATCCAAAGCAGACTTCAGGCTCTGAGCTGTCAGCACAGAGCCTGACAAGGCACTCAAACTCACAAACCACAAGATCATGACCTGAGCTGAAGTCGAATGCTTAACCGACTGAGCCACCCAGGCACCCCTACTCCAAATATTTCTAAATCAACTTATGATAGACTGAACTTTTGCCTTGTCTGCTCTATAACAGATGTCACCAAGCTTTTTCTCTAAATACAAGATAATTAATATTTTAGGTTTCACAGTCCATACAGCATCTGTTGCAAGTCCTCACCTCTGTTGTTGTAGGTGAAAGTAGCCATAGACAACATGGAAAGGACATGTGTGGCTGTGTCCAGAAAGGTGGAAAGCCAGATATGGCCTACAGGTGAGCAGCAGTTTTCCAATCCCTGGTCTACAACACAAGCTCCTTGGTATATCAGTACAAAGAAAATATTCCTATTATCTGATAGACATAAGAATAGTACTATAACAAATAGGAATGTGGCATTCCTAATTGGACAAATACCCAGCTATCAAAAGCAACAAAGGATCTGGGACTTCACTTACAAGTGAATAAATTAGCCTGACATGGTTTCAAAGATGCTGGCATAAGATACAAGATTCCTGGGTCAGAAACAAAGGAAAATTTACTACTCATGGTAATAGTAGAGTCAGAACATCAACATTTCTTGTGCTGGTTCTTCAGTTTTTAATCTCTACAAGGAGACACACACACACACTCACACACACACACACACACACACACACACACAGGTAATAACTACATACTTAATGCATTGGATTAAAGGGGAAAGAAAAAAACCTGAGTTTAGAGAACATGAATCTTTTATAATGGCCAATAAGCCTGCCTGACATTTGCCCCAGTGAGAGACATTAACTTTATTATACTAGACAGTAAGTATGCCTGCCCTTTGCTCTGGAGAGAGATATCATCTGTATTTTCCAAGGCTTTTCACAATACAAATATCCTTAATAGATAATCTAGAACAAAAGCAGATAGTGCTTCTATCTGTAAGATGTGCAAAAATGCCAGAGACTCCGGCATAATTGTCTACTAACCCCAGTCTTTCAAACCATCTCATGTTCTTGTAGATATTGATAGAAATACAGAGTTAAACCAAGTATACTTAAATGTCCACAGAATTTACCAAAATGAATATGAAAAAAATCTAAGAAATGGGCAAAAGAACTTTGAACATATTTAATTCAAGACCCAGCTAATCAACAGCAAAGATGGACATCAGCTCTCTTTCATTACCATCTCAGGAACTGTATTTCTTTAAACAAGATGACATTAAAATCAAGCTGTCTCAATTTCTCTTGTTATACTATGAATTTTTAAAGTTTTATACACTTTTATACATGTGTGTGTATGTGTATGCATGTGTAGAAGAGTATCTTTGATTATTTATCAGAGATTACAGGGAAAAGGGAAAAAATTATGCTGAATTGAAAATAAGTTGGAATGCTTTAGATTTTAAATAAACTGACTAGAATTTCAGGTGTTTTGTTTTTTTTTTTTTAATGAGATTCATCCTTTCAGAATTTTTTAATTTTAATTAGAGTCTCCAGGAATTCTAATGATCTATAATCACATTTATGCAGTAAGAGATGGCCTGTGTCATTCCTAATCCACAGTACTGGGAAATAAAGGTAGGTGTATATAGAACTCTTTAGCCAAGGCCAATAGATAGAATTGGGACAAATTTCTAATTTCAAATATTTTTTTTAACTAATAGATCTCACATATTTATTACTGAACCAATCTGCTAGCAAAGAGGTATTAAAAAAAAAAAAACACAAAGATTCATTATTTTTCCCAATAAAATATGCCTAACTGTCCAGATGATGGTGACTTTTTCAGTTTGATATGGTAAGATGGTAGTGACCTTGACAGAGCTTAAATATGTGAGCCATCACATGTGGAATTCCCTGTAGACTCACCTTGGTTCTTCTCCGACATCTCCTTTGCAGTTGTACTTGGTTTTATCAGCAGTTTTCATTCAAATCCATGGGGAATTGGGAGGATTCTGCTTTTGTTTCTTGACCAAGAGCTGCTGATCCCAAAAGTCCTGTGAGAAGGCATGGCGAGGAAGAGATCAAAGGCACACACCGTGATGGTGGGGGAGAGGAGAGAGGGTCAATCATTTTTTAACAGATGACTGTAGGTTTTTGAAAAGCAGAGCCCAGGGTATTTTATTGAAGTAAAAATTGTGTTAATGTTGCTCTTCCAGTCAATGTTTTAGGTGTTCATATATTGCTATGTCAGCATACTAGGTTCTGTGGAGGAAGTGAGATGTAGGATTACTGGCAGCCCTGCAAAGGGGCTATGTGACATCAGGGCACATATACCATACAAGGTGTAAGCAGAATACATGAACATGGCAGCAGCCTGGTTCGGGCAAGCAGAAGGCTAGTGGCGAGGATCTGATCAGAAAGTGGCCTTTGTCACACAGTTCCCCTCCAAGAGTTGTGCCTACTCTGAACGATTCACTGCATATGAGCAGAAAGGTAGTGGGGCGGCAAATGGCAGGTGTATGTGTGTCCCTGTGTGTGTGTTCCATTCTAAAGAGTCTTCCTCTCTTTTATCTCATCGACCCTTTTGGGGTCATGCCTCATGGGAATGCTAACCATGACTTGGCAGTGGGAAAATAGAACTGTGGCAGGCAGCAGGTTTCAGGCTGTATTTTCACCATGCCTGCACTTTGTTTCACATTTAGTGGCAGGGTGATGTCAGTCACGTTTAAGTCAGATGAAAACCTGAATTTTTCATATTAATTAAAGTTCAGTGGATTCATTATAAAGAATACATAAGAGATCTGCAGTGGTGGGGTGGGGAAGTCACATGGGGTAGATTTTCTGCAAATAGACTACGGCTGAGTTGAACTTCCTCTTGGATTTTCTAGACTGATTCCAGATTTGGGAAGAGATTAACAAGTGATGTTACTTTATGCTGCATGACTTTTTTAATTTCCTCTTGTGAACAGGAACATAAAGGAGGAGGGAGAAGAAATGGTCTTAGCGGGTACTGATATAGATAGGATCGTGAGTGTATGTGTGCGTGTGTGTGTGTGTGTGTGCTTGCGTGTGTGTGTACTGTGGCTCTCCTGTGAAATAACACAAATCTATGCAAATATATATATATATATATATAAATATATATATATATATATAAACCAACAAAGCTACTCTAGTTGCACATATGTCTAGCAGCATAAGGCAGGGACATATACCCCAAACCTTCCTATTCCAGCTCTAACATGTAGACTGAAGAATCAGCAAAAGTTTCTAGATCATTGCTTAAGTTTCTAGATCATTAACATGTAACCAGTTGAATCCATCTGAGTTTGATCATTTATATTCTTACTTCTAAATAGATATTTCTTGTTTATTTATTTATTTTGAGAGAGAGCAAGAGCGAGCAAGGGAGACGCAGAAAGAGAAAAGAGAGAGAATCCCAAGCAGGTTCTGCACTGCTAGCAGAGCCCGACATGGGGTTTAATCCCAAAACCCCAGGATCATGAACTGAACCAAAATCAAGAGTCATATTCTCAATTGATTGAGCCAACCAGGTGCACTAAGTGGATATTTTTAAAGTTTTACTCGCCAAAGACCTAGATTTAAAAAAAAAAAAAAAAAAATCAACCCTGTGGTGCATATAGTCTTTTTTTTTAATTTTTTTTAATGTTTTATTTATTTCTAGGAGAAAGAGAGAGACAGCGTGAGCAGGGGAGGGTCAGAGAGAGAGGGAGNCCAGGGGAACACCGGCAACATGGATTACGTCGTGCTCAGTCTCCTGCACAACCGGTCCACCTCCCGGTTCTCCTGCCTCCTGACTCTGTGACCTTGAGCACGTCACTTAACCTCACTGGACCTCAGCTTTCTGGATGAATAAAATTAAGAATAGCACACATTTAAAAAAATTATTTTACCGTTTTATTTATTTCTGAGAGAGAGACAGAGAGACAGAGAAAGTGTGAGAAGGGGAAGGTCAGAGAGAGAGGGAGACACAGAATCCAAAGACAGGCTCCAGGCTCTGAGCTGGCAGTCAGCACAGAGCCCGACGCAGGGCTCAAACCCACAAACCGCGAGATCATGACCTAAGCGAAAGTCAGACGCTTAACCCACTAAGCCACCCAGGCACCCCTGTGGTGCATATAGTCTTACTAAAAACTAAATTTGAACTCAAAAGAAATTCATAGATGTGACTCTCCTTGAATGGCCTATGACAGACACATTCTGAAGGTTCATAAAATCTGTCACTGTAAATGGGAGAGAGAGTCTCTGTCCTGGTCCCCTCGGGTCCCACCTGCCACTGTCTTGTTGGATATCTTCTCATAGGGTTTCCAGAAATATCCTGACCATAAAATGTACTCAGATGCTCTATGCCTTTATAAACACCAGAATCCTAGTGTCTAGGGCTTCTTGCTTTCACAATTACTGCTGTTACAGTTACTGCTATGTTATTACTATTAATGTGCCTACTTCATCTATTGTCTTTTGATATTTGGACTGCCTATAAGGACACAATTGTCTGTAGTTAGGAAAATCTGAATTATTCTTTTAATCTTTCACACTTTATTTTTGGTACACTGCATCAATCTGTGTGGCCTTCATTTCCCCACATTGAATTAATGCTTCTTGTAATTCCATTTAAATCTACTTTCTCAGGGCTTTGCTTGCTGTTTAATCAGTTGGCATCATCAATGTGGAATTTGGGATATTCAGTCCTTAGGACCCAGCATGTCTCTTAACAGTGATTCTCCAGTTATGGAACATGAACGTGTAATAGTAAACAAAAGTAAACTAGGTATGGCAGAATTAACATAACCATTATTGAGACAATGGACAAAAATCACATAACTAATTATGCTAATCTAAAAAAAAAAAAAGCAAAAGATTTCTTTCATGGTGGAACCAAGATTCTTCGATATAGTGATTTGTTGACATAAGGCTTGTAAAACTTAAAAATAAAATAAAGTAAAAAGTTTTTAAAAGACCTGTAAAACTTAAGAACCACAGCTCTGGTCACTGAGCAAGGGTGTTTTCACTAGACCATCTGCCTTCTTTACCATGATAGTCACATCCTGATGTTTCATTTGTACCTCAGTTGTCACATACTACAAGGAACAATTTACCCTGATCTATCCTTTTGATAAGAATGAATACCTTCCAAGGACAGTGCCTCTACAAAGTGCCTCTTTCCTACACAAAATGTAAATTTATTTCTGCTGCCTGTTGCTATTTTTTTTTTAATGCCTCAAATCTCCATGCAGTGAAGCAAAGGGTAAAATGACCATGTGAATATGCATTTGAAGAGCTCTTATCATGATAAAAAATTGCCTTTTAAATATTTTATTTTTTTCATGCCTCTGCATTGTTATAATGACACACTACTGAATTACTAATGGCAAATAAGTCAACTGTTGGTAAATTTTAATGGAGCATATTGATATCCTCAAGATTCTTAAATTGTTGGAGGAGAGGGAGGTTTTTTACACTAAATGAAACATGACCTAATGTTGTGTAAGTAAAAGAAGTGAAAAAAAAAAATAGTAAAAGGAAAGTTCAGCAAAGTAGAAAAGTAATTGGTAGGCTATATAAGGAAGAAATGAATGATATATATATCCTACAATTGTGTGATTTGGTAAAGATGAATTTTTTAAAGTCCAGTAAATAATTCACCTAATAAAATTATGCTGAGTGAAATAAGTCAGTCAGAGAAGGACAGATACCATATGTTTTCACTCATATATAGATCTTGAGAAACTTAACAGAAGACCATGGGGGAAAGGAAGGGGGAAAAATAGTTACAAACAGAGAGAGAGGGAGGCAAACCACAAGAGACTCTTAAATACAGAGAACAAACTGAGGGTTGATGGGGGTGGGGGAGCTGGTAAAGTGAGTGTTGGGCACTGAGGAGGGCACTTGTTGGGAATAGCACTGGGTGTTGTATGTAAGCCAATTTGATAATAAATTATATTTAAAAATAATAATAAATAAAAATGTTCCACCCTAAAACAATAAATGCAATTTAAAATTTTTTTAAATTAAAAACTAAAAAATAATTCACCTAATATAAAATTTGATATGTTAATAGAAAAAAATTAAGTATCATGGTATTTTACACTGGTGCATACTACTTGAGAAACAATATGCAAACCCAATCATTCTGTCTGTCTCTTCATTACATCTAACTTTGTGCACTGTCCTTTTAGTGGGAACCTAGTGAAACAGATAGTAAATAATCCTAACTGAGTCAATTGATAAAATCTGTGGAGAAAAACATAGGTTTTCAAATACTGAAGATCAAAATACACATTTCTAGCTTAAAGATACATTTCAGTCAAGAAATAGTTTGGAGTGCCTACTATGTGCCTGTCACTGTTCTAAGTTGACATACTTTAAGCAAAATAAGGGTTAATTCTGTAAGGAATAGTAAAATTACAACATGAGCAGAATAGATATGTATAATGAATGTTTGAACCCTTAAAAATCATGATGGTTTGTTTGTACTGATTTATATAGCAAGAAATAGAAAATTTGCTTTGAAAATTGTTTTTGAATGCTCAATGATAAATTTGAATAAAGCCAGCCATCATGAAAATCTGCTAAACTCTCTATGAATCACAATAAACAAGACACTCATGCCTTTCTTGACTTTAATAGTGAAAGACATGACTCAAATGTTTTATTTGATAATAATTGAAAGCCTTGGTATTGAGCAAATTTATTTTCTACCATGAGACTTTTTTTATGGAATGAATGCAATACATTTTCTAATCCATCATTCGAAGGCTATTTTCATTCATCAATGTGGAGTGTGCTTTTCTTTTTAACATCATTTTTTTAGCAAGAAAAATTAGAGAACAAGAAAATCTCCTTTAAAAATTCATATGCATTTTTCTACTTTCTGATTGTTTGACCAAATGGAAATACGGTTTTCTGTTTCATTTTTGAGAGGTGGGGGAAAAAGCTAACAACTATCTTGTTACCTTCCTACTGTTGACAGAATATTTGTGTCCCCTCAAAACTCATATGTTGAAACCCTAAGCTCTGAAATGATTAGGAGGTAGGGCCTTTGGGAGATATTAGGACAGAGCCCTCCTGAATGGGATTAGTGCCATTATAAAAGAGGTCCCACAGAGCTCCCTCACCCTATCACATTCTACCATGTGAGGACACAATGAAAAGACTGTCATCTATGAACCAGGAAGTGGGCTGTCATCACACATAAATCTGCCAGATTGGACTTCCCAGCCTCCAGAACTGTGAGACATGCATTTCTGTTGTTTATGAGCCACCAAGTGTATGGTATTCTCTTACAGCAGCCTGAATGGACTAAGACACTTTCTCATTAACATATATGTAGCAATAGGTGGTCAAAACAGTTAATAAATTGAAGAATTCAACCCTGCTGACAGTGTATTATCGAAAGAACACAAAGTATTTGGGTGATTTTTCAGCAAATCTCTACAGAAGAGCAGAGGGTGGGAACTTTTTTGATTAAGCCTTCTGTCATGTCACAGAGGTGAGAAGGGCTCCTTCTCCACATCCGCTGCTCACACAGTGAATTGTGCCCATAGCAAGATCTCTGCTCCTATGCAAATCACCGATTCCATGGAAATACCCAGAAAAGGAGAAAAAGTTTCTTCCATTTGCTCTGAAGGAGTCATCCTCTTGGATACCAGGAATGGGATGCACCAATTCATTTATGAAAACTTTTGTTGGGTCCAAACAGAGAATCCCTACACTGTTTGAGGACACTAGTGAATAATAATTGCAACAGTTTATGAACTGCCAACTGCACATCTAGAGTTTTGTGCCCTTGCCTTTAATTCTGCTATCACATTTCAAGTCAAATTTCCTTATCATCGTATTAGGGATGAACAAAATAAGATTTGGGGAGGTGAAATGATATTCCCAAAGACAAACATTTAGCAATGTCTGAAGCTGGAATTTTAACACAGAGTTCCACGTCAAAAGATAAAGACCCTTCATTGCATCACACTGCCACCTCAGTGGTGGAAGCTTTCCTGACTTAACTCACTTAGAAAAGGTTATGGTCCTATGGGGGAGAATAAGGGGGGAAATGGTGGGGGAAAGAGGCAAACCATGAGAGACTCTTGAATGATGAGAACAAACGGAGGACTGATGGGTGGGGGGGGAGGGGTGTTATATGGAAACCAACTTGACAATAAACTATTTGTAAAAAAAAAAAAAAAAAAAAAAAAAGGGAAAGAAAAGGCTATGCTCCCTAAAAGGCCTGTACAACTTAAAACAAGGTAAATTTAATGGAACAAAAGGCAGAAGAAAGATGTAATATTAGCAGGTTCATTAAAATGTGAACATATATATCAGTGTTTATAATAATCACTATCAAGGTTAATCAAATATAATGCATAAGCTATATTTGCCCTCATTTGACATTCACTATTCCTAGATGCTAATACCAAGACCCTGGTAGTACTTTTACTTTCTTTTAAGGTATATTATTTATGTAATTAATGAAGTTTTAAAAGACTTTGTCACTGATATGATGTAAATTTTTGATGACAGAAATTAGGAATAATGTTTCCCTCTTTGGCTAACTCATTCTTTTCTACATTCTGAACAAATTGAATATCAGCATTAAAAATAAGCTTAAAATAAAGCTTTAAATAAGACTTTCTCAGACATTCTTTGTACTTCATGCTGACTTCTGTGGTTGGTTTTTCTCTTATACAAGTGAGAACTATAATGAGTATTGAATAAGAGTAACTTGTAAGAGAAAGTGACTGGTGAGAAAATTTAATGTTAAAACATAAAAAAATCAAATTCATCCCAATCTGTTATCTAATGACATATTAAAAGTCCATCTTAAATATGTAGATATTTTCCATGATCAACTCTCCAGAATCTGGATATATGGGAAATACATACTGCTTAGAAAACAGGTAAACTATGGAAACTGCCACAGTTTAAATAAGTGATCCTAAATGAGAGCAGACCTCCAGATAACTCCAATTTGATTTTTTTTTTAATCTGGATTCTTCAACAATAATTAATATGTGATTCAAGCCTCATATTGATTGGAAGGATACTAAATTTTATTTTTTTTCTGTAGATGCACTTTAATATTTAATTTGCAAGTGACATGACTTGCTTATGCAAATAAAGGAAGTCATCTTTAAAATTGCCTAATATCTCATGGAATTAAAGCAGAGTAATATGATCGGGCTCAGGAAAAACCAGAAGCACAATTGATATTGAATTCTGTCTTCAATATCTATGTTTCTGTTCTTTTCCATCTTTCCCTGTCTCCCTCCTTCCCTATACCCCTTACTAAAAGACAGGCTACCTTTCTTTGTCTAGTCTGTATGACAAGACTCATGATGACCTGTAACACCCAAGCTGTTTTTCTTAGAGACACCATCTGGGTTCTCAATATACCTACCTCCTGGAAGGGCTGAGCTTCAACCAGCAAGAGTCAGACACCCTCCTCTGAACCAAACAGCTGTGTCTCGGTGTGCACAGGGTTATGTGTACAAAAGAGATCACAGTGGTGCTTATGTGGATGGAAGTTGTAAATCTCAAAACTGAGGCATAGACCACTGGGAATAAAATCTCATAAGCATCACTATTCTATAAATTTAAATAGCTTCCTCATTGTCAACCAGGGATAGTTATCATGTTAACGTATCTTTTTGCTGCTCTTCCAGACCTTGAGATGTATGGATCCATGCTACCTGACTCACCGCAAATCAAAAATCAGTTTCAGATGAACACTGCTGGGTTCATTTGTTTTCAGAGTTTGGACTCATGAAGCATTCCAACTGTACTTGGCATGAGTTATTGAGTACACATAGGGAACCTGCCAAAATGTGCAGAGTGTCTTTGGCAGAAGAAAAAAACAGATGGTCCCATCAAATGGATCACGTTCATGGGCATTAAATTAGATTCGAAGAGAAAAGAGTGATATTTACCTGGGGAATATATTTTAAAGGGTTAAGTGGCTCGGTTATCATAAGCTCATACATAAACCTTCAAGAAACTGGTTATGAATTTGAGCATATAGGCCAGATTCCAGATACTGAAATAGTGGCAGGTAAAGGATGTTTCATGATCAAAAGCTCTGCAACAGAGCTGTGGGGAGCTAGGAAGCGGCTGATAGATCACACTGGCAAAGAGAGTCAGACATGAGCAGAGCCAGTGTGAATAAAACCATCAGTGTGAGTGACCACAAGACAAGAGCAGAATTTCTAAGGCCTAAGGTATGCAAGCAATATTATAGATTTCCATCAGGTATAAAGAGAATTTGGAGGTTATTCAATATAAAGTCTTCATTTGCATTGAGGACACAGGTCAGACGAGGAAGGGATTTAGTGCCAGGTCTCCTAATGACATAGATAGTGCTCTTCTGTCTATTATTGAACAGGAACTTTGAGTTAATAATCAAAAAGGGAAATAATCTGCTTGGAAAGACTGTCTTCATATTAATTCATCCAGGACTGCTTTGTCTAATAACCACTTTGCTTCTGGCATGACTTCTTATTTTCATAATGAATGTAATGAGAGCCATTCAAGTCATAAATGGAGGAACATTGTTGTCAATCTTGGGACAGACCTCCGCCAGAAATTCCACTTATGGTTTAATGAATTTGGTAAAAACTAACGTGTGGGTGGCCACTTAATAAAGAAACACAGTGACCTGAACATTAAAGGATGGGCTTAACAAAAGCCTCCTAATATTAACTGATATATTGGATGGGACAGAGATAGCCATTGACATTCATGCTTTCCCACCTCTGGAAAGTATGGACCAGCCAGGGACTGCATTTCCCAGCTGCCCTTGCATTTTGAATAGAAAAGGAACAGAAATGATATGTGTGCTGCTTCCAGCACAAGAAGGTTAAGAAATGTTGTGCTTTCTCTCTACTCTTTTCCCTTGTCTATTGTCAGGAAGCACAGGACTCCGTGCCCATGAAGGGCAGTAGGGGACTGCATATGGTAAAAAGTGTAGGTCCACACATCACAAAACAGAGCATAGTTTTCCATAGTCCACGAACATCCACATCCCACTGTTACTTGAGCAAGAAATAAACCTCAGCAGGGTTGAACTACAGGCAGTTTAGGTATTATTTGTTAAAGCAGCTGAAATTACCCCACTTAATGTAGCAGACTGTCTCCTTATGTGGATGCCATGTTGGATATATCTGAAAATGGATGCTAATAGCCCGCATTACTAAAGGGGTATATCTGAGTGAAGTAGGTCTATTGGGAATGCATAATGTGTCAGAATTACAGGCCTGAGCATCTTTTTAGCCCCACCAACGTTTCTTTTAGAGTTTCCAAGTTGATCTCTCTATGTAACAGAAGATAAAGTTTTATGCTAAAATAATCACTTATAATTTGATGTTATGGCTTGAGTCAAAGAATATTGTTGCAGTGAGGTTTTCTCAAAACTACTGGGAATTACACAGGCTGCAATTTCTAACATGCTTTTCCAAGTCATCTCCTTTGGGCCCAAACAGCCTAATTTGTTTGTGCCAGCAGAAAATCTCAAAGAAGATGGCCAAGGCACTTAAATATCCCAGCACGTGAAGCACAACCTTAAGAGATGTCAAAATAGTACAAGATCCATGTAATATTAGGACAGTACCCTAACAGTCATTTTGTCCAATTTCTTCATTTCTCATAGGAGAAAAACGACTTTACTTTTTAATGTCTCTCCATGAACAAATGCCTTAAAAATTCTGAGACCCTGACTTTTACTAGAAAACTCTAGAAAACTAGAATTGATCATGAATTCATGTTTTCTTTATCTCTTCTCTCCTCTGAATCCCAAACAGTTCTCTTCTATTGATTTATATGCACAGGGGACTTAAGCACACCCAACACTGAGATCTTTTCTGAGGATATAAGCTTCGTATAACAATGTTTACTTGTTTGCATCTTCAAAACCCTTCTATGGAAACTTTCCTTGCCACCAGATATCCCTGTCAATAATGTAAATGTAAAAAATGACTTTAGTATCCATATTATAAACAAGAAAAAATTCAAAATTTTCTCAAAAAATGTTAGAGATACTTCTTCGAAAACGCACTCTATGAGAGATGGATGATTTTAACAGTATTCCCCCGGGAAGGAATTGGCACTGACACCTAGAATTCTTGATTCTATGTCCTGCACTCAGTTTCTTAAGTTAGTACACCAGCTACTTGTACCTAACCTACATCATACAGGAAGTTGGTTTATTTAAATGTTTGTTTATTTTGAGAGAGAAAGAGAGGGGATGAGGGGCAGAGAGAGAAGGAGAGAGAGAATTCCAAGCAGGCTCTTCGCCCAGCACATGGAGCCCAGTGTGCGGCTCAATCTCACAACAGCAAGACTATGACCTGAGCTGATATCAAGAGTCCAATACTTAACTGACTGACCCACCCAGGCACCCAGCAAGTTTTTTGTCAAAAGGAGTATGTTAGAGAATCACTAACATAACCTTTGCATTGATGGCTTATAAGTAGTTGTAGAGAAGAAAATATTCAGTTCTGTTTCACTTCTAAAGTGAAACATATCAAATTCTTAACAACATGATCACAAAGAGATCCAAGTGCTATACTTTCTTCATCCTGATTGCTTTTCCAAACATTTTTAAACAGAGGTCACCACAGTGCTAATGTATTAAAATCTAGAGAATTTTTGTTTCTCCAGGAAAAACAAAAAACAACCTGCAGTGAATTTTAATATTTTTAATTTTTTAATTAATTTATTTCTGACAGAGAGAGAGAGAGAGACAGCATGAGCAGGGGAAGGTCAGAGAGAGAGGGAGACAAAGAATCTAAAACAGGTTCCAGGCTCCCAGCTAGCTGTCAGCACAGAGCCCAATGCGGGGCTCGAACCCACGGACCGAGAGATCATGACCTGAGCTTACGTTGGACAATTAACTGACTGAGCCACCCAGTGCCCCAACCTGCAGTGAATTTTATACTGGATATTTTGATTGGATAGGCATTGCATGACACCCCTTAGGGCATGATCACATGCATGGCAGAAAATAAACTAGTTCATTGGCAAAACACTAGAGAAGAATTAAGATTTATAATCTTGATTATTGATCAGGAAAATGACAACAATATCATTCTCTTCCTATATAAATTCACATCACCTACTGTGAAAATTGAATTACCCAGGAGGAAAATAAGCCCCTTAGACATATAGTTCAGAGTAGGTAAAACCACAACACACCTAAAACTTGTACACCTTTTTGTGTGTCTGTGTATGTATCAAATGTACTGAGTCTTAAGTGAGTAGGTAGCTTATATAATAATTAATATTACTTAACCTCCACTCTTTCTCCCATCAGGAAAATCAGCCTTCAGGTTCATACATATTGAAATAGTGCTCTTAACTTAAAAAGCAAGATGAGAGGTGTGCCTTGGTGGCTCAGTCAGTTAAGCATCCAACTTCGGCTCAGGTCATGATCTCACGGTTCATGGGTTCAGGCCTGCGTCGGGCCCTGTGCTGACAGCTAGCTCAGAGCCTGGAGCCTATTTCAGATTCAGTGTCTCCCTCTCTCTCTGACCCTCCCCTGCTCACACTGTCTCTCTCTTTCTCTCTCAGAAATAAATAAAACATTAACAAAAATTAAATAAATAAGTATAAAGAACAAGAGGGACCTATAAAACCTAATTATAAAAAAACATTAAATAGTGATACAGATCAAAATGACTATAAATCTAAAAAATTCTGTTTTTAAAAAGTCTCCTAAAACTTTATAGGTTGTTATCCAAACCTTAGACTTTAATTTAAAATACTATTTTTTCACCTATATAATGGGAGAAGATACTGCTAAGATAAAAGTGTCCATGTCAGGAATTAACTCATTCAATTTTCAGGGGTATCTGACAATCATTCATTGCTGGATGTAGTCACTTTCTTTTTTGGAAATTTATGTTGAAGGAATCATCCAAAAAGCATAAAGATTTACAAACAAGGATATTAACTGCATTGTCATTTAAGTAACAGTAATAATAAAGATTAGAAACTACTAACATGTAATAGAAGGGAATATATAATAGCACTGGATATATATACATTAAAAGTTTAAATTGGTAAGAACAGATACTACATTTGATTTTACCCAAAAGGCCAAGAAGCAATACACATTATAATTTTAGCTTTGATATTTTTAACCCTTTAAGAGTTTGGGGCACCTGGGTGGCTTAGTCAGTTGGGCGGTCAACTTCAGCTCAGGTCATGATCTCACGGTTCGTGGGTTCCAGCCCCCCATTGGGCTCTGTGCTGACAGCTAGCTCAGAGTATGTAGCCTGTTTCAGGTTCTGTGTCTCCCTCTCTCTCTGGCCCTCCCCTGTTTACACTGTCTCTCTCTCTCAGAAATAAATAAAATGTTAATTTTTTAAAAAAAGTTATTTTATATACATGGTAAAAAAATTAATTTTAAACAGTAAAAGAGAGAGAGAGAGAGGATTATTCCATAGTGAAAAGTTACTTTTAACTTCCCTCGTAATGCCAAATTATCCTCTCTAGAGGCAAGTACATTTATCATTCCAGATATATTTTATTTATACACCACAGTTATGTATACATATCTACCTTTTGGGTTTTATACATATGGTTGCAAACTGTCCGTACTGACAATTCTATAAATTGCATTTTTCTGTTGACAGAATATCTTGAAGTCATTCAATATAAATAATATGTAAATATTATCCATTCCTTTTTAACTTTTTTGAAGTCATAACATGCATCAGAAAAACTTAAAAATCATCAGTAAACAACTTGATCAATTTCTAAAAACAACACTCTTATAGAACTTGTACATAAATGAAGAACTAAAACATAAAAACAGTCAACTCTGAGGCCTCCGACAGTCACAACCCCCCAAGAGTTACCACTACCGTGATTCCCAATACCATTGATGAGTTTTATCCATGTGTGAACTTTATAAAATTGAAATCATGCAGTGTATCCACTAGCTATTGAAACAATAATGCTGCATAATGAATCCCCCAAAATTCAGTGCCTCAGAAAACCAAATAATTATTCTCATTATTAGCCAATTTGGGGCTATCTTGGATTTCACACATTTTTATTCATTTTATATAATGATAGAATAGTTATACCAGAGTCAATAAACCTTTTTGGTTAAGGGCCAGATAGTAAATATTTTAGGCTTTGGGCAGCCATAAGGGACATTCTCAATTCTGCCATTGTAGAATTAAAGAAACAAGATATAATACATATATGAGTGGATGTGGCTGAGTACCAATAAAACTTTATTAATCAAAATAGGCAGTGGACCAGATTTAGCCTGCAGGCCATAGTTTTCTAATCTCAAGGAATGTATTCACATTTCACATAACCTCAAAATTTCAGTGGCTTAATTCAACCAGTTTTATTTATTCTCACAGGGACATGGCCAGCACAGATCAGCTAGAGCAGGATGTATTCTCAGGGACAAACTGCACATCGACACTTACACTATCAGCATGGCAATGGGAAGCAAACATGACTACCAAAACATTGGCTCAAAGTTACCACCCAGAAGTGATGCACAAATTTTCACTCACCGTTCACAGGCCAAAGCAAATCAAATAGCTTTGCCTCACTTCAGAAAGGGCAGAGAAGTATAATCCTCTTCTGTGCCTACATAGAGAAAGGATCCAGAATATTTGTAAATATATTGCATGACAACTAGAGCTGTCATTCCATCTGTGCAATATGGTGGACTAAGACCCTCTGGAGCCATCATACTAGAAGAACATTTGTATACGTTTCTAAGTATTGCAAGTGATTGTAACTTACCATGTCGCTGCCACCCAGTCAACGTGATCTCCACACGGCTGCGCCTGCATTCTTATGGAGCAGCATGTTGCTAGCTCCCACACAAAGACCTTGCTGAGATCTATGCTTTGGAGCCTCCAGGCTTCCTCCAATGCCGTAGAAGTCTTTTCAACTGTGCAGAACAAAGCCCCAAAAATGTGGGGTATAAACATAATCAGGGACAACCCATGAAATAGTTCTAGTGTGTGTTGTATATGGTCCCTCAGAGAGCTACTAGAAGGCTTGAACCCCCGTTATCCATGAACCCCCGTATATCCATAAATAGCTAATTAGTGCACTTTTTTAGTAATTGAATTATTTCTATATATAATTTTTCCACTTCCTATTTCTGCTTCCTAGGAACACTTCTCAAATTATCTACATACACTTAAAGAATTGTTTTGTGTTTTGCTTTCATGGCAACAGAAACTAAGCCAATTAGAAAGCCTACATTCAAGATGGAATTCTAGAATTGGATCACTTACCAATCAAAGGGCCTCTATTATATTCTTACTCTATTCATCTTTATGGCCTCTGTGAAAAAAATTATATGCATTATGCCTGGTAATGGTGGATTACTGTAAACCTAACCAAATCGTTGCTCTAATCTGTGCTAATGTGACAGATCATCAGAGATATTGACACTTTGGATTTTCGGCTCTTGATATAGTGAAAGTCACTTGAATGCAGAATTATTTTTAATATCCATAAGTAGAGGATCAAAGCTATTAGCCTTTGCATGGGGAGAATAACAGTATACAATCACTGTCTCACCACAAAGCTGTCAACTCTCTTGCTCTCTGTCACAATATACTCTATAGAAATTTTGATAATTTTGTCATTCTGTAAAACCTCTTGGCCACCATATTGATCACATCATACTGGTGACCTGATGAGGATATCATCAGAATCTAGATGCCCTGTAAAATTAGATAATACAGCAGAGAGTATATATGTACCCTACAAGATTCATATACTGCCCACTTTCAGCCTCTTCATATGATTCCAATAATATGGGACATGCTCTGATACCCATGTAGGGAAAAGGTCTAGATGTTGAACTTTTACCCTTTATCACTGAGGGAGAGATGCCACCACAGGTTTGATGGTTTTCTTTGGGTTTTGGAGGAAGGATATACCATATTTGTACCTGGTGCTTGGATCTATGTATTGATCCATTCAAAACATTGTCAGTTTTGAACATTTGAACATTGTAGAGAGCAGGAGAGAACTTTGGCCCAGGTCCAGCTGATATGACCTGGCAGATCCAGTGGTGCTAGAGGTATCTGTGTTAGATAAGGTACTGTATAAAGCCTCTAGCTAACTCCAGTAGGTAAGTCACTGCAGAGAACACTAGGGTTATCTGCATGTTTGTGAACCAGCTCCCAGCATGCTACCTGGCTCCAGTATATGGCAAATGCCTAATCATGTGACATCAATTGACTAAAAACACATTACAGTACTAAAAAACTGAGTATGCTTAAATTCAAGTTATAAGGTTGGACAAATGCAATCATAATCTGTAAACAATAAAAATTATACATTCAGAATGTGTCATCAGCAGGTCTAGATGGCCCCCAAAATTAAAAAGAACAGATGCCCATATCAACAACATCTGTTGCATTGATGGCTTTCCCCCAGTGCACAACCATGGCCTCCTGGAGTATTCCCTAAAAAAGGAAGGGAAGAAAAAATGCCTTGCTTCAAAAGCGATTTAGTTTGATATGTTGGGACAGAGATTTTTGAACTATAGACCTAATCAGGAATGACCTCCAAGAATCATGGTGAAAAATCTATTTGTAGAGCTACAAACAGTAGACTGGGTCATCACTTTGGCATGAAGAGAAGTAATCTGAAGTGAGAAGATACATGAATAAATGACCTGAAGCAATGACTTGGCTGAGTGGTAAGGGCTTAGAAGTAACCACAGTGAAAAACTGAAAACAAAGAAGAGAAAAATAGTCACATGATGGACCCATGAAGTCAAAACCTACTGGAAAGGAGAGCACTGAATAGCTAGATAGGTTAAGTTTGGAGGTAAATATCAGGCAGGCTCTGTCCTTGGCCAATATCTGTCCTTGCACAATTGGCCCATACATGGAGAAGCTAAGATGACAGACATGAGGCTAAGTATGAGCCCTGTGACTGTTTTTCATCAAGGCTTTTCCTCATTCAGGCTCTACCACCTTTTGTTGTTCTTAAATATTCAACCCTGCCAGCAGCAGAGACCACACCTGAGCTCTCAATGTGGTATCATAATGCAAGGAGGTTAGCCAGCCATTTGGGGGTAAAATCTGTTATATCAGACCTCTTCTATTCTAGAGGGCCAGTAATTCATTCTTACCAGAAGTGATGCTTAATCAGGATATGGAGTTTCCTCATACACTCCCAGTATGTCTGCCAGTACCACCCTGAGAGGATTTAGAGACTGCCCAGGTACTGACATAGAATCCCACAGAATGTAAGCTTGAACTTAAATTCACTATTTTATTGCAAAGTTGGTGTGAAAAGGGACATCAGTTTTCATGGATGGATGGATCTTTTTCTAAGTTCCCTATGTTTTTCCATTGATCAGCTTCTCTCTCCGTGAGCCAATACCACACTGTCTACTGCTTGATGCCCAGTAAAGCAATCCTATACATATATACACAGCTTATTCTTTGTTAGAAGTTTCTTGGCAGATTTTGGCCTTTGAAACCTCTGTATAAATTTAAGAATCAACTTACAAGGTCCCACATAGTGTTTTTTTGGAATTTTGATATTTTCAAAATATCGTTAAATCTATAGATCAATTTGAGGAAGAATTAAATATTTATAATACTGAAGCTTCCAATTAATGAATATACATATATTTCTTTTTTAAGATTGTTTTGTAACATAATTTAATAAAATTATCATGTTTTTTTCATACCTGTTTTGCACAAATTTTGTCTGCTCATTTCTTTAGCCAGCTTCATTTCCAAACATCTTTATTATGGATAATAATTATTAGATTAATTCCTATAGTCTTTATAGACACATGTCTTCTGTGAATAAGAGGATTTGTTTCTTTCTCATTCTTATACCTCTACATCTACTTTCATTTTAAGTTGTAGAATTTAGTGCATCTAATACAAAGATGAAAAGATATGATGATATGAAACATTCCCTAGGAATTTTTTTAAGGTTTTACCATTAAGAATGAAATGTTGTAGGCTATCTTTTATTTAGTTAGAAGTGCTTTAGTTTTCTAAGAATTTTAAACATGAGTCAGGGTTTAAATTAATTTACTTTTACATTAATGAAGATGATTATATAAATGTCTTTTAAAATATGTTAATGTGGTGATTACACTCCTCATTAAAATGTAACTTGATTTTTTGTGTCATAATAGAGACGGCTTAGACCAGGGGATTGGTTACAAAGGTGACAGAATATGCAGAAGCCAGATGGGACAGTGAGGCACCTGGAAGAATCCCCAGTGAAAGCAGAGTCATGGCAAGGCCAGCTAGTGACAGCTGGAGACGCAGGAGAGTCTGTTGCTGCTAGAAAGTCCATCCAAAATAAAGCCAGGAAGAAGCACCCTGGCTTTACCTTTCCTTCTACCCTCTGTCTCCTCTCCACTGCCTCCCACTGGTTGAACCCAGCCAGAAGCCAGCTGATGTAGGAATCTTTGAAAAATGGGTGCAGAGTTTAGCCACTTGTAGCGGTCAGTTGGTTGCAAAATTCAGTGATACTTCGAGTAAGTATGGGCACATCCAGGGGAGTTTATATATATATTTTTTTTTTGAAAACAATATTGTGTTAAGCTGTTTTAAGGAGATTTGGATATAGGATCACAATTGAGATTGGCTTCAAGATTATGCTAGTTGTGTGGAATGAGTTGGAATGTGTTTTCACTCTTTACCATTTTCTGGAGGACATACAATAAAAGTGGAATGACCTTTTCCTTCAAAGTTTTGTAGAATTCACTGACAAAATAATTTGAGGTGGGTCACTTTTTTGTGAGATTATCATTGATACTAATTGTATTTCTTTGGCTAGTATAAGAGTAGGCTTGCTAGTTCTTCTTGAACATTCTATAAAAATTTATATTTTTCTAAAAATTTGTCTATTTGATCAAAATTTTCTAATTTAATGACATTGAGTTGCTTACAGTATTCTCTAATTATATTTAAATCTCTCCTCGATGTAATTATGTCCCCTTTGGTTGCTAATTGTTCATTTATAAGAGATTTGTCTGTTTTATTATTCTTTTGAAGAAAACAACTATTGAATTTTTAAATATCTGTGGTATCTTTATGTCCTAAGCCATTGGTTTCTAATCTTTGGCTTACTTATTGCCCTTTTTATACTTTCTTTTGGTTTATTTATCTCCTAGAATGAATATTCATAACTCTCAACTTCCCTCAATTTACTGTTAGTACTGTATTCAACATGTTTTGACTTGTAATTTCACCTTACTCAGTTATAATTTTATTTTACCCAATTCTAACTATAATTTTTGTTGTGATTTTTTTTACTTAAATATGAGATACTTAGATGTATATTTATTTGCATGCATAGAAATACTTGGAAGTCATTATATAATCTTGCAATGGTAAAATATTATTTCAACATGATGAAGTAAAAAATACTAACATAAAAAACTGATAGATTTGAGTACATCAAACTAAAAATATCTTAATAACAAAAAACTTTTTCAATACAAACACAAGTTATCAGAAAACTTAAAATAATATATACAAAATACAGGGGCACCTGGGTGTCTCAGTTGGTTAAGTGTCCAACTTCGGCTTAAGTCATCATCTCATAGTTCATGAGTTCGAGCCTCACGTTGGGCTCTGTGCTGACAGCTCAGATCCTGAAGACTGCTTCAGATTCTGTGTCTCCCTCTCTCTCTCTCTGTCTCTGCCCCTCTCCCGCTCATGCTGTGTCTCTGTCTCAAAAATAAATAAAAACATTTAATTTAAAAAATATATATATACAAAAATAAATTTTAATGTATTAAATATATGAAAGCTCTTACAAGTCAAAAAGAACATAATCACCCTAACAGAAAATTTGGTAAAACATGAAAACAGACTCCAAATTAGATATATAAATGACTAGTAAGAAAAGAATCTTATTTAAATGATCTAGAAATCAAATTAAAATAATATACATTATTCCATTGTATCTATGATATTGTTAAAACCCTTTAAAAATGAAAATATGTAAAGAATTCTCATATGTCCATATTTGAATATAAATTAGTTTGATTTCTCAAGAGGTAAATTTAGTAATATAGGTAATATATATCAGAATCTTGAGCATTGTGTACAACTTCTAAACCAGTAATCCATCCTTATAAATATAACTTAAAGGGAAAATAATGATAATGAGGAAATAGCTTATTGGCAAACATATCCATCACTGTATTAAAAACAAGATTGGTTGGGGGGGAAGCCTGGTGACTCAGTCGGTTAAGAGTCCTACTCAGATCATGATCTCACAGCTTGCCCCACATGGAGCTCTCTCTTTGACAGCACAGAGCCTGCTTTGGATTCTCTGTCTCCCTCTCTTTCTGCCCCTCCCCCACTTGTGCTCGCTCGCGTGCTCTCTTTTTCTCTCAAAAATAAACATTTTTTTAATTTAAAAAATTAAAAATAAAAACAAGATAGTAATTTCTATATACAATTAATATTAAAACATGTTAAAATATTGGGTAACATAAGTTTTCCTAAGCTGGGGCTCAAGTTTCTATCTGAATTACTTCATCAGCATATATTCAACCGTTAGCGTGGGCTGAACCTGAAAAGCAGTTTTATTCATTTTTGCATTATATTTATGGGCTCTTTCATAAGATGCATATGAGTTTGCAGACCTATACCATCCAGGTGAATAGAATCTTTTTATTATTATGTAGTTATCCTCTCTATCCTTCATATGTCTTGTCTTAAGGTATATTTTTATATAAATATAGCTATCCAGTACTTATTTTGGTTTCTGTTTTCTTTATGTATCTTATTCCTTCATTGTGCTTTCAGCTTTCCATACTGTACATGTACCACTCATAATGGGATAGACATGTTAACTTTTAAAACCCCCTTGAAAATCTGTGTTTTTGCCAGTAACATTAGTTATAATTAACATACATAATTATGCATTTATTACAATTGTCATTGTTTTTGAATTCCTTTCATTCTATCTCTTTTTGGTTTCCTCTGCCTCATTTTTTGGAGAAGAACAAAATACCGGTTTCAAGAACAGGCTTTGTAACCAAGCTGCCTAGTTTTGAATCTGCCACTTAGTAGCTGTATGAAATTATATGTCACACTTTCCCACTCTGCAATATGGATGGGCATCAAACCATAAAGGTGTGGTGAGGATTTTGTTAGTTAATATGTGTAAAGTGATTAAACCAGCCTGGGTTGTAGGAATCACTATATTAGTATTAGTTACAATTACAATTCTTTCTCGCTTATAACCTCTTCATTTTGTTTGTTTGCATATTTTATTTTTCACAATTTTTATCTCCTGGTTTGAAATTTAAGCTCCCAATTTTTTTCTTTCTTTTATTATTATCTGTTTCTGGTGACTGCTGTTGAAGTAGGTTTCATGAAATGTAAAAACCAAAGTAAAGCCTTTGTAGAAAACAAGATTTATTTCTGGAAAACAAGTTTCTAAGATTTTAACTCTACTCACCTTTCCCCTGACATACATACCATTTGTGTCAAATATTTAAATTTTCACTTTTGATGAAAATCTCAATAATTGGACATTAAGAATATTTTATACAGAATTTCAATTCATGTATATGTATCTCTGTGTTAAAGTTAATATTCCAGGGGCGCCTGGGTGGCTTAGTCGGTTAAGCGTCCGACTTTCGCTTAAGTCATGATCTCGCGGTTCGTGGGTTCGGGCCCCGCGTCGGGCTCTGTGCTGACTGCCAGCTCAGAGCCTGGAGCCTGTTTCAGTCTGTGACTCCCTCTCTCTCTGACCCTCCCCTGCTCACGCTGTCTCTCTCTCTCTCCTAGAAATAAAAAAATAAAAAAAATTAAAAAAAAATAAAGTTAATATTCCATTTTCTTCACACTTATTGTTAAATTTAAAATATATGCAATTCTTTCATTTGCCCTCCTTTTGTAACTATTCCACCTGTTCTTTCTGTTTTCCACAACTTTTACTATAAATTTTACATACAAAATATACAATAATGTGCTTAGATTTAAGTGTACAGTTCAGTTTTGACAAATATACATGTCCATGTAACAGCCACCCAGACCTCCTTCTCTACACCTTTACATTCAGTCTCCCCAACCCGACGCCATGTAACCATTAGTCTGGTTTCTGTCAGCATTGATTAGTTTGGGCTCTGAGAGGACTTGATATTAAAAGAATTAAACTCTATGCATTGCTGTGTATCTTACTTCTTTTACTAAACATAATACCTGTCAGAGGCATTTATTTTCTTGAGTATACCTTCAGTCTAAGTTTATACGTCAGTTTATTTTTACTGCTAAGTAGTATTCTATTGTACAAACATTGTTTATCCATCATCTGTTAAACATATCCTTATTGCTAGTTTCTGTTTATTGTGAAAAAATCCATTATTCTACATCAAGTACAATTCTTTTGGGGATATGCTTTTTTTTTTTTTTTTTTTTTTTTTTGGTTAAACTCCTGGAAGTTGCATTACAGACCAGTTGGGTTGGTATATCTTTGAATCATAAGAGATTTTTGATTGTGCATTTCTTTTCTTGTAATGTCCACATCAGTGTTTGTTACTACAGCTATTACAGCCTCATAAATTAATTGGGGGAGTGTGCTATTCTCGATTTTCAAAAACACTTTATTTAAAAATGGACATTATCCATTTGATAGGATTTACCAGTGTACCTTGGTATAGACTATTCTTTGTAGGTAGATATAATATTATAGCTGTCACTATTTTAATAAATGAATGGTTTGCAGGTTTTCTGCTTCTTCTTCTGTAATGTAAGTAGAATTTTTCAACAGATTAGTAAAATTTTATTTGATGTTCTACATGGAATTTTAGACAATATTCTCTATTCTTGTAAGGTCTGGAGAATATGTAATGCTATCTTCTCTTTCATTCCTATTTTATGTAACATCTGTCTATTTTTTTTTCCTCATCAGTCTTTTGAAAGTTACTATGGCCCCAAATATGGTGTATCTGTAACTGCTTCATGTGCACTTGAAAGTATATTTTTTAGTTACTGGGTATGATATTCTGAGGTCAGGTCTTCTATGTCTTTATTGATTTCTTGTCTACTTGTTAAAGCCATTTCTGAGAGAAGAGTCAACATTGCCAATTCTAACTTTGAATTGGTCCATTTTGCTCTTTAGTTCTGTCAGTTTTGGTTCATATTCTTTGAAGTTCTTATGCTAGATACATCCACATTTAAGATTGCATGTTTTCCTGTTGAATTTACCCTTTCACCAGTATAAAACTTCCCCTTTTTGCTCTGCAAATATTTCTTATCTGGAAGTCTATTTAGTTTGATACAAATTGATCCTTTATATATTTTTATATGTTTCATGCTTTTCACATATTTTATGTTTATGAGACATAAATTTATCTTTCTTTTACTTTAAACCTAGTTGTGGTTTATAATTTAAAGTGAATCTCCTAGAATGTATTTTGTTGATTCTGACTTTTTTATACAGTCTGCTAATCTCTGCTTTTTAATAGTGTTTGATTCATTTACATTTAATGTAGTTATTGACATATTTGGAGTTCATTCTGACATATCTCTGTTTATTTTCTATCCATCTCATCTATTGTTGTCATACTGTTTCTTTTTTCATGTCTACTTTTTGGTTAAATAAATGTACATATTCATTTTCTTGCCTATTCTATTATATAGAGGGCATGCAAAAATACAGTTTGGGAAGGAAGATTAGTTACAACAGGTCTGGTTTAATGTCTCTTTGTAGAGAATGTTGTGTTTTGTAAAAATGGGAAGTTAACTTTCTAGCACCCCTAATTATTCTTTTCAAACTTAGTTCTAGGTTTTGTTAAGAAAACCATACTTTGGAACATGATCATTATTCCTTAGGTATAACTGTGCTGAGATATCAGCTGAATGTCCACAGTAATAACAAGGGCCTTTCATTACGGTTGAGTCAGGACATCAGCATTTCCTGGAACTATGCAGCCTTTTGGTTCCACTCCCAACCTTGAAGCAGCCACTCCCTCCTAGGCAATGCTTACCATCACCTTAAGCAAAGAACACACCAACGATTCCCACTCTCCATTGCATCCTCCTTTCTGGCAGCCATTCTGCAAATTTCAGCTGCTTTAGTAGTCTTGAAATCTGTTGTTAGCCTCCTCATGTCAATGAGATCCTGACAGTCACTTCAGCTTTACTCTCCTCTGTTGCATTTAGGAGTCACTTCCTATGCAGAGAGCTAGAGTAAATATGGCACTTACCTTAGGGGTTTCTTTTGTCTTAGGGATGACAGACCTGAACCTGAGATGCCTATGGTTTAATGTCTGTACACTGTTTCATATACTCTAAGCAGATTTCTAGCTCTTCATAGCAGGAAGCTAAGGCCACAGTTAGTTCCTGCATCAGGACTGGAAGCCAGAGTCTCCTTTAACAGTGTTTTACCTTTTTGTCTTCATTATGTATCATTTTAGGTTTCTTATTATTCATTTTCTTTGGGTGCTTCCTGAAGGTGTGGTTTCATATTTTTCATCATGACATAGCTGGGGAATTTTCATGTATTATCCCACCACATATGGTCCCTCAGTGATTATTTCTATTCTTGCCTTCTGGAACTTTTATCATATATATGTTAAGGTTCCCTACTCTCAACAAATATTACAGCTGATCTATGTTGGTTTTGCTTGCTAGGTGAAGGATCCCAATCCTTTTACCTCTGAAAGATCTGGGCTTTTATTGCCTTGCTGACAGTGTCCACTTTATAACAGCAAAATAACTAGAAATGTGTAATAGATGATATGTGATATATGCAGTTTTTATAATAACCAAAACCAAGCTAACAAGAATCAAAAACAAACCAAATACCTATCAGTAGAAAAGTCGAAAAATATGTAGTATTAAGAATAGAATCTTCTACTTTAGTGACTGTTTATTATCTACAGCCACAACTTGTATTGCTTAGTATAAATCTAAGTGAAACAAAAAAAAAAAAAAATTCAGAAAACCAAATATAGCATGATATCATATATATAACTTTAAAATGAGCAGAGATAACATTATATTTGGAGAAGGATGGGATGGAGGTGTTCACAGCATGCTAACACTCCCAATGAGAAAAATGTGAAGAGCCAGATACATTGTAAAATTAAAATATTTAAATATGCCATAGAGCTATAGAAGCAATAAGGACTAAAGGAAGTCAAATTCTAAAGAAGACACAGGGGTGAAGTGAGGTCCTAAGCTACCCATGTAAGCAGTTTTCAGCCCTAAGTATCTGGTCTTGACCCAGACAGGGCACTACTCCTGGGGAAGAGGAAATACACAGAGATTTTGGTTATTGTGAGAGATATCTTCATATTTTCTTATTCTACTCCATAGTTTTGAATATATTTATTTAGATATTGACTATATTTATAATAGCACTTTATTTATATGTACATTTTGACAGTTTATAAGCTGTCAGGCTTGACAATTTTGCTTCATCTCTTAACATGTCCCTTTTGTTTTCTTCTGTAATTTGTGTAAATATGATAAAATTACTTTAAAACTCTGAAATTGAGGAGCGCCTGTGTGTCTCAAGTTGGTTAAGCGTCCAACTTCAGCTCAGGTCATGATCTCACGTTCTGTGGGTTCGAGCCCTCCATAGGGCTCTGTGCTGATAGCTCAGAGCCTGGAGTCTGCTTCAGATTCTGTGTTTCCCTCTCTCTCTCTGCCCCTCCCCTGCTCATCTTCTGTCTCTCTCTGTCTCTCAAAAATAAATAAATGGTTTTTTTAAAAAAAGGTAAAAAAATAGTTACTCTCTCAAAAAAATTCTGAAATTGAAACACTATTTTTTTATTTTATTATTTTTTTTTTTTTTCCTAGAGAGAGAGAGAGACAGCCTGAGCAAGGGATGGTCAGGGAGAGAAGAAGACACAGAATCTGAAACAGGCTCCAAGCTTTGTGCTGGCTGTCAGCACAGAGCCCAACATGGGGCTCGAACCCATGAACTGTGAGACCTGAGCTGAAGTTGGAAGCTTAACCGACTGAGCCACCCAGGCACCCCTGAAACACTATTTTATTTTATTTTATTTTATTTTATTTTATTTTATTTAAAAAAATTTTTAATGTTTTTATTTCAGAGAGAGAGACAGCATGAGCAGGGGAGGGTCAGAGAGAGAGGGGGACACAGAATCTGAAGCAGGCTTCAGGCTCCCAGCTAGCTGTCAGCACAGGGCCAGAACCCACGAACCATGAGATCATGACCTGAGCTGAAGTCGGATCCTCAACTGACTGAGCCACCCAGGCACCCGAACCTGAAACAGTATTTTATAGAAGAGATATGGGGCACAGTTTAAACAATAGGTTTTGGATCTTCCCTGTGTTCTAATGTATCAGATTTTGACTAAAAGTTCCTTTCATTTATAGATTAGGTTGAATATTATTAGATTTCTATAATCTCGTGTAACTCAGATTTTCATATCCTATGTTATATATTCCAGTGATATTTTATATAATTTTGCCTGAAAAGATCTTACACATCTTTTGTTGTCTATTCCTTAAGGTTTCACAGTTTTGTTGCTAGTGTATAGAGGGTTGTATTTTCCACTAAATTTTATGTTTATTGCTGAAATGTATGAATATTCTTAATTTTGTGTATTTATTTTTCATCAGTAATCTTATCTCCTGTTAGATATAAATGGTTACATTTATATGTATGGGTGTCTTGCATTTTCTCTACAGATAACTATATTGTCTGAAAAGAAAAAAAAATTATAGTTTCTTTCTTCCTTGTCAGAATATACATCGCTTACCTTTTCCTCTTCTTCTATTGGTTAGAATCCTTAAGAAAATGGTATCTAACAAGGATAATAGAAATCACTCTTATCTTTCTGATTCTGATGGGAATTCTTCTGAGTTCCAACATTTAATGCAATGTTGTTAATAAGTTTTAGATAAATGACATTAGCTGTATTTTAAGCAAGTATCTTTCTATCAACTTCTGTTAAGAGATCTTTTATTTTTACTTAGAAATTGATTTAGAATTTCTTTAGATTGTTCTGTTCTAGGTGGTAGAAATACAAATGCTAACTCATTTGAGGAACATTGTCCACCTCTTTGTTCCCTTTGAATATGACAATTTTATCTATTTCCATTTCCCTAGTAACTTATTTCCTTAGTTTTTTCTTCTTTAGGATGCTATATAGAGGTCACTTCCCCTTGGAAGCCATCTTGGATTCCTGTAGTCTCAATTGGCACTATCCTTTCTTTGTCTGCCATATCAGGCTATATATTTCCCTGTTCTTACACTCATCACTCACAGTCTTGGTTTTCTATCAACTTGCCTTCATCCCCACTTGTCTGAAGAAAACATTGATTCTTGTTCCCAGTTCTATCTCTAGTAACTAGGACAATACCTGTCACAAATTAAGTGCTTAATATTTATTTAATTGACTGGTTAATTGCTTACGATGTTTTCCTGGTTTGTTTTAGGGCTGAAGTGGAGCATTTGATCAGTTTTAAGCCTAAAATTATAACCATTTTAAGCTTTGATATAGGAAGTTTGGCCCATTTGTGACCAAAACTGGGGCCATTGTATATAAAATATAAATTTTTGTGTTGAGAAAGTTGTTGGGACCTGTCTGTGAGAAACTAAGAGAATGTCTGTCTACTTTCTCATCTCAAATATCTGTATTTCTCAACAGCTGGGTTTTTTTTGTTTATTTATTTATTTATTTATTTTGAGAGAGAGAGAGAGAGAAAAAGAAAGAGGGAGAGAACATGTATGAGCAAGTGGGAGAGGGGCAAAGAAAGAGAATCTCAAGCAGGCTCTACACTCATCATGGAGCCCAGTGGGGCTTGGTCTCCCAACCATGAGATCTTGACCTGGGCTGAAATCAAGAGTTATAAGCTTAACTGACTGTACCACCCAGGTGCCCCAACAAGTGGTTGGTTTTTATCTTATGAACCGTATGATACATGAAATTTGTTGTGTTTTCTAGTTCACATTGTTTGGGAAGATTAGAACCACATTGCCTCTTAACTTCTACAATATTACAGTATCATTTTGTTCATTAATTCCTGATTTCCTTTGCATATGTACCTTAACTTTTCTCCCTCCTCAGTATCGTTAAAGTATTTTTTATGTTGTTGAATTATGTGTCCCTATAAACTACTTTAGATCTTTGTTTTAACCAAGCAAGATAAATTATCAGGGTAACATATCACTGAAGGAATTCTCACCACCTCAACCTATCGTAAATACTGCTAGCAGATTTGTTTTTCAACAATACATATATAATTATGTCTTACTCTGGTTTAAAATACTTCATTGATTTCCCAGGATGAGGCACAAATTTCATATAAAGTTGCACATAGATCTTTAAGACACCTTTACTCAGTGCAGTCTTGACATAGGATCTTTTAAGCACGTCATGCCTGCATTTGACTAAACCATTTGGAAACTAAAATATGCTAATATATTTCTATGAAAATGTATTGGCTTACCTTTTCATCCAAATTATAAAGCAAGACCTTTCTTTTCACAACAGCGAGCTTAAGGGTAGTTTTATTGTTGTTTGTTTATTTCATTTTGTTTTGATTTTTTCCACAATGATAAATATTGGACTGCATTTGGCAAGTAATGGAAATTCTAAAAGATTTATATCATGTTGCAGAAAAGGGAGAGGGCACAAGACAGAGCATAACAAATGTAACTATGAATTGTTCAAATGCTGTCTAAGTAAATAAATAATAAAATTGTAACATATACAATGTTGCAAACTGTTATATATAAGTTAACTCAGAATCCAAGAAAACTGCACCTACAATCCTCAAGTTTGAAGGAGCTTCAAATGCAACGACAATGGGAAATTATTTCAGAAAAAAAATAAAGAAGATTTTCAGGATTCACATCTCATCTTCCTCACTGCATCATCCCCTTTGTTTTTTTTCCTATGTCTAAAAAAGAATTATTATGTTAAGTCTAATAGATACAGATAATCATGGTTTGGCAAAAAAACTGTTTTCAAAGACTTTCTCACCACTGACTTGGGAAGAAATTATGAGTTTTGTAATGAAATTCTGTACTCCTTTGCTAACATGCCAAAATAGCAAGTCATTTAATTCTGCCTTCCTAACAGTATCAGATAATAGAAATAAGTCAAAGACAATTTTGCAGAACATCTGTAAGATGGGAGGGTTAAACCTCCTTAGAGATCGATTGACAAAGATTTTAATTTGGAAAAATTCATAAGCAGTGACTACAGTGAAGGACTTGAAACAAGGATGGAATAATTCCAGTTCAGATCAGAATGAACAAGTATTAAATGCAACATTTGAAGAGGTATTTTATATGTGTGCTTGTATGATTCTTAGACTGTTTAAACATATGGTGCATTATCTTGCCCTTCATATGTATAGAAATGGCTATCCAACAAATAGATCCTTGGTCTATTAGATATGCCATAAATCATCTTTAAAATTAGGAACAAATATCATTTCTGCCAAATTAAATGCTATATACTGTTAAGAGATAGTCATATACACATTTATGTGTGCTGTCTTTTCAATCATGCCACAATTTTCTCCACATGAGAAAGATTTCTAAACTAAATCTTTAAAAAAAATTAACATTTATTTATTTTCAAGAGACAGAGCATGAGCAGGGGAGGGGAAGAGAGAGAGAGAGGGAGATAAAGAATCAGAAGCTCCAGTCTCTGAGCTGTAAGCACAGAGCCAGACGCAGTTCTCAAACTCATGAACCATGAGATCATGACCTGAGCTGAAGTCAGACACTTAGCCTACTGAGCCACCCAGGTGCCCCTAAAATAAACTTTTAAATGCAATTGTATATACAATTGACCCTTGAGCAACCTAAGGGTTAGTAGCACTAACCCCTGCACAGTCAAAAATAATAACCTATTGTTGACAGGAAGCCTTACTGATAATATAAATAGTCATTAACATATTACTTAGTTATGTGTATTATATACTATATTCTTACAATAAAGTAAGCTAGAGAAAAGAAAATGGTATTAAGAAAATCCTAAGGAAGAGAAAATAAATTTACAGTACTTTACTGTATTTATGAGAAAAACCCACATTAAGTTGATCTGCAGAATTCAAACCTATGTTGTTAAGCATCAAGTGTACTCAAATAGATTATCATATATTCTAAAGAGATCGAGAACAAGAAACTGAAAGTCTTGTTCTGTTGTATCCCTTACTATCTAAACCTAAACTGAACTACATTGCCAGATAGAACTGCTGTAAGATGGTTAATAAATTCTAATTAGATTAAGTTGTGCTGTAGTTAACGCAATGAAATTTTGCCTTTGGCATTTCCTTTTGCTATCTGGCAACTGACCCCACCACCACTACAATGAAATTGCTTTGCCAATAGCATTCAGCTTGCTGTTTCATTAATATTAATATTTTCTAGTCCAGTCCAGATTATATATATTTGCAATCTTTGCAGAATTTGATGCTCTGAAATAGTGTAAAGCATCTCCCTTGAATCCTTTGACCCCATCTTGTTCCACATGGTTCTCACATCTGATGCCACTTCAGCCATCACTTGAGCTCCAACTTTACCATCCCTCACATTCTTCTCTCATTTCTTGGCTCCTCTTGAAAGGCTCATCATGATGTGCTTTCTGTTATATGCTCATAAATGCCATCATTATCATCCCTGCACCGATCACTTTCTTGGGAGCTAGAGCCATCTTCTGTACTTTGTCCAGCCGAAGTCTCAAACGGGCATGTTCCAAACTGGCCACACCATCCCTCACTATGCAAAACTTGCACCTCCCTGCAGCCCCCACAGGATGAATTGTGCTTCTATTCACCTCTTTATCCAAGTGAGAAGTCACCCCTCCTTTAAAGCACTTCAATGTATTTTACTGATCCTTTTCTATAAGCCTTGTGTCACCTTGGTCAGTACAGGGACCTGAATTTCCTTGGACTTTCATTTTTGCTTAAATTTTCTCAGAATATAATCTCTCACCGACTGATTTTTAAGGAAGATTTGTTTCTTTTCAATATGCTCTACAAAATTCTAGCAGCCAGTTTAATCAAGAAATGAGAATTCCTGTAAAACGCTCCAATTTGGGGGTGCCTGGGTGGCTCAGTTGGTTCAGCGTCTGACTTTAGCTCAGGTCATGATCTCACAGTCCATGAGTTTAAGCTCCGCGTTGGGCTCTGTGCTTGTGGCTCGGAGACTGGAGCCTGCTTTGGATTCTGTTTCTCACTCTCTGCCCCTTCCCCACTCGTGCTCTTTCTCTCTCTCAAAAATAAATATTAGGGGCACCTGCATGGCTCAGTCGGTTAAGCGTCCGACTTCACCTCAGGTCATGATTTCACAGTTTGTGGGTTCAGGCCCCACATCGGGTTCTGTGCTGGCCGCTCAGAGCCTGGAGCCTGTTTCAGATTCTGTGTCTCCCTCTTGTTCTCTGTCCCTCCCCTGCTCATGCTCTGTCTCTCTCTGTCTCAAAATAAATAAACTATTAAAAATTAAAAAAAAACATTAAATTTTAAATAATAAAATTAAATAATAAAATAATCTGTTTTTACATAGATTATTTACATATTTTTTTATCTCTCTAAGTTGAGTGTTCTTGTTTGTATTGTCCGTGGCTTACCATATCTTCTGCTTACATAATGTTCTACATTTACTATGCCTATCAGAGGAGGAATGTATACTTCCAGTTTAGAAATAGAATTTAATCTTGTTTCCCATTTTAAACCATCAGTATTCTTCAGGTATCACGTGTTCCCAGCACCACTAAGAAGAGACATTATATTTAGCCATTTGAGCTCATAGTCAAATTGGCTCCCTTCCACTTCCACATTGAATTCAATCTAGTAGCATGCTTAATTTGTCATGTTTGCCTGTCTTTGTGAGAATATGTTAGTTAGCAGGATAGAAACGGCCCATGGAATTTTGAGGTACCCTATAGTCTTTGTTCTATCCTAGGCCAAATATCAGTTTATTTTATTTTATTTTATTTTTTTAAATTTATTTCTGAGAGAGAGAGACAGTGTGAGCAGGGGAGGGTCAGAGAACAAGAGGGAGACAGAATCTGAAACAGGCTCCAGGTTCTGAGCTAGCTGTCAGCACAGAGCCCGGCACGGGGCTAGAACCCACAAACTGTGAGATCATGACCTGAGCCAAAGTCGGATGCTCAACCGACTGAGCCACCCAGGTGCCCCAAATGTCAGTTTCTGAGTTAGTAATTTCATAATCTGAATACCCAGACTGAAGTGTCCACAACTTTGAAGGTACTTGGCCCTAAAGAAATGGTAGTGAAAATCTCCTTAAAAACAGAATTCTATGTCTGTGTGTGTAGAGTATGTGTTTAAAACTCAAATTAAACTTACTTTCCATAACTTTAATAAAATTGATTTAATAATTGAAACATGTTTCAAAAGACAACCCAATAGTGGGGTGTCTAGGTGGCTCAGTTGGTTAAGCATCTGACTCTTGGTTTCGGCTCAGGTCATGATCTCGTAGTTTTGTGAGTTCAAACCCAGCATTGAGCCTGCTTGGGATTCTCTATTTCTCTGTCCCTCCCCCATTCGCATTGTCTGTCTCTCTCAAAGTAAATAAATATACTTAAAAAAATGATAATCCAAGAAGAGTAGCAGACCAATTTTTATGACAGTGGTAAGGCATTTTTTGGTCATTTATGTTTAAAGGGATTAATTATGTTAATAAAATGATAATATAAATATAAGCAATTTCTCAGAACTCTGTTGAAATAAAACTGCATTATTCCTTGGGTAGTGTAGTCAGTAAGACATCAGGGTCACAAAATAATATTCATTACACAGTGCTTCACTGTCCCAACACAAAACAGTAAAATCACACTAAAGAGAGTTGATTCAGAATGAGGGATACATTTATCAAAAAGTAATAAAGTAATTTTAAAATATGCAATAAGTATGAAAAAAATTGTCAGCCATAACTGAGAAGATAAAAATGTATTCATGTGATATACTTTAAAAAAATGAACTAGCATTTCCCACCCTGACATTAAGTTTCTCTGAGCATGAACATTTAAATAGTGTATGACATTAAAGCTATTGAAAGAATTTCTCTAAAACACATTTCCAATAAACTTGTTCAGTGTGTTTTTTGAAGGCACTTTTCCATGATTTGAAAGCCATATAAATGTATATCCCTACCCAGAACACCTAGCAATTCAGTAGGATATTTTTGAAGTGACTTTTTTTCCCCAAGTTGGTTATGAGATATGCAGTAAAATGGTACTCGGTACCCCAACACCAACTAGTAATTTCTGTGGCAGCAGGTTAAATGTCTAATGAAATCTTTGGGTTCATACATTTCCTAAAGCCTATTCCTTCTCTAAAGTACAGTGTCGGGATTTTTTATCTGATTGAGACTACTATTTTGCTAATTGCACTCAATCAGCATTGACAAAATAAAAATAGTCTTCATTTAAAACAGAGATGTTAAGAATATAAACCAACATGTGCTGCTCTGTGTATATTTGTATATATCCTAACATGTTCTATGTGTGTCATGTTATTGACTTTGATACCAATGTATTTAATACTGGCATATTGTCATAAAACTGTATAATTATAAAGTAACACACCAGTTTTAGCAAGTCATTATCATTGTTTTTTTTCTAGTTCTACATGTTTTCCCTTCTATATATTTTTCTATGTATTTTTTCTCCTACATGTATTTTTTCTTCTATATATTTTCAGCTCTACATATCTTCCTAGAATGTTTCTTTTAAAGAAAAGGATTTAGGAAACGCCACTTGAAATTACAGAATGCTTTAGGAAAATAAAATCTCTCTTCTTTAAATCTTTTGAAAAAGATCTATCCATAACATTTTCCAAGCCTAGGCATGGGTTGGTTTTATTGCATTTTATGCTGTGACAAAGTACCATAATTAGCACGTTGGTGTAATTTACCACTGTTTCATTAAAGCTGATTGCCTAACTACCTGGGAAGTTAAAGTGGCTTCTCGAGTACTTGACCTACCTTATTTTTCTACACTATAGCTGCTTATGGGAATTGAGTAAAGACATTCATTGCTGCCAGAAAAGTAATCCTGACAAAGTTTATAATACAAGGCAAATATATAGTTTTGCTCTTTGCTTCCTTAGTCTTTCCATTTTTGGTTCGTTCAACTTTAGGAAGAAATTTCAAATGCCAATATGGATATCTGATTTTCAGCTAAAATTTTTACCAATTGAGAAAGCTAAACCATGTTTTAGTTATATTGCTAATCACTTCTCTTTTGAAACTCTGATTTTAAAAATTCAAGTACATTAGGTCAAGCTCACTCTTGGCTTTCAGGGATTCTACAAATTGTGTGGAATAGTGAAATGCATTTAAACGGCTTGACGTAGGGATATGGAAAAATGTTTTAAAAAATACAAAAACTAACAGGTAAAAGTAAATTAAATGATGTCATGTCTGTATGAATAACTTTCCATTATGTTAGCAGCCAATAGCAAAGAACCATGTGCATTTTATTTTTTTATCCCTAACCACCCCACCCCAACTATGTGACAGGATACATGGCTCAGTGTGGGACTCTTATGTTTGAGCAGTGGGATTATCTAAGAAAATCCATACTTGAATAGGAGACCCAGTACTATATGTACCCTTATAGAAGTAATGCTTCAGATGAAGCGGCAGACTTGTAGATAAGCCATACTACATGCAGGCTTATAATAGCTTCCATACCAAAGTAGCCTATAGCAGCCTCATCTGAAATGAAAGTCTAGCAAACAGCAGCAACAAAAACAAACTTGTAAATTCTCCATAAGCTGTCTGCATTCTGACAGAAGAAGGCTGGGCTTTATTATCTTGCAGAATTCCTCTGCTACAAACTGACAGTATGTGCTGCCCATGAAGTAGCCATTTTATTTTGGTGGCTAAAATTAAAGTGGTTTTCTATAGGGGATGTCATAAGGCTAAATATTCTATGTATGCCACATCTTGTAGATGATTTGCAGCTATTTGCCCCAATCATAAATATAAAAATGAGCTTTTTGGATTTGGTTGTGGAAACTTCTTTTTGTTTCTTAAAATTTTTTGTGTGTATTCATTTTTGAAAGACAGAGACAGAGCACCTGCAGGGGTGGGATGGAGAGAGAGGGGTGACACAGAATCTGAAACAGGCTCCAGGCTCTGAGCTGTCAGCACAGAGCCCAACACAGAGCTAGAACTCAGGAACCACAAGATCATGACCTGAGCTGAAGTTGGACTCTTAACCAACTGAGCCACCAGGTGCCCAGTGGAGACCTTTTTACATTCATATCTCATCTTTTTCAATGTTTCTGGTGCTTATGGGATCTCCTTCCTAGGCCCTTCCGTCCCTTGAACTATTCTCAATACTCAATACTACATGCTCAAGGAAAAAAAAAAAAAGGGAATTCAAATGAGAAGTGGAAACTCTGATAATCTTGGCATTCCTACCATCCCCAGACATTTCAATGTTTATGACTGAAAGGAAAAGACAGGAAAGAACATGTCCTGGAGAGGAGGACGGGGCAGTAGAGAATGCAAAGAATGACACTGAACAGCTGATAATGGTAAAAGCACAAATAATAACAGTAACGGCAATTATTATACATATTTGAAAAGAAAAGCAATGAAAAGAAAAAAGAAAACCCAAACAGTAAGCAAACCCCATCATCGTGAGCTCTATGGTGTATCGTTAACATGGAAGAGAATTGCATGCAAATGCTTCAAAATAGAAAATGCAGAATACCTTTCCACTGATGATTTTTAGTTGTCAGGACAAGTGAGACCCAAGCAGCAGTCAGAATGGTCCCAGCATGCTTGTTTCCTTTTTCTGTTTGCACAGTAGCTGTCAATTCCAGGCTCGCAGGTAGTGGAACCCAGCGGGAAGAAGGGGCGGGACCCAACGAAGCAGCCTGAACTGAGAGCAAATTTAAATTACTAAGCCCTTTTTTTTCCCCTTTTTTATTTTTCTACTCTGCGACAAACTGAAAAGATTCCAGCACGCTAATTTAACCACCCTGCTTCTTCTTCTTTGCCTTTTTTTTTTTTTTTTTTGTCTCCCTGCTTCCAGGATAATTAAAAGAGAAACCTGTAAAAGCAACATTCCTGTGAGCGAGTTTGTGCTGCAACGTGCTGGTAAGAAAATGAATTTAATTTTTTTATCGTTTCTTTTTTTTTCCTGCCCCCCCCTTTTTTTGGCTTTTCTTTTTTTTTTAAAGAGCTGAGGGCTTTGTCTGTCTAATGCAGTCATAAGCGTGGCTTCCCTGCCGTGAGGGGTTAGCATGTAATGAAAAGGTGTAATTGCCTGATATGTGACCCTCGCGTCATACTTATAATGGGTAATAACAGCATTCCTAGATATCCTGATGATGCTGCTCTCTGCGAATTGACTGGTCACCCAGTTTTAACAAGGTTAAGATTGTCGCACCATGGCAATGAGTTGTTGATTGTTTAGGGTTGACGTTTCAGTGTCCTGTCAGGGAGAATTCTTGAGTTCTCTAACTTACTCGCTTGTACGGGTGTTAGGGTTTTAATAGGTCCGTTACAGACCATATCTGTTCTCTTGTTTACTCACCAAACAGGAAGTACAATGATGAAACTTTTTTTTTAAGTAACACCGTAATTATCCTAGACTCCCTTAGTCCAGATAATGAAACAGACACAAGTGAGTGCTGAGTAAAGTTATTTTAATTCCTTTGATCCTTAACTAGTCAGGAGTTCATTAGACAGTCAACTATGGAAAGCCTAGATCATTTGGGGACCTTGAACTGGAGATGCCGACTTTACTCTTAAAAAGGACAAATTTTAATTCAACCCAATTAAATTCAACAAGTATTTCTATAGACTCTGCCTGGGACTGGTGATGAAACTGTTCTTGCCTGTTAATTCTGTTTTGGGGAGAAACGGAAACTAAATGGTATAAATTTTCAGCAACATCTCTTCTTATTACCATGAGAACTGATCAGATCATTTAAGACACATTTCAAAACACGTAACTGTTGACTATGAGATGAAGTTCCCAGGGTTAAATCTACAGTCAATGTACTCCTTTTCCTTTGATGCATGTAAATTTTATGTCAGTTGGCAACTATGGTCAGTGTATTTTTTACTGCATTTTAATGTTATACAGCAGGAAGAACACAAAGAAATTTCTCTTGCAAACCAGGTATATCATTTGAAAATATATCCATGTGGCAAACTTCATTTGAGCTTCTCCAGACTCTGGCCTCAGAAGCTGGGATATGCATGGACAGCTTTAGATTTGTCAGTGAGTTGGGCTGGATTGGGGTCAAGAAACTTAGGAATAGAATTTTTCTCTTTTTTGCCTTAAAAGTGCATATAAAATACCAGAGGATATTTTCTGCTGTTCTCCGTTGTTGTTTGTTAACTATGGTTAACAAACCATAGTTTGTTTGGTGTTTTGCTTTTTGTTTTTAATTGATAAGTAAAAAAAGTAATAGGGAGATTGTCCCAGAAAGAACATAGTTGCCAAATGACCATTAAGACCTTTTCCTAAAGAAAAACTCTCCTATGAAGGTTTGAAGATTGTATGTCATTTGCATCTGATGGAGAATATGGCATTCTATGTGGTGGTAACATTTGGTCCCTATTCTCTGTAGCTATTTTATCTAATTGTGTCATTTCTACATTTAACAGCTCTGAACCATTCTGCCCCTTGGGTCCTCACTGATGCCCCCCAAATCACTTGAAATGTCTAAAAGGACCTCAGAACATTAGAAAGTGTCAATTATTAGAATAATTTCTGCCTCTTGCATCAAGAGAAAATACTATGGATTTAATAGCTCATTTTAAAAATCTGTTTTTATCTGCCAGTAACTGTCTATTAGGAACATTTTAGTTATAATTGGAATAAATTGTTGCCCAGTAACAAGCAACTAACTCTGAAGCTACTTTCCATGGAATCGGTGACTAGAAATAGCTACAAAGAGCTAACTGCAAGTTCAACCACAGCACCAGCATTTCTTAATTTATTTTTTAAAGATTCATTTCTATACAATTTTACTATTCTACTTAAATTCTTAACCTTCTTACCCAAGGTGTCATCTCCATGAAAATATCTAATTGATCAAAATCCCATATATGAAGAATAAAGGCCAAAAGACCTCTGAAAAAAATTTCTTTCTGATTCAAAATAAGAATGAGAGAGGATAAGCACTACCTCTCAGACTCTAAGTGTTAACAAGATTCCGGGCTAGCAATACCATTATATGTGGAGAACTGCTATCATCTCTTGCAGAATGTAATGTAAAATTATGGGTTTCACTGTAGGACTCTGTCATTTGAACTAGTAATCAGTCCATAATTCTATAGATTGCTGCAGTTAAAATGATGCTTTCCCCCATTAATAAAATATTGAATAACACTGAAATTACTTTAGTTAGATTTTACCCTATCAATTTTTTTCAATAGAGAAAGAATCAGTAATAACCCCACATCCCAATATCTAAGCATGCATAATATCAGAAATATCAGAACGTCTTTTCTTCTTCCCTTGCTGAAGTGCTATGACATTACATTTTCAAGAGCAAAATTCTTTAACAATAGTTCCTCATTTGCCATTTAGCTCTTGTGGTGTTTGGGAATAGTTTTCAGCTTATAACTGCATGGATGTTGAAGTAGGAAATACTTTATCCAGAGGGTAAAAGTTGTTTTACATATGTAGACATACAATCAGATGAGATTATATATGATGCTGGAATGAAAATATAAAGGCAATATAAAAGTATAAATAATGCTTTTTGAAAATATGACATTTGCTCAATTCATTATAATGTTTACTCAGTATCAACTATGTCAGGATCTGTAGGTAATTGAAAAATGAAACAGCCGTCTTTTGGTCATCAAGAGATTTACAATGTAGTAGAAGTTCAACTGGTAGACTAAAAAGTGTAATTTGATTAATTAGCCTATGGCAAAGAGAATAGTGTGAGGCTGCTGGGATCAAGAAAAATTATGACATATTATTTCTGACCTCTTGGAACTGGCATATTCTTCTCATATTTGCTTCAGTAATTTTTCTATAGGTACATATGTGTTTTCTCTTTCTCGTGCTTTTTAAAAATTATTATTATTATTGATACAGTCTCAATATTGTATTTTTTCACTATAATAAGAAAAGAAGCAAGAAATACTAAACTGGAGATGAGGAGATACGCATCCTAATCCTTGATCACCACTGACTTTGTTAATTTATCTTCTTGGGCCTCTGTCTCTTCATCTTTGCAAAGAGGAAGTAGCCCCATGGAACCGTCAGGGTTTTTGACTCTTCCTAGCTGAAGATGGGTAACTTCCAAGGAAGAGAAAGGGGACTGTCTGTTTGGGCAGACACTGTGGTCAAGTGGTTGCAAGAAAACACAAGAGGGTGATGAGTTAATAAACTACCAGTCCCCACCTGTGCATTGTGTTGAGCAAATGTGTGGTGAGGCCAATCCCTTGACTTTGTTCCCTGTTCTCACTTCACTGATGTGGTAAGTGCCCACAGGTCTACAGAGATGCCTTACAACAGAGCAGTAAGTGTTTATCAGGAATGCTGTTCTGTCATCTGTTGAGATAGTTCCACATGTGACCCAAGAAAATAAACAGAATATCTCATTCCTTAAAATTAAGATGTATAGCAATGCTTTTCTTAAACACATAAAAATATTCTCATAGGTGCCAATCCCTAACACTTTAAAGTAATGAAGTAATTAAAAAACCCAGTTTATAACCTATGCATTAATTAGAATATTGTCTAACACCTGTAACTAAAAATGTTCTAATATACTCAGTGTATATTTCCTCAGAAAACATATAAATGCTTAATTATACTAAATCTTGTAATCCCTTTGTTTTCTTCCTGCCTCCCTGGTTTTCTATTGTTTTTACAAGAATGAAGGTAGAGAGATACGTGAGACATATAGAGAGAGGGAAACTGGTTTAATTTTTTTTACCTTTTATTCTGATCTAAATGTTAATTCATCATTTAGAAACCCAGGTCACTGAAGGGAGGTAGAGAGAAGGCTAGTTGTCCATAGATTATTTTTGTAAGAAGAGTAAGAGAGTGTGTGTCATTTCTTCATTCATTCATTTATTCATTCATTCAAGATTTGTTCTTTAATGTCTGGTGTATAGAAGGCACTGATAGATCCTGACTAAAGAAACTGATATGATCCTCAAGAAGCTTAAACTAGGGGCGTCTGGGTGGCTCAGTCGGTTGAGCGCCCAGCTTCAGCTCAAGTCATGATCTCACGGTCCGTGGTTTTGAGACCCACGTCGGACTCTGTGCTGACAGCTCAGAGCCTGGAGCCTGTCTTCAGATTCTGTGTTTCCCTCTGTCTGACCCTCCCCTACTCTGTGTCTCTCTGTCTCAAAAATAAATAAAACATTAAAAAAAAAAAGAAGCTTAACCTATTGTAAATGACAGTATCTTGTTTTTTTGTTTTGTTTTGGTTTGGTTTGGTTTTTGTTTTTTTGTTTTTGTTTTTGTTTTTTTGGTGGCTGAGTAATATTCCATTGTCTGTGTATTCCACATCATCTTTATCTATTCATCTACCTAATGGACACCTAGGCTCCTTCCATATCTAGGCTAATGTAAATAATTCTGCAATTAACAAAGGTACATGTATCTTTTCAAATTATTGTTTTACATTTTCTTTGGGTAAATGCCCAATTGTGGAATTACTGCATAGTATGGTAGTTCTATGCTAAATTCTTTGATGAGCCCCCATTCCCTTTTCCATAGTAGCTGCACCAGTTTACATTCCCACTAACAGTGCATGAGGGTTCCTTTTTCTCCACATCCTAGCCAACACTTGTTATGTCTTGTCATTTTGATACTAGCCATTCTGAGAGCTGTGAGGTGATATCTCGCTGTGGTTTTGATTTGCATTTCCCTCATGGAGAGTGCTGTTGAATCTCTTTCCAAGTATTTGTTGGCCATCTTTATGGCTTCTTTGGAAAAATGTATGGGTGCACCTAGAGAGGATTATACTAATTGAAGTCAGACAGAGAAAGACAAATACCATATGATTTTACTTATATGTAGAATCTAAAAAACTAAACAAAACAGAAAGAGACCCATTAACACATAGAAAAAACTGGTGGTTTCTAGATGGGGTGAGGTTGGGGATGTGCAAATTGTGTGAAGGGGGTAAGTGATACAGGCTCCCAGGTATGGAATGAATACAGCACAGGGATGAAAGAGCACAGAGAATACAGTCAGAGTTATTGTAGCAGTGCTGTATGGTGACAAATGGTAGCTACACTTATGGCGAGCACAGCATAATGCACAGAGTTGTCAAATCACTGTTTTATACCTGAAACTAATGTAACACTGTGTGTCAACTCTACTTTAATACACTAAGAAAGCAGAATTTTTAAAAAAGGGGGAGGGAACTTAAAATGTGAGACATTTTTAAGCAAATGACCGCAAAATATGTCCTCACAAGCCATGTTAAGTGCTGTGAAGGAAAAGTTCAAGTGCTCTGATAGAAACTATGGGGGAGACTAATTGAGATCAACAGGCTCAGGGAATGCTGTTCTAATCCAAAGATGCATGTCCTAATTCTTTCTAAAGTTAAAAAAAAATACATGATTCTATTTCCTCATGTCTTTAAGTAGCAGAGTTAAGGAACTTCTTTGCTTATCTGGATTATTATAATAACTTCTTAGCTGGCCCCGAGTTCTACCACATTCTCTTCTTAATATGTAGCCTGAGTGGTCCATTAGAAATGTAAGTCAGAGGCACCTGGGTGACTCAGTTCGTTAAGCGTCCAACTTTGGCTCAAGTCATGATCTCACTGTTCGTGGACTCAAGCCTCGCGTCAGGCTGTGCTGACAGCCAGCTCAGAGCCTGGAGCCTGTTTGAGATTCTGTATTTCCCTCTCTCTCTGACCCTCCCCTGCTCATGCTGCCTCTCTCTCTCAGAAATAAATAAAACATTAAAAAAAAAAAAAGAAATGTAAGTCAGAGGCACCTGGGTGACTCAGCTGGTTAAGCGTCCAACTTTGGCTCAGGTCATGATCTCACAGATTGTGAATTGGAGTCCTGCATTGGACTCTGTGCTGACAGCTCAAACCTGAGGCCTGCTTTGGATTCTGTGTGTGTCTCTCTCTGACCCTCCCCACTCATGCTCACTTGCTCTCTCTCTCTCTCTCTTTCTCTGTCTCTCAAAAATGAATAAACAATTTAAAAAATTTTAAATATATAAAAATTAAAAAAAAAAAGAAATATAAGTCATATGATGTTACTCCTCTGTTCAAGACACTGCAATAAAGATGCCTTAGAAACTTGTAACATTGGTTTCCAAGAAGGGAAACTGGATGCCTGGGGCATAGGGATGAGAGGAAGACTTGCATTTACTATATACCCTTTTATACCTTTTGAATTTTTATATCATATTCATGCACTGCAAATTTGACTAAGAAGGCTGACTGTATAATTTGTCGTTTAAACCTGGACACTTCTGATAGTGAAAAGGGATACTATTAATAATCACTGTGAGACAACCACATAAAATAGAGTTGTCTGGGACCAACAAGGATAACATAATCCTGCACATCCCCTGCCTCCTGCTTCTCACATCTGTAACATTCTCACATCTCCTAATATTCTAGGCATGTTCATGTACTTATACACACACAGAGCATATGAGGTCTGCTCCTACCTCAGGACCTTTGCTCCTGATCTTCTCTAATTCTGGATCATTCTCCTTCTAGATATCCATATCCATTGTTTGTTCACTTCCTTCATGTTCTACCCAAATATTACCTTCTCTGACCACTCTTTTTGTAGGTGCAAATCACGCTAACCTTTTTTATCCTCATTCATGGCTTTCTTTCCAAAGAAGTTCTCACTTCTTCCATAGTGTATCATATGCTTTGTAATGTGTTTATTGTTGAACTTTTTCTATCAAAGTAGACTTTCATGAGGCCAGACATTTTGGTCTATTTTGTTACTGCTGAATCCCTAGCCACTAGATATACTTAGCAAATAGCAGGTGTTCATTAAATGTTTCTTTAATGAATGTTGGATGTCACTATCATCCTAATCAGTAGACTTCAGGCTGTGTTCTGGGCTGGCCTCCAGAATTGGGACTCACTGCAGAAGTGCAGGAGATTGGCTCAAAAATGTGGGGAATAGAGTCAGGGAGGCTCAGAAAGACAGATCCAGAAACAGAGACAGCCAAAAAGTAAAATAGAATAAGTATCAAATTCAAGAACTCAGATGAAGACACTAAGAAGAGTGGAGACAGAAGGCATCATTGGAGATGATGAGACACAACCGGTGGGTTAGATGGCAAGTAGGGGCAGTAGAAAATGGTTCTCCGGTGTTCTGTATATGTACAGAATCTACTGGAACGTGGGTCAAGATCATCTGAAATCAGGTAGCTCTTTCTTACAAGGTAACTGTGGCTTTGCTGGGACCCCTTCAAGACTTACTTTTTTTTTTTTAATGTTTTTTATTTATTTATGAGAGAGAGACAGAGTGAGAAAGAGAGAGAGAGAAACAGCATGAGCAGGGAAGGGTCAGGGAGAGAGGGAGACAGAATCTGAAGCAGGCTCCAGGCTCTGAGCTGGCCGTCAGCACAGAACCCGATGCAGGGCTCGAACCCATGAACCGTGAGATCATGATGTGAGCCAAAGTCAGACGCTTAACAGACTAAACCACCCAGGTGCCCCCTACAAGACTTTCTTAAGCAACTGTAGTTGACTTGAGTAATAATGAGCTGAGCTAATGAGTGATAATTATCCAAAAGAAACCAAGTTTCAAGGGAACTGGGAAACATTTTACCAAAGTTGTTTTTATAGCCACAACATTCAATATGAAATTTTCTGTGTACTTTTTTTAATGTTTATTTATTTATTTTTGAAAGGTGGGGAAGGGGGTGGTAGGGAGAGACAGAGAAAGAGGGAAAGAGTGAATCTTAAGCAGAATCCATACTGTCAGTATGGAGCCCAACGCAGAGCTTGAACTCACGAATAATGAAATCATGACCTGAGAAGAAATCAAGAGTCAGATGCTTAACCTACTGAGCCACCCAGGTGCCCCCCCATGTATTTTTTAAAGTAGTACTTGAGTAATACAAATTGCATTCCTCCAAATCTACGAGTTACAGGATGAGGTAAGCAGGCCACAGAGAAGTGGGCAAAATAAGCTCTCTTGTTCATGTTTAACTCCACCACATTTATATATGAATATACATAGTAAATCAGCCCTATATTCTACAGATGATATTATATGAAGATAATGGTCTCTGCATATTCAACTTCTTAAAGATTCTTACAAGAACATAAAGATGTGATGGCATGCTTTTCTGGTAAAGACATACTTCAAAGAGGCACTATTTTCTGAGTATTTCTATTATACTAGGCACATCTCTTATATAGCCAACCTATTTAATTGAGGGGTTGTGAGCGAATCTGAAAAACTGCCTTAATTTTGAAAGACAGTTGATTAATTATTTATAATATATAAATTAAGGTACAATTAAATTAAGTATAATTTATATATAATGTATAATTGCATACAGATTATGTATATAATGTATGATTACATATAATATGTATGTATAGTAATGTATAATTTACATACAATAGACTGCACCCCTGTTAAGTGTACAATTTGAGGAGTTTTTGACCAATATGTTCACCTGTGAAACCAGCAAAACAGTTAAGATAGTCCAGAACATGTCCATCCATACAAAATTTCCTTGTGTCCCTTTGTAGTCAATTCTGTGCTCCACACATAGCCTTTAGGTATCGACTGGTTTGCCTTCAGTCACTACAGGTTAATTTACATTTTATAAATTGCATGTAAATGGCATCATACAGTGTATACTCTTTTGTGTCTAACTTGTTTCATTCAGCATAATGCCTTTATATCCATACATATTGCTATGTACATTGGTAGATTTTTTTTTTAAGTTTCTTTATTCTGCGAGAGAAAGAAAGCACAAGTGGGGAAGGGGCAGAGAGAGAGAATCCCAAGCAGGCTCTGTGCCATCAGTGCAGAGCCCCATGCAGGACTCAAACTCGTGAGATCATGACCTGAACTAAAATCAAGAGGCAGGTACTTAAGTGACAGAGCCACCCAGGTGCCCCACATCAGTAGATTTTTTTTTTTTTTTTTATTGCTGCATTGTATGAATATGCCATATTTTATCCATTTACCTGTTGATGGACATTTTGGTAGTTTCCATTTGGAAGCTATTATGAACAAAGCTGTATGAGCATTCACCTACAAGTCTTTATGTGGCCATAGGAGTTCTTTTCACTTAGGTAAATAGATAAAAGTGATAATGCTGGGTCTTATGATAGGCATATATTTAACTTTGTAAGGAGAAACCAAGCAGTTTTCCAAAGTGTTGTAAAATTTTATGCTTTGGCCAGCAGGGTACCAGGATTCTAGTTGCTAGATATCTTTGCCAACAGTCAATATTGCCAGTCTTTCCCATGTTAGCCATTCTAATGTGTATGTGGTGCTATCTCACTATGGTTTTAATCAGTATCCCCTAAGAAATTATGATGATGAACATCTTTTTATATACTCACTGCCTTATTGTGAGCTGTTTGTTCAAATCTTTTGTCCATTTTTCTCTTAATATTTAGTTGTGAGAGTTCCTTTCATATTTTAGAGAGGATATTTTTCAAATCTCTGTATGGAGAATATTTCCTCCCAGTCTGGGTCTTTTCTTTTTTTGTGTCTTTCAAAGAGCCTGGGTAGCTCAGTCAGTTTAGTGTCTTGACTCTCGATTTTGACTCAGGTCATAATCTCACAATTCATGAGATCAAGCCTCGTGTTGGGCTCCGCACTTGGAATTCTCTCTCTCTCAACATAAGTTAACTTTAAAAACATTGTGTCTTTTCAAGGAGTAACACTTTTTTAAATTTGGATTAATCCTAACTAAACATACCATATAATCAATGTATGAATTTTTTTTCTATGGTTCATACTTTTTGTGTTCTAAGACATCACCTATTAGAAAGTGACAAAGGTTTTTCTTCTGTTTCCCCCTATAAGTTTTATAATATCAGTGTTTATATCATATATATATGTGTGTGTATATATATATATCATATATGTCACATACACACACATATATATACGATCCATTTTAATTTTTATCGTTGGTATAAAGTAAAAAATCAAGGTTCACCTTTTTTATGGATTTCTAAATGCTCCTACACCATTACTGAAAAACTCTTTCTCCCATTTAAATTACCTTGAACCATCTTCCAAAAATCAATCATTGTTTTCTGGAATCTCTATTGAGTTATATAATCTATGCTTTCACCAATTCCACACTGTAGAGATTACCCTGGCTTCATAGTAAGTCTTGAAAACAGGTAGTGTAAATTCTTTTTCAAAATTTTAAGTTGTTTTGATTTTCATATATTTTTAGGATTAGCTTGTAAATTTTTCCCTCAAAAAGCCTACTGAAATTTTTATTAGAGTTGTATTTAAAAAAACTTCAATTTGTAGAGCTGACATTTTAACTACCTTGAGTCTCCATCCATAAACATTTATTTAGTTATTCTTTAGTTTCAGCAATGGATTGTAGTTTGTGTAAACAAGTATATTACCATATTTCTTAAATTTATGAATTAAGTATACAATGCATTTGGATGTTATTGAAGTGGAATTGTATTTTTTTTATTTCATTGTCCAACTTCTGTTGCTAGTATATGTAGATACTTGTGGCTTTTGTATACTCACCTCCCCTAATGCTATCCTGACAAATTTACTTATTAGTTCTGGTGCATATTTTTTGCATATTATTTCTTAGGACTTTCCAAATACATTATCAACTTTGGACCAAAGCACTTCGTCCTTTCAAATCTATATTTCTTTTACTCTTTGTCCTAACTGATTGAAATAGCTAGGATTTCCAATAAAACATTGAATATAAATAGTGAGAATGAACATCCTTTGTGTGTTCTCAGCCTTAGGGGGAACATTCAGTCTTTCACCACAGACTGTGATTTCCATGAAGGATTTTTCAACATACCCTTTACCACATAAGGAAGTCTTCTTTTCCTTGTTTGCTGAAAGTCTTAACAATGAAAGAGTATTGTCTTTTTATGTACTCAGAACTTATTTGCTAATATTTTTATTAAGGATTTTTGTGTCTTTGTTCATGAAGGTACTGGGTTGGTACCTTTCTTCTCTCTGTGTATTTGTCTGGTGTACTCTCAGAATAATATTGATCTTATAAAGTAGGTTGGAAAATATTCCTTCCTTCTTTATTTTCTGAAAGATTTTGTATAGGATTAGGATTTTTTTCTTCCGTAGATGTTTGATAGAATTTATCAGTAAGGTGTCTGGGCCTGGAGTTATCTTTGTGGGAAGACTTTTAGATACAAATTCAATTTTATTCATAGATGTAGAATTATTTAAATTTTCTGTCTCATCTCATGTTAACTTTGGCCAATTGTGTTAGTCAAGGAATTTGTGTATTTTATCTTAGCTATCACAATTATAACCATACAGTGTCCATCATATTCTTATGTCCTCTGAATGTTATAGGATCAGTAGTAACATTTTGGCTTTCTTAATACTAGTAGTTAGTGTTTTCTGTTGTTTTTTTTTTTAATCAGTTTATTAATTTTCTACTTCTATAGCAGATTGCCGCAAACTTAGTGGCTTAAACAATATAAGTTTATTACTTATGTATATCAAAAGTTATGTATATCAAAAGCCTGACAGATCTCACTGGGGTATTTTTGGCAAAATTCTATTCCTTGCAGTTGTAGACTGAGACCCCATTCTTTTGTTGGTATCAGCTGAGGGTCATTTTCATCTTCTAAAAGTAAATTATTGGCTTATGAAATCCTTCTATCTTTGAAGCTGGCCACAGTGGGTCAAGTCCTTTTCACACTTCAAATCTTCCTTCCATTTTCCATCTTGTTTCTGTAACCCAACTGAGGAAGTTTCTCCACTTGCAGAGCCCACATGATGGGCATTGGGCCCATCCAAATATTGTAGGATAATCTCCCCATTTCAAGGCTGTACCATTAATCACGTCTGCAAAGTTTTTCTCACAATCTGAGGTCACATATTTACAGGTTCCAGGGATTAGAGCGTATACATCTTTGGGAATCCAGTTTATTTCCTTCTATGCTAAAAGCATACATGATTAACTTTATCTTTTTTTTTCTTTTTCTAACATATGCCTTTAAATCTGTGCAATTTGCTTCAACCACCACATTAGCTATATTCCACAAATTTTAATTCATATTATTTTCATTATTATTCCATTTGGGATAATTTTAATTTATTTGTGATTGCTTCTTTTTCCCATGGTTTTTAAGAAGTGTGTTACTTAATTTTTAGATACTTTCACTTTTTCTACATATATTGTTTGTTGTTGCTGATTTCTATTTTAATTCCATTCTAGTCAGAGAACTTACTCAATAACTTCATAATTTTTAAATTTATGTCCCAATATATGGCTCACCTTGGTGAAAATTCTAAATATTCATAGAAAGAATATGTATTATGCAGTTTTTGGTGAAGTGTTCTATAACTTCCAGTGAGGTTGGTAATGTCCTTCTGACCTCATGTTTTCTTATTGATTTTTAATCTTTTTGTCTTATCAATTACTGAAAAGGTCTCCATCCATGATTGTAGATTTGTCTATTTTTCCTACTTAGTTTCTCTTAGATTTTGATCCATGTATTTTGAAGCTTTATTATTAGCTTTATTATTTTTTTATTAACTTTTCCTTTCTTCCCTTCTTTTGTGTTAATCAGATATTTCTGAAAATTTCATTTTAATTTATGTTTTGGTTTTCTATTTATATCTTTCTGAATTATTTTCTCATGATTTCTCAGAAATTAAAATATACATCCTAAAGTTAATTATAACATTCTAACAAAATATTTCCATTTACCTTATCTCTTCTGAGCTACTGTTATATAATTATATTTACATATATTATAACCTTACCAATAAATTATTTTTGGTTTTTGTTTGTATGGTTTGCTTGTTTTTAGCAGTTAATTTTTGGAGGGGGTTGTTTGTTTTGCCTTAAACAACCATTTCTCTTTTAAAGAAATTAAGGAAAGAAAATATGTTTATATAACCTGAACACCTTCCTTTGCATTATTTGTAATACAATTCTTATAATAAATTTTCTCAGTTTTTATTTATCAGAAATGTTTTAATTTCATTTTTATTTTTTAGGATAACTTTACTAAACATAGAATTTATTATTGACAGCTTCTTTTTTTCTTTTAGAAGTTTGTGTCATTTCAGTATCTTCTGGCTTCCATACTTTATTTGTAGAAGTCAATAATGCTATGAGTTCACCTATTATTCATGTGTATATTTTCTCTGGCTGAGTTCCAGATTTTATTTGTTATCTCTGGATATCAACAGTTTAACTACAATGTATTTAGGAATATTTTTTTTCTTTATTTTAATCCTGTTTGAAGTTTATTAACTTACTTGTATTTGAATTTAACAGTTCCTATCAAATTTGGGAAAGATTCTGCTATTTTTCATTCAAAAAAAATGTTTCCTGGTTACTTCTCTCTCTCTTCTGGGAATTCCAACTGATGTATAATAGCCCACCCAATATTCTGTCATAAACCTCTGAGACTCTATTTATTTTCCTTCAATCATTTTTTCTCTATTTTTCTAATTAGGTAATATGTATTGGTCAATTTTCAGGTTTGGTGATACCTTATTCTGCTATCTCCAATATACTATTAAGCCTATCTAGTTAATGTTTAAAGTTTATTGACTCAGTTGTCAAATTTCTTTTTTTCTATAGATTTATTTCTTTTTTGATGTTTCTTTTCACTCATTGACATCAAACTTTCTTTAATTATTTGAACATATTTGTAATCACTGCTTTAAAATTCTTATCTCCTAAATTCAACACCTGGGACCATTACTAATCAATTTATATTGATTGTCTTTGTTTCTATTTATGGGTCACACTTTCTGTATCTTTGCATGTCTAGTAATTTTTGGTTCTAAACTGGACATTAACGATAATACATTGTTGTGACGGTGGATTTTGTAATATTCTGAGAATTGTGTTCTTTTATTCCAATATTCAATTAATCTTCCTGAACATGAAATGCAGTGTTTATCTTCTCATGTAGTATGCAACTACTGATATCTCTATACTGCTCCTCTAAATTCCAAATGACTTTATTAGACTAACTTCTTGGAATTCTTCCCTGTGCCTGTGTAATCTGGCAATGAGGGGTTTGAGCCAAGATTTTATTCATATTTTGGGGCTCCCCTTTCTATAGCCTTTTTACCTCTAGGAATTTCCTTCTAAATCTAGCTTATGTGTCATATCCTTAGGATCTCACTTCTGACACTTCTGAGGTTCAGCCTTCTTCTGGCTATATGTCATGCAACTGGAAAATGTATTCAGCTTAAAAAGCAGCAAAATTATATAGTTTGCCCCATGCATCTTTTATCTTTCAAAAGTAGATTCCTCTCTGACATCTTCCTGCTTTGTTGCAGGCTCTAGAGAATTTCCCCTCACCATGCATAGTTTATCTATCAGCCAGACACTATGCATTTTTGGTTTCCTTTCTCTGCAATTATCTTGCTCACAGAAATTCATCTTTATGTTTTCAGGTGCTTTGCCAGCCCTAAATTCTGATTTCTGCAAACATTTGATAAGGCTTTGTTTTTCCACCACCATTTTCCTCTGTTGTAGCCATGAGATTTGGGAAATACTCTCAATTCTTACACTTTGTAATTATGTTTTTCTTTTTTTATTTTCAAGAATAAGTTCTTCACAGCTTTTGTACACTGGTGAATACATCTAGTATCTTGAAATTAATGGGTTTTTAAATGTTTTATCTGGGTTTTATCATTGTTATCTGTGGAAGGGTTGGCACAACCACTTAACTCCACTGTCATGACTGTAAGTTCCTTTTGTAGGCATAGGAATATATTTTCTCTATCTGATATGTCAGAGGGACTGTTTAAAAAGTAAGAAATAAACTAATGCAAAGAGGAAATTCTTTGACTTCTTTATATCTGCCAATTTAAACCTGCCCTGTGGTCATTACAATCTCTTATTAAATGGTTAGTACTTTCACGACTCACTCATTTTAAGAATTGAAAGGACTCAATTGAGTCCTTTTATAAAATTGAGTCCTTTCCATTTTATGAAAAGGCATATGAATGAACAACAGTCCATGAGATCTTTTTCTAGTTTAGAACAACTGACAAGATTCCAATCCACTAATCTAACAACTTCAAGGTCTCATTGTAGATGACTATGGGACTCCAATGATGATCATAAGTATGTTAGTGTCATATATAAGTTAGATGGTGAAATGATCAGTTGTCCATTCTTATTCTTCAACTTGGGCTTCAAACAGTGACTGTCAAATACCACTGAAAGAAACTGGGCAATCACAGTACCAATTGTTGGTTTTCTCCCCTCACCTCCTCAAAATGCTGTTTGCAGTGATAACAAGCAGTTATCAGTGAAAGGATATGCATTGGGGAGTAAGCAGTTCACCTGTGTTCATGAAGATAAGTATTAAATATCCTCACCATTGCACTTTTGGGTACTATTACATGTTATATTAGATCCCACTGCAAAAAAATATATGAAGTCCTCATTCCCAGTACCTCACCCTGTGACCTTAGTGGAAATAGAGTCATTGTGGTTGGAATCATAAAGGCTTAGAGATCATCCAGGCATAAGGTGAGCTCCTAATTTAGTATGACTGGTATGCTTAAGAAGATAGCCATGTGAAGACAGAGACACGTAGAGAGAACACCTTATGACAAGAAAGCCTCTGTTATAGTCATGCAACTACCAGCCAATGAACATCAAAGATTGCTAGCATACCACCAAAAGGTAGAAGGAGGCAAGGAAGGATTCACTTACAGATTTCAGAGGAAGATGGCCCTGCCAGCACCTTGATTTTGAACATCTAGCCTCCAGAACTGTGAGACAATACATTTCTGTTGTTTTAAGCCCCCCAATTTGTGATGCTTTTTTATGACAGCCCTAGGAAACCAATAAAGTTACCATTGCTAGATATATGATTTGCAAGTCTAAGTAAAAATAGTCATTTCATAAAGGTAGTCATTTTTCTTTTTTTAAATCTTTTTTTTTTTTTTTTAATGCTTACTTTTGAGAGGAGAGAGAAAAAGAGTGAGAGCAAGGGAGGGACAGAGAGACAGGGAGACACAGAACCCAAGGCAGGATCCAGGCTCTGAGCTGTCAGCACAGACTCCAAAACAAGGCTCAAATTCATGAATTATGAGATCATGACATGAGCCAAAGTCAGACATTTAACTGACTAAGCTACGCAAGTGCTGCTAGGTAGTCATTTTTCTAAGGAGAAGTCTTAAGAATAAAATCCTATGAAGGAGGGCATATGCCATAATCTATTAAATAGACATTTGATTGTTCTTGCTGCCCTTGATGCTTTTATTTATTTTTATTTTTTTTATTTTTTGTTTATTTATTTTGAGAGAGAGAGAGAGAGAGAGCATGTGAATAGGGGAGGGGCAGAGAGAGAGAGAGAGAGAGAGAATCCCAAGAAGCTTCTGTGCTGTTAGCACAGAGCCTGACACAGGGCTTGATCTCATGAGCTGTGAGATCAAGACCTGAGCCAAAATCGGGTTGGATCCTTAACCAACTGAACCACTCAGGCACCCCTGTTATTGAGGCTTTTAAAATGCAATTGTTATATGCCTATGTTTATCCATCATATTTATTATGCAACTCAAAGGGAATAATCATCAAATCATTGAAGGGAAATCTGAGACTCCTTATGCTAAATTCTTTGTCCAGAGTCATGTAGTAAGCTCCTGGAAGAGCTGGGAGAGGAAAAAGCATGTAATTTTTCACTCCCAGTTTATTCTCTAAACTGAGCCATTAAACATAAAATATGTGATATTTGACATTGATTTTTAACAATTAAAATTTTAGTATCTTAAAGAGAGTTTAAACTCTGACAAACCATGGATTAGAGCTTTTTTTTTTTTTTTCTCAAATACTATTATGAATTTTATAACAGTGCTGTTTTCTGTAAGATGGTCAAGGAAGACTTCTCTGGGAAAAGTACCAGATTCTAGAGTGTAATGAAAGAGGAAGTCATAGAATATCCAGGGAAATATCCAAGGGCAAAAGGAAGCAGCATATAAAATACCACTGTGGCAAGAACAAGCATGAAAGAATAAGCTATCAGCATGACTGGAGCAAAATCACAATGAGAATAATGGTAGAGAAGCAGAGGGATCATGTCCTGTGGGCAGAAGTTGACAAAAATTTTCTATAAAGAGTTAGATAGTGAACATTCTAGGCTTTGCCAGCCATAATGTGTATCTAGCCCCAACTCAGCTCTGCACTGTGGATGCATGAAAGGCAGCCATAAATAGTTTGTAAATGACTAAACATGGCTATGTTCCAATAAAACTTTATGAACTTTGAATTATGTAGTATGTTCACATGATGACCATTTAACAATCATCCTTAGCTCATGAACTGTACAAAGACAGTAGTTTCCCACCCCTACTGGCATTATAAGAAATGGTAAGGACTTCTGATAAAATTCTCTGTGTGAGAAGCACTCATCAGGAGGCTTTTGAACCACAGAGTGACTGGATTCGAATTGTATTTTTAAAGGATTGCTGTGGCTGCTCTGTGGAGAGTAAACTGCTGGGGGAAGACACATGACAGCAAGGAAAATAGTTAGATTCATCATGTAAGAGATGACGAGGCCAGGACCAGCATGTAAGTTTTGGACGTGGCAAGAAGGGGGCCTCCTTAGGACTTATTCAAAAGTAGATCTGAAAGATTTCTCTGATGATTTGGGAATGGTCTCCCTACCACAGACGTCAGTAGAGAAGGTGAAGAAGAGGAGGACCAAGATCCAGGGTCAGAATGTCCTACGTAGTATTAAAAAAATGGTCCAAGAGCTTTCATATTGGAAAGGAGACTTAATAGCTATCTCTTGAACACTCCCTATAGTTAGAATATTCAGGACTTTTCTGTGAACATGCCATGACTTTCCCCCACATCTCTCTGATTTGGGTAGGGAACTTACTGCCATACCCACTCTAAAAATGAAGCAACTGGACTTGGGGATTACAGAACTTGCTGAGAAGCATGCATTGGGTGCCTGGTGATATAATCCTATAGGTCCCATGTTCTCTGATCCGTTGACCCAGATCCTTTCTAATACACCAGCCTGCCTGCACCTCACCCAGATGGATGTAGATGTGCAAACAAGGCAAAAGCACTGAATTATCAATGTTTCAAGACAATTATTGGCGGAATTATTCAAGCTCTTGTTGTTGGCCTCTCATAGAGGGGGAAAACAACAATAGAAAAGTAATTTTCTTTTCCGCTTCCAGATCAATTTTTCAGGGTCGCATCATTATCTGGAAGAAACAAAGACTCAATTATATGACTTTTGAGGGCCTCGTTCTGAAGAACAGGTGTAATTCAATCTATTGGTGGAAAAAGAATGAAGAATCCATTGTACCATTCTTAAATATTTTGCCTCTAGCTCATATACTCAATAAACATTGTTCACATAGGTAATTTAAGGCTGGCAAAGAATGTTCCTGATTACTTCTTAGCAATTTGTTCAGACCTTGTCAGTATTTTTTAATCCATAGAAAGGCTTAACATTTAAGTAAAGAACCCCTAAACTCCCAATTTCAAGCAATTAAGAACAGGGAGTGCATTTTTATTCAAACAGGCAGATATTTTCTTCCTTTTCTTCTGTGGCATATCCCCCCTTTTAACCTGTTTGCTCTTTCTTTCATAGCGGTTGATAACAATTCCTTTTTCTTTTGTAACCCACTGCTTTGGAATCACGTTGGCAACTGGTTCCCCGACAGTTTGAGGCAGAGATTCCAAGGCAGAGAATTGGTTAGCAGAGTTCAGTAAGAAGCAATTGAAAAATAACTTGGGAAATTTTCTCAAATTCAGGAATGCTCTTGGCAAAATCCCATGATCTCATCTTGTTTCAGTATGGTGCCATTCATGTTTATAAAGAAAGATTGTTTTTTTTATCACCCTACAGCTCTACTTTCTGATCGAACTTTAATCAAACAGTCCTTTCCCACTGCCTCACCCCTCTCCATGTAGGTCACTTAGAGAAGATGTTGAGTCCCCATTAGTCAATAATGGCAGGGATTATTCAACGTTGGGGTTATTATCAAGAAGATACTTGAAAAGTAAGTGTGATGCTGATACCAAGGGCTAACTGAGTGCAAAAGCAGTCACTTATTACCAAGTTGAGAATGTTAACAGTGTTTTGATATCTATAAACATCTCCTCTGGGAAAAGGGGATTAGTTCCAGAAATCAGGAAGTGAGGTTATCAAAGTAATTAGTCCCATTTTTCTTGCATTCCAACATCAATATTTGAATGGGTATCTGTGCTCTTGTCCTACTACCAAATGTCTAAACCCTAAAGATTTTTACAGTAAGTAAAAGTTTGCATGAAATATGTTTGCTAACATGCAAGTGTTGGAAAGGAAAAGCATCAAATGCCCTAATAGATGACAACCTGCCTGATGGGAAAATATAAATGTATTACCCATCAGAGCATTCATGATTATAAAATATTTATGAAAATGAAAATCGTTGGATTTTTTCAATCACATTGTTTTTACTTTTTTTTTTTCCAGAGTTATGCTTTTCTATACTCCCTATATTCTTGCTTATGAAACTAGTAATCTGCCAACGTTGTCCCCACTTTGGTCTCTAATGCTCACGTTCTCTTAGACCATGGTAAAAGCCCAACATATGCCCCTACGTGTGTTCTTAGATAAGGATTTTAACTCTTCATCCTTTTGTATGCCCCATTTGGTCACACACACACACACACACACACACACACACACACACACAATATATATATATTCCTTTAGCATTATCTGGAATATTGTGAGGACAAATAATGCAATTGAAATTATTCCCATACACAATAAGGAGAAATTACAGAAACTTAGGTAATTTAAACAAATATATCATTTTTGTTTAATTTCCATAAGCCAACTGAAATATCTGCACAAATGCAGGAAATTGGAGAGAGAAGCATTTCTAATAGTTAGCCTTCATGCTATACTTGAAAAGGGAGAATTTATGCTATGAATCAAACCATAGGGTTGAAAACAATGGCCACTCCATAGTCTTAACTCAGCTCCCTTATTGAGCATTTCCATAGCATATACCATTATACTGAAGACAAAAAACCACAAATCTAACATATTTAAAAATAAGGATTGTTGATCAAGTCACTGTGCTACTTGGTATTTGCCCAATGGAGCTAAGAACTTAGGTCCACGTGAAAACCTGACACAATGTTTATACAGCTTTACTCATAATTGCCAAAACTTGGAAGCAACTAAGACACCCTTCAACAGGTGAGTTGATAAATAAACTATGGCACATGTCTTCTGCCCATTCAGATGGCAAACAGACACATGAAAAGCTGTTCAACATTGCTCCTCATCAGGGAAGTACAAATCAAAACCACACTTAGTTACCACTTCACAGAAATCAGAGTGGCTAACATGAACAACTCAAGAAACAACAGATGTTGGCAAGGATGTAGAGAAAGGAAACGCTCTTGCATTGTTGGTAGGAATGCAAACTCGTGCAGCCACTCTGGAAAACAGTGTGGAAGTTCTTCAAAAAATTAAAAATAGCACTACCTTATGACCTATGAATAGCACTACTAGGAATTTATCCAAATGATATAGAGTGCTGACTCATAGGGGCATATGTACTCCAGTGCTTATCATGGTGCTATCAATAAATGCTAAATTGTGAAAAGAGCCCAAATGTCCATCAACTGATGAATGTAAAGAAGATATGATGTATATATAATGGAATACTTCTCAATGATGTAAAAGAATGAAATCTTTCCATTTACAACAATGTGGATGGAACAGGAGGGTATAATGCTAAGAGAAATATGTCAGTCAGAAAAAGACAGATAGCATATATTTTCATTCATATGTGGAATTTCAGGAACTTAACAGAAGACAATGGGGGAAGGGAAGGAAAAAAGTAGTTACAAACAGAGAGGGAGGCAAACCATAAGAGACTCTTAAATACAAAGAACTAACTGAGAGTTGATGGGGGTGGGGAGTCACAGGGGTGAGGAAAATGGGTGATGAGCATTGAGGAGGGCACTTGTTGGGATGAGCACTGGGTGTTGTATGTAAGTGATGAATCACAGGAACCTATTCCTGAAGCCAAGAGTACACTGCATACACTGTATCTTAGCTAACTTGACAATATATTATATTTAAAAATAAAAAAATAAACTATGGTACATGAAAACAGTGTAATATTTTTCAACACTAAAAGAAATGAGCTATGAAGCCATGAAAAGAATAGACGAAACTTAAGTGCATATTCCTAAATGAAAGAGGCCAAACTGCAAAGGTTGCATACTGTACGATCCCAACTGTAGGACTTTCTGGAAAAGGCAAAACTATGGAGACAGTAGGAATATCAGTGGCTGCCAGCGGCTGGAGGGGAAGGATGAATAGGAAGAGGATTTCAAGGGCAGTGAAACTACTCTGCGTTGCTCTATAATGGCAGCTACATGCCATTATACGCTTGTCTAACCCCATGTAATATCCAACACCAAGAGTAAACCCCGATGTAAACTATGGACTTTGGGTGATGATGATGCATCAGTATGCATTCATCGTTTGTAACAAACATGCCATCTGGGGGAGGATACTGACAATGGGGGAGGCTGTGTGTTGGGGGGGCATTGCAGGGGTTATATGGGAAATTGTTGTTTCTTCCTTTCAACTTTTAGCGAACCTAAAACCACTCTAAAAAAATGAAGGCTTCTTTTTATAATTGGTTATTATAGATCAGGACAACTAAAATTGCAACTCTGTCTATCCTATATTGGTGCTGCCTTTGATTCAGAGAGTTTTTGTGTGACTGCTGTAATATAATGCGTGAGCCCCTAAATGTTTCATCTCTCTGGTCTGCCCAAGTCATATCCATAGCTAAGTAGGTAGAGAAAATGGAAATACCTGTTGGGTATTCAGACATCCAAAATTTTGGAGGTAATCTTTTCTTAATTGAAAACGTTGTCAATCACATTTGCATACCTTTACCCTGGCCTTCTTATCTTTTTGACTCAATCATTTTCTAGGCAGAAGATTATCATTATGTAATATTCCTAAAAATTAAATATGAGTAATAGTCCCATAGGCTGTCTTTGTATGGTCCATGAGGTAACAATGTCTTTAAGGGTTGTAAAACAAAACAAATAAACAAAAAAAACAAGAAAGAAAATGAAGGAAAGGAAGAAAGGAAGGAGGGAGGGAGGGAAGGAAGAGGAGAAAGAAAGAGAAATAGGAGGTAGAAACTGTGTGTAACCTTGCAACACTTAAAGTAGTTATAAACTGACTCTTAATAGAAAAAAAAATCGCCAACCCTTGAACTATAGGATTTACAATATTTTATTTTTTTTAAGTTTTTAATGTTTATTTTATTTTTTGAGAGAGAGACAGAGACAGAGTGCAAGCCAGGGAGGGGCAGAGAGAGAAAGGGAGACACAGAGCCCAAAGCAGGCTCCAGGCTCTGAGCTGTGAGCATAGAGCCCAATGCAGGGGTTGAACCCACAAACCATGAGATCATGACCTAGCTGAAGTCGGACATTCAACCGACAGAGCCACCCAGGCATCCCAGGATTTACAATATTTTAAACAGCATAACAGAATATTTACATTCTTCATATTATTTTAGTAAGAATATCAATAACTGCTCCCCAGGGAAAATAGATCCTTCACATAATGTGGCAGGTTATTTATTTCTGCCCTGACAATATCAGTAATACAATTTAATGCTACAGACAAGATTCCTTCAGAAGTTGTTTTCATCTTATGGGTGAGTCACTGCCAAACATCAATTAAAAATATCACTCAGATACAGGTTTCCATACGAGCAGTTTTCTTACACACCTTTCAAGGAGAAACACAGCCATCAGCTTTTCTGTCTTTTGTCTGATAGAAGATTATGTCCTGCAGCAGGTAAATTGCTTTTGTCAGCAGGTGAGCCAAGCCTTCGATGGGAAACTCTAGACCCTAGTGCCATTTGGTTCTTAATCACGTTATGGATTTTCACCCACTAAAAGAAGAAATCTGGCCAATGTGAGGCTACTTTGATTTATTGAAGCCTACCACTCGAGTTATACTTCTTCATTATAAACTACATTAACATTACACATTTTGTGCCTACTAGGATTCAACACTTCCCAGAAAATGCCCAATTCAGAATTTTTTTAATGTTTTTATTTGTGTCTGAGAGAGAGAGAGAAAGAGAGAAAGAGAGTGAGCAGGGGAAGGTCAGAGAGAGAGGGAGACACCAGAATCTGAAACAGGCTCCAGGCTCTGAGCTAGCTGTCCGCACAGAGACCAACGTGGGGCTCGAACCCACGAACCGTGAGATCATGACCTGAGCCGATGTCAGACGCCCAACCGACTGAGCCACCCAGGCACCACTAGAAAATGCACAATTTAGAAGGAAGGGTCTAATGTATATGTTTCTCTGTATAACAGCTGAGATGTTATTACTACATTTAATTTTAGATTAGGGAAAACCATCAGTTATAGAAGACAAAGACCTCTCTAAAATTGCCCAAATCCAAAACACTTATATAGTAATTAGAGAAAAATGATTTTTCCATTTTGTTTGGACTCACCATGAATACAGTCCATGAGAGAGAATTCTAAATAAATTATTAAATCTGCATGACCTAAGTGGCTGCCATTCAGGGACTGTGGCCATAAGAAGTCAGTAACTCATGAACACAATTGACCATGCCTTTCTTTAGCCCCAGACATTTCTGGAAACAGACCTCTATTATTTCTGGCTGGAACAATTTCAGCTTTAAAAGCATTCACAGCAAATTACTGGCAGCAACTGAATATTTTATCTGGTTTGGGAGCAGTAAAAGGGTAAAAGCACAAAGGACAGGTTAAAGTAATTGTTTTTGTTTGGTGTGGTTTGGTAAAACTGGAAGGAGTTCTTAGTCTTTCTTTTGTTCAAGCTCCCTGTCCTGTGACCCCTGCCCCTCTATGACCGCATTGGCAAAGCACTTGTGAAGCCCTGAATTTTTCTGTGACTTTCTTTATCTTTAAGCAAGGACACCTCTCACATTCTGAAATAGATGGAGAGGTAAGGAGATGCCCTCTCCTACTTTTCCCTCAGTCTTTATCTAGGTTATTTCTTTTTTTTTTAAATTTTTTTAAATGTTTTATTTATTTCTAGGAGAGAGAGAGACAGCATGAGCAGGGGAGGGTCAGAGAGAGAGGGAGACACCAAATCCAAAGCAGGCTCCAGGCTCCAAGCTAGCATCAGCACAGAGCCCGACATGGGGCTTGAACCCATGAACCGTGAGATCATGACCTGAGCCGAAGTCAGATGCTCAACTGACACAGCCAACCAGGCGCCCCTGTCTAGATTATTTCTAACTGCATAAATTTATGGTGGGAATGTATCATGATGACTTTACCAACTTGTCTGTAAATCTCACCACCATATAAGGCAAAGTCCTCTTGTTCTAAAGTGTGTTCTACTTGGAAGTTGTGATTAAGAACATGATATGTGAAACCAGACAGACCCTAGATTAAAGTTCTAGATCTTCCAGGGGACCTTGGGGAAGGTATTTATTATCTTCCAGCTTCAGTTTATTTACTTGGAAAACAGGGATATTAACACCTTCCTCAGTGACTCACTATGTGAAATAAATGATATAAGGTATGCAATCCTCTAATTTAATGGTTTCTTAATAAATTATTAACTAATTTACTTATTATTCACAATTTAACCCTGTATACCTTTTTCTGTGCAAAGAAAATATATCTATGCATTAAATATCTTAACCAAGCATTATCAAGTTTGACCTATAAGTTTACCCAGGTTCCAAAAGCTCACCTATTTCTGGTGCCTAGAATCTTTGTGGACTCTGGACCTTGCCTACTCTAACGAAATCTAGTTCCCAGCTTCTTCACTACTAAATAGTTCAATGGTGTTTAATCTATTTAGAAATAAAATTTTTCCAAATGAAATCATACATGTAATCCCCATATATAAAACAGTCAAAGGAGAACTCTCACTCTAGTTTCTATAGAAGTGGAGCCCAAAGCTTTATCTTCCAGGCCTCTGAACAATGTCTGAAGAACCCCAGACTCATTAACCCCTTAGGAAAACCACTAGCGGATCTCCCAGAACCTAGTTCAGTGTCCAGGTTACTGGAGAACCTGCTGTCCCATTGCGGAACTCCACTTCTGTCCCCACATACAGACACCTACAACCCAAGCTCTGTTAAACCAGCCTTTTGCTCCCTCAGTTTGAGGTCAAGTTAGAACCATTTTGGAATATAGTTTTTTGGAATCACTGGAGGTTTGGATGAGATATTCATATTTTAACGAGCTTCCCAAGTGGATAGACACACTTCCTCATTTCAGAATCACTGCTAAGGAGACAAAACACTCCTAATTCCTAACTCCCCAATTGAGGGAACAAACTCACTCTCTCACACAAGCATTTGAAGATAACTGTTTAACATCTGCTTTTAAAAAGGGGAATCAGAAAGAGTAACTAAAAATCTTTATATTTTATTTATTTTTATATGATTTTTTAAGTTTATTTATATTCAGAGAGAGAGAGAGAGAGACAGAGATGGCACAGGTTGGAGAGGGGCAGAGAAAGAGAGAGAGAGAGAGAGAGAGAATCCCAAGAGAATTTGTGCTGACAGTACAGAGCCTGACACAGAGCTCAGTCTCACAATTAATGAGATCATGACCTGAGCCAAAATCAAAATTTAGACACTTAACTGACTGAGCCACCCAGGCACCCCTAAAATCTGTATGTTTTGAAGAAAGCTCAAAGTGAAATAAGAGTCATCTACATTTCAGTCAATCATCCTTTTGAGAACTGTTTTCTAAATACTCCATTACTTATTTTTCATCTCAAACATAATTCATGTTTTTTGTGATTGTTGTTTACACTTTGATATTATTCATATGATAAGGAATCCTACTACTCAGTGTACTTTGAAAGGAAGAATATTTGAATGTGCTACTTTTCTCTGGGTCGTTATTCTCAGTTTAAACACCTGCCTCCTTAGAGAGTCCTCCCTTGACCACTGAATTCATAGTAGTGAACAAGTCATTCTCCTTGACATCAAACTTTTAATTTTCTCTATATCACTTTTTTCTATATATTTACACATTTATTTATTTATGAACTTAATTATTTATTTGCTGTTAATTATTTCCACTTATAGAATTTGCTCCATGAGCATAGGGACTTGGTCTTCCATCGAGGTCCTGGCCATTTTGGCTCGTAATAAATATTATTGAATGAAGAATGAATGAATACACTAGTTAAGGGAGCCCTTGCTTTGAACTACCATAAAGAGAATTATTCGGGGTGAAGAAAGTATGACAGAGGAAAAATTCTCTTGGCAACAGTGTAACTCCAGAGCTAAGGTAATCAGAGTCCCCATTTCCCCCTTTTGAGTTAGGCTAGTTTATTTTATTTTATTTTATTTTATTTTATTTTATTTTATTTTATTTTATATTTTATTGAGAGTGAAAGAAGGAGAGAGTGTAGAAAGGGAGAGAGAGAGAGAGCGAGAATGAGAGAGACTCTTGAGCAGGTCCATGCTCAGTGTGGAGCGCGATTCAGGGCTCATTCCCACAACCCTGGGATTATGCCCTGAGCTGAAACCAAGAGTCAAATGCTCAATGGACTGAGCCATCTAGGTGGCCCAAGTTGGGCCATTTTAGACTTGAAAATATCATCCAAGTCATAGACTGTCTGAAAGGAGTAGAAATTTAGCCAACACCTTTGCTGTTTGGCTTACATATGATACTATTGGAAAATCTGTAATTTGGGCAGCAAGACTTGGGAAAATGAGGGAGAAAGGAAACAAGATCATTCCTTTGTTTTCAGAGCCTGAGATTTTTGTGATGATTTTTTCCCTTTTTAATTGTTGACTCAATTCTGTAGGATGGGGTAAATCATGCAAATGTTATGCTTCATTTTCCTTCTAATAACTCAAAATAATTATTCACTGACAGAAACACAGGCTTAGCAGTATATGAAATAATACAGAATCAGGTCTCATTGCATATGTAGAAGGTCCAATTTAGGCAAAAGTTATTTCTGGCAGTGCATGAATCTGAATCCTCAATGGCCATGTTTTGGATGTTCTTAAACTTATTAATGTTAAGAATAATTTTCGTATCTTTTAAAGCAGATATAGGAGTTAGCATTATAGGATTCCTAGAAGTAGGTGAATGATATTAATTTGCACATATACTCACTGTCTCTGAAAAAGAATTGCAAGTGGTTTGCATAGTAAATGTCTATGAGGAGATGATTCCATTTTGGAAATGGTTGGTTATATTCAAACCTTTCATTGAATGGGGAAAAAATCCTGTTTAGGAGGATAATCATTTCAAAATATCCCAATGCATATTGTACTTTTTTAACATTATAAATTATTGCCAATACACTAAGCATATGAAGTGTATGTTATAATTAATGTTCAATGACATTTATAAAAACCACTCAATTTAAAATATGAAAAAAGTTGGTTAAAAAGCTGTAGTTCATAAAATTAATGCTCAACTAAATGTTAGTAGGTGTTGGGTCAAATCAATTTAAGGAACTCTGGGTTAAACAATGTTAAAAAGGTTACTATAGGACTTCATGCAAGCTTAAATATGCTAATGGGCATTGTGAATATTCAAGCTAAGTGTAAGTTTGCATGATTTACCAAATTCATACCAGAGACAACAGTGAGGTTTTTTTCTGTATTTTATGATGTTTTGACATCTTGGAAGGCCTTGCTAATCTTTGACAGACTACTCCTCCCTGGACTAGCTAATTTCTAAAGACAGTAAACTTCCCAGCTGCCTCAGCCTGTTTGGGCTGCTAGTAAACATACCGTAGACCAGGTGGTTTCTAATCAACATAAATTTATTGCTCATCATTCTGAAGTCTGGAAAATTCAAGATGAAGATGAGAATGGCCCTATTCTAGTGGGGACCTTATTCCAGGTTCATAGCTGGCAACTTCTCTGTGTCCTCGTGTCATAGAAGGGGAGAGAGATCTCTCTGGAGTCTCTTTTATAAGAACACTAATCCCATTCATATAGGCTCCAGTCACATCACCTAAGTCCCAAAGACCCCACTTCCTGGTATCATCACATTGGGGGTTAGGATTTCAACAGAGTAATTTGGGGGAAAAATCATTCAGACCTACCTGTTACCATGCCTTTCATATGCAAACATATCTATTGTCCACATTCCAGCTGCCTGATTTTTCTAATTCACACACCAGCCCAATATTTTCCCTGTTCCAGATCACCCTAGGGCCAGCTAGTGGACCACCAAGGACCACCTCTATAGCCTGGGAACTGCTGAAATTATTCAAACTCTCTGATCCTGGGGCGCCTGGGTGGCTCAGTTGGTTAAGCGTCCGACTTCGGCTCAGGTCATGATCTTGCAATCTGTGGGTTAGAGCCCCGCATCGGGCTCTGTGCTGACAGCTCAGAGCCTGGAGCCTGCTTCAGATCCTGCGTCTCCCTCTCTTTCTGCCCCTTCCCTGCTCATGCTCTGTCTCACTCTGTCTCTCAAAAATAAATAAAATGTTAAAAAATTTTTAATAAACAAACAACAACAACAAAAAAAACCTATCTGATCCTAAGACTGTACTGATGCTTATCCTGCCCTGCATCCTCCTTTCCCTGGAAAACACGATGAAGGCTCTGGACCATGCGTTCCTCTCCTGCCTCTTTACCAAACCCGTGCTTCCGCATGTAGCCCTGCATGACCTGGTGGGCCCTCTTCTCTCAGACACTCCCATGGTATTGACCTCTGTGTGTCATCACTCTGTCTCTGCAAAAGTTGAAATCTCACAGGTACAATCAGGATAAACAGAGTGTTAAACAGTTTCCTTTAACACCAGTAGAGTAAAAAGGAGCATAAACTTTGGAGTCAATGTGGGTTCAAAGCAGGCCCTGCTGCTTACTACCTAAAATATCATGAGTATCCTTCCCTAAGCATCCCCCCGCTCATCTGTAAGATGTAAAAGAAAGTAATAATCCCTCAGAAGGTACTCTGAAAATGGAATAAGACAGGATATTTAGGGCACAGTTTCTGATAAATCTAGGAGTCCAGTGTCTAAGTATATACATAAATTCAGTATGTAAATAGAGAAACGAACACACCAAAAAGTGATGAATGTTTCATATTCGTCATTTATCATCCTTGAGGTACAAAAAAAGTCATATTTATTTGTCCCTAAATAAAATCAACCAGTTTTTTAAAAGATAACTTTAAGATTGCTATCTGTGCCTTTGGCTTTGCTTAGCTTGGTAGTGGGATGTAACAGAAGCCAGTTCTTTTTAAGATCAATTTCATTTTTTTTATATATTCCATTAACTAGGCTAGTCTCCAGGCCTATGTTTGTTCACTGAAAGGAGGATCCCACAAATGGAACAAATTAAACAATTCGGAGTATTCTATAAAGGAAATATTTCCTCCTTAACTCTACAAGTTATAAAATTTTATCTCTTGAAAATGGCCTTCAGCTAATGTACTTGTGACCTTTCGGTGGGTTAGGGGATATAAACTGCACTCCGGTCTGTGTGCAACCAGCCAGCTTTCTACATTTTAATGATCAAAATTTATCTCAGCTTCCAACAAGTGAAGAATCTAAAAATGAAACATACCAAATAAAATATTGTCATGAACTGTTATAATGCCACTCTTAATTAGTACACCTAATAATTAGCTAGACAGGTGGTATATCTGGTGTTCTGGATATGGGTTTTATTTTAAAACCCTGCATTCCAAATCTGCCACAAGGAAAGGGGTATTTTCCAATGGAAATATGATCCCTATTGTTAAATTTTTCTTTTTAGATAGCTTCCTGGTAAGACTTTCAAGGCACCCTGTACTTTATATCTCTTTATGTACTCTTTCTGATGCTACAAGAAATTGCCCTCTAGGGACACTATGACATTTCACTGGGGCATTTGGGTAATAATTTTTATGTGGTCTGTTAAGGGGATTGGCTTCGCATAAGAGTTAACTCCTTACTCAGTCATTGATAATAGATTTAATTACATCGACTTCAATTTCTGAGCCTCATTGCCAAGATAAAATTCATGTTGTTACAGCATAATCTTTATTAAAATGTTAAAAGCAATGATGAATAATACCAAAGACCTGCATTTATAAGGTATGAATGTCCAGAGGTTACATGTATTCATTTCCTTGTTCAACAGATGCTCTTCTCTATAAGCAGTTCTACACATTTTTATTTCAGTATACCACATTAACCTTTTTCAATTTGGTTTACAGTGAGAGGCACCTGATATGTGCAAACTTTTAAGCTTGGGATATTGTTTTTCTTGAAAGCAAGTCTTTAGGTCACACTTGTGAGTGATCAGAGGGATACATATAGGCTGGCATCCACAAAGGCAACCAATGGATAATTCTCCTTAAGAAATGTGAGGAAAAAGTTGTAGTTCCTCACGCAGTGAGGGAAAATACATCTCTGTTCTATTTGTGGCACTGGCAGCTTTGTATTAACAATGTTCATGGTACACCCACCTCATGAGATATTATGAGGATGAATAAGACCATCTTTGCACAGTGCTTTCTGTTTATATAGCACCTCTTCCCAAAACACTCCCAGAAGTGCTGCAGCCATTGTCACCTGAAGGTTAGCGGTACCCACCCTGTCCATCTCAGAGCGAAGCATACAAGTGCAAAGCCAAATTTGAGAACCTCAGCATCATCACGATGAATATAAAGGTTATCTGTTTTAAAAAAATGAATAGATAAAATCTTAGGATTCCAGTGTGGAGAAATACCAGAGAGCAAGTGAAATCACCCACAGAATCATCAGTGTCTGTGATCAGAAACTTTCAGATTCTATACTTGGCAGTCATGTGAGGAAAGACACCATTTTAAAATGAGTTAATTGCATCCATTAGAGCATGGAGTAGAATTAGAATCATAGAAATGTAGAATAACAGCATCTGGAAATTGAAAAATCCTTATAACTTCTGCAGGATTATCCTCCTTATTCCCCTGGAAAGGTCAAAGAGACTCCAAGAGTGTGTTGAAGAGCTGGTGGTGAGGAATTGAGGGTCCTCATTCCCTTGCTGCTAAAGACAAAGAACTAAGAAGAAAACAATGAACAGATACTGTGAACACAGAAGCAAGGAGCCCAGACATTACCCTTTTCTCACAGATTAACTGAACACACATGTGCGCGCACACGCGCGCGCGCGCGCGCACACACACGCACACACACACACACACACACACTTAGGTACCGACCCCTCTGATGATCTTTCAATACAATGATTTACTTATTTATGATTCAGAGACAGCAACTGCTAACCATTGGAGCTCAAATGAGTCTTTCATAGTAAATAATGTTTTTTCTTCTATACAAAAGTAACTTACACATTTCACACAGTTGTGTATCATTTTCTTTATTTTTTTACTATCTTTATACTGTTGTATTTTTTCAATGGAATCTAGGTACACATCCATGGATTTTTTGTCCTGGTGTTCAGACATTAATTTAGGAAGCTGTTGCCAGAAGGTTAAAAGCAGAAAGATGCAACACTGATCTTCAGTCAGCTGAAGATCAGTAAACACCAAAAAGAGCAAAAAGGAATTATTACAAAGAACTCAAAGCAACAAGTTGATAAATAGATGAACTGTGTTTTTCTCTACTGTCTCCTTGCTCCCCCCAGTGTAAAATGAAGTTTCCTCTTCCATTGTGTATCTAGGGATGTTGTCATTGGACTAGAGAACGTACAAGCATTTTCCAGCTGGAGACATAAGGGTGCATCTGTTTCAGGAATAAGATGGTTTCTCCTATAGTTTCTGTAATGGCTATCAGAGGTCAACATATTGGGTGCTTATTCTTCCCAGACACCTCTTCTAGGTTTGCATTTTCAATTTCTTTTATTATCATTATGCATGGGTTGCCAGCATCTCACTCACAGCACAGATGTAATATCTAAATTATAGAAGAGCCAATTGATCATGTCAGGAGCCAGTGCCATGTAAAAGCTAGGTGGATACTTGTAGTCAAAATGTCCCTCTTTGTTCTCAGCTATTTAAAAAGCCAAACTCTAAGGTACCTGGGTGGCTCAGTAGGTTAAACTTCTGACTGTTGATTTTGGCTCAGGTCACAATCTCATGGCTTGTAAGTTCGAGCCCTGCATCGGGCTCTGCACTGATGTGTTTCCTCCCCACCCCCATCTCTCTCAAAAATAAATAAACCTTAATATATAATATACATTGGGGTGCCTGGGTGGCTCAGTCGGTTAAGTGTCCAACTTCGACTCAGGTCATGATCTCACGGTTTGTGGGTTCGAACCCCGTGTCGGGCTCTGTGCTGACAGCTAGCTCAGAGCCTAGAACCTGTTTCAGATTCTGTGTCTCCCTCTCTCTCTGACCCTCCCCTGCTCATGCTTTCTCTCTCTGTCTCTCTCTCTCTCTCAGAAATAAATAAAAAACATTTAAAAAAATTGAAATATATGTATATATATAAACAAAGTAAAAAACCAAACTGCACCCTGATCAGTTTGGTCTTTCATGGATTGGAGTAGTTCTGAAGGTTTGGGCATTAACCTCCAGAAATTTCAAATCAAACACACCACTGTACATTTGTTTGTGTTACTAACCTAGGGTGGTTTTTATACAGGCTTTTCATTATTTTTTAATGTGATTTTTTTTTTTTTAAATTTTTGAGAGAGAGAGAGAAAGACAGAGAGTGAGCGGACGGAGAGGCAGAGAGGGAGACAGAGAATATGAAGCAGGATCCACGCTCCAGGCTGTCAGCACAGAGCCCAACAAGGGGCTCAAACCCACGAACTGTGAGATCATGACCTGAGATGATGTTAGCCACTTAACCAACTGGGCCACTCAGGCACCCATGACTTCTGTAATCCTATCCTCCTGCTGGGGCACCTGGGGGGGCTCAGTCACTTAAGCATCTAACTCTTGATTTTGGCTCAGGTCATGATCTCATGGCTCCTGAGTTTGAGCCCCACGTTGGGCTTTGTGCTGATGGCATGGAGGTTGCTTGGGATTCTCTCTGTCTCCCTCTCTCTGTGCCCACCCCCTCTCTCTCAAAATAAATAAAATTTAAAGTTTAAAAAATCCCATTCTTCTACTGGAGATTCTGCTACTATATCTAGCCTCTGAAGAAAGGAATATGCTTTGGTTCTTTCCTTAACTTTGTCTCTTTTGTAACAAAACAAAACATTGCACTTTGGTGCATATTTGAGAAGATACTGAAATAACAATAGGCTATTTTTTATTACAATAGACTATTTAACTGGTAAATTATAATGGAATCACTTAGAAATTATATATTATATCCACATTTATGCCAAATTAATACATCATGATTAAAGGTGTTATAATGAATGCCAGATGAATTAGTAATGATGGTCTTTATGCATAACCCTTTATTACACATGAGTATATTTGTAGCAAATAATTCAACATAAGAATGAGAACTGGAAGTTAAATAAGTTGTATCTGTAAGACAAAGATTGCAAACTTTTATTTGTGGGCTTTTTAGGACTATATTTTTGATTAACAGTTTTTCAATGCATGGTATCTTTCATATAACAATGAAAGTCAGTATATTTTTAATGTAACTGATTTTTTGTTGTGGGTTTTTTTGGTTGGGTTTGTTTTTGTTTATTTTTTGGTGTTGAGCCATTTAACTGTTTAAGTTCTTGATATAGTGTGGATACTAACCCTTTATTGGATGTCATTTGCATTTGCAAATATCTTCTCCTATTCAGTACTCTTCTAGTTTGTTGATTATTTCCTTTCCTGTGCAGAAGCTTTTTATTTTAATATACTCCCAATGGTTTATTTTTTATTTTACCTCCCTTGCCTCAGGAGATATATCTAGAAAAATGCTGCTATGGACAATGCGAGAGACATCGTCTCTGCTGTCTTCTAGGATTTGTATGGTTTTAGATCTCACTTTTAGGTCCGTACTCCATTTTAAATTTATTTTTGGGTGTGATGAAAAAAGGTGATCCAGTTTCACTATTACATGTAGCTGTCCAGTTTTCCCAACACCATTTGTTGAAGAGACTGTCTTTTCCCATTGTGTATTCTTGCCTCCTTTGTCAAAGGGTAATTGACCAAGGTAATATCAATTTGAATAAGTAAAATAATACAGCTGTTAACCTAAGGAATGTACTTCATACCACATCTTTCAATTCTTCCTCTTCAAGATTTGGAAAAACCACATAAAAGAGAAGAAAAGGTCAAAGTCTCCTACAAAGGCATGGAGAACTTCCCTTCCTAGTATAAGTGGCAAAAGTGAATTCGGGAAGTGTGATGGTGACCAACTCAACTTCCAGACAAAGCTATGGAAGACCTGTCAAATCTTCACTTAACTATCAGGACACAGTTCTGGTATGCGCTCCAAACATTCAGCCTCATAAAACAGCTTCTAGAAGCTCCATAACACCTCACTGATGAGTAACTTGTTTCCAAACCAGTTTTTTCACCAAAAATCCACTTCACCTAACTCAGACTCTGGAGAATATGAATACTGAAGAATAATAATAATTCACCCTAATGAGAATGGCACCTCAGAGCTATAAAGCATCTTTCGTACAAACAATCCAGATATGTTACTCCTGTCAAATTCCTTATCCAGAGTGACAAATGGCCCTTGGATTTCAGAATTTTAATTTAGAACAGTCTAGGTATACTTATACAGAGAATCCTTGTCACTGATCATTTAAAATTTAGACACATTTTTCAATGTCAGCTTAGTCTAGAATTTATTGTCTTGACAGTGTCCATTAAATACTTTATTTTTTATGTTTCTTACTCATTTGTTAATTCACATTATTTAATGATTTCACTTAGGTCCCCCAAATATTCACATAATTCATTGAGTATACAGCACATATTAGAAATACCCTGTGTTTCATTGTTTTGGTTTTTATATAAACCAGTCAAGTAAAAATAACAATCTATTTGAAGATTATAATGGAAGAATGAGAGAGCAAACTTTTCTGTCAATTTTTTGGCAATGTTTGGGCTTTCAATATTTTGAGGAAATTTTATCATAAAGTAGTCCATGAATTGTTTGAGAGAGATTTGTGCTAACATGCTTGCTTTCTGTGGTTTGTCCTTAAAAACAAAGCATGAGGAGAGTTAGTAAAATGTCAGGATTTCAGGAGCAAAGTTGACAATTTCAATTAAATAACCTCATGAGCTCTAGAATCTCAGCAAAATAACTCTTTTTTCCATTCATCTTCCTTAACTTAAAAAATTTTAATCTACATGAGTATATCCCAGATTTGGGGGGAAGCCATGTATCTGTGTGTGTGTATGTATTTGTGTGTGTGTGTGTATACATATGTACATATACATGTATACACATACACATACACACACACACACACATATGGAACATTTCTCTTTGCAACTTTGGTATAGAGACTCAGATATCAGAAGGGACTGTAGAGTGTTTTATAACATTATTGAACTTTATAAACCTTTATTATCTGAAAAATCACATTTGATGATTCTCCCAGTAAAATTCTCTGGCATGGGTAATGTGAGCCTTTTGGCTTGCTTAATTACCAGAGAGTAGAATACATCAATTTTGACTAAATTGGGAACAATTTGGTTATTAAATTATATAGGGGGTGAGGGATAACTATAGTTGAAAATTTCAGTTTTAAGACCTTCAAAATTATCATAACCAGAAATCATTTTTCTCTATTATTACATGACATCTGCCAATTATTCTAACATGACTATTCTCTGGAAAATGTCCCTGTCTGCGCCAGAAATTTTCACTATGGTTATTCTTTTGAACTTCATTCAGCTGAGCATACTAATGGGTATTCACAGTGGACTCAAACTTGTCTTTGATGTATCTAGAGGGAAAATAAAAAACATTTTTAAAGACATATAAACTATAGTCTATCTGGCCAACAAGAGATTATATACACAATAAATTTGAAATTATACACACACACACACACACACACACACACACACACACTAATGTAAACACACACACACATACCCTATATAGAATACAAAAAAAGAAGAGGGGGAGGAAGAGAGGGTAGTAGGAATATGTGAGCAGGTTACAAATTAGTGCAAGGCTCTGGTCTGAAAATGGTCATCTCTCTCCTATCTCTGAATCCAGAGAGGTAAATAGGCCTGTCATCAGGTGGAAACCAAGAAACAGAAATTGACGCAAGTCGCCCAGGGGAATTAATAAAGAAAGGATACTTGGAAGTGAAAATAAGCTTTGATACAAATATATGTGTCTTAGGACCTGAGATGTTTCACCCCCAAAAAGTGACCTTCCAAACTGAAAATGAGAAGGTCACATAACAGTCTAGCAGTAGTCAGGCAGAGGATATGAAATTTTTGTAAAATTAGTCATTATTTGCTCCCCAGAGACTATTGTAAGAAAGTCAGTCCTATTTAAATGTCTGTAGAGGGGCGGGTTAAAGAAAACTTAAATCTCATCACAGTGAGAAAACCACTTGATTCCTCCTTCTCTGAGGCGTTTGTCTCCCAAGGTCAAGGTTAGAGGAACTTGCTTGGCAACGAGACTTCCCCAGCAGAGCTAACAAATGCTTCTAGGTACTTCAATCCGGCCCCTTTCACTAACATTACAATCTGTTCAATACATTTTATTCAGTATGTTTCAAAAACTTCATCCAGACACATTGAATAAATGCAGAATTTTCTTGCACAGAAATTATACTTGTTTGCATAGCATATCCATTCAAAAATATGAGTAAATGAGATTTCCAGCAGTGTCCACACTAGGAACAGTTTCAAATTCATTTGGTGTTCTTTTGCTCTTGCTCTTCAATATCTTCAGGAAGATAATCTCCATTCTAATCACACTTTTAAGTGGCTGACCTTGTCTTTCCCTAAATATGGGTGGTAACTGGATTCTATTTCTAAATTTAGGATTTTCTCAGCTGAGCTGCAAGAAATCCATTGCCCAAACTGTTTATGTTGATTTTCTTACTTTTGTGATGTTGAATCCTTATGGGATGTGGGTTCCTATTCTACTCTCTAAAACAAAAGTGTGTTTTACATTCACACACAAAACCAGTGTGAACTTTTGCTCAGTTAAATAGGTGGTTCAGTTAAGCCAGAATTTAAAAGTGATGAATTGGGTTGCCTGGGTGGCTCAGTCGGTGAAGCATCTTACACTTAATTTCGGCTCAGGTCATGACCTCGGGTTTGTGAGATTAAGCTCTGTGTTGGGCTCTGTGTTCACAGCAAGGAGCCTACTTGGGATTCACTTTCTCCCATTTTCTCTCTGCCCCTCCCCTGCTCACGTGCATGTTCTCTCAAAAAAATAAATAAATAAATAAATAAACTTGTTTTTAAAAAAGTGATGAACTAGCTGGGCTGCCCCATAACTACTCCATTCTTATTTAAGAAGTGCATATCCCTCTCTTGTCTCTTAATTCGTTGACCACTTCTCAAGTACATCTTAATATATTTATTTTTAAAGTTCTGTGGTATATAAGACTATCTGGTCATCTCTTCATAAACCTTACCAGAGGATCAGTTTCTCCTGGCCTGTTTCCTTTTTTTCCTTGGGTTTCTGTCCGACTCTCTCCTCCTCCTTTTCATACCCATTTCCTCTCACTTCCTCTGCCAGTCCATTCCCCACCCCTTCCGAGACAACTCACTTAATAATTTAGGATTTATTCTTTCCTTAATTCCTCCCCCAACTCTAGCTGGGGCTGGTTATTGGTGATGCCATTGTAAGAAAGCTTCATTAAGCACTTGATTGTACTTCTCCAGGAATCTCTGCAGCGCCTTATTTGTCCTCATTGACACAGAGCCACCCTCAGTTCACAGCTCCCTCATGTCTAAGATGGTTCCCAGGATCCTAATGCCAGTTCCACTGTCTTTCGTCCATCCTCCACACAACAGGCAGTGAGCTCTCTACACCAAATGATCAGTTTCTCACTAGTTTTTAAATCCTTTAAAAATCAGACCTCATTTAGGCATGCTAAAATTGTGCAGCCACTGTAAGGCAGCTTCTCAAAAAATTAAACATAGCATTACCGTATCATCCAGGAGTATACATCCAGGAGTATGTATCCAAAGGAAACAAGATCACCATCTCAAAGACATATATGGAATTTCCACATGAACTGCAGCCTTATTCTCTATAGCCCAAACCTGGAAGCAAGCAAAGTGGCCAGCAGCAGAAGAATGGCTAAACGCATTGTGGTCTGTACACACAATGGAATATTATTCCCCTTTAAAAAGGACAGAAATGATGGCACATGCTATGACATGGATAAATCTTGAGAACATTGCAGTAAGTGAAATAAGCCAATGACAAAAGAAAGGACAGATACTGTATGATTCCAATCATATGAGGAATCTAGATTGGTCAAGTTCATGGAGACACAGACTAGAACAGTGGTTGCCAGGGCCTAGCGTAATGGAAGAATGGAGAGTTATTTACTGAGGGTAGAGTTTTGCCTTCACAAGATGAAAGAATTCTGGAGTTGGATAATGGTGATGGTTTCACTATGGTGTGAATGTACTTAACGCCACTACACCGTGCACTCAAGAATGATCAAAATGGTAAATTGAGTGTTATGTATACTTTATAATAATAAAGTAAATCAAACCCCACTGCCTTTAGCAAAAGCCCAAATTCCTTACCAAGCTATAGGCTACTCTGTGCCCTCATTTCTCCAAGCCAAGCCCATGATGTCCTGCTGCCTAGAAAATGCCACTTTGCTAGCCTACCTCTGGGCTTTCCCTGATAATCCAGAGCAGAATACATATTGCTGTCTGTGGAGACCCATAGACCATTTACTATGGTAGAATCTCTGATAGGTTTATCCTAATATCTCCTCCAGGAAAGGATGGATCTCACAAGCACACAGCAATTTCTTTTTTCTCTGGCACAGAGCAAAAGATCCTTCATATACATTGAATTAATGAATGAATGTCAGTCTTATACTCTGTAGATCATTCTGTCAAAATTACCATATTCCCAGTTTGCTATTTTTTTCCTTTAAAGGGAAAGGGTAAAAAAGTAGCTACCATAAGATAAATGGAAAAGGATTTTGAAATATTGTAATTAATAGTGTTTCCCTTTAAAGGTGAATTGGGTTGTGTAAGCACTTTCTTTCCTAACATAATCTGGACATTTTCTTTTGGTACATTTTGTAAAATATTAAGAGTAAGTAGTCCAGCATCTTTGACCAGTCAAAGATTTCCCAGTCAAAGAAATGGGCATGCTGAGATACCACAGTACATTCCAAGTTCTCTTAATATTGGAGACAATCACTTTCCAATACCTCATCTTACTAGTAGGAAGATAAATGCATAGAAAAGATGATGGATTTCTTCCAATTATCGTAAAGAGAAAGCAATAGGTATATGATTGGGAGATTTGACAATTTCTTCTTTAGCTCATTATTTTACACACCTGTCAAACTTCCTCACTGTGATATTCTGCTGTAGGGTTGTTCTTGTAAACACCAAACCCATCAGTGAGGGTTTGTTGAGCATCTATGATATGTTCTGCCCTGTACTTGACCTTGGGGACAGAAGGGATGGATACATAAAACATGTAAAAGGCCTAGTACATGTTCTCAGAGTTTATCATCTAAACATTGCAATCACCATCACATACATCTATGAAAGGCATAACAAGATTAATATCAAGGCTTTTGATATCCCAGGCAAACATTATATGGATCTATCCACACAACAGAATATACAGATTCTAGCCAAATAATACAGAAACTCAAAGTATGGAGGATTAGGATAACAGTTGTTTGAATCATTTTAAGTTAATATTAGTCCACAAGCAGTCAAGGGTTGCACTCAAAATCTACCTTGCCCCATTTAAAGATGAATCTCTTTGTATAAATAGAAAGCAAAAACAGTTCATATCATATATGGAATAGTAGGTAACTATCAATCATGTTAGTAAATAGCTGTGTGGCTTTATAATCTGTTATCTCTTGAAAGGTAATTCTTAAAAGAAAAATTACCCTTTCTGTTCTGTACATCAAAACAGATAACTAGAGGGGTGCCTGGGTGGCTCAGTCGTTTAAGTGTCCAACTTCAGCTCAGGTCATGATCTCATGGTTCGTAGGTTCGAGCCTCATGTCGGGCTCTGTGCTGAGAGTCAGCTCAGATCTCTCTCTCTCTCAGAAATAAATTTTAAAGAGCATTTAATTTTTTTAAATGTAAGAAAAAAAGATAACTAGTATACAACTTAGGTTACTAAAGTAGATATTAGTAGATCTATTGAGGACCTCAAAGGTGCCTTGAAAACCATCCATGTTGTAATGCATGGTCCCAATATTTGAGTAGACAGAAGGGTCCACAGATGACCAGAATTTCTCCATTGAGCACCAACTGCTTTCTCCCCTTCCTTTAAGAAAGAAATCAAAATCTCTGACAGAAGAAATGGTTATCCATTGTTCTCTAGCAATACCATGATTAAAATGACTCTAAATGACATATTTTACTTAATGTTTAAAGCTACATGGACAATGAGAGAGACAGGCAGACAGACAGACTTGGGCATTTCCATTTGCTATGTTCTACAATGAGCCCTTCTGTCCCAACAGAGCAAACTCACTAGTTATTAGCTATTATACTTGATTCACTTTCTGAGGACTGTAGGCATTCTCTCCTGATATCCTTATGTTCTGGGGGAGAGGAGAAATAATGTAATTGAAATAAAAGTTTGTATTTCTACTTGGGTAGCTGATATTTCAACCATTTGGGAATATCCATTTGTCACTATTTTATTTTTTGGTCATTCTTTAAATAGTAACATTAAATGTTTATTATAATATAAAAAGTAACCTATGCATCACAGTAGTGAGCCTCACCCTGTGCTATTCACTTTACATCTATTGCTTCATTTAATCCTTGAAAAAACTCTATGAGGGTTTTGCCCACCTCATTTTACAGCTAAATAAACTGAGACCTAAAGAGGTTAAGTAATTTGACCATAGCTATACAGCTAGCAAACAGACAAGCTTGCAGGGAATTTAAACTAAACTCTATGCAACCTCAAATCCTGAGTTCTTATAAGCCACTTTCTTCTATGACAAATCAAATCATTTAATAAAGACTATTGAATGACTATTCTAGTTAAGTCTTTCACTGGATATTCCTCACATTTGATTACTTATTTCCATCTATACCTTTCCTCCTTTAGAAATGACCTTGATTTCTTCCCTATACTACAATAGTACTCTCCTAATAGGTTTTTTCCTCACTGTGTCCCTGAACTCCATAACTTGAGACCTTTGAGCTCTTCTGGTTGCTCTTAATACCATTTCAGGTTTCACCTAAACTTTGCCTTCCCAGAGCCTTAGAAAAAGACCTGGCACGTGGTGGGTGTCCTACAAATGTCTATTGGTGAATGCATGCATGGATAGATAGAGGGAAGAATGGATGAATACAAACATGAACAATGTATGATTCTTGCCCCCAAGAAGCTTACCAGGCAAAAGAAAAGAGAACATATAAACTTATTCCTATAACCCAAGATGGAAACTCAAGGCCTTTATGGTAAACAATACTGAAATCATCTCAGTGTGAATGCCGACTGTTCCCCTGCTTCTCTTGCTCTACAGGGTCTAGATGTGTAGTACCCCTAACTACAGCCGGAGTCCTGAGAGAAGTGTAAGAGGGAAGGAACGATGCCTGTGCCTTGGAATCAGGGGTCAGTGGCCAAGGGAAGCTGGTTGATGAGGGTACCAAGGAGACACCCTTGGGACACACCTACATTTATGAAGCAGAGAAAGAAAAGAATAGCAAAGGATGGAAAGCATCACAAAGGGACACAGAGAGAGAAATGGAGAGACACAAAGACAAAGAAAATAATCATTCAGTTCACCCAGAAATATTTACTGAGTTTGCACACCAGGCACTAGTCTTGGTGCTGAAAATAGCATTGAAAAAACAAACATGTCTGTGGGGTGCCTGGTTGGCTCAGTGGGTTGAACACCGGCTTTGGCTCAGGTCATAACCCCACGGTTGGTGAATTCGAGCCCATGTCGGGCTCTGTGCTAAGAACTTAGAGCCTGGAGCCTGCTTCAGATCCTGTGTTCCCCCTCTCTCCTTGTCCCTTCCCCTGCTCATGATCTCTCTCTTTCTCTTAAAAATAAATAAATATTAAAAAAAATTTAAATGTCTTTCCACTGAACTTACAGATCCTAGAAGAGAAAGGCACTAAGTAAGATTAAGTCAAATATATACATGTGAAATAGGTGCTACTGCTATAAAATAAAACAGGAATGGCAAAGATATCTGAAAGGCCTAGGATGAGGGCTTTCAGCTTCTCCAGAGGTGGTGGGGGAAGACCCTCTGAAACCTGACATAAGGAAGTCAGCCATGCCACTCCCTTGAAAAAGCATTCAGACAGAGGAAACTTATGATACGCATGAGGCTCCGAAGCAGGAATCTGCTTGGCAGGATCAAGAAGACAAAGCCAGTGTGGATAGATCAGAGTGAAGGATCATGTAATAAGGTGGGAGTGAGGCAGTGGTGCAAGCTATCAGAGGGACTGCCAGACAAGATGCTGTTGGAGGGTTTCTATCAGAGACTTGACCTGCTACCATTTAACATAATCTCGCTGGCTTTTCTGTTGAGAATTAAAAGATGAGGACCAAGTGCAGAAGCAGAGACAGAAGGCTATGGTGGTGATCCAGGCAAGGGAGAAGGTGGCACACATGTGGGTGGTGATGATGGAGGTGGTAAGAAGTGCTCAAATTCTTCACATATTTTGAGGGAAATCAAGGAAGGTTTGTTTATGAACCAGATGTAAATGGGGAGGAAAAGAGGGGATCAAGGAATGCTCAAAGTTTTTGACCTAAAGAAGTGGAAGATTGGGGGTACCATTAACTGAAATGGGAAAGCAGAGTTGTGGTACTGTCAGCAGCTCAGTGATGAGCAAGTTTGAAATGCCAGTGACTCATCTAAAGGCAGATTATGAGAAGACATTTTACAGCCCCAGCTTCAGGAGAACCAAGGGAAGCAACATTCATGAGATCAGGTGTCAAAAGTAAGGAGGTGGGAGGGGGACACCTGGATGGTTCAGGTGGCTGAGCATCTGATTTCAACTCAGATCATGATCTATTGATTTGTGAGTTTGAGCCCCACATTGGGCCCTCTGCTGTCAGCAAAGAGTCCGCTACAGATCCCGTATCCCCATCTCTCTCTGCACCTCCCCTATTGTGTTTTCTCTCTCAAAAATAAACATTAAAAAAAAAAAAAAAAAAAGTAAGGAGGTGAGTGGCCCGGCCAAAAACACAAATGGGCTAATAGTGGTAAGACTGGGCCAGATCTCTTGGGTTTGATCAAGAGAACTATTTGAGCTCATCTACTTGAGGCAGAGCTCTGACTGCCAGTGGTTGAGGAAAGAGTAAAAGGTGAGGAAGAAAGCATGAGATAAAGAAGACTGTGGTTGGGTAAAAGAGACTAGATAAATCTAGCACAGAATGCCTTCCAAGTTCATGATACAGCACCTTTTTGGCAAGGGTTATTTTGCAGACTGTAGTCAAACTTCACCTTCCTCTGCCCTCTTTTTCCTTATGGACCTGACAGCTAATACAGAGGCGCACTGATGGAAAACATCATGTAACAACAAGCCGTGCAAGTGAGAATGTTAAGCCCATGAAAAATTAGGAGGTAGGGATTTGCAGCTAAAATTTGATTAACTCATTTCATTAAATGGGACATTTACAAACAAAATAGTGTAACACAATTAATGGTCTCATTAAAATATTTACTCACAGATTAGGAAAGGACCACAGGGAGGCGGGAGACAGTTGGAGAAGAAGAAAGGGCAGTCCAAGCATGCGCTTTGGTATTTTTCTAGCCCTGCACCATTCTCCTTCAGTAAAATTCAAGGGGGGTGTGGGGGGGGAGGGAGTCAAAGGAAGGCTCCCTGCACCTTTACAACCATTAGTCCCATAGGGACAACTGGATCGCCCTCAAGCAGTCTACCAATAGGAGAGTAATTAAAATCATTTTTGTTTCTTTTAAAATATAAAACATCCAGAAGGAGGGTCAAAGTGGTACTTCAAACCTGTATATTTAGTGCTGTGATGAGTTTTCTTAGTAGTTTGGATTGGCAGTTTAAGTGGAGGCAATGGTGGGAAGGGAGGGAAAGAATGATAAGGTAGGTCTTTTAAAGACAAACAGGCTGTGATGACGCTGTGTGGAAAGCCGCATTCCTGAACCATTAATGGCAATACCAGGAACCAAGACGGAGGGCAAGAGACAGACATGTATGTAGGTAAAGTGAAGTCAGCACAATGTAGGCTCCATGAAACATAAGGTGAAATGCAACCTCATCATGTAAACCAGAACAGGGAAACAGCATCTCAGTTACATTGAGTCAGCGGAACTAAACCCTCTCCATTGAAGCTTCTTGACAATCTCAAGTCTCATTTGGACACTACATAGTATTGATGTGGCATTTTGGGGTAGAATCTAGTTTACTCTATTGTCCCAAGCATTTTTACCCTGTTGGCTTCATTTTTTATCATTTAATTAAACTTTAAATGGGTTAATTGATCTTTTTAATTGAGATTGTTATAGATTTGCATACAGTTTTGAAAAATAACAGAGAGATACCAGGTATACTTTATTCAGTTTCCCCTAAGGGTAACATCTTGCAAAACTATACTGCAGTATCACAATCAGTTTCTCTCATGTTGCCCTTCTGTATCCATACCCACTTCCCTCTGGCCCTTGCTTAACCCCAGACAACCATTAATCTGTTCTCCATTCTTATAATTTTGTCATTTCAAATCATTTTATATAAATGGAATCACACAGTATGTAACCTCGGATTACCTGAGGATTCCTCCAGGTTTTGCATTTATTAATAGTTTCTCCCTTTTTCTTGCTGAGTAGTATCTCATGCTACATACCACCCTGTACTACAGTTTAACCACTTACCCACCAGAAAATGTCTGCATGATTTCCAGGTTGGGGCTATTATGAACTGGTTTTTTGTGTGTGAATTTAGTTTTCATTTCTTTATTATAAATGTCCAGGAGTACAACTGTAGGCTTGTATGGTATTTATGCTTTGTTTTTTGTGGGTGTTTTGTGTATGTTTTATTGTTAGTATTTCTTTTATGAAACAGCTTAACTTTTCCAAATTGGCTGTACCATTTTGCATTCCCACCAGCAATATATGAGTAATCCATTTTCTTTCCCTCATTCTTTGCCAACATTTGATTTTGTCACTATTTTTTTTTTTAATTTCAAGTATTCTGATAGGTGTGTAGTGGTATCCCCTTGTGGTTTTAATTTGCATTTTCCTACCGGCTAATGATGGTAAACATCTTTTCATGTGGGTACTTGGCATCTGTATATCCTCTTCCATGAAATGTTTCCTCATGTTTTTGTCCACTTTAAAATGTTTGGATTTTTTATTTTCTTAAATACATTTCAGATATTCTCTCTTTGTTGAGTATGTGGTTTACAAAGATTTTCTCCCTCTCCATAGCTTGTCATTTCATCTTCTTAACATGTCTTTTATGAAACAAAATATTAAGTTTTGATTAACTCCAAACTATTAGTTTTTCCTTTTATGGATCATGCTTTTAATGTCAAATCTGAAGAATTCCTTTCCTAAAAAAATAATAAATCAAAAAAATTTTACGAAGAATTCTTTGCCCAGTCCTAGATCCTGATAATTTTCTCTTATATTTTTCTCTGAAAGTTTTACAGTTTTATGTAGTTATTGCATTTAAGCCTATGATCTATTTTGAGTTAATTTTTGTACAAGGTGTAAGACTTAGGTCAAAGTTTATTTTTTTGCCTATGCATGCCTGATTGTTCTACCATAATTTGTTGAGAAAGATTATCTTCCTTCCATTGAATGCTTTTGTATTTTTATCAAAGTCAATTGGGCAGATTTCTGTTGGTTTTATTTCTGGGTTATCTATTTTTATCCATTGATCATGTGTCTATTCTTCTACCAGTATCACTTAGTGTATGTAATAACCCTTATAATTGGTTAGATTGATTCCTCCCACTGAATTCCTTTTCAGAATTTTTTTTAGGTATTTAGGTATTTATTTAGATATTTAGGTTCCTTTACTTTTCCACATAGATTTTAGAATAATATTGCCTTATATAAAATATAAAACACTGTTTTTGATAGCAATTGCATTCAGCCTATATACCAACTTGGGTAGAATTGATGTCTTTACTGTGTTGCATCATCCAGTCCTTGAACATAGTATGTCTCTCTATTTAGGCCGTCCTTGAAATTCTTTCATCAGCATTGTGCAGGTTTCAGCATGAAGTCCTTGAGTGTTTTGTTAGGTCTGCAACTAAGTATTTGACATTTTGGGGATTTTTGTTTATTTGTTTTTTTTGTTTAACAATTACAAATGGCATTATATTTTTAACTTTTGATCCCCTGTGTTCATTTGTTTATATACATACTATTGATTTTTATATTTTTATCTTGTATCCTGCAACCTTCCTGAACTCCATTGTTCTAGGAATTTTCTATGTAGATAATCATGTCATTTGCAAATGGGATGCTTTTATTTCCTCCACTCTGACTTGTGTGTTCCTGTATTTCCTTTTCTTGCCTTAATGAACTAAAATCTCCAGCACTACTTTGAAGAATGGAGAGAAGACATCTTTGCCTTACTACTGACCTTTGGGGAAAATATTTACTATTTAATGATTAAGAATAGTGTATGCTGTAGAATCTTTTTAATGTCTTTGTCAAGTGAGGAAGTTGCCTCTATTCCTGTTTTTGTAAAGAGTTTTTATCAAAAATCATTGACAAATGATTTTTCTGTATCAGTTGGCATTTTATTTTTCTTCTTTTGTCTGCTAATATGGAAGATGACATTAATTGATTTTCAAATCCTGAATCAGATTTGCATCCCTGAAATGAATTCTACTTGGTCTTGGTGTATAATTCTTTCTATATATTGCTGAATTCCATTTCCTAATACCATATTAAGGATTTTTATGCCTGCATTCATGAGGTATATTGGTTTGCAGTTTTCTTTTTGTCAACTCCCTTTTGTCTGATTTTATGAAAAGAATTGGGAAGTGTTTTCTCCTGTTGTGTTTTTTGGATTTTTTTTTTTTTTAAGAGACTTGGTAGCATTAACATTAATCCTTTTTTCTTTAACATATTTGGCTTTGGGTTCCAGATTTCTCCAATGAAACTCTCTGGGCCTGGAGATTTCTCTTTCAAAAGTTGTAAAATTTTGTATTTCCTTCATAGTATAGGACTATTCAAACTATTTCATATGGGTGAGTTGTGCTCGTTTATGCTTTTTTGAGGAAGTGGTTCATTTCATCTAGCTCCTATAGATGTATAGGAGAGCCTGGGTGGCTCAGTAGGTTGAGCATCTGACTTCAGCTCAGGTCATGATCTCACAGTTCGTGGGTTTAAGCCCCATGTTGGGCTCTGTACTGACAGCTAGCTCAGAGCCTGGAGCCTGTTTCAGATTCAGTGTCTCCCTCTCTCTCTGACCCTCCTCTGCTCACGCTGTTTCTGTGTCTCAGAAAAAAAACATTAAAAAAAATTTTAAATATAGATGTATAAAATTGTTCATAGTATTTCCTTATAGCCTGTTTGCTATCTGCAGGTCTGAAGTGATGTTTCCTGTTTTGTTTCTGATATTGGCAATTTGCATACTTTTTTCTCCTTAACAGTTTTGTCACTTTTACTAATCTTTTTTTAAAGCTCTGCTTATTTTTATGATTCTGATTTCAATGTTTTCTGTTCTTTATCATTTTTTCCCCTTTCCTTGCTTTGATTTTATTTTGTTCTCCTAAACCTACATTTTTGATGTGAGAAGTTAGATTATTGATTTGAAACTTTTTCATCTTTTGTAATGTATTCATTTAGTACTATAAGTTACCCTCTCAGCAGGGCTTTATCTGTGTCTTACAAATTTTGATATACTGTATGTTAGTTATCATTCAGTTCAAACTTTTTAAATTTATTTTGAGACTTCTTCATGACCTATAGATTATTTAGAATTAGACTATTTAGTTTCAACATGTTTAGATATTTCTTGTTATCTTTTTTGAAATCGATTTTAGTTTGATTACATTGTGATTGGAAAACAAACTCTATATAATTTTGATTCTCTTAAATTTATCGAGATTCATTTTAGCAACAAGACATAGACCATCTTAATATATGTTCAAAGCACTTGACGTGTATTCTGTTGTTGTGGAATGTTCTATAAATGTCTGTTAGATACCTGTTGCTTGATGATTTTGTTGAGTTCTTCTATATTCTTGCTGATTTTCTAATTGTTCTATCACAGTCTTCTTATGTTTGTTTTATATATAATGTTCAGAGAATAGGAGGAATAAGTAAAGTCTATCTACTCTATCTTTCCAGAAGCAGAAGCCAGTATTTACTGTTTAAAAAAAAAACATTTTACTTACTACTCAGTTGTCTACCTCTTGCAACAGTAAAACCAAGGGGGAAAAAATCTGCCTCAGGCTATCCATTTCGGTAGGAAATCATCAGTTGTCTACCATTGAGTCTCATGCTTTCTCTCTCTCTCTCTCTCTTTTTTTTTTTTTTTTTTGCTTTTCACCGAACTCTTATCAAATCCTCAGGAGACTCACATGGAGTAAGTGCATTCAGTGTGTGTGTGTGTGTGTGTGTGTGTGTGTGTGTGTGTGTGTATCTGATGATTAATAATGTCAACTCATAATGAATATCCACAGCCAACAAATTTTACAGTGAGCGTGGGTCCCTAAAAGCCTAATCACATAATACCAAATACTCTTCAAATATTTGATGCTTTTCGAATAATACTAAAGTAGCTACCAGAAATCACTTGGTGGAGCTTGAATTCCAGAGACAACCATCATAATTATCCACTCATTCCCTACCCCACCCTAGTTCCCATTAAGAAAGAGAGGAGGCTGCAGAACTTGATGGAATTTAACCTTGGGGAGCACACGTTCTCATCTTGAATTCTCGAAGAATGCATGCATAATACACCTATCATTTACCACATCACTCCATGTTCTATTCTGATTAAAACTGTCTACCATCGTGGAGATCCAGATGAGGGATATAGATCAAATGATGGCAATATGGGGATGTTTGTGGTTTAATTCATAGGATTGACAAAAGAAATCTCAGTCCCCCACTTCAGCTGCTCTTGCCACAAGTTTCAAGGACTTCAAAAATATGTTAAAATGAGCCATTTCTTTCTTTCTTACCAGTAACCTGGCTACCATTATTTCCTGGTTCTTTAGCCCTGTAGGTCCAAAAACATGAAAGGCTGCATCTAAGTGTATATCATACTAATCTCCAGAAATACTTCAAGGGAACCACAATTTTAAGAAGCAAAATAACCACCAACTTTTCACTGAAATCACCACCAATTTTGCAAGCTTATTTGCTTTGTTTTGTTTTCCATCCAACAGCCCTGTGATATGTAAGGGAGTCACTTTGCCTGCACTCCAGTCCCACCCCCCATGGATCCCCACCCCTGTTGGGAAGGAGACCATGGAAACCATCTGGCAAAGTATACAAGCCAGACGGTGTGTGTTTTGCAGGACCCTTTACAATTGCCAAGATAAAAGAGAATAAGCAGCCCCTTCATCTTCCTAAATCAACCCCTCTCCCTGCAATAACACATTTTTAGTGTATGTTATTAAGAAACACAGGGTATTCCTGGTTATCATCTTTTGGCAAATCTAAACTCTGAGTATAAGTAAGATAACCCAAATAAAACAAGCTTGAGAAAACCAATAAACTTAGACCCAGGCCCCTTCTACACCTAATTGGAAAAATTATTCTGAGTCTCAAGAAGTCAGGTGCAAATGCCAAAAAAAAAAAAAAAAAAAAATACACGAAATATTAAGGATTAGGTCTGAGAGTTGGAAGTTCTCATAACTGCATAGTCCAGAGAATATGGTACAAATTAGCATAACCCCCACGTAGTTACCAAGTGAGTAGTGAGGAAGAAGAGATACAGAATTTCCAAATAAGTGCATCCCCAAACCTGCATTGAAAATTTATGGCAAACTGAGTTACTAGGGAAGAGAAGGATGTACAGTATCAACGTGGAATTTTTTCTGACAGTGTTTGAATTCAATTTTCTTCCATCCAAATGAAGGTTGACACTATGAAAGCACTTTGGGGAGAAAGGCAAAAGACAGAATATTTTTGAAAATTAGCAGATTCTAAGGGATCAGATATGCTCTTTATTTTGGGGATAGCATAGCAGAAGTTTGAATGAGTCAAGCTCTGTTCCAGGAATGCTGCTTAATTTAGTCTATAGCTTTCTGAATCAATACCAAACAGGTGATAAAATGAAATGGAAATAACTAGCTTCCCATAGCATTAACCTTTGGTTTTTGTGTTACATAAGGCATAGGGGAAAGAACACTTGCAAAAAAATAAAATAAAATAAAAATAAATAAGCCCAGAACAATTTGGGAATGTTACCTAAATCTTGCACTGGTCCACACTGGAACTCCTTAGAGGTGTCTGTGCTGTCTCACACAGACAAATCAAAAATCCATGTGCTTTGCAATAGGCAGCCAAATTGTGCATCCTGCCTCCAGCAGATAAGCCTTTACTGTTGTGCAGTGCTGTCTAGCAGGTAAAAGGAAAACCACTGACCCCACTGAGCAACTCGCAATACTACTTGAACATGAAAATACCAGATGGATTGAAAGTGACAGACCTAATAAGCAACTTCCAGAATCTGCATGAATCTAATTGCAGAAAATCCTTAGTGCAGCTGCTTCTATTTGCTTCCTCAAATCCTGAAGCCAAACAACCTAGATCAGAGAGCCTCGGCATGCTCTTGAGCCACGCCAGCCATCTATAATGCACTGTCAGGTTTATCTGAACCATTAGGAATTATTCAGGAAAACTTTCCAATATTCCACAGGAAGAAATGTCAGTTAGGGATAGTGGCTCAGTTTGGAGTTTTAATTCTTAGAGTTTCAATGCCTCTTTCACCCAGATTTCTCAAAAGGAAGAGAAGCATATTTTCAATTAATGAAATATTAATGATAACAAGTGCCTTCCTTAATACTTGTGATGATTAGCACCGAGTGCTGTGTGTAAGTGATGGATCACTGAATTCTACTCCTGAAGCCAATATTGCTCTGTATGTTAATCAACTAGAAATTAAATAAATATTTGAAAAGGAAAAAAAAAGAAAAAGAAAGCCAACAACTTCAGTAAGACCAATCCAAATATCATCATCATCATCATCATTATCAGCATCATCACCATCATCATCAAATGACTTGAATCCTAAGGTAACTACCTGGTTGGGTAAGCCTAGAATACTCTTCCACTGAGAAATAGGAAGTTCCTGAGAATTAGGCAGTCAAGGATTAGAGGTCTGTTTAGCTTTATTTTCTACTGTATTGCCAGCATGTTTGCTTTCCCTTTCATATATAACTTCAGGTATCAGAAGAATCAGGACATGGTTGTAGTGAGATTGAAAGGGATGGGTTCAGCCACTGTTGTTGGAGTAAACTGCTCTGATTCCATCATGTCTGCTTGTGACTTTCCACTACAGAAAAGTCCCAATCCTGTCCCAGTGGAATACCTTTACTTTGGAGAATACTCTCTGAGAGTCCTCGCCATTCCACTGTTTCAGCTTTGGTTCAGTCATGGAAAACTGGGGCAGTGACCACGGCAGTTCCACTGGACAAAACCTCCTTGATATCTATTCCTAGGGACTCAAAGCATGTTTTCTTCAGTTTCTTCATCAGCACATGCAGCAGTGAGCTTGGAGGTAGAAGGCACACCAGAGACTGTGTGTCGCTCTTGCTGATGAGCTTGACTGGCGTTATTTCTTCAACTGAGGTCTAGCATCTGCGTAGGCATCTCTCCATGAATAGGGGACAATCTGGCATCTGAACTTACTGTCCTTCCCTACACATGACACTGAAGGTGTACTCATCTGAGCCACAGATGCCTCAAGTATTAATTTATTAGATCTTTCTTGCTTGAGAGTTCATTTTAGTGAGGATCCTTCTTGATATATATTTAGTCATCATGTCTGCTTCCTCTTCTCAGACCTCTGAGTGCTATTATCCTGAACAAAAATTAGATATTTTCGCTGATGGGAAGTCATCCTTTAATTCTTGATTCAGAAAGTCAGTTGCTTCTAGCCCTTGTGCAACTATCTAGTAAACTAAGCCCTTAGCAGTACTTCTTTTAGGTTATGCCGAAAAACATAAGAATGAGGGGAACGAGAGAAATTACCAAATCTTTTAAAACTATTTTTACCTTGACGAAAAGTTTGTCTTCCCTGAGGTGATAGTTCATCAGTTTGTTTTATTTGTTCATTTCCCAAATACTTACCAGCACTGATGATGTGTCAGGCCATGTCCTTGTCACTGGGGATGGCAGCTGTGAACAAAATGAATATAATCCCCACCCTGTTGGAGCTTATGTTCTAATGACAGTGACACACAGAAAACAAATACGTAAATTATGAATTGTCAGGTACTGATATACATCATTTAAAAAAGTAAAGCAGTAGGGGAATGAGCAGTGGAATGACCATTGTAGATTGTGTCCAAAGAGGTGATATCGGGGCAGAGATGTGAATTTTTTTCTTAATGTTTTTATTTATTTCTGAGAGAGAAAGAGAGACAGCATGAGCAGGGGAGGGTCAGAGTGAGAGGGAGACACAGAGTCTGAAGCAGGCTCCAGCCTCTGAGCTGTCAGCACAGAGCCCGACACGGGGCTCAAACCCACGAACCATGAGATCATGACCTGAGCTGAAGTCGGACGTTTAACAGACTGAGCCACCCAGGCTCCCCGTGAGATGTGAATTTTAAAAAGTAAGCCATGCACAGAGCTGGGGTATGAGCCTTCCAGGTGAAAGAGCAAATGCAAAGGCTTGAAGAGAGAATGAGCAGTGGACATTCCCAGAGTAGAAAGGCCAGGGGCACTAAGGGGAGACAGTTAAGGGAGATGGAAAAGCTCAGAAAGGGGTGGGCAGCAGCAAATTTGGAAGCCCAGCAAACCTGTGTGGAAGGTTGGGTTGGGTTCTGTATGAGAGGGGAAGCAAAACAAGGGTTTTGAACCAGAGTATCATATGATTGGTTTTACTTTTTAAAAAGGCGTACACACACACACACACACACACACACACACACACACACTCACACTGGCTTGGACCCTGGTTCTATCATGAAACTTTAGATAAGTTATTTCAACCTTTCAATCTATCTGTGCTTCAAGTCCTTTATCTATCAAGCATGAATAATAACACTGTCACCTACCTCAAGGGTTGCTGTAAGAATAAAATGAGCAGGGGTGCCTGGCTGGCTCAGTCATTTAAGCATCCAACTCTTGGTTTCAGCCCAGATCATGATCCCATGGTCGTGGGATTAAGCCCTGCATCGAGCTCCATGCTGAGCGTGAAGCCTGCTTAAGTTTCTCTCTTTATCTCTTTCTCTCTTTTTCTCCCCCTCTGCCCTCCCCAACTTGCACTCTCTCTCTCTCAAAAAAAAAAAAAAAAAAAAAGAGAGAGAGAGAGAGAGAGAGAGAGAATCAAGTGAGTAGATATAAGTCAACCACTTAGAGCAGGCCCCAGCACACAGTAAGAACCATGCAAAGGTTTGCTATTATTATTTTCCTCATTGAGGCTAATATTTTGCACTCATAGTTTCTCTTTTCCAAAAAATTAAGATTTGGGGCTATAAGAAACATCTCTTTTTCTTCTGACTAGATTTTGTAGCACCAAAAATAAAAGTGCAGATGTTAGACTGTCCATAGATAGGTACTTGTTGAATTGAGTGATTGTAACCCCCAAAACACAGGGATATTGAAATGGGCAATATTCCTAAAGGACCATGGGAATCTGGCAAGTTTCCCTCAGTTTTCCTTCTGGTTATTTTTTTTTTTTTCCATTTAATTTTGAGTGAGAGTGCTAGCAGGAGAGGGCAGAGAAAGGGGGACAGAATATCTAAAGCCTACTTTGCATGGTCAGCACAGAGCCCACTGCGGGGCTCAAACTCAGGAACTGTGAGATCTTGACTTGAGCCAAAGTCTAATGTTCGACCAACTGAGCCATCCAGGCACCCTCATTTTTTAAAATAAATTAACAAGCAATTGTATGCAGGGTATAAGTGAAACAATCAGTTAAAGAAGTATCTGTGATCAAAGGACATCTCCTCCTCTATCCCGGTAGTAGGAACTCAGGAAACATTTGTGCCTCAGGATTTGGAATACCAGCCACCAACTGTCAATAGTCTCCTACCCCAACAACAGGAAAGAATGACCTCTCAACTACCAGCAAACATTTAACACAAGACCTTCCTTCTTCCAAAAGGTCCAGCGTAGGCAGACACCTCTGGGAACTCTTAGCAGGATCAATTAAAGATATTTTGGTTTCTGCTGTTCTGTAGTTCCTACTCTCCTGAAAAAACACAGCCATCTCTTTAGTTCCTTTTTTGAATTTCCTTTTGCACCAGAAGAGAGAAAGAGGAGCTATTAGTCTTAGTGGGTGGTCAGATCAACACTCTGGCCTCTATCTCGGGCTTAAAAGAAATCGTTTTCTGATGATTTTAGCATCCTACTTTATAAGAAGTTGCCTGTTGCCTAAGTTGAGGTCAAACAGTTCAGTGATTCATCTGACACAATGAAAAGAGTGTGAAGGTGGTTGTTTTCTGCAGCTACATAAGGTCATCTGGGAAACTCACTCTCTTATTTCCTGTTCTTTCTGAGTACGACACAATGACAATAATCAGTGTCTATTAAAAGATTTAAGTTAAGCATTAATAATAGACCAAATGCTGTGTACCTTAACAGTTCATTGGGCACTGTAGATTTTGGTCCCTTTTTGTTTTTCTCATGATTTTTCTGGCACACTTAAGGAAATTACATCATCCCATGGATTCTGGTAATCAAAGAATGGCAGATATCAGAACCAGACCGTCCTCACAACTGGACCTAATCTTCCTGATGTGTTCAAAGAGAAGCACTTCCTTGTTCTTGGCACAATCAGTTTATTAGGGTGAGAAGATTTCCCTCTTCTACTTTCAATTTCAAAGTTTTTTAAAGAGGAAGATGAAGACCATCAATCCACAAGAGCAAATACTTTTGTCCAATTAAGTGAAATCCTCCTTCATTCAGTATAAAGTGAGAGAGGGAAAAAAACAACATGGAACCAACCTCTCCAAATAAGAGTCGTACAAAAACCTCTATTTATCCTCCGGTTCCAGGATTGTTTTAGCAGAGCTACCTGCATATAATAGAAAGTTGTTCAAATTGCAGTAAAATAGCCAAGATGATAGTATCATTTAATCTAAAAGATATATTATGAACCTAAAGCGTAAAGCATGTGCATTCTTCCAAGACTTAATTTTGGAGAATACAAACATTCAGATTCCACTTTGTCACATACCCTGTCACCTTCTAAATTAGCTCCAAAGAAGGGGCAAAGGTAGTGTGTGTAAGCAAAGCCTGGGTTCTTTCCCTGAACAAAACCTAGAATCTGTATCTCTTCAGCAGACCTCCCACTTTCTATCACCTCCTCAAACGCCCTAAAGCCATCCACCCCTGATGGTTGCCATCTTGACAGGCTCATTCATATTCCTTGCCAACCACACAGAACCCCTAAGGGCTGTGGGAGATGTTATCTCCAGATCCTCAGGGGGTGTACGCAAATAAAAAAGTTCTTCATTTTAGATATTCTGGAATGAGAGATGGTAAAACTCAGTTTGGAATAATGGAAATGGAGTTTACAGAAAGAGTTCACTTGGGACCTCAGCTGTAGACGGATCCATCCATTGCACTGATTTGCAGTTGGTTGGGCAAGTACCTAACTGACCTACTGAGGGATGGTGAGCAACTGGATCAAACATACCTTTTGTTATGGATTAATAGTAGTTGGGGAGTTATGTTCAGCATGCTCCAGGGGAGGGGCAGGGGGAAAACAAATGATAGGGTTTCTGCTCCTCAGGAATGTGTTAGAACAGTAACACAAGAAGCAATGAGCACAAGACAGAGGAGGGGTAAGGGCTGGGAACTTGGTGGCTCAGAAAGCCTTCTGAGGACGGTGCCTTGAGTCCTGGCTGAGAGCAGAAGTCTAGTAGGAGCCCTGGAGAAAGGATGCGCTTGGGGATTCACCGTGTGGTAAGGACAGCAGCTAGAATGCGGCCAGTGGAGCCGCATAGGCAAGAGACCTGGTCTCTGGATCCCTTTCCAAAGACAACAAATAGCCAGACTGTTTAATCCACAGCTTAAACAGAGAACTAACAAATCCAGAACGTGAGTGCTAATTCCTAAAGCCGCCATTTCTTGTATCACCATTGGGTGTGATTCCGACTTGTGTTCCGAAATAAATCTCACCTTCTATTTCCTCATCAGCAAAGTCAGGATAACCTCCGAAAACCTGGCAAAGCACTGCTAATTAGCATTTATGACAAAGTAGAAGTTATATAACAGTTTATGTAAATGTGTTATAGCAGCAAGGACCAAAATGCTTTGCCTGTGGCATTTTGACTTGAAAGGAGATCTGAAAAACAAAAACTAAAACAGAGAGTCCCACCAAGTTTGAGGAAAGCTACTAAGGACAGAGGGTACTGAGTGCATGAAACACCCTCTGAGCTACTACAGAGACACTGAGCTCTACAGTGGCATCTGATCACGTTTTATAAACATATCAAGTTCTCACAATTGATTCGATATATGTTGTGTATCTGACACATATTAGCTGTGTAAACTCATGACATCACACAATTATAATATGTGCTGTTATAACCAGTCTGTTAATGCAGTGAGGCCTTCCAAATCTTCAGCAGCTTTGACTAAATATCATGCATTTGAACTGAATTCTCTGCTACTACTACACAGTCTTCCAACACTAATATCTAGTAGTTGGACATTTATATTAAATAATTAAGAGGAAAATAAACATTATTCAATCTGCTAAAAGAGAAATCAAGTGACCTTGAAGGGAGCAGAGGATCATTTGAATCCAAAGAAACTTTTATAGCCCCGTATCCCACTGTGCCTCACTAATACTCTATTATTATCACTGTGAACTTCACTTTAAACAAAGAAGAAAAGAAAAGTAGCACAGAGAGAATCCATGATGACTCAAGGTCACAGTGTTAGACAAGTTAAGTTGGAGAGATCTCTGGAGTCAGAAACACTCTCGTCACCTGTTTTCGTCACTTAGTAGCTCTGTGAACTTTGATCAGTCACTATTCTCGTTTTCTCCTCTGACGTGAGGACATGTCATATTTCATGAATTCTAAGAACATTTTTTTCTCACTGAACATCACTGAGATGCGAAAACATCTTAACTACCTATGCTGTAGCATATTTTTGTGGGCAGCACTTTTCTGTTTGTTTGATTGTTTATGTCTTAAAAAAATAGAAAAGAAGCCAGACATCTTAGATTTGATAAAAGGCAGTAATAACCAGTTCTTTTTAAAACTTTTTTTTAATGTTTATTTATTTTTGAGAGTGACAGAGACAGAGCACAAGCAGGGAAGGGACAGAGAGAGAGAGGGAGACGCAGAATCTGAAGCAGGCTCCAGGCTCTGAGCTGTCAGCACAGAGCCCGATGCAGAGCTCAGACTCATGAACTTTGAGATCATGACCTGAGCCCAAAGTCAGACGCTCAATCAACTAAGCCACCCAGCCACCCCAGTAATAACCAGTTCTGATAAGAATATGCAAGAGAAGCAAATGTGGCAAGTATATGTATGCAGTGTATTAAACTGGGGAAGTCACTCCAACCCAACAAACATATTCAGTGACTGGAATTTGCTAGGTGGATGAAAAACAATTTTTTTTAATTAACAAACAAAGCAAAGCAACTCCCATGTTGGTCTAGGACTCACATTTGGCATGCATGGCTGTTAGGTCTGAAACTGAAGACACCTGAAGACTGAAGACACCTGGCCGCGAGTGAGAAATAGGCATTGCATTGCTCGGTCAGTGCAAACAACACCATCAGAAGTTTCATGGAATATATCTGAAAAGTCTATTATTTAAGTCTGAATGCCATTGTAGCTTGTCATCTTGATATTTTTGACAGGTGCATGTGAGGATTTTGACACTAAGGAAGTTTCCAATATACTTTTACTATATAAAAAAATGTAAAATACATAAATGTGTTTCCAAATTGCTACTGTTTATTTTAAGAAATAAAACATTCATCATCTTAAAATTCTGTACTTCTGTACACTGATTGCTATGTGGTAAGGGTAAGAGTGGCAGCAAATTATAGTCAATTCTGCAGCACAGATAAACCGCAGCTGTTTTTAGCTCTGTTTCTGCAACATCCATAGTGGAATTCGGAATTTACTGAGAGCTGGCTTTTCTCATTTTACTGGCAAAGGAATTGCTGGCTTAATTACCCTCGGGGTCCTTTGTAAATTATGTCCATAGATCTGGAGAGAAAAGATGGCAGAAAATAAATATTCAGCAGCAAAAAAAAACGCAAACCTCACCTCTGCTATGTTTACGTTCTCTCCCCCGACTCTCCTGAAGTTTGGAGGGGGACAAGTCCCCTCCCTGGTCCTAGATAACTCATTTGTTCCCACACACCCTACGCATCTCCGGAAACTGTCTTCCAGGCTGGTGTCTTCATTCACCGCGATCATACGCACCCAGCCCTAGAAGGCCGTGTTTACCTCTTCATTCATTTACCGAGTGCCAACAGGTGCACCCTAGCTGGGGCCCCACAGTCTCATATTTGACTCTTCCTTACTGTTTAAGGCTAACACTGCTGGGACGGGTGCATGGAAACATTTATGCACAAATTAATTTTTCTCATGTGAAACCAAGGCCAGCAACACAGCAATATCTAACATGTATTGAGGGTTAACTCCATGCCATTTGTCCCAGCCAAGCCTCACAAGCACTGTGATCAAAGTAGTTAGACATTTTTGTTTTTGTTTTTGTTTTTTTTAATGTTTATTTTTTAAAGAGAGACAGGCAGAGAGAGAGGGAGAGGGAGAATCCCAAGTGAGCTCCTTGCTGTCAGCACAGATCCCAATGTGGGGCTCAACCTCACGAATTCATGAAGATCATGACCTGAGCTGAAGTCAGACCCTTAACCGTCTGAGCCACCCAGGTGCCCTGGAGGTCAGCATTCTTAATTCAGTGACTGAATTTTGCTGCAGCCTGAGGAGAATTGAATGGCGACACCGGGCTCCCAGGCCACGTGGAAATGGGCTTGAAGGAATAGGAGATGGAGCCTATTTCCAGCTAGACCCAGGCTGTTTTTACCCTCAAGCCCACCCTTTTAGCCACTTTACTCATTTGTGCCTTCCTGGTGTGAGGATTCTGGCCATGAAGGAGGAAAGGCAGGCATTGTAGTAAGAAAAATGGGAAGGCTGTCAAACTTTCATAATCCTGACCTTGGTCAGCTCGGCTCGAATAATAAGAAATATATTTTGACATATGACTCTCTCCTGGAGTTTAGGCTGACACTCAGAGCCTGTATTTTACATTTGAAGCCTAGATCCCTTAGTCAGGTGCATCGAAGGCCCCGGCAAGGGCTAATGTCAGATTGTCTCATGAAATTAGCCCAGTTTTAGAAAGCAGTTTTGATTGGCAGCATTAAAAAGACAGGTGAAGACGGTCGCCTCGAGGGCGTGGTCTCACCAAGTGCTGTAAGGCCGCTCTGCCTCTCCCAACAAGAGCTTTGAAGCCTTTCCGAAAGCAGTCCCACTCTGGCAATTATGTGGGAGAGGGCTGCACTTTGCACAGAGCTCACGATCCTGCTGAGGAATTACGCGGTTAATGTGCTAGAAAATCCTTTATAAAATGGCATTTCCTTTTCCGGCTTTCCAGCCACCCGCACCCGGGTTGTGCCAGTTTGTCACGTAAGTACAATGGCCTCACAGGGGCTCCTGCATTTCATTTCCATCGAAGACGTGGCAGAGTGTGTCATTACCACCCACAGTCTCCTTGAAGCCCACCCCGCCATCCAGACCCCCCCAGCCACCCTCGGCGTCTATCTACTTCATGTGACCGCCAAATCAGGGGCCTCTCAGGGGCACCCGGCCCACCTTCTCCCAACGCCCCACAAATGATGCGTTCCCGTGCTGTTGTATCTTATCTTTCTCTCTAATAGAAACCGTTGTGACCAGTTTTGAAACTGTGATTATCTTCCCAGGCCCATAGAATAGCCGTAAGACAAATAGGACATGTATGTGCATTACTTATACCAGACTGAAACTTCAATAAAGCAAAAATGCAATAAAAGGAGATTATATTTCCATGCCTTGGTCTGCTGCTGTGTGACCTCAGAGAAGTGACTTAACCTCTCTGGGCTCCTCATAGATATTGAGAGAGGATTATACTAGAGAATGTTTATGGGCCCTTTGACTATAGTGATTCTATAAATCCAAACACTACAGGAGTAGAAATTCTCTGTTATTATCTAGAGCTGCAAATAATTAACTAAAACTCAGAAAAAAATCTTAATTATATAGTAGGTAGTGATGCACAGCATCTGATAAAATGCAGTGTTTGTGCCCAATGTTGGCATGTGCTTTTATCTAGTGGACATTGTAAGGGATAGAGCATAACACAACTTGTAAGAGACAAACAGCTCCGTAACTCAGAAAAAGCCTCTTTTAAGGATCATCTTCTTGGTGACCCAAGCTCCAAGGATGCAGAAGAAGGTGGGTTGGTTGAGAGGCCGTTTTTGAAGAAAGGAAACTTCTCAGAGTTGTTGGGGAAGCATGTTGCTGGGAGCTGGGGACCTGAGGTGAGCCCAGCGGAGCTCTGCAAGCGGCCAAAACTTCATCAGGAGTTCAATCCAAAAAGAGGCAGAATGGGGATGAATAAGAGGCAAGTTTTGGAAAAAAATAGGTAGAATTTCAGGAAGTCAATCAAAGAATAAAACAATAGTAAATAGGATGGCCCGAGGCTCAATATGAGTAGTAAAATAAGGGCATCCTGGCATGGGTTTTTGGGTAGGCAGGCCCATCAGGAAGTTAGGAACAGAATTTAGCAAAACAGTAAGCTATTTAGCTATTTTGTGGGCAGGTCCTGTTTGTTCATGACCTATAGCATCTACTCATCTCTGGAAACAATTGTCTTTTAAAAGGTCAGGCTCAGGAAGTCCTATTAAAATAGAGATGCATGAATATTTTGGGTGAATCTAAACAAATTAGTATAACCTAATATTAGGCTACATCCAAAAAATAATTCAGATCCTGAGTGGTTGGATCGGAATTTTAATAAATGAAATGACCCACACCATTACTTTTGACAGTTTATGTTATGGTAGGTAAGATGCATCTGCATTATTATCATTTAGGATAGCATTAGAGACCCTTTGGAACTTCACAATCGACAGTTGATTTGACTTCTTAGTAGTAGAAAAGGAAGAGGAAATTAGTCCCGACATATGTATCCCACGAAAGCAAAGTGCTAAAAATGAAACAGTGCCTACAGTCTCCTGCCAGGTCCCATTCTTCTCAAGAAAACCTTCTTGTAGGTGAACAATTTCCGGTTGTTCCATTTATAAACACCACCTCCCAGATGCTCAGCTAGGCCAGACCACAAGGCCCATCACAGCTTCAAAGACTCATCAGAATCCCGAGTTGGACGAGCTAGGTTGTTTTCCCTTGTGTTTACCATGAAACCAGCAAACACTCAGTTCAAGAGATGCATGTGAAACAGGTGTGAGTTGCTGGCTTTGTTCCTCCAGAAGTGATCTTATGGGCCCACGGAAGGTAAGGGCTGCTTCTGTCTAGATAAGCGCAGACGCCCTGGCTGGTTAGTGTGTGTAAGAAGGTGAAGCAGAAGAGGGGCCACAATTCTCCTTATGCGCCCCCCCCCCCCCATCTTATAGCCAGCTGAGGAAATCTACACCACAGTTACTGACTTCTTGGTTCTACTTTTCACTTCACAACTGGGTCTACTAAATCTTCTGGTGCACTGGTGGGCAAAAAAATTGAGCCTGCTTCACAGTTTAAAAATGGCATGACAACATTAGGCTAGCCCCAACAATTTTGTAAGCATTTGTTTAAAGACCTAAAGAAAAATGTTTAAGTGTCTACCGGTGTTCACGGGAGCCAGAGAGGGCAAGAGGAGCAGGTATGCAAGCCCCTCTCCTACCTGATGCCTTGTCCAGCTTTCACTCAAGTCAACAAAGGCTACCACTGAATACCTTAGATTATTCACACCTTGACCTAACACCATGGCAAACTGTCCAGACTGCTGGGTCTGGTTGGGTCACCTTTCCGGAACACACTGGAATGTGTTACATTTTGTGCTAAGCACTAGATACCATACAGCCAAGTATTCCTATTCTCCAGTGCTTAAGAGTTTGTCCTCAAGCTCTCACCCAGCTAGTAATTCTATGGAAAGCAAAACCCATGCTGAGTTTTAAGCTGCCAGGATGAAATGACATGCAAAGGGAAAATGAGGGCACACTGCTAAAGGCAAGGGTAAGAGAATAGGGCATGTATAATATGGGAACAGCAGCCGGAAAGCCAAAGCACAATGTGAGATGCAACTAGCAAGAGAAACAAAGGGCAGCCAGACAATATTTCACAAATACATTAGGAACAAGACAAAGGAGAATGTAGACCCGCTAATTAGTAGGGAGGGAAAACAAATAGCAGATGCATCAGAAGGCTTGAGCTTTTAATACCTATTATGCTCTAAGCTTCACAAAAATGGCTAGCTATCATCAGAAGCTGAATATAAACCACAGTAATGAGCACATGGTGGGGGGAAAAGGAAGTTTAAATGGAAACCAAACAGATTAGTAACTACTTAGTCAAGCTAGATGGTTTCACATCAGGCCCTGACAAGAGGCATAGTGCTATGGTAACAAAACCAGCTTCAGAAATGCAAGTTCCTTTTAAAAATTCTGTTGAAGGAATGGGAATATCTCAGGTGACTGAGTCTGCGGCACATGCAGGGTTGGCACTGAGTGAGAGGAAAGAAGTGACTGGAAACCCGAGCATTGACCCTGGGAGAGGAGCACAGGTTTCCCTACCACAGGACAGTCAAGGTGAGTTAGAGATTGGGTCATTCGGCCCCAGACCAAGCACAGAAGGTAGGGAAACTCAACTGGCAGCGGGACTACTGGTGGACATGAGCTTGGGCCGAGGCCTTGGAAGTATCATATTTCAAAATAGAGCTGCCCTGTTTCCATAAAACTGTCAGGCACTTGACCAAAGAAGGCAAAGTGGGAGAGGCTGGGATGGACTCCTGCAGATGTGGTGTATCACAGGGGAGACAAAGACCCGAGAGGCTGAGTAAAGGTTCTGTGGTTTAGGTTTTCAAATTAATAATAGTTTGCATTACTAATTGCTGTGGTGCATTGTGCAAACTACTCTGTGCACATTTTTAATTTGATAATCTCATTAACCTGGTAAAATAGGTACAATTACTATCTACATTTTATAAACTTCCCTCAGCCTGAAACTCATTACGTAAAAGATCCAAAAAGGTAGAGCTAGAATGGGGTAAAAAGGGGGAAATTGCTGCATTTATCCATTTTTTGTTTGTTTGCTTTTTTTGTTTTGTTTTGTTTACCAAAGTAGAGTTGACACACAATGTTACATTAGTTTCAGGTGTACAACATAGATTTGACGAGTCTATACGTTACACGATGCTCATCACAAGTGTAGATACTCTCTGTCACCATACAATGCTACTACACTACCATCGAACTATATCCCCTGTGTTGTACCTTTTCTTTTCTCCCTGTGACTGACTTATTCCTACTATAACTGGAAGCCTGTGTCTCCCAGTCCCCTCCACTCATTTTGCCCATCTTCCACCCTCCTCCATGCTGGCAGCCATTGGTTTGTTCTCTGAATTTATGCATCCATTTCTGCTTTTTGTCTGTCTGTTTGCTCACCCTAGAATTCACAAAATCTATAGAACCCCTTTGATTTGTTAGCAAAGCACACAAAATTTAATTCTTTATATAATTTGTCATCTAAATGTAACTCCCAGGGTTATTCCACAATGTCCACACTAGTTTAAAAAAGAAAATCCATACGCAGATGTGTTATTTCAACAACAACAACAACAAATATGAGGCTCTGCATGCTTATCATACCCTTCTAACTCCCAGATAAGGAAGAAGGAATTAAGAGGGGTAACTGGGCAGTGATACTCCATTCTTGGTTGCAGTTAATGAAAGAGAATGGCCATAGCCCAGACAGGGTCTTGTAAGGTGGCAGCATCTTGGTGAGGTAACTTTTATCTGAGGCAAGGATGACAAAAATGAGTGAGTACCTCATATTTGCTCCACTCTTGACAAATACCGCTAAATAATCCCAACAACCTTTGGGCCCCAAGAGTCCTTCTCCGCACATAGGACAAGATTCTGTTTTTGCTAGAATGCTTTCAAGTATTCTGTGCAGTACTTCTTAGTATCAAGGTGTCTGGGGTGTCAGATTAACTGTGAGTAAGATGTTTGTTGAACATGGAGCCAGGAAGTAGAACTTCCTGGCTTGGGAAGTCCATTCAACAAACATTGGGAAATGTTGGGCTCAAACAGGCAAAATAGATCTCTTTTCCATATCTCTTCTCAATCTTGGACTTACCAATTTGAACTGTTAAGTTCATATAAATTGGGTATAGTATAAAGCATTTCCCAATATTGAGGATCCTTGGAACCATCTTCCCACAGAACATGTAACATCCTGTAGGGCACTCCACAGTCCTTACTTCTGAAAGGTCAAGAGCATATTTCTTTTAGGGAAACAAAGGTTATTATTAGTCATACTCAACATATTCTTCCTTAGATAACATTAGCACAATAGTCAGACCAAGATGGAGTTCAGGACAGAGCCAGGCAAACAGAAAAGATGCTGGATGTTGAGATCCTAAAGGCTGGAACTCTTTCAATCTCCCCTGCTGAGAGAATGGGTGGATTCTAGAGTCTGTGCAGAATGGGGCCTCCTTGTGGAAAGCCACATGAGTCTGGCTGTGGGAGAGGAGGCAGGGAGGAGCTGCCAGGCAACAGTGACCTGACAGACAAACACTGATAGTTCCACTTGTCAATTTTCCCTTTTCACATGCACCATGTAATTCCTTCAGCCCATTGAGTTATAATGCAATTTATTAGGTCACAACATTCTTCAGTAACGCTCCAGGCTCCACCCTACATATATCTTTCAAAGGATATCTGGGAACATTTGAAATACTTTAGCTGCATGCATTTAAGCCATTACTAAGAGTGGGTTAGTCTGAAGATGTCCATTTGCATCCACTGTACTTCAACTTTTATTGATTAGCAGTCAGAAGGTGACTCATCCCCAGAATCTGGAGGCATCATACTACAGTGCTGTGGATACTTAACTATATGTTGCTGGGGAGCTAGCGAAACCTTGTTAACTTAGTTTCAAACCAGCATAGGAGACCTCTTCAGCCTGTACCACCAAAGCTGCCATTTCCTGGAGTCAAAATAAGAAGTCCTTGCAGCTGAGCTAGGAACATGAGGCATCCACTCAACCTCCATGCAGCATTCATTCACTTACCAAATGTTCACTGAACACAATTCTTTATTATTAACACTGAGGTTTCAACAATAGAAAGAGACATAGCACAGTCCTGCCCTCCCAGAGCTAAATGTGCAGGTTCATTCTCCAGAGTGAGGCTATACAAGAGTGAGGGCAACAGCCCAGGAATCATCCACAGATTCCATTTAGTAAATGAGAGCCTTCGTACTTCAATCTGGTTGGTCACACAAGCCAAGAGCCTCTTACAGCTATGAATGGCACCATCCAGCTTCCAGTCCAAATCCTTCAGGCAGCAAAATTCTACAGAGCTGAAATTCTGTAGATAAATTGTATGCATTAATGATTAAGGCAGATTTAATTTAAACTTTGCACAATAGAAGTTGTAAGAGAGATTTGTAATCTATATGTTCCTATCTGGAAGGAAAGTCTTTCAATAAAGTCATCTGTAGACAGTTGGTACCTAATATAATAAGAAATGTAGAAAGATCAAAATATGGGGCGCCTGGGTGGCTCAGTCAGTTAAGCATCCGACTTCGGCTCAGGTCATGATCTCATGGTTTGTGGGTTTGAGCCCCGCGTCAGGCTCTGTGCTGACAGCTAGCTCAGAGCCTGGAGACTGTTTCAGATTCTGTGTCTCCCTCTCTCTCTGACCCTCCCCTGTTCTCTCTCTCTCTCTCTCTCTCTCTCTCAGAAATAAATAAAATCATTTAAAAAAATTAATAAATAAAATGGAAGGGCCAAGAAAGAATTAGAATGGCAAAGTATATGGGGGCCCTCAAGAAACATTTTGCTCTTGAGCTAAATATGTTTCAGAGGGCAAAGATCATGATAGAAGTTTCAAAAAGTATGTTCCTTCTGGGTGTCTCATGTATGTGAATACTTAACTCTAAAATAAAAATAATCTTCCCCTTAGAGATTTCAGAGATCTTGAGGCTGCAGTCACTTTCTGCTTAGTATGAACACAAGATGAACAAGCTCTTGAATAGATGCTCAACCATTTTTAACATGGGATTGAGATCCGGGGTCTGCGGCCATTTCTGCACCAATACCCCATGAGACTGCCCATCACACCAAAAGCAATCCCTGACCTTATCTTTAAGTGGTTTCGAAGGAGATTTTGCTTTCAGAAATAATGACTTAGGAGACAGTCATTAGAAGTGATGGTTAGAGATGAGAGAATTTCTCTCACTGAAACTTCCAGGATTGGGTACATGGCTTTTTAAAGAGATTTTGAGCTCTGTCGTTTATTTTCTATTATAACAGTATTCAAATGATGCCTTAGACTGTGTTTGAGGATGTGAGGACATGCTTTTGAGCTAATAAGCTACCTAGGTAGTTTTGAAACTTGGGATGAAAGTTTAGTTTTGTTTAGAAAAATAGGCTGTGTATTTCTTGGGGAGAGGGTCAGTATCTACTACTTATTTAGTGTCTGGATGCCTACCAATATCACTTGTGGACAGTGAATGTCATGTCTTTGTGTATGTCTGTGAGTGTGAATATGTGCATGTGTTTCTGATAAATCATTATTCTAGTCCTAATAATAGAGGGTTCTGAAATGGGGCTGTATTTCTAATTTCTCGTTTTTTTTTTTTTTTTTTTTTAAGCAAAGATGTTAAAGATCTGCCTACTGGACTTGTTAGGCTTTTAACCTGTTTATTAACCAAGTTTATACCCTTTTTTCTTCCAACTGTTACTGCAAAAGCATTATCAAATAAAAAATAATAGAGTATCACAAGTAATTCAATGCATAAAGGTTTCACTGAAGACCTCTTATCTGGAAACAAAACGTCAGATAAAGTTTTATAGAGAAACATTTCAGAAATGAGTAATATTGCAAAGGAGCGAATGGGACTGGTCTTCCTAGTGTCTGATGACTTCTTAGTAAGTTCCTTCTGTACACCTTTAATTATTGCTATTGGATAAGCTTCCCTCTACCATCATTATCTGCCACTTCGCTTAACTTTAGAGTGACTTCATACACAGCAGGCACATGTTTATCCGACTGCCTGCTGGACATTTCCATTTGGATGGCCCACAGACATCTCAGATGCCACAGACCTGCTCTGAGCTCATCCCCACCAACCCTACACTCTGCCACTTCCTATTCTTCTTTTGTTCAATAAGTGTTTGTTGAATAAATAAATGATTTATCTTAATAATTACTAAACAAATATCATATGGAAGGCAAGCGTTCATTTTTTGTATGATAAGGCAGATGGATGGATTCCTTTTAAATTGGATGGATCCTTTCTAAATAGGATTGGTTCAGCTATTTTTTTTTTCAGGAAATCAGAGGCTAGATAAGCACTGGGGACCTGGGCTTCTGGTTATCTGAGCAAACAAATGTATTCTAGGCTAGGACCAGACAAGGATATACTAAACTTTTACCACAGTTTATAAATCACCTGTGGCACTTTATTTTGGTCCAGTCAGGCAAAATGTTATGGCTTCATTACAAGCAAAGAAAGATCCAGATGTGTTCCTTTGCACATACGTATAAAAGGAGATCAAATTGGTTAATATTTGGTTGACCGTCTCCCAGTACTGCAGTACTCAGTGATGTCATATCCCAATGACAAATGTGAACCTGGCCTATTCAATTAGCCAAACTACAGGGCAGAATAATTTGTTAATGCATGATGCTGCTTTTAAAGATAATATATACCGTAGAATACATGGAATTTATTTGACTCTTCTATGTGACTCCAATTCTTGAGTTCTTCTAAATGATGCTTTTGTTTCTTTTATGAGTTTTTAACTTTTTGCCTGGCTGTGACTAGAACAGGTATTCTGGCTAATGCTCAGCAATTGAATAACCAATTATTGCATCCAGTGGTTGACATTGGTTCTTTACAGGAAGAACCATAGCTTTTACAGGAAGAAAAATAGCTTTTCTGGGGTTTTGACCCCTCAGGACTAAGTGCATGGACAAGGCCATTCTATCATGAAGGAATCACTCTGAAGATTCCTAAGTATTCATACTTATTTGACTTGACTCTATACTCCTTATTCAAGAAAAGTTCCTATCAGGAAAGCCAGAAAATTGACTCTAAGACCTATATACAGAACTTATTCAGTGCCCAGTTCAAGTACTTACCCAAGATCACACAGCTAATAGAGGGTCCCAAATTAGAGCCCAGGTGTCCTCATGCTCATCATGCAATATTGCTAACCAACCCACCTCACTGCATTTGATTTCAGTTCATAGGTGCTTGAATTTTCACAACTTGAGATATATCCTTTTTATTTTGTTTTGGTCACAAAGCAAATGCACCAGGAAGAGGTAAGCAAACTCACCAAACCCTCTGGGAGATGATACTATGATGGAAGACATAATGGACAAAAGGCACAGATCCCCTGGAGGACAAAAACAAGACAGGTGTGAAAGCTTAGAAAGGTGACCCTGCGACAGCAGACACCTTTGGCCTTCCTTACTATCACGTGAGCAGCTAGTTGACATTAGCATTTAAAATTAATGTGGGAGGTTTCCTGTGAAATAAATAATAACTACATAACAAGAGGGAAGTCTCAAGCTTAGATAATTCACTATTGAAACCCTAAAACTGAATGTGCTAATCTACTCCTTCTAAATTAACGGGAGACTTTGGGGACAAGGAATCTCATCGTATATACAGAGTCCATCAGCAGTGCTGGTTGTGTCAGTGCTGAAGTGATGTTCAGCCCATACTCATGATCCATTCCCTTTATTTACTGAGTGGTGATAATTACTATGGTGTCACATTCTTGAAAAGACTTACTTGTGCTATTACATGTGGCAATATCTGTTTAAGATTCTTTATCATCAAACAAATGAAACAAAAATGCAGATAATTCATTCATGACTCAGTGGTAAGGGAGGGACTTAAATAAAGAGGTGTATTTTGATCTTAAAAGGAGGATTTTGTCCTTTAAAACTTTACTATTGTCATTATTATTAGTTTTATGTTGACACTAGTATTTAGCCAGGACTATCTATCATAGCACAGCAGAGAACGGTAATTGAATGGAGAATTGATTTTTATTGCGTCTAATAAAAAGCAACTATTATTATTATTACAAATTGCCCATAATTACAATTGTCTGGAGAATGTCTTATCAGCCCGAATGGGGTAGAAAGAAGCTAGGTGTACAATAGCACTTCTTCGGCTATGAGTTAAACATGTATGTTCATTAAAGGCAATGCAAATCAGCATTCTAGCAAATTCAGTCCATTTCACCCTCCTGGACAGAGTCTAATGCTGCTGCTGAGTGATATTTAGTAGACCTGCCATTTATTTCTACCCTGTCACATTCTGAGATGCATGTGCAGAGGGGCTGATGTGTTCTTTTTAGTGAGTGGAGATTGTCTCAGCCTTCCCCATCAGAGCTTGGTTCGTAAAATATTAAGCACCTATCATGCTCTTTTTGTACACCAGTCTTAAAGATTAGTAAAGTATTTGCTAGCCACATTTTGGAGACCATTTGCATTTATGAATGTTTCTTCCAGCCACCTTCATACCTGGTTCTTTGGTGGATAGCTAAAGTAAATGAAATCTACACCTGCCTCAGTCAGAACACTAAAGAATTTTTTTGCAAGCGCAACAGAGGCACTCTATTCAGGGGTCTTCCTCATCAGCTCTGAATGAAGTCAAGGCAGTACTAACATTTCTAGGGTGTGGCTTAGCACGTATTTTTATTCTCAAGACAATATCCAAGCTTTGGAGGAGCTAAACAATTTCTAGAGCTGCTTTGTGTTCTTAATAGGAAATGAGAAGGGTGTTTACTTCTTTTTCCTATGTATCATCCTCCTCTGACACCCATGCACAAATACTCACCGACAATCCAGGGGGAACTCTTTTTTTGGGTGTCTGTAGCCCTCCCTGCCCTTCAGGTTGAAAAATCAGGAAAGGTTAGGAGAGATAGAAGGGAGACCCTTCTCAGTTGCTGTACAACTATCATTGATACCTGGTTACCTATAAAGTTGTTTGAAAACAGTGAGTGCAGAGATGGACAGGGTATATTGAATGAAGAAAGGTTTCTGAAGCAATGAATAAATACAGCATGCCATTCACTAATTCTTATTAAAAACTATTTTCAGGGTTGAATTGGTACTGTTCTTTTATCCCAGATACAGAATAGAATTGTCTCTTTAATGTCGCTGTCTTCAAATTACATAGGAGTAAACTAGAGGGTAGACCTACACCTGCAGCTGATGATTGCTCATAGTATTTATAATGCAAAATAGCTAATTAAGATCATGGTCAAGTGGTAGTTTTCTGCTGATGTTAGCACAGAAAATCATGGCTGTGTCTCTATGTGCTTTTACCCTGTACAGTATCCGTAAGCTAAAACCCAATGGTTAATTCAATACCAGATCTTTCAAAAATAAGCCACATCTTCTAAAGAAATGCATTTGGCTTGGCATTCACCTCTGATTATCCATGATCTCCCTGTAAATTGGTATTCTTTTAAGCCACAGTCTCCCAAGGTCTCTCAAAGTTGGACGTGAGAACCACATACATCAGAAACCACTAGGGACATGTTTTAAGATACAGATTCCTTGACCTCACCCTAGACCTACTGGGTTAATTTCCAGGAATCTGCATTTTAGTAGTGTCCCCAGTGGTTCTGATGGGTGCTGTTTTCAAGAATCACTTTCTAAAACAAAGTAGGATAATTGAGCAAAGTCTTGTGGTGTCTTTATGATGATGATATAAGCAACAAAAAGAGTCCTGTGAAAGGGAAATACTGTTTACCAAGATCTGAAACTTGACCACATACCCTAGATCCTGACCTCAGATCCTATTCTGAATCATTATTTCTGGTACTTGTTAGGCAGTTCTGGATTCAGGCATGGACAGAGCCATTCCTGAATCTTTCACACTGAGCCAGCTCTGCCCAGTCAATGGGACACTAGGCAGCATACTCTTCACATAGGGCTGAGATGTGATTCCCCATGAATTCTGCAGGATATGCCTAGCATTTAAGTCTCCTATGTTCAATTTCTCTTCTCAATTCTTTTTTTTTTTAATAAATTTTGAATCAGAATTAAGCAGCTAAGTTTCCTTTAAGACTTTGTTTAACGAGAAATTCACCACTTGTAGAAAGAACACAATTTATCAACTGTGATGAGAGTTAGCACCCTTTGGTCCTGTGGGCAGCCAGGAATACCTAGTGTTCTCAGAATCCCCCAGTAGGATAAGGTGTCCCAGCCACTCCTGTGGTAGTGCAGTTGCATTAAAGCTAGAGATGTAGCCATTACCCTGTGAGGAAAGCATGCAACCGGGGAGTTGACTAAGTCTTTGGACATCTTAGCTGAAGATGGCTAAGAAAAAAGAAGGAACATAATATTTTAAGTCTTAGGTATTCAAATAACCAATACAGTAAAAGTGACTCAACTTCCTCAAATGACAGGCAAGCAACATCTTTTCAACCCTTACTGTCACTGCTGGGGTGGAGAAAGAGGTCTTCCCAATAAAGTCCAGTTGATACTACCGGAAAACTCCTTAGCCATACATTTGGAAAGTCTTTAGTAATCATTTGTTCCAATAATTTAATTAAAATTTAAGCCACACATCTGTTTGTAAACTTATAGGCATAGATAGGAAGCTTGTTCTTGGGATGGTGATTGACAGGGAGGAACAGATTGACTTGGCATGTATGTAGGACTCATTAATCTTCTTCAAGTACATTCTGGGGAAACATGGAGTTCTCTCAACAAGCTGTTACCAAAACAGCACTTTTATTTGCACAGTTGGAATCCTAACCATTTAAATGGGAGTCACAAGTTAAGGGAGAGAGGCATATCACTCCCTGTGATAAAGGTTTTTGTGATTACACAACCTAATATTGTAAGCAGCAGAACACAAGTTAAATAATACTGCAGCATTGTTCTGCTTGCTGTAGTCTTGATCTCTAAGTAGGATACAGGCAGCTTGAAGGTTTGTCTTAGATACCACTTGCTAAGTGTAGGTCCCTGCCTGTTAGTGAATTTTATATCTCCTTTAGCATCACATATTTCCATTGCAAAAAAAAAAAAAAAAGTCATTTACTCACTAGAGATCTGGGAGCTTTCTGAGCTATCTTGGCATATCATTGGGAGATTAGATGCTACAATGATACAAGAGGGAAAAAATTAAATGGAGATATCATTTTCTTGAAGAAAGAAATCAGTCAAAAGACAACATAAATGTAGAGCAGCCACGCTCAATCAGACACCCTCCAAATATTGGCGGGAGATTTGGGCTGATGGGAATTTTCATGAACTTAGCATTTCTGGCTTTGTTCTTTCTCTGAATGCTGTCTCTGCAGATTTAAATCCATCTTATTTCAGAATGCTGGGTTTGTAACTGAGAAGAAATAGTGCAGATGGCTAAATTATCTTCACTTGTTCAAAACCATGACAACTTACCATAATATAGCTTTAAACACCTGAAATTAATTAGAGAGAGTACATTTGAATGTAGAGAGTGTGATTTACAGTATGGGCTTAAATAAGGGGACGTGTTTTGATTTCAGGTTGTCATTTATTATTTTAACCATGAATGTTGATCAAACAGACTTGTTTTGTCTTTAAATAAAGACTATTTTAAGGGGCACTGGAAAGGGACTACTGTCCAATATTCATTCTATACAAGTTTTGGAAGAACCAGAATAAATTATTTTTATAATCATGACACAAACCTTCGCTGATTATTATGGGGAGAAAGGTACACTAACAATTTTTTAAATGTTTATTTTTAAGAGAGAGCACTTGGGCAGGGGAGGGACAGAGAGACAGAGGAACAGAGTATCAGAAGCAGGCTCTGTGCTGACAGCAGAAAGCACAATGTGGGGCTTGAACTCAAGAAACCCTGAGACCATGACCTGAGCTGAAGTCAGATACTTAACCCACGAAGCCACCCAAGTGCCCCAGGTACATTAACAACTTTTAAGAATCAACTAAGGGTCATTAGTTTGTTTGTTTGTTTGTTTGTTTGTTTTTAATAGTACTCCCAGAACTTTGTTATAGGTCCTTTAAGAGCTGAAAGTAGGTCTTATTAATCTCTCCAGCTCAGAGTAGCTAATAAAGGAAAGAATGCCATGTAGTAGAGTCAGACATACTCTGGTTTGACTCTTGTATCACAGCTGACTGTGTGACCTTGGGTAAATGGCCTAACCACTCTGAGAGAGAGGTAGCATTCACAAATGAGGGAGAAATAGAATCAAAGATAATGGGACAGAGACTATGCCCAGAGACAGGGAGACCTCTGTTAGGAAATAAGCATGTAGTTAAGGTCTTGGTATGTTGACTTTGAGATCCCGGCAGACCTTCCAAGATACAGCAGGAAGTAGGGTATCAGGGTCAAGGAGAGAGCTAGAACAGGAAAGAGTAGAAAGAAAAAAAGAATAACTCTAAGGATATGCTTGGAAAATTGAAAGATCAATGGTAATTAAAAACACCAAGAAAGGATCTACCGAAAATAGAAAGAAAGCCAGCTTCTATTTCTCAGAGTGTTGGAGTGAGAGAAAGTAGACCACGATATCAGATGCTTTAAAGTCATCAAAACAGATCAGGGCTGGAAAAATAAAAGCCAAGAGGTTAGGAGTAAGTGTAGTAGGGAAAGACAGGAACTAAGTATAGACATACTTTTAAGAAGTTTAGGGTAAAAGGAGAGGTGAAAAATAGCACCATGATTTGAGGACTTCTTTTAAAGTGTGGAGACCAGAGTCTGTTTGTAGATGGGCCAAGGAGCTCAGAGAGGAAGAGAAATACATCAAGTGGGTTTCCAGTGAACCAAGGAGGAAATAAGGTGAGGGACACAGAGTTAGGTTGACCTTGGAAAAGAGAGAAACTTTTTCATCTGAACCAGAGGGAGAAGGGTAAAGGGAAATAGAGAAAGATTTTGTGAGGGTATTAAAAATATGGACCGCATGCCCCACCTCAGTTTCTTTTTTCCTCACTTATCTCTTGTTCTGTGCCTGTTCTATCCCCTTACCAGACATCAACTAAAATCCTATCTTCGAAAAAAAAGTATGGGCTCATTTTTAAGAAATGGTTAACTTCAGGCCACTGAGGCATTTCTTAGAAATCAAGAGGTCATCCTGATATACCATTATGGTCTAAAAGAATTGATGTGATTTAAAAGAGGGGGCAACTTAATTCTTTCCCCAAATAGGATTAAGCCTAAGGTAGAATACTTAAAGAGATCTTCTTTATAAACAGTGCAATGTTAAAACAAATCGGTTACTGTGTATGCACAGATAATACACTAATCCGTCTAATACTACAGAACCCCTTGCTAAGAAAAGTTTACAGGAAAGAAAAAAAAAATATTTTCTGTAAACCAAGTCCCATTATATCAGCCCCAGTATAAAATTAGGGGGGTCTTTTATACCTACATTTTAAACACCCCCCATTCATTTCGTTGGTGAAGGAAAGACCCCTGCCCCAGTGTTATGATGGTGACTGTGAACACAGGATACCAACACTAGACGAATGAAATCATCTGTCTGGTGTGATTCACAGCATGGAGGAGGAGGAGACTGCATGCCACATAAGGCCATAGGGCTGTGCATTTGGGGACAGAATGAACAGCCAGGACTCTGGGAGGTAGGCCTTACAGTACCAAAAGGGTGAGGTGCCCCTTGGTTCCCATATGGGAGGATGCAATTGGTATGTTTGAATATGTAGAATATGTAGAATAAATCTGTGAACCTACAGAGAAATGAAACATACTACTGAGGGGTGAACAGGAATTGTGCCTAGTCCCTTCGATAAGGAGGGTTGTTGAGGGAGAGGACCGTACCCACAAGAGCAGGATGGGGAAGGGAACTTGTGGTTAGGCCATTCAAGGCCATTCCGGTTGTGCCAAATGTCAAGCCAGGATGGAATACTGAGCCTTACTTTTATGCCTTATGCCACACCTATGATGTAACCAACACCACATAATAAGTAGTCACATAATAATGGAATTGTGTTGGGATTTGAGGTAGTAAAGCATTTTGCCAGGGGAGGGTGGGCTTAGGAAAGCTCTGGATTCTTATTGGAGTGGTCTGTATGAATGACGCTTCATGTGCTTTCCACATTCGTGGTTTGACAGCACCACAAAAACAACTGCTTACATAAATACCTCCTAATGCGTGTGGTCTCTTTTGCAACGGCATCTGCTCTGTAAGCCTATGTTCTTTCTCAAAGTGGCGTGTTCTTCACTGAGGAGAATCTAAGGAATTCCAAGCCACTGATTAAATATCAAGCCAGTTTTGTGGATGGCAACACCATCATTTGCCCTCACTGTGATTCCAGAAGCAGGATTCCGGGCTTCACTCTTGTCTAGGAATATCATTCAGGGTCCCGGCAGGTAGCACACAGCTCACTCAAGCAGGGCCGTTCAAAAGAGTCTTATGGTGGAACCCATCAGAGACAGATACTGCACCATTTTCACACAGAGAATTTAATATGAGGATGTGCCTCCTGGGTACCTGAAAGGGTAAAAAGAAAAATAATTGCAGAGGATACAGGAGCGTGGACTGGAGACATGATGGACAGCAACAGGAATTATTAACAGATCAGAGAAGGGCCCTCATGGGTAGGAGCCAAACCCCAGAGGAAGGGGCTCCATTGGCAGTGCTGATGGCTCCTGAGGGGGCATGATGAGGCTGGTTCTGCAAGTTTTGAAGAACAAATCACAATTAGACCAGGGGTGCCTGGGTGGCTCAGTAGGTTAAGCATCCAACTCTTGGTTTTGGCTCAGATCATGATCTCACGGTTCATGAGTTCAAGCCCTCCATCAGGTCCTATACTGACAGTGTGGAGCCTTCTTGAGATTCTCCTCTCCTCTCTTCTCCCTCTCCCTCTCCCTCTCTCTCTCTCTCTCTCAAAATAAATAAACCTAAATAAAAAACCAATTAGACCAATAGGATTCAGTCACTGCTGCTATGGAACAGAATGCCACCACCATGTCAGATGAGGCTGCCATGATGCTGATAAGAACAAGAAGTAAATAAGAGGGAAAAAACCCTTCTTCCTCAGGCTTATCATCTCCCTGTGGTGTGAAGAGCCTAACAAAGGGCAAATTGGCCTAGCAGAAATGTAAACCAGGTCCTGTATCACAAAGAAACGTACAGGGGGCTGAGGTTTGAAGCTGATAGTCAATAGCTTTAAAACCAGTACAGGAACGTTACAAAAGGTGGGGCAGCATTAAGGGAAACTGCTGAGGCATGTGGGAACTCAGGAGCTTATCCCTAACATTTGTGAGGCCCAAGGAGCCTCACAAGAGCTTGTGAGGAGCTCTTGCCAAGAGCACAAATGGAGACCCACCTCCCCATAGATCTATAAATATAAAAGTTATAAAGGAAGCAGACCCACTGTGAAATAAAATATATCCTGTCCACTTACCTAACCAAATAGCATTTCCTGCTGGCCCGGGAGCTGGCTCAAACGCACCCCTCTAGGACTCCTTGGAGTTCTGCTGGGAATTTATTGTTAGTAAGAGCCATCAGCTTGTGCCATCACTTTCTTCCCACCTCTGGCTCTGTACTGTCCCTTGAGGGGGATGTCACTCTCCCCCAGAAACAACTGAGCCTTAATCACCCCTTGAGCCTGTGGCTGAAAACACCACAGTTGCATGATCAGCCCAGAAGAAAGTCCTGGTGGAACCTGCAGCTAGGCTTGGAGCCACATAGACAAAGACATTGGGGTCCCTAGTACCTGCAGCCTGATTTCGAAGGGGGCAGTGCATGTCCTTCAAGTGGCATGACACCTCGTGCCCAAGGACTGTGCATGGAATGAAGAGGGCTATGGCCAGAGAGGCAAAGCTGAACTAGTAAAAGCCCTAAGAGCAGTTTAGGCCCCATTATGACCTATAGGCATGAAGGGGCAAAGAGAGTAGTCACTAGAAAACAAAAGAGCCCAGTTCACCCTTGAACAACACAGCTTTGAATGGCACAGGTCCACATACGTAAAATTTTTTGATGAATATAGTGCAGTACTATAAATGTATTTTCTCTTTCTTATGATTTTCTTAATGACATTTCCTTTTCCCTTGCTTGCTTTATTATAATATAGTATATAGTACATATAACATGCAAAATGTATGTTAATTAACTGTGTTATCAACAAGACTTCCAGTCAACAGGAGGCTACTCAATAAAGTTTTTGAACAATCAAAAGGAATACATGGATTTTTAACCATGCAGAGGTCAGCACTTCTAATCCCTCATGTCATTCAAGGACCAATGGTAACGGAAGGAGACGATTATCTGACAGAGAGTGTGGCCTTCAGCAGAGGAACACTGCTACTGTCAACCATCCTTTTGCTCAGTAGGGACATAAGCAGAATAAAAATACCACTTTCCCCCTCCTCTGTTTTCCTGCCATTATTCCCCTTGGTTGAACCCAACTGGAAGCCAATGGGCAAGAGCATCCAGATGACACAGCCCATAGAGCTCAACCTTCTGGGCACAGAGGGAGATGGAGAAGGGTGGAAAAGGGTGAGTCTGAGAGGCAAGTGGAGGACACACCACATACCTGGTATACTAGTCCCTCCAGCTTTTGTTTTGTGCTGTGCTTATTCAGACATGTCTGTGGTTAAGCCCCTACATCTCTCTCTGTGTCCTCCTGGCTTTCATCCATCACTTGACACAAGGGACAACCTCATGTGCCCCCAAAAAAGCCCAACATGGTCATAATATAGTCAGAGAACAAATTTTCAGCCCATAACATTCTACAGAAGAGAAGAGGGATGAGTGACAAACAGTTTGGTATCAAGATTGGATAACCTCTGGACATGTGGGTGGTTCGGTTGGTTAAGTGTCCAACTTCCACTCAAGTCATGGTCTCAGGGTTCCTGAATTCGAGCCCCTGCACCAGGCTCTATGCTGACAGCTCAGAACCTGGAGCCTGCTTCGGATTTTGTGTCTCCTTCTCTCTGCCCCTCCCCTGCTCATGCTCTGTCTCTCCCTCTGTCTCTCAACAATAAATAAATGTTAAAAAAAAAAAATTTAAAGATTGGATAACCTCAAAACATCCATATGTGCAAGCATATAGGAATTACTGAAGGAAACAAGAAATGTCAGGGAAAAGAGATGATCATGCTGAATATATTCCACTGCTCCCTGTCCTATTTACTGGAAGGAAGCATTTTGTGTTTCTTGTTCTCTCTTTCTCCTTATTAGTTCTGATGTTTCTTAGCATTTTTTAACCTTTTTGTCTGGGTGACATCCTTTTTTAAATCTTTCCCAAATTCTTTTAAAAAACAAGTAGGATATGGATGCATATAATAAATAGCAGCAGGACAGTAGTTCAGCACTTCTCAGTAGGCTGATGACCAATGATTCATAACAGAATCATCCAAATGCTTTATAAAATGCCAATATCTGGTCCACATTCCAAGTTTCTAGGAATTGGCCCTAAAGTCATTGATGAAGTTGTTAAAACCAGTGAAGCTAGGGTTATGGTGTTGCTGTGAGATTTAGGGAAGCTTTCTTAACCTTTCTGAGCCTTTTATCATCTATAAAAGAAAAAGTAACAGTATCTACTCTGTTTTAGTAAATACCAGATATTGCAGATATTACAGATATTATCTGTAAGAGGATTTAGCACCATGATCACTGATCACCAGTAGGGACCAATGTTTAGTTTTTGTCCTCGTTCTCACAGGGGCTGGCCAGTGCAGAAAGTGACCCTTTTCTTAGCTAACCTTAGAGGGCCTTTATGGCTTCCAAAGAACCAGGACCCTCCCTCTCCGTGCTCCTTCGGGAATTTACTCACTCATTAGGATGTCACTCATCATGATTGCAGCATAAAAGGTTGTGTCAGGTATTTCACTCCCAGTATGCAGATGGGAAAGCCAACACCCAGAAGGCCACACTCCCTGAACCAGGCTGCAGGATCTTGGCAACTGGAGCTAAATGGAAAACTCTGGAACACTAGCTCTCAAGAGATTATTTTTATTCCTCAACTGTGCTACTGCTTTTACTCAGCCTGCACAGAGAATGCCTCCCAGTAAGAAATTGTACCACCAGGCATTAGCACTGTGTGTGAAGTCCATCACTGGAAAAGGCGGAAGCATAATAGAACCCATTTGAAAGAGCTCAGCAAATATACATGTTCAGTTACAGAAGCTTTCAAAGTAAATAACTTGGCTACTTGAAGCAGAAAGTAAGAAAATAAGCCAGGCTAAATAAGAGAATCTTTCCTAGATTTTTATTTCTTTCCCCTCAGGTCCTCAGGGAAAACCACCAGGTGTAGTTCTAACACATTTTAAGAAACAGAGTATTTCAGCAGAGGTAAAGGGAGAACTGGACTTGTCTGGCTCCCGTGACTTTTCTGTTTTTGTTTTTGTTTGTTTCTTTGTTTGTTTGTGGGGTTTTTTTTTTATTTTTTTTTTGGTCTTTAAATACTTATACTCCAATTCTTTCCAAAAAAAGATTGAGGCAGGAATAATTTCTGTTGCTCCAGTGTCTCGGTTTTGAACAGCAGCGTCGATATAAGAACCCTGTACCGTCTATTGCTGGAGGCAGCCTTCCTCAGTGAGGGGAAGAAGGACTTTAAGGTGAAGTTTTAATTCTCTAATTCTTCAAGATCAAGTCCAGGCTGTTTCATCGGAGAGTCAGGAAGCAGGCATGTCAGCACACACAGCATAACGCATCTACCCCCAAACTGAACACCTCAGGAACAGGTTCAGTTTCATGTGAGACAAAGGGCTGCAGGCTCCTGGCTTTTCACACCCAGGTTGCCCTTATCTGCTGCACTCAGGTCTGGGTTCGGAGGATGGAAGCTGACATCCTCTCAGGAACTTTTGGCGAAGGAGGCCATTCACAGTCACCATCAAGAGACATCTCATTCCTCGACTATTTACTAGCAAAATACCTAGGCTGGATTTGCCTTTTGACAGAGCAAAAGGCTTTTTTGTTGTTGCTGTTTTGGTTTTTGGGTTCTGTTTTTTTTAATTCTCTAACTCTAGGACCTGCCTACCCACACAGCAATTCATGACTCAATAGGAGGCTGCAGAATGGCAGGGAGGGGATCTCTCTCAGCCCAAACTGGTGAATGTTACAAGTGATAAATTGTCAGGATAGCTTCCTGATGAACAGAAATAGAAGATCTGCTTAGGAAGCACTGGGTGTTTTCTGGAGAAGGGGGTCCATCTATTGCCACCAATAAGTAAAACTATGAGGCTACCAGGACTGTGTCCACCATCAAAATCCTGACCTTGTTAGGTGGATGGATTTCACGATGCTGGTATCCTGCCCCACAATCACATGCACATCCTAAAAAATTCAAAGTCCTCTCCCTGTCCTTGCCCCTTCGGTGTTCATTCAGTGCCTACTGAAGTCCTTAGCCACCTCATTACCCGAAAGACCCACACATTTAGAGCCTTTATTCAGACTTGCTGATACCAAATTTCAGGATTCTTCCTAGGTTAATAAATCTTTTTGTAATTTTTTAAAGTTTATTTATTTTGAGAGAGAGAGAGAGAGAGAGAGACAGTGAGCAGGGGAGAGTAAGAGAATTCCAAACAGGCTCCATCCTATCAGCACAGAGCCCAACATGGGGCGCGATCTCATGAACCGTGAGATCATGACCTGAGCAGAAACCAAGAGTCAGATGCTTAACAGACTAAACTCCCCCCTCCAGGATTGCTTCCTTTTTTTTAGTAAGATTTTGTTAATAAATCTTACAAACTAATTATTTCAGGTTATTTTTGTGAATAAAAGTCAACAGTTTCAACCACTGTCTTTCCAAGATAGGATTTACATGTTATTAGGATTTATACCTGTATAATACAGGTCAAAGGAATGGGTGATGGGACAGTGAACTTCATTGTAATAGGGCTGATAAAATGACTAACAGTAGCGCTTAGATAGTGGTCTAGTTGCTTTAATGGGTATGACATCATCCAACTCAGTATCTTATGAAGCAAATGTGGTTACCAGCACCATTTACAAATGGAGAAAACTGATGTATAGAGTGTTCAGTAACCTACCAAAGGCCACACAGCTGACAAGTGTTGATCCCTGTATTCAAACACAGGTAGCTGGTGTGTTTCCCGAGCCACGTACTTGATTGTGATGCAGCAAGATGGGAAAAGAGGCTTTGGGGCATGTGGAAATAAATGAAGTCAAGCAGAACAGACCCGGGTTATTTATTCAGAGTTTTCTGAAGCATAAGAGTCAGCCACCATCTCTTGTGGAAGTGGGGACACTGGTTAGAGACAGAAAGAGAGGCTTCAGTGTGCCTGACCGGGGCTGTTGACATGGGGGGATTCTATGCTGGCTCACTAGAACTGACACATCCCTGCGATTGGTTGGGGTGCACATTTGGCTTTTTCTGATTGACCCTAAGTCAGAAGCAGAGACAAAAATTAGGAAAACTCTCAGTTATTGATTAAGTCCTGGCCATTTTAGGCCAATCATTAAAAGGGTTATATTGTTTGGCTTCTTAGACTACTTTCTAGAAATACTGACATGACACTTTCCACCAGTCTGGCTTCTAGGTAGATGGATTCCAGAGCTGGTTACTGAAGACAGTAGGTTGTTTTCCTGGACTGGTTGCTGCAGCTAGTAGGTCACAGTCCTATTTTTATATATGGCCTGGCCATTGTCAGTTTGTACATGTAAACTCTCAGGCAGAAGAATCTCCTAGAATCATTCATTGTCCCCAACCACAGAAGGAGGCCTCCTTCTGGAAGAGTCTTCCACCTGTCAGCAGAGTCTTGTAACACAGCAGGTTTGTGAATTGGGTCAGAGTCTTAATTTCTGGCAAATAGGTATCTGTTGAGTTTCTCAGTGCTGATCTCTCCATTACAACCTAATATTTGCCTGGTGGTGAGGAGGCAAGGGGTAGAAAAATTGCTGACCTTACCCCTAACCAGACCCCCAGAGTAAATACCAAAAGTTGACCAAGATCTTACCTGATAAAGAAGGAGGGGAGAATTTCTCTTTCCATATTCAAGCTAAAATGCAGATTTCAAAATCACTGCTCAAGTGAACTAGAGGATAACCAACCTGTTCATGTCACTTTCTCCCGAAGACTGAGGTCCATTTCAGCAGCTGGTGACCCACACAGCCTTTCATTATGTTGGCTCATGGTTCGGTTTTCAAGAGGACCAAGCATATCCCAGAGAGACTGAAATATAAATAACACAGCTAGTCAATAGGTTTTTTTTCCTGAGAACCAATTCTGTGTTAATTATGATAAAAGTAGAATATAATGCTCCTGCCTTCAGAGAGTCCTGTAGTCTTTTGTGTGAGATGCCATTTTTCGATGACTTGAGTGAATGATAAACAAATTCAACACTAAGCATCCAGTGAGTTTTGCCTTGAGAAATACATAAGCCCCTAATGAGATATGGCTCTAGCTGTGATTTTATTGACGCTTTCTAACACAAAGTTAATATGAAAGCTAACACAAGTGCTTGTATTTGGGGACCTGAATCAATTATGTACCCACAACAAGTACAGATATATGTTCTAAAGATGTTAAAGGAGGAGAACATGATTAAAGGGAGGCCAGGATCCTACCTATGAATGTTCGGATGTAACAAGTGCCAGTGACCAGTGTTAACATTGGAATCTAATGTAAAATAAAACAGTGGCCCCTTCCAGCTAATGGGTAAGCACAAACCCAGAAGCACATTACCTATTAGAATGCAGGTAAAATGCTGATGAAGGCATGGAGTGTTTGGCCAAGGCCATGATCTTGCTCCCTCCTCCTCCTGCAGGGGTTGGGACCAGGGACAGAGTCACAGGAGAGTGGATGTGAGAACTATCCCGTTATATACAGCAAGGATATGTGTGCAGTTTGATAAGTGTGGGCTCTCACCTGACTCAGTTACCTGAGTTACCTGAAGAATGACTTTGGGCAAGTTGTTTCCCTCTCTGGGCTTCAGTGGACATCATAAGACAATATGTATTATATTATATATGTAAAATATAATTGTATATGTCCAATATGTGGATAATATAATTATATTACATATAAAGGTAATCTAGTATATAGACATATAAAGTGTTTTAATATTATTTAACTTTTTTTTTTTTTTGATAGAGTGAGAAAGGAGGAAGGACAGAGAGAAAGGGACACAGAATCCAAAGCAAGCTCCAGGCTCAGAGCTGTCAGCACAGAGCCTGAAAGGGGGCTCAAACTCACGAACTGTGAGATCATGACCTGAGCCGAAGTCAGACACTTAACTGATGGAGCCACCCAGGAAACCCTATATAAAGTGTTTAAAAGTAGAATAAAAATATTCCATGTAGAAAACTATTAGGATGATTTTGCTAGTATTATGTGCCAAAATGATGGCTGCATAGAAGGAAAAGTAGTGGAAAACTGAGAGGAGAAAAGAATAAGCCTAAAATTTTGCAAACCCTTCTCACCATTAACTCTGCAGATAGAAGAAGATAGCATTTCCTGTAAGAAGTCACACATGTAATAAATAAAAAAGGAATTGTAAGAGATTGCTCACCAGCAGGTATTGAAATAAATCTGAACATCCCTTCCTTTAATTTTTTTTTTTTTTTTAACATTCATTTATTGTTGAGAGACAGAGAGAGACAGCATGAGCAGGGGAGGGGCAGAGAGATGGAGACACAGAATCTGAAGCAGGCTCCAGGCTCTGAGCTGTCAGCACAGGGCTCAACACGGGGCTCGAACCCACAAACCATGATATCATGGCCTGAGTCAAAACCATATACTTAACCAGCTGAGCCACCCAGGCATCCCTGAACATCCATTCCAATAACCCATATAAAATAATTTCCTAATTTGATATTCTGTTGGCAAACGATAGCAAAATATACCCCATCGTCTTTCCAGGACCCTTGATTAAGTACCTAGTTCTACATCTAAAAGCAAATATTTTGTCCAGAGTCATCTTTAAAATCCTTAAACCCGAAGCAACTGGATTCCTAATCACCGCCATGCACACATCTCAATGGGTTTTCTGTTTCTCTTCACTATATATATATAGAGCTAAGCAATCAGCCCACACAATTCCTCTGCTCTCCACGAGCACTTGATGAATAAAATGAGAGACTACCATCCAACCTGAGAGATGATGCTTTCTATTCTTTACATAAGGATGCCCATTCCCACCTTAAAGTATTCTTCTGTGATTCATTTTGAAAGCCAGACATGATCTAGAGAGATGTGTGTGGGCAGGCGCGTGCGTGCGTGTGTCGGGAGGGGGGTGCACGCATGTGTATGTATAAGGACATTGAATCACACATCCCCACTCAGGCTACAGCACTCATTCTTAGATATAAACACTCCACTCAATCTAGTGTGGCTAGTCATTTTATACCTGGATTAACTGGATCTCTGCCTACAATCAAAAGAAACCCAAACAAGTCTCACTATAAAGACTTGACACCAAGTAAATAAGAAAAAGGAATGTTTTAATTAAGGACAAAGATTTCCTATCATATTAAGAATGAGTTGATCATTCAAAGCATTATTCTCAACAGTGAGTCAGAAAAATAAATAAAAGACAAAGCCGCAAATAAAGTGATGCTTTGTTATACTGATACTATCCTCAGAATAAAATAATACATATAATCTTTTTATGCTAAGAAGGAGTAACTTCAAATGGAAAATATATTTTATTCTTTAAATTTTTTAATGTTTATTCATTTTTGAGAGACCAAGCATGAATGGGGGGAGGAACAGAGAAAGAGGGAGACAGAGAATCCGAAGCAGGCTCCAGGCTCTGAGCTGTCAGCACAGAGTCCAAAGCAGGACTCAAACTCACTGACTGCAAGATCATAACCTGAGCTGAAGTCAGATGCCCAACCCACTGAGCCACCCACGCACCCCGAAGATATATTTTTAAAAAAGAGAAGTTCATCCTTTTGGGATGAGGGAGGTAGCAAAACCCCTCAAAGAGACATTTTTGCAGGGCACTAAGGAGGAATAGCAGCAGATGCATGAGTTCTGGCACAAGCAGTGTTTAAATGAAGAGCATATCAAAATAAAGCCCTGTCTATGGTTAAAAGCACCGAGAAGAGTGGGAATACGTCCACAGAGGAGGTGTGTAATTTTGGCTGCACTCCTGGAGAAAGGTAACAATCCATTGAAAGGTTCAGAGAATAGACCCTGTGCTGAAAACCCCTCAGGATACAGGATGGCACTGATAACAATCAGGGAAAGAAATGTGACAATCGCTTTTAAAAAATTATGCATACGTAAGGTACCCGACACTAATAATCCATTCAAAACAGCACTAGGAGCACCAGGGCTGTACATTCGATGGCAGTCATCGACAAAATTGCCACCAAACGCTAAAACCATTCCTACAAATTGTCATATAGTGGGTGTCATGCAAATTCACACAGTGCAGGATAATGTGGCAGTCATCATCAAATAATCTCTGTATTGCTAAATGTACCCTCTGAATTTTGATAAAGTATCTATAAATAGCAGAACTAATGCTTTTGTTCGCAGAGTTCAGGAAGATAGATTTTTCAAAAGCTCACCCTGATTTTGGTTCATTTGTACCAGTTGATGCAGGTTGCAGGGAAATGGATTTCATGGTCATTCGTGAGTTTACGTCCAGGACACTTAGGTAGAGAGCCCTGTGTTTTTCATTGTAAGTGTCTGAGTGGGTCATTGCATGATCCACTTCTTCTCCGCATGGACACGTACCGTGGGGTAATGAGTCAGCTCATCCAGACAATTGCACTCCATAATTACTCTCTAGTCAAGAACAGTCTACCTGAGAATGGATTTATATGCTGTACCTAAATTATTTTCCTGACTTCTTTCAGGAAAGAACATGATACATTCCTCTCCAAAAGAGTGAGAAGAGGGGTACCTCGGTGGCTCAGTCGGTTAAGCGTCCGACTTCAGCTCAGGTCATAATCTCACGGTTTGTGGGTTCAAGCCCTGCGTTGGGCTCTGTGCTGAGGAATAGCTCAGAGCTTGGAGCCTGTTCCAGATTCTGTGTCTCCCTCTATCTCTGACCCTCCCCTGCTCACACTGTCTTTATCTCTATCTCAAAAATAAATAAAACATTTAAAAAAAAAAATAAGAGTGAGAAGAGAAGGAACAAAGACCTCACAGACAGTTTGTTTTTCTTAATTGGCTTGAAACTTGATTTTGAAGGAAGCACCTCTTAATAAAAATGATTTTGTGTGTCTGTGAGCAGGGAGGAGGAATCCTAACCCTACCCGAATATTTGCCTGTCAAGAAATTCCCATTGTATACTTGCCATTGTTTTATGAAAACTGCTGTCCCACTGGGCGCTATCTGCCCAGCCGGGCTGTATCCTGGGTTACCACACCACCCAGTAATCACCTTAATTGGTTCTACCATGGTCAGAAATATATCTTAGACAGCAGCGGAGTTTATACCTACTGACTTTTCCAGCAGAAGAGCTAATAAGAGATACATGTCAGCTGAACTCACAAGTGGAGTTTGTGCTTTAAGAGCGAAGCACAGAAACATGAAGTTGTATGTCGCATATTTCAGTGTTTTTTCATATGCAGTTTATTCTCCAAGAATAGAGCCTTTGCCTCTGACGTCACCAGGAGTCACTTAGACATGTGTGAACCGCTCAGTCTCTGTGGATATCTCACCCCGGCTGGTCCCATCTCCCACGAAGCATCACTGCTTTGTTCTTAGAACGGCAAAGAGTGCAAGTATCCGTATAGCACAATGATGTTTTTTGTCATCTCAGCACTAAGTTCTTTTTATGTCCATTTCAATTATTGGGCCCATTGTTCTCTAACCTTCATTGTGAGCAAGTTTTGATCTGTTGTCTATAAAATATCTATCATCCCACCCCCAAAGAGCTAATATTTTCTCATGTGACAGAGAACACAAGCAAAATGCAGAGAGTAATCCCATTGACAACATGCAGAGATGAACACCTCACCAAAATCTGTTTTAAAGATTATTTTTGGCTTTCATTTAATTTGGTTACCTTTTAAGTTCAGTTTCTGTGGAAAGAAAAGGCAGCAAGTCATAAGGGAGAGAACCCCAGACCAGCAGCCGGGGGCCATTGGTTCCTGCCCAGGCTCCAGCACTAATGAGCGTGTGACTGCGGACACATCGTTCAATCTTCCTGGGCCCCATTCCCTCATCTATTAAGTGGACTCGAGTGTCTCCAAGGTCCCTCCCAGCCTAAAATACAATCTGAAATCATTCACTGTCAACCTCCCGATTTATAATTACCCCTGCAAGCATTCATGTGCCGGTTGTTGTTTCCTCCTGAAGGGGATTTGTCAGTCTCGGCTGCAGATTTCAGCCTCACACTCCCTGAACACCGAGATAACCATCAGCCTTTCTTTCCAAGTACATGGGGTAGTGAGGGCTGGAGACGCGAGCCTCTAAGGCATTCTAAGAAGGTTTTAGTTTTAATTATGAATATATATTCTAATAAATATCCTCATAGTACACAAAATTTGATATACTTCACATTTTAAACATTGAAGACTTGAACTGAACTTATTTCATGGTTATGGGGATCGCAGTAGTTTGCAAAATTAAGTATAAATAGGTTTTTCTCTTCCTGGATCAATAAATTTCCCTTGGCTAACAATAGATCATAGTTTCCTGTATCTGAGAAAATTCATCAAGGTTTTCTTAATCTCTCTTTTGATGTTGGTTTAAAGTTATTGTTAATATAGTTTTCATACATAAGTATCCATTTTACTTGCCATAGTTATTTTTCAAGTCATATATTGCCTTGAATTTTGTATGTATGTTTGGGGTTTTGGGAAACTTGCTTTTTTAAATGATTAATAAATCAAATAAATAGTGGCTCATTAGGAATGAGTCTGTGACTCGTTCCTCTTGATCAACCCAATTAGAAAGAGGCTTCATTCTGGACAGAGGCTAAATGCTATTGAATGTGATTTAGTCCTTGGTGTCTATGTTGGGGGTTAATAATGGTTACAGAAGGATTATCAAGTGGCAATAGGAAGGTTAGATTTCATCTCCTGTACCAGAAGGACATGGACTTGGGCTCATGACTCTTACTTTCAGGCTCTGTGACCTTAGGCGAATTATTTAACCTCTCTGATCCTCGGATTCTCATTTGTAAAATGGACAGATAGAGGAACTCAGAAGATGTCTTAGGTGGTATATTAATTCACAGCTGCTGCCGTCACATAATATCACAGCCTGGATGGTTAAGCCCCAACAAATGTATTTTTTTCACAGTTCCGGAGGCAGGGGCAGGCAGGGTGAGTCCTTTCAGAGATCTCTCTCCTTGGCTTGCAAATGCCTCCTTTCTCTGCCATCATGATCATCCCTCTGTGTATACAAGTGTCTGGTATCTGTGTGTGTGTGTCCAAATTTCCTTCTCCTATAAGGACACCAGTCATTTTGATGAGCACCCATCCTAGAGACCTTTGTAACTCAAATCACCTTTTTAAAGACCTTATTTCCAAACACAGTCATATTCTGGGGGTGAGGACTTCATCATATGAATTGGGGGGGAACACAATTCACAACAGGCAGGTTCACAACAGGCAGGTTCCCTGGGCAGTGGTCCCTGATCTGGCTATCTGTATGTGGCAGACCTGCTGGGGGTGACCGAGGTTGGCAAGGTCTCAGGAACAAACTCCGCAAAGAAGTGAAGGAAGCAGCATTGGGCAACGGAAGAAGTTGAACCATGACAGAGTTGTAACAGAGGCCTCAACTGATCCCAGAGAGTGCTGGAGCTAAGATGGCCCTGTAGAGTTGCCCTGCGTGGAGGCCGGGTCTTTGTGCCCTGACATTGACCAGATGCCCCCAGGGAAGGAAAGGAGTGTATCCTTGAGCCAGGAGATTCCTGGTAATTGAAGGTCATTCATGTGAACATGTGAACCTTCATCTTGGCAACTGGAGGGTTGAGTGTCCTTGGTCTTGAAGGTGGGGTACAGGGTGGTGCCCCCAACTTCCACTGGAGAGGTATATATCAGCTTCGCCATTTTATAGGATTTGGATGAGAACTGACTGAGACCAGCATATGCACTGATATTTAGAAGCTCGAATGATTTCCCTTCCACGGCCTCAATCTGGGCATGTCCACAGGTCCTTTCCTTGACAACATGATCTTCAAGCAGCAGAGGATTCTGGCCTCCCACACAAATCTACGTAATGAGTTTCTGCTGAATAGGAACAGGGTCCGGGAGAGCTGGTTTTCAGATCCTTTCCAGTGTTGATATTTAACTTCCCTCCCCTTTGACCCCCTACCTTCTGCCATCCATATAGCTCAAATCAACAACCCATATACCATCTGAACTCTTGATAAACCAAGCTCTTTAGGGAGCCGCATGCGGCTGCTCGAATACAAAGCTCTGTAATTTTCACGGTGTTTTTTTTTTTCTTTATTATTTTTAAATACCCTGCATTTAAAGTTTCACATCTGCAGAGGCACAGAGAAGAGCTTGGAGATCGTAATGCACAGGGAGCTCTGGAAGAAAACAAAAGAGAGGGGGTGGTTTCAGACAAAGACGTCGCCTTGTATCTCTGACACCAGGCTTTTGTTGTCGCTGTTGATCAGTGCAAACGAAAGTCCATTTGGGAGAGCCACGTGCCTCTCCAAACTGTGCAATAATACTTCATGGCGGCAAGTCCTTGGGTGAGGCACAGTGAGGCTTAGAGGGAGAAGCTAAATGGCAGCCTATTGTTCCAGAAAATGTAACCTAGCAATGAATGGATGGGAAGAAATAAAGAATTTTAAGTAAAGAAAGGCACTGTGTGGGAGTGAAAGAAATACATAGTATCCTTCTTGCCTGCAGCTTTTCCTAATGGAGACTAGTAGAAAATAAATGGAGATTTGACTGATATATTTGTTCTCCCAAGGACAAAACCTCAGGTGGCCTGTCCTTCAGTACCTCCTGGAGGTGGATCCTATTTCCAGGTGTAAACTCACACCCACCATGTAAGGAAGGATAAAGAAGCAAAATGCTTCAGGCTGTGAAATGAAACAGTTTGCTCTGACCTCAAAGGAGTCTTCAGAGTGTTTTGTGTTTTGTGGCATGAAACAGATTCACGCCCCACATAATGGATAAAGAGGAGAGAAGGCTGTCTCCCATTACGTGAATCAAGGATCAGAGACAGATCCCAAGGGAGGCTTTTAGCTCAGTGGGCTGCCATTTCCCATGTAGCCTTGTTGATTCATTCATTCCTCATTTACAGGGCACCTTCTGTCTTAGTCCGCTCAGCTTCCCGTAACAAAATCCTATAGACTGGGCAGCTTAAATAACAAACATTGATTTCTCACACTTCCAGAGACTGAGAGTCCAAGATCAAGGTGCTGGCAGATTTAGTTTCCTGGTGAGGGTCCCATCCTGGCTTACAGATGGCTGCCTTCTCCTTTTGTACTCACAAAGCCGAGAGGGAGCAAACTCTCTGGCTCTCCTCTTATAAAGGCACTAATCCCATCATGGGGGCCCCACCCTCATGACCTCATCTAAACCTGATTACTTCCCAAAGGCCCCATCTCCAGATACCATCACAGGAGGGCTTCGGTGTTTTGGTGTTTTCCTTTTGAGGAAACACAATTCATTTCATAGCATGCTGCCTCTTGACCCCCAAAATTCATATTCTTCTCACTTACAACTTACAGTCATTCATTCCGTCCAAATAACCCCACAAATCTTCAGTCATTCCAGCACGAAGTGTGAAGTCCAAAGTCTCATCTAAATCAGCTACGAGGGAGTCTTGAGGTATAATTCATCCTGAAGCCCAATTCCTCTTGAGACGTGATCCTGTAAAACCAGACAAATCGTGTGTGTCCAAAATTGCACTGGTAGGACCAGGGGAGCATAAGCATTCCCATTCCAAAAGGGGGAAATAGAAAAGAAGGAAGGGGTGATGTGTCCCAAGCAAGCCAACACCCAGCAAAGCAAATTCCGTCACATCATGAGTCTCAAGAAGACTAAATATGAATATGTTAATATGAATATGAATATGTTGGAGAATATTTTTGAATCCACAACACCTTCTATGCCATGGAGATAAGGGGGTAGAGGGGCTATGGTCTCTGCTTTCAAAGATCAGGGGATAAGAGAGACATAAACTAGTTAGGGAAGTCAGAGAAGACCTCCCTGAAGAAATGACTAAACCAGGATCTGAGAGATGAACATAGGTCAACTAGGAAAGAGCGTTTGGGGCCAGTGGACAGTAGGAGCAAAGGCCGGGTAGCAGAAGCAGACATGATGAGTTTAAAGCCTGAAAAAAGGTCCTCATTGTTCCTAGAGCGTGGAGCTCAGGGAAGCATAATGGGCAGGGTGTGGTCACCGAGGCTGGTGGGGGCCAGACCAGGTAGGGCCTTGCCTACACAATCCAAAGTGAATCCTCTAAAGGAATTTACACAAGGTGGCAACATGATCATTTTCACAGTTTGGGAAGATTATCTTGCCTCTGGTGTAAAAAACAGACTAAAAAGTGGCTTGAGTCTGAATGGAAGCTAGTAGATGGTAGGAAGTAATTGCAGTAATCCAAGAAGGAGTCCACAGTGGCCTGGACTGGAGTGGTAATGGCAGGAAAAGAGATGTGTGAGCGGATGTGGGAGTCACTGAGGAGGTAAAGGCAACAGGATTTGACAGTAGACTAGATCCTGGGGACAAAGGAGAGGGAGTTAATGACTCTCATTATCCCTGACACCTGACAGAAGAATCTGTCCCAAATGTGTGTGCACACAGCACATTCCAGATCTCAAACCCCTCAGCCTTCACAGGGAACACTCAGGGCTCACCTCCCACATCAAGATGACACATATCCCCCATGGCCTTGGAGGGTCCTGACCTGTTTGCTCTCAGCCCTCTTCCTTGACCTTCTGCTCTGCTCTAGTTACGGAGAGGTTGGCCCCTGCAATCTGTTTTCTAAGCCACTTCTGGCTACATTAGGCCGTTGAGAGGCACTGCCGAGTAGAGGACTGGAAGAAGGCAAGACACTGTCTCAGATGGTATCTCCTGGCGTTCCAGTCGTAGGCCTGCCTTGCCTCCAGCTGCCTTCACATGGCCCCAGCCCTGGGTTCCAAAACGTTGCTTCTCCCGTGCGCCCCCCCCCCCAGACCAAATGCCGTAGTGTTTTTCTAGTAACCAGTCACTATGTTATCTTACTAACCCCTGTTCGGCTTCTCAGCCCTTCCGTCATCTGTATAACTATTTCTGTGACTTAAGCTCCCTCTGTTTGCCTGGTTTAACCTTGTTTCCTATGGCTCTTAAACCACTAAGGCCAGAAATGCATCCCTTCCAACCATCTCTCAGTGTCTAAAACACATTCGTTTTCATACACCAAGAAATAGAAGGCTTTAGATGCAAATAACCCTAGGAGATTCTACAAATTGATTTATACATAAGACGTCGCCCCACCCCAGACAGCACAATGTACATATTTGGTATAAGAGAACAAGATGCACTGGAGTTGGGATAGAGGAGCATGAAACAGAATCACAAGGAGAAGGCCAAAGATTAGGTTAGTTATAGCAAAGTGTTATTAACAATAGAAGTGTGGGAGACCAAAAAGTCAATTCAGTTTTTTACTTTATCTATGATACAGTTAAAATAATTTTCACCTGGAGTCTATACCGAGCTATGCTATTCTGTCCCCATTCTATATCGATTGCCATTTACCAAAACCGAAAAACATCATGTCTGTATAGCCTACATATCATTGGTAAATGCAAGGCTGATATACCAGGGCAGGGCGCGAAAGCCAGAACCCAAGTTATATTTGTTCAGAGCTGGGGCCTTTTTCTACTCATGAGGATAATTCTAGTGTGATACAAAATGGATTTGCTCGGTTGTAAATATAACCTATGTATTAGCAATTTGTGCTGGGAATGACCCAGATTTTGGCTTTTATAAATAGCCCACATTGTTTGGTATATAGTATACCCTGCCCCATTTAGTATATTAAACAAGTTAAATTCTGTGACCTCTCCACCTCCTCATGTGAGTGTACATGCACACACACACACACACGCACACACACACACACTTACATCTACCTTGCAAACACCATTAATTAAAGATTTTCAAGTCAAGTTCAGTAAGCTACAGCAGCAAATGTGTCACATACCAGGGTCACAGCCTCACCCAGCTCTCCTCAGTTGCTATCTGAGATGGTGGCCACTGGCCATAAATGGCTAATGAGCACTTTAAAAGTAGCAGTCTGAATTGAGATGTAGTGAAAGTATAAAATGCACACTGGATTCCTCTAAGACCTAATACAAAAATAATATAAAATATTGCATTAATACTTTTTTGTGCTGATTACATGTTCAAGTAATAATATTTTGGATGTATTAAATTGCATATACTTCTAAAATTAATTTTAATTGTTTCTTATTACTTTTTTAATGTGGCTACTAGAAAATTAAAAACTATGTGCATTGCTAGGGGCAGTTTAAATCATTACCCATTTAAAGACAGATTGTAGTCAGCACCATGATATTCAGATCGTCTCCTGCCACACTGAGCATATCTGACCATCTCATTGGTGATTTGGGGAAATGCAGTGTTTCCTCTGGGAGACACGAAGTGGAGCAAAACAAAATGAGATCGGTAGCTAGAGAAATCTGGCTGTGAATCTAGTCCTCAGTAGCTGTGTGGCCCTGAGCGACGTATTCAGCTTTCTGAGTCTTCATTTCCACATCAGTTAGACACCCCACAGGATGTTTAGAAGGACTGAAGATAATGAATGTCAAGTGCCCAGCTCAGTGTTTGACATATAGCAACTGCCCAAAAATAATACCAATTATTTTGTTTATTTGCTTTGACACCAAGTGTTCATGAGAACAGGTGGGCAATGCTGGCCTGACCACACTCCACTGGTCAGCAGGTCAGCTCAAGCAGGATCTGTACTCAGTGAATACACTGCGACAGATTGAAGGAAGGGTCCCCCCAGCAAAGTGTTACTTGGTAAAGGCTCTCTTAATGCTTTTAATTTTTTTAAATGTTTCTTTATTTTTAAGAGAGAGAGACACAGAGCATGAGTGGGGAAGGGGCAGAAAGAGAGGGAGACACAGAATCCGAAGCAGGTTCCAGGCTCTGAGCTGTCAGCACAGAGCCCGACACAGGGCTCGAACCCATCAACCATGAGATCATGACCTGAGCCAAAGTTGATGCTTAACTGACTGTGCCACCCAGACACCCATTAACTCTTTATTAATTACAAGCCATATAAACCTCTAACCCATTTAAATGGCCTACCTGGGAATTCCAAAGTAGGATTTATGCCAATGGCATAAGGGAAGGGAGCAAGGCATGCTTCCCTTTGCTTAGTTGTGACCCACTCTCTGCTGCCTGCCATATTCTCCCCTTGTCACTAAGACCTCCAGAGCCTTACCTGTGATCTTTGGTAAAGAGCCCTAGTAGTATAAAAATGTGCACTGAAATAGTTGTTGAATGCAAATTTGCCATTTGATGAAGCTTTAGAAGTCTCTGATAGCTCTCTGTGCTTCTAAAAAATATAGTACAAAGCCAACTTCACACTGTTCTAGGTTGGCTTTCCAACCAATTAACCAAGTAAAACAGGAAATCTTAAATGAAGTCTCAATGTCATAAAATCCTCAATACAATTCATCTCTGTTATCACAGAGATAACTCCAGACAGACTTCTCAAAACTCCAATCAACTTTCCTGTTACTTAGTAGCAGCCTACAGGCTATCCAATGGAATTTTATTCTGAATCCATTCCTTGTAAGGTGCATAGCTCTCCTTATTCTTTCCTCAAAAGAATGATAGGTAGGCATAAATCAAATAAAGGCATACTAAAACATATATGCTTATTTTTGATGAAACATAGAATTTATGTTCCCACATCACTACTATATTGCATATGTCTCTGAAACACACTGAACTATTACTGACAAAAAAACCTAACCATTTTTCCCCCATGGAAAAATGAGTCCCGAACCTAATGTTAGTCTACCATATACTCTTTTCTGTCGTGATGGGTTTGGGGATGGTGTTCTCTCATCTGTCACACCTTTCTTTGATTCTCCTGCTTGTTTCCTCCACTTAAAAGCAAATTCTCAACCTCCTCTCTCTCCAAAAGAACCACATCTGCTTGCTCTGTCCCCTTCCCAGGCACACTACAACCCAGTCCCACTAGAAGACTTACTGACCTGACTGGTTAGCATCCCAGGCCACTTATTGGGCTGAGGTTCACCAGTTGCATGGGCTGGTCTGTGTTAAAAGATACATAGGCATGATTCATGCCCTTCTTCATTCATTCAACAAATATGTGAGGAGTGCCTTCTCTATTTCAGAGGCTATTTTAGTTGCTGAGGGAGAGCAGTGAACAAAACAGACCAAATCCCTTTCTTATGGAATTTACATTTTAGTTATGAGTGATCCTTATCAATAAGATAAATGACTAAGATATTGAGTATCTCAGGTGATTAGTGCTAAGGAGAAAATGAAACCAGGAAACAGGGCTGTGGATGGGGTGGGGGTTGTAGGCATTGCATTTTAAAGATGGGACAGGGGCGGACAAGTTCACTGAGAAGGTGGCATGATGACCTCAGATCTGGCTATAGATGCAGCTGTCTTGCTCCCACCTTTTCCTTGAGTTTGTTTCTTTGTAAGCCGAGCTAGAGAGGGGTTCAGTCTCAAGATTAAATTCTGCAGAGAAAAGCTAAGCTGTGTGCTCTAATTCCAGCATTAACCAGAGGACTGCAAACCTACTGACATGACCAACCAACTCTGCTATTTGTTGCCTAGAATTCCCTTGGCAGTTTCTCCAGATGTCGAAGCTATTGCCAAGACAAGATTTTAGAATTGCTGTATTTCCAGTTGTAATAGCTCTAAAATAGCACTAAAACAACACTCTTACCCTCTGGCTTCTCTCTTCTCTCCATCTCCCCTAAGCTCCTGTGGAGCAGGGAGGAAGAGCACAATCCCAATCTAAAACTGTGAATAGTGACTTCTGCAGCCAGGTCTGGGTTTCTAGTTCAGTGAAGACTAAAAAGGAGCAGTTCTGTGCAATTAGAGATGAATAATCATACTCACTTTTTTTTTATTGAGTACTTACTTTTTATTAAAACTCCTGTGTTTTAGCACTTAACTAAAAAGGTGTATTATCATCATACTTAATCTTCCCAATAATTTTATTGTGTGTGTACATAATTATCCACTTTTTACATGTAAGGAAACCATAAAGAAGTTGAGTAATCTGCAGTGAGTAATGGCAGATCTAAGACTCCACATGCAGGCCTCCTGGCCCCAAAGCATTCATTTTAGAGGCATTAGATATTTTCCACGGAAAACTGAAATATGGCAGTTTAAAAGGAAAAATCCTCCTTGGCTACAGGAGCTACAAGCTTTGATCCCTCCAGCTTCCCATGGTATTGTGCCTTTCTTCCTTTCCCTTCCCTGCCTTTTCCATTTATTTCCTTTCTTTTAATTTCTGGGTCAGATGTTGACTTCACGTCTTTGCCCTCCATTGCTATCATGGTACTTCCAGCCAAGGATGCTCTCCTTCTCAGTCTCTAGCACAGAAGTTTGGGAAGCCTTTCTAACACTTTTTCTACACACTAGTAAAACAGATAAAGAGACAGCACATAAAGACTTCTTCCTAGGGCCCTTCCTCCTCACCACCTTCTCTTTTCTCTCTTAAATCCTGCAGAGAAGGACAAAATTACTGTTGTAGGGGAGGGAGGAAATATTATTTTTCCTTCCACCCTGCCGGGTTCTCCAGCTACGCCCTGTAAATTTGTCCGACAGAAGCAGATGGACAAGAGAAAAACAGAAGTGTACTCGCAGGTGCTTCCTGCCTTCACTGGTGCCCAGTCCCGAGTAATTCCGCGGAGGGTTGGACTTGGGGTCTGTGCAGCTAACTTAGCAGGGAGAGGGAAGGGGAGGAAGGCACTGAAAAGCAAGGGACTATTTGGAAAGATAAGTGAGCCCTTAGGAGAAGTGATGGGCAATGTGACAGTGTGTGGCCAAGTCTGGGTGTGGTGCTGGAGTTGCCTGGAGAGGATTTATGACAATTGACTATTTTGTAGAGTCTTTACTTTCAGGCAGATAAGAGATTTCAGGAACTCAGCTACCTTTAAAGTAGTTGTTGTTTTTTCTTTTTCTTTTTTTTTTTAAGTTTACTTATTTATTTTGCAAGAGGGAGAGAATGGGGGAGGGTTAGAGAAAGAAATTCCCAAGCAGGCTCAGCACTGTCAGCTCAGAGCCTGACACGGGGCTCAAACTCACAAACTGCGAGATCATAACCTGAGCTGAACACAAGAGTCGGCGAGTCAGCTGACTAAGCCACCCAGGTGCCCCGAGGAGCTCAAATACCTTTCAATCAAAATGATTCTTATGCCAAAATAGCATATTTGGGGTGTCATGTTCTGACCCCTTCCACTGTGTTAATTTTCAGGAAGCCACTTCTTCCCCCAAACTGTGTATGTGTGCCACAGTGTCTCTGGCTGAGGGACAAGAACTGAATAGGGAGCCCCTTGCCTTGGCCCTTTATCCATTGTTCTTTCTCTCTCCCAATGCTTCCATCACCAGTCCTGCCTAGAGGCCACCCAACCTGAAAAAAGTCTTAGGTGAGAAAGAAGGTGCCAGGATTATAGAACTGCGAAGAGGTAAGGAAGAAGAGACATCCTTGGAAAAGGTTGATGGCTGAGGTGGGAATCCCTTAGTCACTGGTCATTCTGGGATCACCATTCACATTTAAGGCACATGCTGGGACTGTGCATTCTGTGATGGTACATTTTACAGCTTGGCATCATACAAAGGTGACAAAGCTCAGCCCTCCTTTTCAAAGATCTCACAATCCAGACAAACCTGATCATTAATTGCGTTAAAAATATTTAATATTCTTGGGACACCTGGGGGGCTCAGTCAGTTAAGTGTCTGACTTCAGCTCAGGTCATGATCTCACTGTTTCTGAGTTTCGGACCCTCATCAGCCTCTGTGCTGGTGGCTCAGAGCCAGGAGCCTGCTTCTGATTTTGTGTCCCTCTCTCTCTGCCCCTCCCCTGCTTGTTCTCTGTCTCTCTCTCTCAAAAATAATACACATTTAAAAAATTTTTAAATAAAAATATTTAACATTCTCACGTGCTACGGTTTAAGTGAGGTGAATTGATAGTGTTGAATTCACTGGAAATCTATCAAAATTACACTTTGTTCAACAGCCAGGAGTGTTGCTCAACGCTTGAGGTTTGATAACTACGCATTTTTGGTGTTTTTTTTTATTATTATTAAAAAATCCTAGGAGAAGTGTAACATGGCATTAAGTTAGTTTATTTGTATATTTTTTAAAACTTCATCTCTCATCCTTTGCACCCCCACATTTTGCCTCCAATATCTCTGTGTGAAATATGAACCACTTCCAAACAAGTTAAACTTGAAGACCTACTTAGTTTCTCAGGCTCATTACCAAGGATTTAAAAGCTCTCCTATTCATTCCACAACAATGGTTTCCATGGCAATTACCGCAACACATGACGTCCCCTGCAGCGCTGCTTAAAAATGCACCAGCAGAAATGGTTCTACAACAACACATTCGTCAGAAAAAGCTAGGCTGGGCGGGTCTCCCTCCCATGCGCGGGCACTGGACCTAAGAAATTAATAATAATTTTAAAAAGACAATCGTTTTGATTTCTTTGTGCACCGTTGATCTCCTCTTTTCATTTCAACCCATCACACCTGTGAAGGTATCGTTTCTTTTAGCAAATCATTTGAATTGCATTTATGTGAAAGTGGCTAGGGAGGAAGACAGAGTGCTTACCATGTCTCTCATCCTTTTACATGCTTCATCTGTCTCTGACTCTTGGGCTCATTACCACTTGCCCTTTCCCCTTCTACGAGAGACATACATTCTGCAGGAATAGGTAGTGAGTGCCAGGGTAGCACCCCAGACAGAGAAGAGAAACGCACACCACACTGCCTCACTGTCTGCCCTTCCTCTCTCTCACCAAGAAACACAAACAGAAGGTGCACTTAAAATACATCCACAAGAAATAACTAATCAAATGAATACACAAAGCAGGGGCATCCCTTTTATTGAGGACCAGCAGTGTGCAGGTACCGCGGTGAGAGTTTTGCATTAATCATTTCATCGTGATCCTATGCGATCACCATCTTCACCCTTATACAAATTAAGAAGTGCATACTGAGAGAGATAAGGAAATTTTGCCTAAGATCACGCAGCCCTATGTGTCAGAATTGGATCCATAACCCAAACTGGCCTGGCTGCAGTGCCCATGCTTCTGAGTTAATTGATAAAGGGACAGATTTTCTTACTGACGTCTGAGAAATGATAGATGGGGAGAGGTGTGTAGTCAAGAAATCCAGGCTATTATCTGAGCACTTGGAGTCCCTGTGCACTAGCTGGGGACCATTTGAAACAAGTCTCTGCATCCCTACTCCTTCATTGTTTCGGGAAGTGTTAATAGCAATGTTGACCTGCTTCCTTGGGTTATGTAACAAGAGACTGAAATAAACAATAGGTAACAGTTTTGAAATGCTAAGCAGTAATGATGGTGACCATAAACCCACAGGCCCCCTTGTCTGGAGGGGAAACAAACATAACAAGAATACTTCAAAATAAATAGGAAGAGGGGCTTGCCCAGAGAGAATGAATGGTATAATCCAATTACCCTCATTCTGTCAAGCCCTAAGCAGATGTGTTGGATGAGAAACACAGCTCCTGATTCTAATTTCTGTGAGACCTGGCTCTAGAGGGTGTGAAAAGGCCCCCATGAGAAGACTATCTGGGTCATTCCTAGATGTTTCTGGCCCAAGAATATATAAGGCCGTGGAAGCCTTTATGCATGTGCATTAATTTTCTGCAGGGAGAATTTGGGACTCCACTTTTCTTTTAACAAGCATGATAGTGATGCAAATCTCAGTTATCTTCAGCATGGGCCCCATTTGTGTAATCATTAAATAAGGAGCTATATTAGCTTCATATGAAGGTAACGCCTTTGCTTATCTAATTTTGCATTTACTTGACTTAGGCTCAGTTCTTAATGCTGTACAATAAAGGTTGGCAATTAAGTGGCAGTTGAAGTTACCATGCTAGACTTTATGTTTAGTTACAAGAAATTAAACACGGTTGCAACTTTGCATCATTTCCCCCCTTTTCCTGCACTTGGGCTGCTATGTAAAGGACCTTGGAAATAACACAGACTTGTGTTCCAACACATCCCCATATATTTGGATGGCAAGAATGTATTCAGCACCTGAGGATACAAGCAGAATCCCACATGGTCCCTTTGCTCAAGGAACTCAGAGTCTGGGTATAACCACAGAAGACTTCCACAGACATCATTTAAAAAGAAGGCTCCAGGGAAAATGGGAACAATAATCTATATAGATGCCATCAAGCTGAGGCCCAAAGTCCTGAGGATTTTGCCGGGCTTCCCATTCTCTTATACTGAAAACATGTAGGAAAAATGTGTCTCAGTTCTCAGTGGTTGTGCCCAGCTCTTTTAAGGACCTTCTAGGGCAGTATAAAAAAGAATTTTTTCTTTCAGAAAAAAAGGAGATTAAGCAATCATATTTTATAAACTACTAGGTTGGTTATTTTTGTTCATTACTTAAATAATGAATTATAACTGAATTCTAGGTTGAGTCCAAAAGGCTTTAGTTTCCAACCAAGGCTATTATTTTGCAATGTTTTAAAAGACACTCCTGGAAACTGGTTTAGCTTCTTGAAACTAAATAACTCTTCTACAGTGTGTTTCTTCCACATATCCCTCCTTAAATTTTTAGGTTTGCTCAGAGTATCAAGCTATAGCCAAAGAACATGCATTGCACTTTGGCTTTCAGAGACATAAATACTTAAATACATATGCATAATTATATGTATTTGAATATTGATCACATATCCTAGTAAGAGTGAGGAACATCAGTGTAAATAGAAAGACAGTGGGCATTTAAGAAAAGACACCATACCCTCCTCTGCTCACACTCTCTCTCTGTCTCTCTGTCTCTCTCTCTCTCTCAGAAATAAATAAAACATAGAAAAAAAAAAGGGGGGGGCGCCTGGGTGGCTCAGTTGGTTAAGCATCCAACTTCGGCTCAGGTCATAATCTCACAGTCATGGGTTTGAGCCCCGCGTCGGGCTCTGTGCTGACAGCTAGCTCAGAGCCTGGAGACTGTTTCGGATTCTGCGTCTCCCTCTCTCTCTGACCCTCCCCTGCTCACGCTGTCTCTCTCTCAGAAATAAATAAAACATTAAAAGAAAAAGAAAATAAAAGATACCATAATGATGTATTAAAGACTATCTGGATAGATTTATTCTAAACTAAAAAATTGATGTGCGTAGATTTGATGAGTAAAATAAACACTCTATTGCTCTAAGTCAGTTTTAATGGTAAAGAAAACTAAAGAAGAAAAACAAAGGAAAGGGTTTTATTTTAAAACTAGAGAATCACGTAAGACTTCCAATAAACAGATGAGGAAAAGTGCATTGACTTTAAAATTCAGGAGGAATTTGTTTGAATCCCAGCTTGGCACTTACAGATCAATTCAACTTCAGCAAGAGTTACAAGTTGAGTTCCCTAAAGAAGCCGACTGTAAAATAGGAAATTAATCTGGGGGTGCACTTGGGATGAACACCCCAAAAAAAAGGAGTAAATGGAAGGGACTGAGGCAGGATTGAGTAGAGAGACATTGAGCTTCTCTGCAGTCTCAATGGAGGCTTTCAAGTGCTTTACAAGGAGCTGGGGTGACCCTTTACAAGGGTCCAGAGGGGACCAGGTCCTTGTAACTCCCACTCTGATGACCCATTGGATGAGCCTCCCCAGGAAGTCCATTACCTTGAGCAATACGGTTTCCTTCAACAGAGGCCCTATCAAAGAGCCATTTGCCAGGGGCACTCTCAGGATATGGAGAAATAAATTCTGGAAAAGGGGCACTTTCATTTTCTGAAACAGTACACTGTATTCATTCATGTATTCAGCCAATGGATATTTATGGAAGTTTCATAGTCTGCAGTTTGGGCATCCATGGTCATATGATAAACAGAGCAAACCAGGTCCTCACCCTCATGGGACTTCCGCTCTGGAGGATGGAGAAGAGGTTTTACAAAAGGAAACAAAGAAATGAAAAAATTGCCAAGTGTTAGTCTTATGAAGAAAATAGAGTGATAAGACAGAGATGAGGAGGAGGAGGAAAGGCCACTTTTAATCAAGCCATTTCAAAGAGAGAGGACTGAAGGATGAATGGAAAGAGTGAAAGTAAACATTCCTTTGAAAATATGGATTGTGAGGTAAAGGAGAGAAATAGGACCATAGCTACTGGAGGACATGGGGTCTAAGAGAGCATGGGTATTTTCGTAATGTGTTTGCAAGGCAGATGAGTAGAAAAGAAAGGAAAGGTAATTTTGAGAGAGAAAAAAAAAAAGGTTCCCACATCGGGAATCAGCACACTAGGGCCCCAACTCTAGCATCTGGTTTTGTAAATAAAGCTTTACAGGGGCACGTGGGTGGCTCAGTCCATTCATTAAGTTTCCAGTTTCAGCTCAAGTCAAGATCTTACAGCTTGTGAGTCGGAGCCCCTCAGCGGCCTCTGTGCTGACAGCTCAGAGCCTGGATCCTGCTTCCGATTCTGTGTCTCCCTCTTTCTCTGCTCCTTCCACGCTCATGCTCTTTCTGTCTTTCAAAAACAAATTAAATTTTTTTTAAATGTTTAAATAAATAAAAATAAATGAATAAAGCTTTACAAACCCACACCTACTTGGTGACTTATTGCCTATGGCTGTTTTCCTGCTACATCAACAGCCTTGAGTAGTTGTGAGTGAACTCATAGCCCACAAACCCTAAAACGTTTACTATCTGGACTTGTACTAACAATCTCTGCTGACTGCTGGTTGAGAGGAGTCAGGAGGGAATGGGATCCAGGGCAGATCTAAAGAGGCTGGCCTCGGAATGCAGCAGGTGCCTAACTTGGGATGTAACAGGAGGAAAGGATAAGATCTACCCAGAGATAGGTAGGTTTATGGATTGGTGGTGGTGAAAAGAAAAGAATTCCATTTTGATGGCATTTATTTTCTCGGTGGGAAATAAAATAAGAGTATTAAGGGAGGAGTTGGAATTATTTGAAAAAAAAAAAAGAAGTCTTGAAGTTCTTGATTTGAAGAATAAAAAAGCTAATTTACTATGGAGGCAGAACTGAAAGAGGAGGTAGTGCACACCTTTTGGAGATCATGGCCTCACATTTAAGGTAAACCCAATTTAATGAAAAGCCCACTAATTATGATGTTGTAATAAATTTATACTTGGCAACAGTCTCTTTCCTCCAATCTTAAGCTTTGAGAAATAAAACATTAATAGATTTTTTTTAAAGGCTCAATTGTGTTTAAAAAGAAGATAATCATCCCTATATACCCAAAACAGAGGAGAGGATAAGGCAGTACAGTTCACTTGAAGAATCAGGCATTGGTGGCTGGAGTTTGGGTTCATCAGGGTGAGGGATATAATAAGCTCAATTTCAGACTCATTCTTTTTAAAATAAAATTTAAATGTTTAATTTAGAGAGAGAGAGAGAGAGAGTCAGAGAGACAGACAGAGAGAGAGAGAGAGAGACAGAATCAGAAGCAGGCTCCAGGCTCTGAGCTGTTCTCACAGAGCCCATCCCAGGGTTTGAATTCACAAACCATGAGATCATGACCTGAGTTGAAGTCGGACACTCAACTGACTGAGCCACCAAGGCGCCTCTGAGTCTTACTCTTAGTGCATTGGTCAGGGTCAGCAGAAAAAATACAAAGCACTCTAGAAACATAGAGGAATTTAGTACAAAGAATTAGGTGCTTACAAGTCATTGGGAGGATTGAAGAAGCAAGTTTTAGGGTGGATATCTTGGAATGATGGCAGAATACTGTGGAGCCAGATACAACCACCTCAGCTGCTCTGGGGGCTGTCCTCGACTGGCAGCTTCACAAGTCCCTGGACATCAGGAGAATGCTCACCAGAAACTGCCTCAGGAAAGCTGTGCGCTTGCATCCAAACAGAGCCAGGCAGAAGCTTCAGGAAGATTGCCGCTACCTCTCTTGCACTTTTGAAATCTAGCATGGATGTACCTATTTCACATCTGAGAAAGAGTTTAGCTTTGAAACTTCTCCAGATAAGGAAAAAAAATGGCAGAAACCAGTCTAGTATCCACCATGATGAGGTGTCATAACATGAAAGGATTGTTCCTTGAGACCTGGGATCTTCTGTTAAAGACAACTGTGGGTCTATCGGGGCAGCCAGAAAAAGGATGAAGGCCTCAGGGTCAGATATGGAGTCAGATCATCCCCTGGCTCAGTGAATAGTCTGGTGAGTGCTGAGACACCATTGTAAGGCTCAGTGCTAAGTTTTGCATCCAGGAGGCATCTGTTAGATTGGAACTCGTGGAAAGAAAGTGAAAGACAGAGAAAACAGAGAACATCAACTCAAAATAAACTTAACAACTTAAATGTATTCTAAGAAGGCAGCCAAATCAGCAATTAGAACACAAATTCACTCCAGGTGAAATTAATTTTATACAAGCATTTAGGATATTCAAAGACATAAATGAAAGAATAATATCAATTTCAAAAGAACAATAACCTGTGAAAGGAAAACTACCTGAAAATAGGTGGATATGAAAGAAAAACTTAAGGTCTATGAATTAAAATGTATTTGTCAAAATAAAAAAAAAATCAATAGACACCATAAATACAAAATTGGCATAGTTAAGGAGAGAATTAGTAAACTGAAACATAATGACGAATTCACCTGGAACACGAATAGAGATATTAAAAACATAAACAAGAAATTAGGAGTTGTAGAAGATCATTTCAGATGCTTTTACCTCTAAAGGGAGTTTCAAAAACAGAGAATGCAAGAAATAATGGACAAATAATATTTGGAAACATAATTCTGAGATTTTTGCAAAAAGAAAAAAGATAGTTTTTCTTAGATTGCAAGTATACTGTGAATACTAAGCAGCTCAAATAAAGATAAACCCACACTGAGATGAGTTGAAATTAAATAAAAGCACTTCAAGGATAATGTTAAAATCTTAAGAGCTTCTAGAGAAAAAAAGAAACATAACTTAAGAGAACCAGACGAGTACATACCGTCAGAATTCTCATCAGCCGTAATATAGTGTTTTCAGAAGTAAATGTCATTCTACTTTCAGAGGACCGAAAAACATAAATGGCAATGACAACTCCATGTCTATATTGACTAGATTCTTTTTAAATGAGAGCAAAACAAAACATTCAGACATTCAAAGACATAGAGTACTTACCACCCACAGACCTTTACTGAAATTATTATTAAACAATGTACTTCAGAAAGAACAATAAGTGAACATATTCAGTTGGTGTGGGATAAAAGAAGAAACTGCAAGTAAGACATTGATGAAATGTTGGTAAATATTATCACTGTTAACAATAAAAAAGTAAATCCAGTCACCCAAATAATATATTTTTTTCTCAAAAATCTAGGCATATTAAACAGCTCAAATGTTGGCATAAAGAATGTAAATAGTTGGGGCAACTGGATGGCTCAGTTAGTTAAGCATCTGACTATTGGTTTCAGCTCAGGTTATGATCTCAGTTTCATGAGTTTGAGCCCTGCATCGGACTCTATGCTGACAGTGTGGAGCTTGCTTGGGATTCTCTCTCTCTCTGTCTCTCTCTCTGTCTCTCTCTGTCTCTCTGTCTCTCTCTCTCTTTCCTACCCTTCCTCATGCTGTCTCTGTCTCCCTCAAAATGAATAAACTTAAAAAATTAACAAAAACAAACAAACAAAAAAAAATAATGAAAATAGCTGAGCTTTTACCACACAAATTTAAAAGCAGACAAGATAGGCCAGTTGGTGATCATGTATCAGGAAATAAAAGTAATGGTGGACCATGGGTTGTGAATGGAATTATAAATTGAGTAGGAAATAAATCATTGTGAGTACATGCACTCAAATGTTTTATTGCTTATATTGATTATATATTGGGTTATAAATAAACTATGCAAACACCCTGCGTAGAAAGAAAAGGCACGTGAGCTGTGATAAATAGTGCAAAAAATGGTAGGATCATTAGGAGGTCTCAGTAAGGTCAATGAAAAGTTACAGTCAGGATCCTGGTAAGATAGGATATAAAGCTGTCAAAGATCAGATCCTTGCAACAGATTTTAGAGGCATTGCTCTGATGGGGTGACCATGGGTTGAGTCATGAGACGAGGCGGAGGAAAAAAATTTAGGAGTGAAATCTAGGAAGTGACAAAATTCTTTTTTTTTTTTTATGTAGTTTTTTTCTTTTTTTTTTTAATGTTTTATTTATTTCTAGGAGAGAGAGACAGCGTGAACAGGGGAGGGTCAGAGAGAGAGGGAGTCACAGACTGAAACAGGCTCCAGGCTCCGAGCTGGCAGTCAGCACAGAGCCCGACGCGGGGCTCGAACCCACGAACCGCGAGATCATGACCTAAGCGAAAGTCGGACGCTTAACCGACTAAGCCACCCAGGCGCCCCGGAAGTGACAAAATTCTATCATGCCTCAGAATGAGATGGGAGTGAGAATGGAGGAGAAGGCAGAGTGTCAGAAATCCAAGGGTTCAGTAAGTGAGGGGAGTGATGGTGTGATCTATAAATGAAGGCAATAAGAAAGATATGGAGGTGGACTAGCCCGATGGAGCAGTGTGTCTTGAAAGAACTTGGTTATGGCCATGAGGAGCCACTCTTGAAAGTTTGATGTTCTGTTTTCCACCTAAATGATGACATGTATAGTGTAGGTTCCTGAGAAAGAGTCTGGGCCACTAAACATTATAAATTAGGCTTTTTAGAGTTCCTATTTACAAGCCTTAAATTAGATATAAAGAGAATCTAGAAATTCATTGTTGTTATCATTAAGGGCAGTTTAGTGTAATTGTTCTTTCTGAATGTCTCAAGATTAGATTTTCTGACTTAATTTCAGGACTTTTGGAAGAGTTCTTATGCTTGTTTGCATTGCCTTACAATTTGATGAGTGTCCAAGGTTGTATGGAACTGTGCTCGAGGAAGTAATCTATACCAAAAACATTCAGAAGTCTATTTATCAAGGAATCTTCAGTCCAATGAAAAACGAGTAGGAAATAAATCATTGTGAGTACATGCACTCATATGTTTTATTGCTTATATTGATTATATATTGGGCTATAAATAAACTGTGCAAACACCCTGAAATATATAGATAAAATCTATCCATAATATAAATTTAAATCTATAAATAAGGCTCAATTGCATAAGGGATAGAACACTCTGATTAATCATACACCTTATTTTTTTATTTTTTAAATTTTTCATTTATTTAGAGTGAGAGAGAAAAAACATGTAGGGTGGGTGAGAGGCAGAGAGAGGAAAGAGAGAATCCCAAATAGGCTTTGCACTGTCAGTGCAGAGCTGGGAGTGTGGGGTGGAGGGCTCAGTCTCATGAACAGCGAGATCATGACTGGAGCTAAAATCAGGAGTTGGAGACTTAATCAACTGAGCCACTCAGGTGCCCCAGATTAAACAAGTATTTCAGATTTCACATGATTTGAAAAAAAACAAAAATATTTCTTGAGCGCCTTGAACATTTTAGGTGATGATGGTTTCTGAGTGACAGGTGATACCAAGATATAGAAGTCAATGCTCCTACTTCCCAGAATTTCAGTTTGTATATTTTTTAATATATGTAATATTTTAGAAAAGCTGATGCTTCCTAAGTGTCAAAAGAAGTATTACCCAGATTATTATAAAAACTCTTCTGGATTTTCAGAGTAGAAAGGGTCAATACAGTCTGATCTGCTCAAAGAGAACCTCAGAGAGAGTCTGTATTTCAAAGATAAATAGAAAGTTTAAAAATGGCTTGAATACAAATTGAGAAACAGCAAGACTATTTCATAGAAACAGCTTTCCTAAATAAAGGGTATATGTGTGGTAATAATGTAAAATACAGATTACATGGTGAAAGGCTTTGAATTCCAAGGACATTAACCCATAGGTACTTTGGGCAAAGGAAAGTTTGAGGGCAAATAAATGATATTGTGGAGTCAGTGGTTTAGGACTGACTAATGACAAGGTATATGAAAGATAGTATAAGAAAGACATTAGAGTCATGAAACTCTGTTCGAAGTTCACTGCTGGGCTTGAAGAGACATGAGCCTACTCCATAGGTAAGAGATAAAGAAAAAAAACATATGGCTGAATAGGGGAAACATTAGGGTCAACCAACAGACTTCATTGCTAATCATCAAAAGTGAGGTGATGGCAGGAATAACTCAGGTATTCAGAAGGGTCCAACAGGAGTTCAATTTAATTAATAAAATTATGAGCAGAGTGGAAAATAGGAAAGAAAAGTGTTTTAGCTAAAATTTAGTATTTTTTTGTTTGTGAAGAATGATATATACAGGCAACCCAGGGTGCCTGGTAGCTCAGTCAGTTAGCTCCCAACTTTGGCTCAGGTCATGATCTCACAGTTTGTGAGTTCGAGCCCTGAGTTGGGGTCTGTGCTAACAGCTCAGAGCCCGCAACCTGCTTTAGATTCTGCCTCTCTCTCTTTCTCTGCCCCTCCCCTGCTCACACCGTCTCTCTCTCTCTCTCTCTCTCAAAAATAAATAAACGTTAATACATACACACACACACACACACACACACACACACACACACACACTCACACACACACACAAGCAAGTCAACAATTAGGAGCTGGCAGTATGTATGTTAATGTTTTATTTCAAGCAAGTGACTTTATTTTGTTCTTATTAAAAATGCTAAGTACATCTAATAACTTTTAAAAACAGCTTTAACACTGGGAAATAAATAGAGGCACAATCGATAACCATGCCAGGCATACCATGTTTCATTGAGCCAGTTGCTCCTAATAATGGCAACATAAACATGGATAAACAAACACAAGCATGCACATTACTCATTAACTTATTCTTGATGGGCATTAAACACTGAGTAAAGAGAATATATAAAGCCTGATGTAGAATAAGGGACAAATCATGGAAGAAATCTTTGTAAATCCATGCTTCATGTTTAGATTATGCTTTTCTTACTTTGCCTTATTAACAAAAGTTATTGGCCTTGGTTAATTTGTGTTTTGTGTAGACTAAAGCACTGATAAAACTTGCTTCATTGTGTAGATTCATGCTTGTGGAACTGTAAGATTCTCACTTTCAAACTATCTGATCTAGACAGGTTTTTCTTTTGTTGAGTGTTTTATGTACCACGCCAGGAATTTTTTTTTTTTTTTTTACCCAATGCAGGATCCATTCTACCACCATACAAAAGGAATACACTCTCAGTATGGAATTTCTCTGTCTGACCTTGCATCAAATAGCTAGCGTCTATTTCCAGAATTGAAAGCCTAGCTTTCCTCTGGCTACTAAGGTCATGTGTTTAATTTTTTAGGTCAACATATCCAATTAAAACAGATTCAGTTCAGAATAGACAATAAAAGGTGGAAACCTTACAAAGGACTAGACATTCACTTGTCTGAGGTTACATAATTAAGGGGGAAAAATGAAAGTTTCATATCGGTTTGTGCTGGAAGTGCTGGGTACTCTAAGTAAAATTCAACCACTCAAAAAACATTTTTTCAAGATGGCATTAAAGAAATCCCATGACCCCTGGCAAGGTCAAGAATTGTGAACAGGCATTATCTCCAGATTTGGAAAAATAAGTCATATCAAAGTAGACTTTAAATCAAATCAGAGTGGACATTTTATCAGTCTTATGGGCTGATATAAAAGGTTCTGCACTTTGAATCCTTTGCAAAAACCACAAAGTCCAACATAGACAGGCATCCTCCGGATTCTTTATCCCACAGGCAGTTAGCCCCAGGAGCCATTCTCACATAGAGGGCAATCTAGGAGCCCAGTCTCATCTCTGTAGGGAGAGAGGGGTTTCAGGCTGTACAAGAAGTTAAAAGACTTAGAAGGGTCAGATGACTGAGTATAACTGACTGAAAGTTTCCTCCCTATTGCCCCTTTCCCTAAAGTTCATAGTTAATACATGCACAAGAGATGGCCTGGACTAATTTTTAGGTTCTTGTCTTTAGTAAGATCACAGTGAGCTCAAGTATTTGCTTTCTCGGGCCCAAGGTTTAACATACTATGAACTCACGAAACAAGAAATTAACCCCAAAACAGGCTTCTGATACTTTTAGTTAGCTAGTCAATATATTGTTAACTATGAAGTCATCAGTGGATAGATAAGGGGGTCTTTGAAACAAGTGCATGGTCTCCTTTGAGCCAAACTACCTACGTTTGAGTTCTGGGTCTACCACTTATGAATGTTGATTCCAAATGTTTAAACATCATAGGCCTTGGTTCCTCACTTGTACAAGGTAAATAAAAATAGTGCCTACTCCAAGGAGTTGTGAAAAGTGATGAGCTAATGCATACAGGGCATTTATACGCCCTGTATACGTACAGGGTGTATACATACGTATGCACATATATACGTATGTAAATAGTACATTGGGCTCAATGGTTCTATCCCACCAAGGTCTCCGTATGTGCCAGCTGTTCTGTGGTTACTCTGTAAACCTAACTACAATGAAAACTTGATCAGGTATGATAACGACCTGCATATGTGCAATTGCTTTCATTTTGGGGGGCATGACTTACATCTTCTTCTCCTTATGCCTTTACTCATGCTGTTTCCCTTATTTGGAATATCCACCAACCATCTTTCACCATGCTATAAAATTTGACATAAATTCATCTCCTTCAGGATTTTTTTTCTCCACCTTACTCAATCCTATCCACTCTGGTCCTTTCTTCCATTCCTCATGCACTCATGCAATGATCCTGAAGATCCTACAGAACATAAGTAAACTGACACCACAGTTACTCTTACCAGTGGGATGTTTCATTGTGTTGTATATGAAATATAGTGTTTTTTTATGCTTAAGTAAGTGAAAGACCCATTTTCATTTTAGAAGCCAAACAGGAAAAGGCTATGCTATCCCCAAAGTGGCTTACCAATCCATTTTCATTACCATAGCAAGGAGGAAAACACTAAGTGCACAAGGAGATGGAAGCCATCAAAGCAGAGATCTCAGATCACAGCAGAGAGAAACTCAGAGTCAAAATACTGTACTTTGAGGTGCACCTGGATGGCTCTGTCGGTTAAACATCTGACTCTTGATCTCAGCTCAGGTTATGATCTCATGGTTCATGAGTTCTAGCCCCACATAGTGTGGAGCCTGCTTGTGATTCTCTCTCCCCTCTCTCTCTGCCCATATTTGGCTGACTCATTCTTTCTTTTTCTCTTGAAATAAATGAATAAACTTAGAAAAAAGGAAAACTGTATTTTGAGCCAGTACTAAAAGCAAGCTGCCTCAAGCCAAATGTGGGTGATAAGAGTATTGCAGGATACCCCAAAGAATATGTAGACCAGACTAGGTCTATCTGCCAAGGCTCCATGGCCATGTGTTATTTTTCCCTTAGTGGAGAGGGAAAATCACCTGGTCAATTCTTCAGATGTTTTCGGTAAAAGGAAAAATCCCTATATTGTTCTTATTGTGAAATTTAGGTTCAATCGTTGTCAACAAATCAATCTATCAGTTTTCACTTGCTCTTCAGTTTTCATACATCAGAGAAATAATCCACTGTAAATGTATATCCAGGGTTTTCCTACAGGACTATTTCAAGTAGAATATTGATTTACAAAGTGAGCAAAGTACCAATTGAGCATACTCCACACATAAAATATAATCATTTTAACCAGATATGCTTTTCTTTGGATATTTTCTCACTGCATTTACAACTTTCACTAGGATGACTTAAGTTGCTCACATTTCATGCATATATTTGGTCTTTCCATGGATCCAGAGACTCTTTAGCCATATAAATCTTTATATTAATTCTACCTATAAAAACTGATAACTTTAGGGGCGTCTGGGTGGCTCAATTGGTTAACTGTCTGACTTTGGCTCAGGTCATGATCTTATAGTTTGTGGACTTGAGCCTTGCATCAGGCTCTGTGCTGACAACTCAGAGCCTGGAGTCTGCTTCAGGTTCTATGCTTCCCTCTCTCTCTCTCTGCCCCTCCCCACTCATACTCTGTCTCTCAAAAATACATAAACTTAAAAAAAATTAAACTAATAATTTTATTCTACACTGATCATTCCAAGACTTGGCATTTGTATATGTTTTTAAGGCAGTAACATATATGTCCCTTAGCTGTTTATCTTATGCATGTGCTAGCTCTTCAACTACATTATAATTTCCAGGTCTAGGACACTGGAACTATATTTCTTCTTTTGAATATTTGAAAATGCCTGCTAATTCTGTAAATATAGTAGAAAAAAACATTTCATTTAATAAGTGACTGAAGAAACAAATACATTATTGTAAGAGAATAGCAAGTTTCTTCTAGATTCTGATTTCTTGGAATTTCCAACTGACCACCTAGGAAAACTCAAATTCCAACCAATGAATCAATGAATGTTATGAATTTGGGGCTTAGGGTTCAGAAACTATGGAAATGTGTGATTTAAACTCATGAAGAGACATCCATGTAAGGGCTATTCATTGTCTTTTAGCGTTCTTCATGTCCTTGTCTTTCTCCATTGGTTGGAGGCTCTAAAGTGAAACAAAAGTCTCATTTCAGGTCAGTCTCTCTAGATCCTCAAGGATCAGTATAGGTTGTTACATTGTTACTTAAGATGACTTTTTCATTGAGGTGCATTTGTTATTAGCCTTAGAACCTCTGCTACATGGCTTTGGGATTAGGATAAAAAGAAATATATAACCTAGAATAAACTTTCTCCTATCTTCAAGAGGTGGAGTCTTTAAGAGAGGGTAAACAGGCAGTCTTTCAAATGAAACAATGCTTCCCCCAGTTAATAAGAGTTTTCATCTTTCAGTGCCATAGATTTCCCTCTCAGAATACATTGAAGGAATTTTAATCTCCTCTGGGAAACATTAACTATCTGATTCTCTAGAATATGTAGAAGTTCCATATATCTGGGGGAGGAAAAACAAAATTGTTTTTGAGTGGGATCTGCAGAATAAAAAAGATATACCCAAAATGCAATGAAGTACTGATGGAATGACTTATAAATAGAATCTTTATGGGGTGGGAGAGAGATCTGAATTACAGGAACAGATAACAAAGGATGTAAGATATGCATTTACCTCTGGAGATTCAACAACATGTCAGAAAAGGTTACCATAAATTGTGTTCTGCTTCTACACAGTAATAATAGTTGCCACAGAAGAAAAACATAGTTAAATATTTTCCTTAAAATATCACATCACAAAAATATGTTTTTATATGAACTTTAAAATGAGAGAATATGTTTCTAAATTCAAGCCATTTGAGAAGCCTGTAATCATTTTTGAATTAATCAATATGGGATTAACTTTGTGAAAAGGAAAGGAGAGAGGAAGAGAGTATCTATTCCTTTCCCAGATTCATCGATGCACTTTGCAAGGGTTAGTTTATTTAATTTTGCTGTTAATCTCTTAGCTATCTAGAGCCCCTCATTGAAACAAAGGCTTCAGGTCCTATTCCTTCCATGGATCCATTTAGGTATAACTTTAGGAAGTCCTTTTTCTAATCGTCAAGGCTCACAACATGTTCTCAAGTAGAAACAGTTTGCATTTTGTACACATACATGGAGGATGGTTGACTAAGAAGACCATTCTGGCACTGTCACTAATCTACTATATGATCTTGAGAAAGCACCTTACCTCCTCTGGGCCTAAGTTTCTCCGTGTTTAAAATAGATCTATCAAAACTAACAATTTTCAAAGTCCCTGACACTGCTACAACTTTGATTTTAAGGAATTAATACATGACATAGATCATAATACATGTGAGAATATAGAGCCCAAATCAATGTATTTTGCAGTTTCAAGCTCTCTCCTCTTGGAAATTCTATCTCCTGAGAGTCAGAAACAAGGCAGTAGAAATGGCTTAACAAACTGTATTCTATTGGGTCAGTAAATATTTACTATATGATTGAGTCAACGAGTGAAGAGATGTCATAGTGATTGTGTAAACCCTGTAGAAGTCAATGGAATTATCTGAAAGTACAATGCAAGTTGTAAGAAATGATTTTCATTTATAAATTTCACTTCCTTATGCTAATGTCCATGGGAAGGTTACCATTTTAGAGAAACAGATTTTTTTCAGGTCACAAATACACTACCATTATGATAGCCCTTTGTTGACCGCCTCAGTTTAGTGTGGTCATTACTGCTTGTATGTCAGAAATAATGTGTTTTTATTTTTTTAATGCTGTTGATTTACACATATTTTAACCTCCTGCCAAGTATAAGATGTCGGCACTTGCACATAATGATTGTTGTGGAAGGTATGTGCTATTTACAAGCAAACAGCTGTGTAGTACTCACAAACTGAATAAAGGATGTGGCCCTATACATTCCATTTGCTAATAGTTGCTCCCCAGATATTAGTTTAAGTATAACCTTTAGCTATAACTTGCGTATTTAAAATACTTTTATAAGTAGCTAGCTATTTGAGCCAAGGAATAATCTGTGAACGCTAAATTGGAAATACTGTGGATTTTGATCCATTTACTGTCGAGAGAGTGCCTTGATGGAGAAGCCCATAGCCCTAGATCTTGGATTGACCGTTGCAAATAAGAGATGACAGTCAAGATGAGAGATGATGGGATGACTTTGGCAGGGGTGGATATTGCGTCAGTAGTACTCAGAAAAGCTGACACATTGACACCAGTAACAGAAAAAGACCACTCTATCTCCCTCCCACATTCAGGCAAATGGGTATTTCAGTCACACAAGGCTTCAAAGAAAAGGAGTGGAATGGAGACAGAAAGTTGGCAACAGCCGTGCAAGCACCCCGGAGACTATTGTTACGTAGCCATCTCCAGGTTCTTTCGAAAATCAAGAAAATATCTAACTGGAAGATTTTGGCATTTATTGAGATAGCCTCACATACCTACTACTTATTGTAAGGGTAAAAGAGTTCCATATTCCAACCAGCCAGAGCAAGATTAACTCATTCCTGTGAATATTTCCCTAATTTTTTTTTTTAATTTTTAAGGTTTATTTTTGAGAGAGAGAGAGAGGAGCATGAGTCAGGGAGGGGCCGAAATATGGAGACACAGAATCTGAAGCAGGCTCCAGGCTCTGAGCTGTCAGCACAGAGCCCAACTCAGGGCTCAAACTTGGGAACGGCGAGGTAATGACCTGAGCCGAAGTCAGATGCTTAACCAACTGAGCCACCCAGGCGTCCCTATTTTCCTAATTCTTTATACAATCCCATAAAGTCTCTTTTCCAATACAATTTCATTTCCATTTGACACAGTTTGCTTGCATACCACCCTGACCTTCTGAATCCAAACTTGGGTACAAAAGACATTTTAACTACTTGATGTGATTAGTTATAAATGTTTTATCAAAACTTAAATATATAGACAAGGCCCATGACTAGATGGCTTTCAGTTACGTGTCTTTGGTGAGGCTGTCAGTCATTCCTAGATAACCAGGGTATTACAAAGGCCAGTAGTATTTTTGCTAATGGCTGAGTTCCCTTCTTGGGGTCCAAATATATGTTTTCATAGAAATATATAAACTGAGACAAAGAGGAACTAAGTGATTGTGGGGTCCAGGCTTCTCACTTTATAGATAGACAGACTTCATTCCCTGGAATTATTTTACCAACCAGCTCCCTAATCCTTCTCCCAGATAATAATATACAAAATAATAAATATGCAACAGTAAATGGACAAAATAATAAATTTTGTAATTTCCTTGGTTGTGCAAATTCTCTCTTAGACTTTCAGACAATCCCTAAGTTTTGAGTACTTATCATACTCTGACGTACTTATCATACTCTAATCTAGAGGATATGGTAGAACTACATGTATCATGATATTTTCGCTAAGATCATTAAAATCTTAGAAAACAGGGTAAAATAAATGAAATATCAGGGACTAATAGGTCATGAGCTTCTATATTCTGCCAGCTTCAACCTTCAACAAAAAGTGGTGGTGATTTGTGTTAACAGAAATATAGGATTTGGAGAAAAAGAGGTGATGGCTTCATTCTATGCAAGGGTGACCAACTCTATATATCTGGAATAAGACAGTCAGTCCTGGATTCTCAATTTAAGAGGAGTTAGACAAGCTGTATGTTCAGAGGATAATGAAAAATCCCAAGACCGTGTAGAAAAATGGAAACTGAAGAATAATGCAGACCTTAACTCGAAGAAGAGATGATGTAGGGAGGTAATGAAAGCTGTCCTCAAATGTGAGAAGGCCTTGTAGTACAATTGTGTGAAAGAGCATGATGATCATATATATCATATTATATATTGTATATGTATATGTATTATATACAACATATTATTATATTGTATATATATCATATGTAAATGTATGTATGTATATATATATGCATCATATCGTATGTATGTGTATATATATATGTGTGTGTGTGTGTGTGTGTATATATATATATATATATATATATATATATATAGTCTGAGCTATCTCAAAAAGCACCAGGCCAAGGTATAAATGGTTTTATTTATCTGCCCTTCCCCACTCTTATAACTGCAGAGTTTGGCCCCACGCCTGAGACTCACCCCTATTTATGTCTGTGTCCTTAGGCTGTTTTCTAAATCCTTACAGTTTATTCCCTTCTGCATTTTCTGCTCTCACTCCATTGCCTCTGAGTTTCATGACAGAAGTACTTCACGAGTACCAGTGCTGCTGGTGGAAACTGTTTCTCTGCCAAGGATGTGGTCTTTTGTGCCCCAAAACTTCAAACTCATTCAAATGCAAAAGTCTATGGGTGTTTTAGGCTGAAAGTCACTTCTGTGTTGCTCTAAATGAGGAGACCATCCCTTGTCCCAATAAAACCCAAGACCTGGGTTTTGGGACAAAACCAGAGGCCAGGTTCTCTCCTATCACACCCAAAGCAGCTTACCCAGAATTTCTCTTTTCCAAAAGCCTCTTCCTTCCATAACATATATCCACAGAGCATCACGTCATGAAAGAGGGGTTGACTGGCATCAGTCTTAAACACCAAAGTCAAGATTGAGCTCTGACCAGAGAAAGCTCTGACCAATGAGAGGAAGCTACTAGGACATGCTTAAGTAAAGGAAGACTAGTAAATAGTTGGGACTTTTATCAGATCAGATGTGCTATCTTGAAAGTTTTCTCCCCATCTCTGTTCTTGTTCAAGTGCATATCCCATGAGTGCTTGATGGAAAGTCATCTAGAAAGGATTCCAAACAGGAAATGAGTCTTCAGCCTAGATAAGCTTAAAGATTCCATCCAACTCTAAGTCTGTGAGAGTCTAAAGCTAGAGCCTGAAGGTATTTACTCACCTTGGACACTGAGCTAGGATGTCGGTGATAGAGACTGATCAGTGGGGCAGTCACCATCACAGACCCCAAAACAAGTGGAGAACAAGGGGTTAGGATGTCTTCTGGTCCTCTTCTGTGTGTTAGTCCTAGGGCTGTTTCTTCAAGTAGGATGTGCAGACACTGCATCAAAATCACCTGGGGAGCTCATTAAAAATGTAGATTAGAAGACAGCTTAGAAATCACCATCTTTAAAGAGGCGGTATCCAACAGGACTTTCTGCGATGGAAATGTCCCATATCGATGTTGTCCAATACAGAAACCACAAGCCACATGAGCCGTTTGAGCATTTCAAATGTGGCTGGTGTGACTAATGGACTGAAGCTTAAAGTTTATTCACTTTAATTACTTTAAATTTCAATAGCCATGTGTGACTAGAGGCTGCTGTGTTGAAGAGCACAATTCTGAAGTGTTAGAAGAAGGAAGCTTAGAGAGAAATAAGTTTGAGATGCAGAAGAGTAAGGTTGGGCCATCGAAGCAATTGGAGATTAGAGCAAAGATGCAGCAAAAACTGAAGAACATTACAACAGGAAATGGACCTTGGACTTCATCTTGTGCAAGTTCATAGCCTTTCTGAGTTTCTGGAACCCTTTGAGAATTGCTGAAAGCAATGAGTATTCAGAGCCAATAATAGGCAGGTACTAATTTATATGATAAATTTCTATGAGGTTTGGGGTAGAAGAGTTAGAAAATCCCTAAAGTTCATCCACTGCCCCCTTTCCAAACTACAGATCCCTGACTGGGAATTCCTAATATAGTAAACACCCCTCAGTCTATAGACAGGAGCACTAAAACACAGACTTTCAGGATTGGCCCAAAGCCATTCATTTATCATGTCCTTCATACATCTTTCTTTACTCTGGGTCATGTAAATTTCACATGTGATATGGATAGTAGAACAAGCTTAGATTTATCCACGAAGGTTGGGAGTTCATCTGGGCATGCTGGAATAAGCACCCTTGGATTTATTTGAAAGTGCAGTGTATTCTTGCAATACTTAACCTTGTTCTACCATTTCTGGAAATGAAGGAACCATTAGTTCCATATTCCAAGCACGGAAAGAACAACAAAGTGCTTTTGATTTTCTTTCCTGTCCCTTATAAGAATGAAGTGTGGTTAAAAGGAGTCAATAAAGAGAAGTCTTGCTCCTTGGTGTTTGATTAGGGGAGCCTTTATGCAGTTGATTTTGTAGGCTCTTCATCATATCGCAGAAAGGTCCCCATACATTTCAGGAGTATTAACTGTTAAAAATAGTTTGCAGTTGCTGGGTAAATACCAATTTGCAGCAATTGGGAAGAAAAATTTGGCATGACTGTTTACATACATTGTAGAGAGAATATTAACATCACCTTGAGCTATCTGTTGTTTGCTTGTATGTGCGAAGAGAGAAAAGCCGATGCTTAATACAACACTTGGAACTCACATTTGCTATTGTGTGTTCATAAATATTAATCTAGAGAGATAATTAGCTCTATAAATTTTACAATTAGCCTTTCAGAAAAGAAGTGGATGCTAATAAAAATAAGACGTGCTTTTAAGCTTTTCCACTGCAAATGTTTTCCCTCTAACAACTGTGAGGCAGGTCTGCTTTTGTTTAATCTTTTCTTGAAATAGGCATGCTTTACACTTATTCCATCTCTCCCTTGGGACCATAACCTTGTAACAGGGAAAATAGGTTTTCTATTCTTAAAATCTAGTTACCATCTATTTTTAAAATCTTTTTTTTTTCTTTTTTCTCTGAAATATCCTGGGATAATAAAAGACCATGGTTCACTCCCTATGAGAATGCTCCAATTTAGGCCAAGGGAAATCTACATAAGTGTGTTGCCCAGGTGACATTACCATGTTTGTGTTTGTGTGTTCTTCTGCACGTATTGATTTTAAGCGATGCTCCAGCCCTGAAATCTAACAGTGAAATCCTACAATTTAATGTCAGTCGCAAATTAGGAAGATGTTAGTCCTAAAGACTTGGGCAATGCCCCTTTTTAGAAACTACACATCGTAGTGGGAAAAGTATTCAGTTGGAAGTTAGCAGTGCCGAGTCCTTATCTAACTGATATTAACTGTGTAAGCTCAGGAAAATCATATAATTTCTTTTTCTTTGAAATTAAGAAAGTCACCTTGATCAGTGGTCCCTAATCTTTATTTCCATTAGAATTTATTATAATACAGATTCCTTGGCCTCTCTCCAGCACTACTAAGTCAGAATTTGCAGTGAGATGCATGAATCCATATATATACATATATATATATATACATACATATATATATTCACATATACATATATGTGAATACACATGTATGTGATACACATATGTGTGTGTGTGTTTTTAACAAGTTCCTTTAGTAGTTCTCATTATACCCAAACAAACCCAATGGATTGTTTATGGCAACTAGGGAAATCAAGGGTCTTTACTCTTTCTTCCTTTTCTAAATGTCTACGACTGAAATGTGTCCATGCAGGGAATAAGCGGGAGACCTCAGGAAGAAAGACATTACCAGTCTGAATCACGCAAATAAAATACAAAACGTGAGCAGAACCAGAGTAGGCTGTGGCCTTTCCTAGTCACTCAAGGCCACTTCTTATCGGCACAATGAAAATGGTGAAAGACGGGTCAAGTTTTCCCTTGTGGAAGCCTAGAACATTGCCAGGATGGGAAATAGTTTCCTGCTCTCATGCCAAGTATAACTGACTAATGGTAGGACCTGGAACTTTATAAGAAGAATAGCAAGACCAAGTCCAGGGCTCGGTGAGCAAGGACACAAGGATGACCGGTAATGCAAGGATATCACAAGGATAATGCAAGAGTGATCGATCACATAAGCCTCACTTATGCTGCTTTTAGACCCCGTAAGAGGTCTGAAACTCACAAACCTCAGAGGCTTAGATTCAAACCTGCATCCCCACCACTCATGGCCATGTCACCATCAGGAGGCCAGCTCCCCTGCCTCATTAAAAAATAAGAAAAAGAAAGACATATCTCATAAACTCCTTTGAATATTAAAGTGATAGTGTTTAAAAACCTCATAACAGACGTAGCACTTAAAAGGAAAAAAAAAAAAAAACATACTAGTTCTTCATTCCTCTACTTCCTTGAAACAAAGTTTTCATACTTGATCTATTGACCTAGCTCCCAGGCAAGCCAGTGCAGCACCTGGAACATGAGAGATGCTTGAATAATTCCAAATGGATAATGAGTAATAAAACACAGATACAATGCTTCGTGTGTACCTGGCAGTGATCTAAGCACTTGATGGCCTTGTTAATCTTACCACCTGCCTTTTACAGATGAATAAAACTGTTGCAAAAAGCTAAAATCACCAGCCCAGAGTTGCACGGTGGACCATGTCCTGGCATCCATGTTCATAACCACTTTGTCACGCTGCTGCTTAGAGGGAAGAAGGGAAAGAGGGAGGGAAGGGTGTTCACGTCACTGGGTGGAATAAGAAGGCACCTGGGCCCACTGTGGGCAAACTATGTGTTACGTGTAGCCTGCATGGGATTTATTAAAAATGCAAAGTGGCACATGTAGGTGAGATGTGTTTTACCCATTGCTCTGGCCTCACCCTCCTATTGTCTTATAAACTACTTGCCTCACTCGTTTTAGTCATGCATGTCTCTGCCTGACCCCAAAAGCATTTGAATTTGGTATTAGTTTTTGCACAACTAGGTGGGGCCCATGGAACCCTCACCACACAAGTAAATGCCCGTGGATGGTGGACAGTGAGTCCCTGTTATTCCAAGAATTTTGATTCATGACACTCCTGTGCAAAGGAGATCATTTTGTAAATTTAAAAAGAAAATAAAAAGCAAACCAGTAAGTTCTAGGGATTTATTTCCTCCTCTCTTTTCAAGTGAAGTTCCCACAAGCTTGGAGCATCAGAACTACACAGTTTAGTGCCAGTATTGCCTGCGGAGATTTACAGCTCAATTCTTTCCTTATTCTTTATTATTATTATTATTGTTATTGTTATTATTATTACTACTTTTCCCCCTTGAGATTTTTCTACCAAAGAGCCCAACTTAGCTAAATTCAAGAGAAGAAAGGAGGGCTGAGCTAATATGGAAAACTAGCTATGGCTTTTTAGGCTTCCTGGGGACAATCCTAGGGTAACTTATAAAAAGATATTTTAGGGCCAGAGGAAGTTTATCAGATGCCCCAACCCAAGCACATGTGAACGGCCCCCACTCACCCCAAGAAGGAGGACCTAGAAGGAAAAGTACAGATCCAATTATTACTTTTTTACCTAAATTTGCCAAAGATAAAGATATGGTGCCCTCTTAACAGAGTCCATGTTAGAGAAGCACAAAAATGTTTCCACCAGCTGAGCCAACAGGCCTGAAACTGTGCATGCTTTACAACTGGCCAACCCTTCTCTTCATGACCCTGGTGGCTTCCCTGAAATTCATTCCCCCAAATCCAGAGAAGGCTGGAGACCCCTGAGTGGCCTCCCGAGGACTGCTTTTGGAACCTTGAGCCACAGGAGGGAAATTGTGTCAACATTGAGAGCTTTTCACCAAAGGGAAAGAATAGGTCAGTGAGACGCATGATCCTGGCTCCAGTCATGTCCCTCACTGCCTGGCAGGCAGGGGGACCATGTGCCTGTCATTAACTGCCCCAAACCTCACTTGAGGACTGATTGCAAGGTTGGCCCAGATGCACCGCTACACCATCCGGGCATCTCCGAAAGCCTCAGATGAAACCATTGCTGTCATCTTCAGGTTTCCCTCAGAGCCGTGATGCTCGCAATAGCAATGGGGAAGGGAGATACGAGGACCGCTCTTTGAGGGGTTCTAGATGAGGCACTTTGGTTTTGCTACCTAATATATTTTGACATTTTAAACAACATAAAAGAAGCACACGAGGCATATTTTTCTCAAAAGAAGTTATGAGTTTAAAAGGAGAGCAGTCTTACCTCCAAGCCCCTGGAGGGCACGCTGAACCTCACTGTCCTCAGGGTATCCCAGGCTTAGCTCACCAAGCACATGACCGAACCTCATTCTGGTACGGTTGCCAGTATTAGCCTCTTATGGTGAAATGCCGATTTATTCTCACGTTCCTTAATTAAGACTGTCCTAGTATGTTCATAGTACCTGACTGGAATCCCTACAGTTTTCCACTGCTTTCCACCATTATGTTCTGTGGCTGTAACTGGTGCTGTTACCCCATTTATTATTTGTTTTTAATGTTTTATTTATTTCTGAGAGAGAGAGACAGCGTGAACAGGGGAGGGTCAGAGAGAGAGGGAGACACAGAATCCGAAACAGGCTCCAGGCTCTGAGCTGGCTGTCAGCACAGAGCCCGACATGGGGCTCAAACCCACAAGCCAAAAGATCATGACCTGAGCTGAAGTTGGATGCTTAACTGACTGAGCCACCCAGGAACTCCTACCCCATTTCATAGAACGTGAGGGGAGCTCAGTCACTTAAGCGTCCAACTTTGGCTCAGGTCATGATCTCATGGTTTGTGAATTTGAGCCCCACATCGGAGCTCTGTGCTGACAGCTCGGAGCCTGGAGCCTGCTTCAGATTCTGTGTCTCCCTCTCTCTCTGCCCCTTCCTTGTTCGTGCTCTGTCTCTCTCTCAAAAAAAAATAAATAAAAATTAAAAAAAAAAATAGAACACAAAACTAAGGCTCCTTGATGCCCAGTGTCCACTCCAAGCCACGAGCTAGTGTCTGGCCCAGCTGAGGATGGGAATGTGGACTTCCCACCACACCGGAGGACAAGAGTCACCGTCTTCACTGTCCATGTGAGAAAACCGTGAGACCCAGGGAGTTAGGGAACTCCTCAGAAGTCATTTAGCCTGTTAGTGGCAGAAATCAAGACTAGAACCCTAGAACCCATCTTTCCTGAGTTTGTATTCTTTTTTGTGCATCATGCTGCTTCTAAAGCCCAGGCTAAAGTTCTAGACCTTCTTCAGACACTAGGAGCAGTGTCCTTAGGATCTTAAATGTGCTGCATTTGAGTCAGCCCACCTGTGGCCGGCCAGCGTCAAGGAAGTCAGACAGCTGGGTGTGGTCTGTTCCCGGGCAGCTTGGGAACCTTTCCCCATCCCCGGAGTGGGATGCACACATGAGGCTGCTGTCCTAGATGCTGATTGTCCTTGAGGAATATAAAGTCACTCTCTGACCCACAGTGTGACACACCAGACACACACACACACACACACACACACACACACACACACACACCCTTTCTTGTCTCTATTTGAGGTAGGAGAATGAGGAGCAAAGCCAAGTTCATTATTTTTTGTGACAACAGAGGTTGAGAAAAGAAACTGGTTATTGGGAATCCACAGATAGTCTCCAGCCCTTATGTTAGCCATTACTTTGGAACATTCCATAAAGAGGTGCTGATGAGCAAGGATGTGTCTAAAAACTTACCCTGGAGCAAGAAAACTCAGGAACCAAAACAATTCACAAACTGAATTATCAGCTCCAAGTGGAGAGTAAAGTATATAATAAGTGGCAGATTTATCAGTCCCAAATCAAGAATCAGTGGTATAAGGAAAGACTGAATGGCACTAGGCTACTTTTATATCAGATTCTCATTTTCTGTACCTTTCTTACACTGTTTCCACCAGCAGCCCAGCGCCTTTATGTCCCACCAATGGCCTCTCTTGGGGACCCACTGTGGCTGGCCACACAGGCCTGCTCTCCCTGGCAAATCTCTGTTTCACCCCTAGCTGCATGTTAGATCTCCCAGCAAAGCTTTCAAGAAGTACCAATCTGGGCCTCTCTACAAGCAGTTAGGTCATTGGCCTCTCCATTAAGTCAAAATCTTCATAAATTCCTCAGCTGATACTTTTGTGCAGCTGTGTCTAAGCTCTGGACATTTCTTTCTGTTCTTGTCTTTTCCGTCAAAATTTATTTGTCTGTGTCTCATTCATTCAAATCTTATCCCTTTCCAGAGCAAACTGCATAAGTTAAATTGCGATGGTGGACAGGATTGTCCCAACTAAGAGCAAAAGAAATGCAAATTAAAAACACTGAAATAGACCTTCCTGCTTATCACATTAACAATATTTTGGAATATTTAATTCCTTGTGTTTACAAGAATATGGTAAAACATTCAGTGTTATATACCATTGAGTATAAACTGATACATTTCTAGAAAGTAATGTTATCATTTGTATTAAGACACAGAAAAGCTTAAATGCTCTGATGCCTAAATTTTATTTCATGCCTAAATTTTATTTCATGCACTTATCCAAAGAAAATAGTGAAAGATATACAGAATGGTAAAGTATGGGAATGTTTAGTAGTGTGTTATTTATAATATCAGAAGTTAGGAATAAATGAAATGAAGCATTTAATAATAATAATGAAATTATTAAAGACATTACAGCCTACCCACATTATGCTTGATCTTAGCCAAAAGGCCGAGAAGCAATGCCTACTCACATTATGGATTAATATATAATCATTAAATGTTTACAGGGGCACCTGGGCAGCTCTGTTGGTTGAGCATCCAATTCTTAATGTCAGCACAGGTCATGATCTCACAGTTCATGAGACTGAGCCCTGAGTTGGACTCTGACCTGACAGTGAGGGCCTTCTTGGGATTCTCTCTCTCTCTGCCCCTCACCCTCTTTCACTTTCTCTTTCTCTCTCAAAATAAATAAGCATTGAAAAAAAAATTTAAAGTTACATTTACACAGGCATAGAACATGGGGATATGCTTTCAATGTATTAATATTAGTCAGAAAACAAGATGCAAAGTTGTGCACTTGAATGTGTGTACATATATACATAATATGTATTATTTACATAATACATATAAACCAAAATTAAAGAAAATATATGAAACTATGAGGGTTTATCTCTAGGAGGTAAAATTATAGGAAATTTTTATTATTTTTCTCCTTTAGATTTCATAGATTTCATTTTCTAAATGTTCTGGCCCTACCCCCAAAAAATGCTTCACTTTTATAATTAGGAGAAATATTTTTAATAAAGCATTTTTAATGAATCAACAGTTTGATTGTCCCCTTCACAGACAACACATTTGCACTTTTTTAGGTACTTGGCTCTCATTAGGACACAGGGGGTGCTATGAGTAGAAATCAGTGGCGATTGAAACAGAGAAGATAATGCTACAGAGGGGGCATTTTCCAGCCTCTTCTCTCCCCTGGCCTGGACAGCTTTCTTCACCAGCAGTTCCAATGTGCCCAAGCCAGCATTAGAACACAAGCTCTCTTCTGCCCTCATTGTCATGCATGTGATTTTGGCTTAGTGTATGTTTGCCACCTGTATGCCTGCGTGTGCTCTCACACATACACCCTCTTGTAATTGGACATGTATTTGTTTCATTAAATTCACTCAGTCAGCAGTTTCTCCTCTAAACAGTCCCCGAGGCCAAGAGAAAAAAAAAAAAAATCAGTAATCAACATACTACTTTCAAGTACAGAGTACCGACCTATTTATAAAAGGAAATTGAGTAAAACCGGTAATTATAACTAGCGTACAACCTTTCAACATAGTCAATGAGAAATTCAATTTGCTTAAAATAATGAGATACTCTGGCAGGAACAATCTGTTCAAATGCTGTTCCCAGGAGCCTCGGGATGGAAACAAAGGCCTGGCTGACATTTGATACTATCTGTCAGTTTATCAACTCTGTCCCAGGGTGAGTTTTAACGATGGCGCTAGGAGGTTTGGGGTAGAGAAAGGAAAGAAAAAACACCTCTTTCTGTTTTCTATCCAGTTAAAAGAAACCTATCAGAAAATGGATTCAGATTTCCACTTTGAACACTTGAACACACTCAGTAATCTACTTCAGACCTACTTTCTGTGTGTTTCATGTAGCTTCCTTCCATTTTTCTGTACCCTCATGTAAGCCACACACCCATGAATTCTGAGATATCTGCTGGCTACTCACAACCCTCTTTGCCTCAAATTCATCTGGGTTTTCTTTCCAAGTTCATACTTTATTGGGGTAGGATGAAGATATATAAAGGTTAAATTAAAGAGTGTCAACATAAAGCAGTACCTTTGATTCAGAGGCCTTTCCCTAGCTAGCTACAGACTACCTCCTGATTCCTTTTATTCCTTCCATCATTCATTCATTCAACAAGTTTTATTGGCTAATACCGTTAGCCGTTCTGCTAGATATTGAGAAGATAGAGAAGAGAGAGCAAAGCAAGACTGTGTCTTCAAAAACCCTAGCCTCTAGTGGTGGAATACACCTACCAAGAAGAGATTATAAAGTTATTTGGAAGTGTGGTGATAGGGATTTTTGAAAATGGTTGGAAGAGGTAGCTACCTAACCCAACCTGAAGGGCCACAGGGAAGGGTGAGAAGACAAGTGTCAAGGAAGGAACAAGGAGATAAAATCTAAATGAAGTAGTAATGCTGAGAGGAAGCACAGTCCTAGCCAAGGGCTCAATGTAAGCAAAGACAGAGAGGCCAGCAAGCAGGACACCAGTTAAATAATGAATGGCAGGCAAGGAGTGGTGAGAGATGAAGATAGAAGATGAGGCAGGTGTATCAGCTGACTTTTGCTGTGTAACAAACCACCCCCAAACAAACCATGCCAAAAGCTAGCCTAAAATAGCCATCATTCCATTCATTCATGACTCTGTGGGTATCTGGGTCTTTATTTTGGTCTGGGCTGGCTTGGCCAGAGATGGATGTTCTAGGATGGCTTTGCTTACACATCTGAGGCCCTCACCCAGGATAACTGACATGACTTCATGTGGTTTCTCATCTGGGAGGCAGTTAGCTTTGGATTCTTCCTATGGAGGCTAGAGGGTCCCCAGAGAGCAATGAGATTCCCAGAATGCAAGTGTCATGTGAAGATATTTTTTAAGACTTCACTTGCATCACACTTGCTGACGTCCCCGTGGCCAAACCCACAGTCAGAGTGGGAGAGGACATTCAAGGACATGGATACAGGGAAGTGTGATATGTTGCAGGTGGGAGGGCACTCTTAACAATCTGGCACACAAAGTGAGATGATAGAGCGTCTTGAGTAACATGCTAAAGAAATAGGAGACCCCTTAAGACATTTAAACACCGGAAGTTTATATTTTAAAAGGACTACCCAGGCTACTATGAGTTCAGAGAAGTTACAGACTTGGTGATAAAAACTCATATTCTAAACACAGGCAGACCTGGATTTGCATCTTGACCATATTGCATTCTAAGTATGTGGCTTTGAGCAAGTTCCTTGACCTCTAGAATCCTCAGTGTTCCCATCTGTCAAGTGGAGATAACACTAAATGCCTAATGCCTAGGGTCATAGTGAGGATTACATGAGATAAGGCATCTAAAGCACTTTGAAATAGTCTAAAGCTCGTGATAAGCATGCATGAAGCATTAGCCATTATTAGTTTATTGTTATTATGGATCTTCAGGAGCAATCAGGACCCAGATAAGAAGTTCAGGGGAGAGCTGATAAAAGCCTGGAATGAGCCATAGTAGCTGAGGCAGTGAAGAGAGGTTTGAGAAATATTTGGGGGTTAGCATTGGAGAACAAAGGAAATTGATTGCATGTGGAGCTCCAAAGAGAAGGAAAACTCAAGAGAAATCTCCAGATTTTCTAGCTTAGGATACTGCGTGAGCTGTTTGCTTATAACTGGCATAGTTATGAAAAGAGGACAAGCTTATTCAGAAGGAAAAATGATGAGTTTTTTTTTGTTGTTGTTGTTGTTGTTTTTTAAGGAGAGTTGGAGGCACCTATGAGAGTCTAAACTCATGGGTACCCATTGGACAAACACTATGAGCTGAAGTTCAAGCCTAACTGTGCCCAGCCGTGAGACTACATAATGAGAAAAGAAGCTCTAATTGTAAATATAATTATACTTTCAAGCAAAAGATTTCATTTATCCCCATTTTATTGAGATAGCGTTGACATACAGCACTATAAATTTAAGGTGAACAGGATCCTGACTTGACTTACGTATATTGTGAAATGATTTCCACAGTAAGTTTGGTTAAATCTATCATCTCATATAGATAGAAAGAAAAATTGTTCTTTTTTCCCTTGTGATGAGAACACTTAGGATTTATGCTCTTAAAAGTTTTTAAATATACCAGAGTAATAATATTACCTATAATATTAACTATAACATTATATTATAAGTTACATCACCAGGATTTATTGATCTTATAACTGGAAGTTTGTACCTTTTGACCACCTTCCTTCAATTCTGCAGGCCCCACCTCTGGTAGCATCAAATCTGATCTCTTTGTCTATGAGAGTGCTTGTTGTGGTTGCTATTGAGTCCCACATATAAGTGAAATGATATAGTATTCGTCTTTTTCTGTCTGACATATTTCACTTAGCATAATGCCCTCAAGGTCCATCCATACTATTGTAAATGGCAGGACTTCCTTTTCTGTACTGAATAATATTCCATTGCATATATATGCCACAACCTCTTTATCCCTTCGTCTGTCACTGGACACTTAGCTTGTTTCCGTGTCTTGGCTATTGTGATTAGTGCTGCAGTAAACGTGGGGGAGCAGATATTTTTTTCATGTAGTCTTATCATTTCTTTCAGGTATATTCCCAGAAGCAAAATTGCTGGATCATATATATGGTAGTTCTGCTTTTAATTTTTTTGAGGAAACTCCATACTGGTTTTCATAGTGGCTGCACCAATTTACAATCCCACCAACAGTGCGCAAGAATTTCAAAGGATTGTATTTTTAGAGGTGAATAGACCCTTATTCTTTCATAAAATCCAAACCCTAGTAAGCAAAAGTTAGTATCTCGCATTCCTAGTGTTATTTAACTAATTGCAACCTCCTTGGAAGTTAAGACAGCGTTTACCTCATCATCCCATCCGCGGTCTCCATTGGAAGGGGCTGACTTAGGGGAAATGCCTGGGGGCAGAGAAGACCGACAGCGGCCAACCAGAGAGGAAAACAAAAACCTGGGGAGAAAGAGATGGGATTTTGCCTCCTCTAGTTGGGGACAGCAGTGTCTGACTGAACCAAACAAAGGCACTTGCAGATTCCCAGTTCCGTGATGAGGACCAGGGATCACCTGGCAAGAAGAGAGGAAAGACACAACTTTCCTTAATAAGAACTGGAGAACTTTTACTAGAGGAGTAAATGGTACCCACTCAGTTCTTTCAGGAATTCCCTCACCACTTAATTCCCAGAATGCTGGGGCCACTCCTCCCTCCCCTGCAGGTGGCCAGAGTCTATCAGGCAGAAGAGCTTTCAGAGGGTGAGCTGGGTGCTTGTCCATGCTTGGACATCTGGAGGTCTGCCCCCAGACAGCGCAGTGGAAATAGACAGAGCCTCTGCCTTTGGACAGAGTGCAAACAAGAGAGTTCCCAAACATGCAAGGGTATAGGACTAAGGGTCCTAAAATGTATAACTCCTGGATCATTCATTCTTTTTAAAAAATATTTACTTATTTTTGAGAGAGAGAGAGCACAGGGGAGTGCCAGAGAGACAGAGGATCTGACGTGGGCTCTGCGCTAACAGCAGAGAGCCTGATGTAGGGCTCAAACTCAGCAAACCATGAGATCATAATCTGAGCCGAAGTGAGATGCTTAATTAACTGAGCCACCCAGGTGCCCCAATCACTAGTTCTTAAACTGATGAAAATCGTAAAGTATCTCCCCATGAAAATTCACATTTACACACAATTATTCATACAATTTTAGGACTTACATAAGCCTCTTAGACACCATGTATGGAAAATCTACAGATCTGAGGACCCAAAGCTATCAACATAGACATAGAAAGTGAGTAGGAGGAAACACAAGAGACACCAAATGAGCCCTCATTCTCAAGAGTGGTACAGGGACCAGGTCAAAGCTAAGATATACAAGGGGTGCACAATTCCACCAGGATGTTAGCTGGAATGATCGAGAGATTTGATCATGACGTGCTGAAGGTAGTTTGGGAAAACCACTGTATTGCTCCATTTTGGTCTTATAGGTGCTGAGCCTAATAGGATCGGCTTAATGAAAAAGTAAGGAAGTTTGGAATTTGAAAAGGGATTCTGAATTCTACCTGTTAAAAACAAAAACAAAAACCCTAACAATACCAAAATTAAGTCTTTGTTATAATGTTTGCTTTGAAAGAGGCACTTAAGAAACTCAATTTTCACTTTCCTGGGTTTAGATTATCATTACTGGGTGCAGCTCACCCACTCTGCGTTTGTCTCAGATTTGCACATGTGGCTTGGTATCCTTTCAGGGAGCATTGTTTGCGTGAGGTTTGGGTCTGCTTTCCTGTGGTGGACAGGCCACAATCTGTGCAGGAGGGACCCAATTGCTACCGCAAAAAGCGTAGGTGTCCCAGTAGCATCAGACGGCTCTATATTTCGGAGCCTGTAGAAGGATGGGGGTTAAGCCCCCTCAGCCGCTTCACCACTTCTTGCTTCAAAGAGCTTGATGTTCTCCATTGTGGGCTCCTGCCCAGCACCTCTGCATGTATTCCTTTATGGGCTTATTCTTTAGCCAATTCTCAGAGGGGAGGAAAGCCACCATCTCTCTTGTCTTCTCTTCCTCCTCTTGAGCATTCCCCATGGCTTCTTCTCTTTGGGTTGAAATACAACACTGAAAGCTGTGGAGGTAACCACAGACTCAACTTGGAGATGAGGGTTTTCGGCCTTGCTGTGACATCATCTCCCTAACTTCTCTTGGATCCCTCCCACAGATGTCCCTTCCTCCTCGGCCACTAGAATATGGTGGTTCCTCCAAGTACACTCAAGAGACTACTCTTCTCAGACATCAGTAAAACATAATCCCCTTCCCATCATCAAACCAAATCTGAGGGTTTTTTTGTTTGTTTGTTTGTTTGTTTTTATAAATAGTTTATTGTCAAAAATCTGAGTTTTTTGAGTGTGTTAATCCAGGATAGAAAGACACATGTCTCGGGGCACCTAAGTGGCTCAGTCAGTTAAGCATCTGACTTCTGCTTAGGTCATGATCTTGCAGTTGGCTGAGTTGGAGCCCTGCATCAGACTTGCTGTGAGAGTCCTCTTGAGATCCTCTGTCTCCTTCTTTCTCTTCCCCTCTCCCACCTTCTCTCTCTCTTTTTCTATCTTTCAAATTTAAATAAACATAAAAAAGTTTTTAGAATTTTTTTTTTTTTTTTTTTTAAGGAATACACGTGTCTCTAGTAATTTAAATTTGGGAAGGAGATTAATGTTTTTGTCTAAGAGAATGAGGGACCCAATGAGTCATAGAAATTGCCTAAATAGGTTCAACCACTTGTAATTGTCCATACTGAACTCTGAATGGTGATACATTTGGAAATACCATGGAAATGCCAAAATTCCCATGGCAAACAATGGGAATATTTTAAAATAGGCCTTGACACTGTCATTTCTTTTTGTCTTGTATGCCAAAACCTCCTAGAAAGTAAACACAAGCAGCTGTGGAATGAGTACTCAAAGCTTTGGGTTTATTGACTAATAATGATAAATCACACTTATAAATCCTTTCCAGGTAGGCATAAATGTGACATAGACAAAATGAACTCTAATGACGAAAAGAACATTTTGTATAATAATCTTTTTATATTACAGAGTAATTATAATTAACTTTAGAGGACCAGTGTGTGATACACATTTCTCTAAAAAATCCTTGTAGATGATTCCAACTTAATGGTAAGATTAGACAAATGAATTCAATGAAGTGTGACAGCATTAGCAAAAATCACATTTCACGTGCCCTGATCCCTCGGTCTCTTCTACCACAGTGCACAATGTCTTCCAATCTTTCTCAAGTACTTGTCCTAATGACCCTGACACTTGACTATAGATAAAGCAGCACATTTGTCCAATTAAATATTTTCTTTTAAATATTCCCCAGTGCATTCCAAAGGAAAATGGTGCCCAGAATTAACATGTAAATATTACTTCTCAATAAAATCCAGGCACGTGTCCTTTATTCTAATGAATCTAGTCTAGGGAGACTACCTTTTTTATGCAGAGGGGGTATCATTTATGAAAATAGTGCTTTCTAGTTAAGAGGGAACCCCTTGGTGCCTGGACTCAAAAGCATTTCAAATAATACTTTCTCTTAAACTGGTAGAAACCTGTGTCCAGAGAGAGTAGGGGTCCTAATGAATGGAGCACTTCCAAGCACTTAATTTTCACATCTTATATTCCACCTGAGTATTTAGTAGGAGATATTGATATGGCCAAAGATTGTGTTCTGGAACCTCAGATAGGCATGAATAAAATATGAACATATTTATTACATGTAGTCTCAGCCCTTCCCCAGAAAAGGCCTTTTAAAGATTTATGTCGGTCATCATTCTTTCAAGGAGCCTTTTTTTTGTTTTGTTTTTACTTTGACCACAGTTCTTTAGAGATTTGGCAGTGGGTGACTCACAAAGGCTGTGACTCATGTTGGACAGCTGTGATAATTAATAGCAAAACACAAAATGGAGACGCCACAGCCGATGCCTCTCTCACATTGCTGGGGTGTGGTGACATGGCCTGGGTCTCCAGTGTGACAGCATGCTGGTCGGGGCCACCTGGTTCCACTTCCAGAATCTCAGTCCATGCCCACACAGCTGTGAGGGCACCCATACCTGGCACAGTATTGTGAATGTGTATCAACATCCAGAGCACACTGTAGATGGACAACTCGCTGGAGCTGAAGAATTCAGGCATCCTGAACAACCTGGAGGTTCTTGGCACTTTTTGAAACTCAAGGGCTGATGTTCTAATTTGTGGGTAATTTAGCAGTTTGCTTCCCTTCCCTCCATGTACTTGCTTTTGGGTCTGAGTTTTAAGCTGGCCAGTGTATGAATGAAAACCATTAACGAATATAAATGGGAAGATGTTTCTCTGGCCTGAAGAGTTGCCTACCCTTTAAATTCATATGTTGAAATCCTAATCGCCAGCGGGATGGTATGAGGACATTCAGCCTTTGGGAGAGGACCAGGTCGTGAGAACACAGCCTTCCTGGTGGGATCAGTGACCTTGTGCAGGAGGCCCAGGGAGCTCGCCCAGCCCTTCCACAGGTGCGCTCATCGGGAAGATGACAGTCTATGATCCAGAACAGGATTCTCATCAGAATCTGACTATGCTGATACCTTAATCTTGAACTTCCAGCCTCCAGAACTGTGAGCAACAAATTTCTGTTACTCATAAGACACCCAGTGTGTGGCATTTTGTCATAGCAGACAAAGTGAGACAATAGACTGACAAAAGGCCAACAGACTAGACAATGATGTAAAGAAGTCATTGAGAACCATGGTTTTTGATGAGACCTGCATTGCCATCTTGGCCCCACCCATTATAAACTGTGACCAGAACTTGTCAAGGGCTCTGAACTTCTCTGAGATTCAAATTCTTTACCGGTACAATGGAGTTAAAAGTAGTCTGTCCCTCTGGAGTTACTGAGATGAAATGAGAAAGATATATTAAAAGTACTTAGTACCATGCTCAGCTCAGAATATGTACTCAATAAATATTAGCAATCCATCTTTATGTTCACCAGCATTAGACAAAGTCATATTATGAAGGATTTATTCTATTTCTGAATTCCAGTTGATACCATGAAGTGTGCCCATCAAGTCTATAAAAGTGTGGTATGTTGACATCAGGAGGTGCATTAGCTTTGTGGCTGGTGGACGTGCAAAGCGGAAAATGGAAAACATGTCTGGAAAAGAGTGACAAGATTATCACTATGCCCTTTGCTACCAAACCACCTGTGACACGGTTTTCATTTTTTTTTCCATTATTTTTATTGTTTATTCTCTGTCCCTCTTATTGGTATGCCTTAATGCTGACCTCCTGCACAAACATGCTATTAAATCCTTAACAGTTTTTACCAGCTAATGTGGTGGGGGCTCAGGAGCATGTCATCAGGAAAATGCAGCCTAATTTGTGCATCCCAGGACGGGGATGTGAGAGAAGGGAAAGATGTTTTATGATGTGGAGATAGAGGATCTTGCAGAGTAAACTTTCATTTAAAAGTTATTTTCTCAACTGGCATTCTTAGGCGTCAGTTACCAAAAATCCATTCTTAAAACTTCTTCATAGGAGCCCGGTTTATCTCTGAAGTCATTCTGAAACCACGGCACACTTCCTAACATGTGCAGTCACCATTCCATTTTGTATTCTTCTAATTGAAAGGGTTGGAAGGATTTTTACTCATAATATTTTTCAAGGAGATAATCTGGATAAAAACTGAGACACGGAAGTTTCTGGAATGGTGGTGATATTTGTAGCCATGGAAACAAATAAGATCCCAAAGTTGAGGAGGAAGCATGAAATCTGGGTGCAGACCTTTGGGAAAAGCCTCCATTCAGATGATGGATAGAGAAAAAGCAGACAATCCTAATAGTCTGAGAGGGAAAGGAACCCATGTATTTATTTGACACATAAAGCAAGGGAGGGGGACAAACTTGAACAGAGATTTTCCAACTTTTTTAGACGTTTAGATCCTTCTTCTCAAAGGACTTGATGCAAAGTTCAATAAATAAACTAACAAGGGCAAACTGGTAGGACATGCTATGTGGATTTAAATCTTGTTTAAATAAATTACTTCAATCTTATTTAAATAAATTAAATCACTTATTTAAATCTTGTGCCACCGTGTGGAATAGGGACTATTATTACTCCCGTATATTTGCTTATTTTACAGATAAGTAAACTGAAGCACAGAGAAGTGAAGTAATCTGCCCAAGGTCACACAGCCAGTAAGGGGTAGATGTGAGGGTTTGGATCCAGAAAGCCTGACACCAGGATTAGAAAGTTCTGAGAAGATATTATGGAGGAGGAGAAGGAAGTCTTAAAGAGGCCAAAGTGCCAATCAGATTAGGAGAAATGGGGAAGAACAACAAAGAATAGTGACCTTTTAGCTCCAAAATGTTTAGCCAACAATGAAGCTTTTAGAATTCCCTTTTCTCTCCATTCTTCACAATCAAATAGGGTTTTAATTTCCCCACCAAAGTCCTGTGGAAGATAGTCCCAGTCTCTCCATCATGTGTCCAACCCAGATCTCAAAAGTAATGTTCCAAGAGGGAATAAGGGGAAACAGAGAGAAAGTCACTTCCAGTCACTGTTGCGTTGGGAGAGAGAGTGGAGAGGAAAGGAGAGGAGAGGAAGAGATTCGTGGTGTCGGAATTCTGGTGCATGTCTAGTTGGAGTGATAGGATTTAATCAGGAATTATAAAGAACTTTCCACACCCCAGACCTGCACACACACAAAAAACAAAAACAAAAAACAAAAAACCCTATATGGGTACATGGGAAACAGACCACTCCCTGAACTTTGGGCCAGGAAAGCCTGTACTGAAATGAGGCACATTTAAACTGTAGTTGATTTCTCTTCAAAACATTCTGTCTCTAACCTTTTAAATGTCTAATTGGCTGTGTCGTAAATCTAAGGAATGGCCCATCTGTGCTCTCTTCTCTCTTACAAACAAAAAACAAATGCAGCTCCTAGATCTGGGCTCCCCCAATAGCAGTTTGACTTAAGCTTCGGGTTTCTTGATTCCTGAGATTGGTGCTGCATGGTAGCTACACCGTATGTGGATTTTTTCCGAACTTCTCGAGGCTTTGGTGAACTTACACAGTTTTACAAATTTGAACCCTGGCCTCAAGTCTGGGCTCCTTAAATAGGGCACTCACTCTTATTATATCTGTTTACCCCTACCCGAAAACAAACAAACAAACAAACAAACAAAAAAACCATCACCCATTTATGCACACAGTTAGCATCTAAATATTTAGCTTTTTAAAATTTTTTTTTTAAGTGTTCATTTATTTTTATGAGAGAGAAAGAGTGCAAGCAGAGGAGGGGCAGAAAAAAGGGAGACATAGAATCTAAGCAGGCTCCAGACTCTGAGCTGTCAGCACAGAGCCTGACGCGGGACTCAGGCCCACAAACCACGAGATCATGACCTGAGATGAAGACAGACACTTAACTGAGCCATCCAGGAGCCCCGGCACCTAATTATTTTAAAAATAGAATAGAACTGAATTGCTCAGAATAGTATTAACAACCTGGATGAACCAAAATCAACAGGTATACCGTAACTTGAAAATTCTTGATGTTTAGGTAAATTCATTTCCATTTCACAGTGTTTATTGAGTGCCTACTCAAACTTTAGGCTTGGTGATGAGATTTCAAAACATTAATAAATTATCATTTGGGCCATGAGTTCCTCCCAAAGCTGGAGAGAGATAAGAAAATTGTATTTCCTACCGTGATTTTGAGCTATTTTTTGATTCATTGACACTTGGTGAGAACACATGTATTTATAAAAACTAGGCACACATCACAAAAGTATCTCTGATGGCAATAGGGAACTGGTTTTTTTGTTTTCAACAACTCGTCACTTGTGAGCCACAGAATTGACAAACCATAAGGAGTAACTCACAGATAATTTTTCCTGTCTTTTCCTAACTGATGTGGTTTTGGGGATTTGCAGTTGTCTCTAAAATATGTAACTGTGCATATCAAAGAGGTACACAAAGAGGGAATATGCATTTACATTTAAAAATATTTTGGATCTCATTTGTATCTTTGCCAAGTAGTTGTAAAACTGCCTTCTTACCAGATTTTCATCAGCTCGCGCTGTAACCATAAATCTCCTATTTCATTTTCTATTATTTCTAACTAAAAGAAGTCAGATAAATGTGTGCATATTTGCAACACCTGGTAGATCTTTAATAGCGCACTGCTCTGCTGGATGGAGAATTGGAAATTCAGGCTTGTAGGGAGACTTAAATCTGTTTTAAAGCAATGTTAAGTGTACTGGGAAGGCCCAAAATAGTTCCATGCAGCTTCAAAATGAGAAAAATAGCCAAGAGGACAATGAACTGGAAGTAGAATTATTTTCCATATATTTTGCAAATCCAGGCAACGCATTCTCCATTCAAGCCACAAAATGAATGAACAGCTAAGGGAGCAAGCCTGAGATGAAAGCTTAAACTGCTTTTACCTTGGGGCCACTGTCTTCTGCCTCCTGGGATGCATTTCAGTCTAAACTATCTTCTTATTTTGGGAGAGTGGGGAGGTAAGGGGGCCAATTATCACGAAATTAGACTTTGTCATTAATCTTGTCACTAGAACTAAACCACTAACTTAAACCCAAACTTGGAATATTTTACTGTAAAAAAAAATCCCCCTTCTCTGCATGAAAGGGTAAATGTCTTTTCTTTAATAGTCTGCTAATAAACCTCTAAAACCTGAGTGCTACAACAGAAAGTGGTCAGATCATTTACCGCCTAAAGACACACTATGTGAGAAAGCAATGTCAGGATATTTTTACCAAAAAAAGAAAAAAGAAAAAAAAAAAAGAAAGAAAAGAAAAAATCATCTTTAAGAAGAAAACCTTTAACCTACAAAGTTAATATTTTTAGAAGTTTTTTAAATGTGTTTGAGAGAGAGAGAAAGAGACAGAGTGCAAGTGGGGGAGGAGCAGAAAGAGAGAGGGACAGAATCCAAAGCAGGCTTCAGGCTTTGACCTGTCAGCACAGAGCCCAATGCAGGGCTCGAACCCACAAACTGTGAGATCATGACCTGAGCTGAATTCAGACACTCCATTGACTGAGCCACCCAGGAGCCCCCAAAATTAAATATTTTTCATGATATAAATGATAAAGGTTGGAGTGCTTTAGAGAGGAGTACAATTGAAATGTTTTTTACAAGATTCACAAATAATAGTTAACTCTCATAAGGTAATACAAATTATGGGGCACCTGGGTGGCTCAGTAGGTTAAATGTCCAACTTGACCTCAGGTCATGATCTCCCACTTAGTGGTTCAAGCCCCATGTCAGGCTCTGTGCTAACAGCTCAGAGCCTGGAGCCTGCTTTGGAGTCCGTCTCTCTCTCTTTGCTCCTCCCCTACTCATGCTTACTATGTCTCTCTCTTTCTCTCAAAAATAAATAAATATTAAAAAACTAAAAAAGAAAAGAAAAAAGTAACTTAAGGCTCTGTATATTTAGTATTTTTGCAGTGGTTCATTAGGAACTAGTGAGTCACTTGTTCTGGACAAAAAGAAGTTTGATGGCATCCTATAGACAGAGCAAAATGACCTTTCATAGTGGCAGTTATAGCAGAAATAATAATTCACTGATTCGTTATATAAATTATGATGGATAAACTGAGAACAAACATAAGTGCATAGAAACAAATATGTATTTTTAATGTTTTTTTTTTTTTTGAGAGAGATTACAAACAAGGAAGGAATGGAGGGGGCAGGGCAGAGGATCCAAGCACACTCTGTGCTGTCAGCAGAGAGCCCCATATGGGGCCTGAACTCACGAACTGTGAGATACTGACCTGAGCCAAAGTCAGATGCTCAACTGACTGAGCCACCCAGGCACCTCAGAAAAAAAATGTATTGACTATAGTCTCCTATTCTTTCTACAAAGAGCAGCTCTAATAGATTTGGCTAAAATTACCTACATCTTCTAGCTAGCAGCCCATCAGTCATGAGCACAGAGTCTTGATCAGCTAAGAGATATAATAGGCAAAAAACCACATCTAACATCTTTGTTGTGAGCACAAATATTTTGTTCAAATTAGCAATTACTAATGAAAATACTGCTTAAAAATGGAAATATTTTTTTTTCAAAGATGCAACATTAAAAATGGAAATATTTTTGATGCCCATCCTTTGTATATGTATATTTCATATCACTATCCCCTCACTGTCTTCCTAAGAATTTACAAATAAAACCATGTAATACCAACAATTTGGAAGTTTTAGGTTTTCCATATGTTCAAGAAAACCTCTTCCTTTAGATCTGAATCACCCCTAATGTGATTACTCGTTTGGCTGGCTTGTTGGTCAAATCAGAGTGCATGGTTGATCCTGTGGTTTACCACATTGTCCAACATGAAATCAGCTTAAAGCCTTGGCACCCTGGCCGATTTGACCACATTGTACAAGCATGCTTACCCTGAGAAGAGTCCAGGAAAGGGGAGAGTGTGTGTGTTCATACGAATGATCTGTAAAACCCTGTGCAAGGGCATAGGGTCATATCAGTCATGTGAGAAATAGCAAAGTCATATAGCAAGTGCAGGCACACTCTTGGAAGGTTTCCTTTAATCAGTCCAAGGGACTTAGTACAGAAAGTGAATACAGTGAATTATTTGGAACAGCACTAGCGCCTTGGAAATTACTAGCCTGTAATCATGAGCCAAAAAGCATTTGTATCATGTGCCTGAAATGCATGATCTATGCTGAATGTTCTGCCAACATTTTCAGGGCTATAAGTCATTTTACAACCCTGCATGTGACTCAGAGCTGGAACGTGCTGGTGTTTTGTTGTGCTGTGTGCTACTTCCTGTCTTGCCTTTCCTCTCTCTCCCAGCCCTTGTCTACACTTTAAGTAGACATGGCCTCCACTTCAGAGGTAAACAAAGGGGCTACCTGCACTCACTGGCTGTGCTGGGTCCTGCAAGTGAAGATGCATTTAATAAAATATCTGCAGCACTGAGATATCTGTGTTTTAGAAAAATGTGACTTGAAGGGGCTTGGCTGGTTTCACTCCTCTGGGAGTCCTTGGAAGGAGGTAGAGTATGATGCAAAATCCACTGGACAGAGAATAAAAGTTCTAAGTTTTAGTCCCAGTCCTGAAACTAAAGGCAATTTTTCTGAGCATGAATGTTCTTTGTAAATTAACATCATGCTCCTGGCCCCTGCATGGTTAGTTGAGAATGAGCTTTGGATTGGACAGGATTCACTAATGACAGAGTCCTAAGGAGAAACAGGCACTAAAGCCACTCCTCAGGCTGATGGCACATGTTTTCACAAGTTATAGGTATCTATTATGGTCACACAAGAGATAATTAACTAGCATCGTATGGGGTTCAAACCTATGGACTTTTTGCCTTGTATCATGTTCTAAGCAATGATATTTTGTGAAGTAAATTCTATTGAGCCCTTTTTGAGCTGTACCTTGAAGCTTTCTGAAGTCACTGGAGTAAAATTAGAACACTAAAACAAGAATTTATTTGATAAAATTGGATGGGATACAGACTGGAAACTTCTGGTTCCACACTTATCTGAAGATGCATAGCTTTGTAGAAGGATATCAAGAAAGATCTCAGAGAGGATCTGTTAAGAACCAACTGTGTAAACCAGGGAATGGTTATCCCCACTTTATTCTGAAGTTCTTTCTAGACGTAAAATTCCATGTTTTTTAAGTTAAGTTCTATGGCCAACATGGAGCTTGAACTCACAAACCTGAGATCAGGGATCACATGCTCCCACCCCATGAGCCACCCCAAAATTCCATGGTTTTAATCAAAGGAGAAACCAAGGAAAAATACTACTGAGATCATCTTTAAGCATTACTATGGTATTACATGCTCCCCATAAATATTCAAAAGCTATTTAATGCTAGAAGATGATCTTTGTCCAAGAATAATTTGATTTCCTTACTCAGTTTATAACCTCAGTAATGCTCCTAACACTGAAAGATTCAGCAAAGATCATGTGTCAACCACTTGCTTGAAATGACTAATGTGAATGCTCTTTGGTGCACCTCATCGTGTGTTTTGTTCAGGTGTTTCATTTTTCACGGTGTTACATTTTATTTATGTAAAGAGAATGTTAAAAATAGGAAACAGCAGCGAAATGAGCTACCTGACAGGCTAACAAAATGCCTGCCACAGGAATTGTGACTTCCATTTGTAACTCGTAGGTTCAAACGACAAGGATTGAAATTACAGGTTTACTCTTTGATAGATATCAAAGCCCAGCATGGGTGGGATCCCCTTCAGAAAATCAGCAGGTGTTTTCCATTCATCCTGAACTGGAGCCCCCAAAACACAAAGGTTTCAAAAGGAAAACATTGTCAAGAAAGAGGGTGGGATTAATAACTCTTTCTCTGTTAATTTTAGAACCAGAGCATTAGGTAAATTTGCTTCCTCAGATGTAAGACACCAAGTGAGAAGTATAAAAGGTGAACTACTTTAAAACTAGTGAGTGACTCATTTTCAGTTAGGCTTGACTACTTGTCCAAGATCACTGGGAATGAGAGTCCAGACATTTTAAAGCAACACAGGCTCTGTTTTCTTGGACACCAATAAATAGAAAGGTCTAAATATCATTTGAATAAGGAGAAGCATTTGTTATAAACTGTGTTACGCCTTAGAAATCCATGGAAATGCACCAAAGATACTTGGTTTGGGGATGTCCAGATTCAGATGGCTGTTTGAGTTAAATGAGAGAGCATTTTTGAACACCACATGTGTTTACCTTAAGACAACCAGATTAATACTGGCCTGGGGACCTAAAATCATTCATCCTTAGTGACTGTCCATTACTCTCAGCAAAATAACATCCTGGACTTAGTGCATCCCACAGGATACTTAATTAGCTCCAAAGACAAAATCAGACACTGTTGAGGCCTCTGTTATGTCATCTTAAAGCTTGAGGGGCTGAATGGATCTGAGAGCCAGACTATTTCATCATCTTTAATGGGTGTTCTTTAAGGAAAGATTTAAAACTCTATCCAGGTTGAATTGGCAGCAGGGGAAAAAGACCTACATGAAATAAAAGCAAATGAGGCCTGACCTCTCAGACAGCACTCAACTTGGGTCCTACAATCAATACTTTCCCAGCTTTCCCAAAGTCTCCCTAGGCCAGCCGCCTGCCTAATGGGTGGATCTACACCCACACTCAGGCCAGATAGATGGCATGAGTGAAGGAGACTCAGGAAACGCTCGACTCTCTGCCAAGTATCTTCCTCTATTTTTTGGAACTCCTTGCTAACAGTAGCGATTCCTCACTAGAACCACCTTTCTAGAAGGACCTATCAGAAACACCGCAAGATCCTTTCAAAAACATAGAGATAGATGCCCAGGAAACACCCTGAATAAACAGACTTGTATTAGACATTTCAAATGCTCTGAGGATGGGGGAGGACCATGATTTATAGGCAAGGTTGAAAACACTGGCTTAACTGAACCAAAATTGAAAAGCAGCCTCCCTGCAAATGTGATCTCCGTTGAGAGAACCATTGATCTTTCTCACCGTAACTCAACACTTTCCATCATGTTCTCGTATAACTTCAGAGCCCATTCAGTCTGAGGGTTCATCTAGTCCACTGTGTGCTATATTCCTCATGAGAGAATGAAGTCCAGAGAGGAAAAAAATATATATATATGCATTAACCAAGGTCACCCAGATTTAGTGGCAACAGCCAAAGCCAGAATCCTGTTATTTTATTTCAGATTCAGTAAACATTCTACTTTGCTGTCACCAGCACCCCCATATTCAGTTTATTTTCCCAGCATCTATCACATACATTATGAAATATGGCACCACTCCAATAAGTTCTAATGAGGCTGGAATGAGGGAAGTGTACAGACTACCCAGAGCTGTGTTTGCAACAGGGAAAATGGTTAATAAATGTTTCCTATTTCAAGGATCTTCTTTTACCACCTGAATACACATACCTCTCTCCTAGAGCCTCACAGTAGAAGGCTTGAATAGCCGGTGAGGACATTGTGGTCACAAAGAGGGTGGGTCAGGAAGGCAGGGTGCAGCAAGAACAAGACACACAGGGGTGAGAAAGTCTAAGCAGGCTTTGCCCAGCCAGCTCTGTCCCTACTAATAGAATCAATAGATTCTTCTTACTAAAGAACAGATAATTGGCTCCCATAGTCACTTTGAAGAACAGATGGGGGGTAGGAGTTGAGAACTCTATTCTGGGATTGTAGCAATCACTGTAGATACTGTGGCTTTAGCCAAATCACCCAACTGGCTTGTGACTCAGTTCTCTCCATCTGCTAATGTGCTAAAATAATGGGCCCCACCATCTTTCGCATCTACTTGCCTCTCTGATATGCTCTGAGGAACACCATTACAAAGCTTCTCAGAGATTTTGGATTCATTTAAAACTCTTCAAGGTACAAGAAGCCCAACTAATCACTGTAGTTAAGGGGAAATGAATTTTCACCTTCAGATTCAATGCATTTCTGAGGTCCTTCCTAAGTGTAAATACTGCATTCAAAAGGACAATTGATCTGGGACCTGTTCATGTCGATCAATATATTTTGCTGTGCATCATATCAATTAAGATAACTAGCTCAGGCTGAAATACCTTTGATGTTTTGATCTAAACTAAAAGGCTGCAAAACAATATGAACCTTGCTTTTCTTCAGTTAGTTAAATAAGATCTATCAAAATGAATATCCCATGAGCTGGACTGTGTGTGCCTCAACACCCAGCCTCACTAATTAGAGCTGTATCTTTATAATGTTCATGGTTCAAAAATGTAAAAATATTCTTCCTACACAAGTAAAGATACATCTTCACATTCCCTCTCCCTCAGAGCTTCCTTAAAATGGTGCCAAAGAAAAATTTTCATTCTAAATTTTAGAACATGTGTGAATATGATTTTATTTTGTGAGTGGCTGGTAATTTTTTTTTGGAGTTGACATTTTTTGACAGTTCATTTAAAGTGATTATTGCTCCAAGTTGTTTTCCATAATGTGAGATAACTTTAAAATCCGAAATTTATCTTTAGACCAGCATACATGTTCTTTGAGGCAGAAGATGATAAAAGTTTGGAGAAAGGAGTTTTTCTTTGATTCAACTCCACTTCATGTTCACGAAACTGTTCTTTCATGCCAGTAAATGTTTTTGTCTATGTGATGCCAGAAAAGCCAACAGTAGATACAGAAAAGTCAATAAAAAATAGTGAAACTTGTACTTTGATAAGTATAAAGAAAACAAGTTAATTGGCTCAGCATCTCACTTTTAGAACAGTTAAGTGGTTGGGGAGAGTAAACTGAGGAATTCTGGTTGAGAAAGCAAAAAGACGCAGTTGACAATAGAGCCAACAGACACAGGTTTGCAAGTTCGCACTGGTCCAAATAAAGATAGAAGGAAGGAAAATGATAGGACTATATTACTTGCCGTCTCTCAGGACTCAGAGAGTAGAGATAAGAGTGATGAGTTTGGAGGTCATTCTTCTGGATGCCGTGCTATGTTCTACCATGAGCCAACTATGATGTGAGTTGGAAATACTCTGTAGTAGGGCCATGTCAGGTGTATTACTCTACACCCCCTGAATTACTATGTGGGAGGAAGGCACTGCTGGTGTCATATAGACATTGCTGGAAGAAGGCAGCCAGAAGCCTAGGCACCCCTTCTGCTGCAAAGAGTTACTATCCGAAAATCTCTGTAGCATGTGATCTTCTAGGGGGCTGATTGTATAGTCGGACATCAAGGCCCAAACACATTTACTCATCCTGATTATCTTCACTGGGCTACTTTCAGAAACTTTTGCATGCCTCTGCAACATCTCACTTGACTTCTCCTCTTTGAGAAGCAAGGATGCCATCTCCAATGAATTTACCTTGGCAACACACTTACGAAAGTGGTCCCATTGTTGCATTAGTAATGCCCTCTAGACCCCCAATGTCGCAAACACTTAAAATTAAGGCATGGTTATAATAAGCCATATTTATAACAAACCATAACTGAGATCACCTCAGATTAATACAACATGATTATAAAGCCCTTTCCCTGAAAAGATCCTGAAAATCAGTGTCATCTCTGCCCATGTCTGATTGGATTTCCTGGTAAAGGTAGAGATTAATGACAATGAGGCCAGAGACACATTAAATTATATAAAAACACTCAAGTACACATATATACACATCCATATCACTCTACCCCTGCCTCTGCATGCGCGCGCGCACACACACACACACACACACGTTTTACATGCATATACTTGCATCTCCTTGTTCTCTTTTATGACCAGCTAACTCTCTAGTAAAGGCAAGCTGTTGGTTTGAAGGCAGACCAGGCACAAATTTAGCATAGCCCATAATAGCTGGGCAGAGGGAGGAACCAGGGATTGTTTTCATCTACAGCATTAACTAAATGTTAAATATGTCTTCACAGAATCTATTATTCCAGTTCTTAATTTGAGGAAAAAGAGAAAAAGAAATACCCTGTCTACTTCTTACGGTATTTTGTAGCAGAAACAATCAGTTGGAAAAGTGGAACTTTCCCTTCAGGACTAGTTATTGCAATATTAGGTCCCACCTACAAAAATGTGGCAGTGGCTTTTATCCCAAACATGATCAGTGGTGTTTCAATAAAAGAAACAACAGCAGAAAGGCCCCATTATATATACTGTAAGATTCCAACTATAGGACATTCTGGGAAAGGCAAAACTATGGAGACAATTAAAACAGATAGGTGATTTCCAGGGGTTAGTGGGGCGGAAGGGATGACTAGGTGGAGCATGGAGCATCTGGGGAACAGTGAAACTACTCTGTGTCAATACCAGAAGCATCGGTGCTTGTCATATATTTGTCCAAACCCACAGAGTGTACAGCAGCGGGAGTGAACTTTAATGTAAACTGTGGACTTTGGACAATAATGATGTATCTGTTTGGACTCATCAGTCATCACAAATGTCCTGGTCTGATGGGGAATGTTGATGATGGAGGAGGGGCAGGGGTGGTGGTCGTAGCAGGGCATAGGGTATTTGGGAAACATCTGTGCCTTCTGTTAATTTTGCTGTGAACCTAAAACCTCTCTGAAAAATAAAGCTTTTTTTCTTAAAGTCCCCATTGGCAAAAAAAAAAAAAAAAAAAAAAAAAAAAAAAACAGTTTGCTTTAGCCAGTCACATGTTTTATTTCTCAGTTGCTTTATCCAGGAAATAAAGAAATGGTAAGCTTTTTCTATAGATTGTGTGAAGAGGAGGAAGCACAAATGGGGGAAACACACACACACACACACACATAAATAAATATGAGTTTTAATCTCAGATCTGTCGCTAATTAGCTGTGTGACCTTAAGCATCCTATCACCAAACAATTATCAAGAATTTTATGTGCCAAGAACTCTGCTAGATACAGGGGCGTACAAGCCAGAGAGAGGAAGGGACAAATAAATCATTCTGATTAACAGAGCCAAATCTTTGAGAGAAGTAAGTAACTTCCCTTTCCTGGACAGAGGGAACAACATGTGCAAAGTTATAAAAGTTTTGCAACAGAAGAAACTTAACAAGATGATAGAAGGAGGTTGAGCCATGGCCACAAAGCCTCTCGATTCCACTAGACCTCAGACCAGGTCCACCAGACCTGTTGTAACCTTTAAAGTTACAGCAACTTTAAAGTAACTGATTTGCCCTGGATGCCATTCTTCTCCTAACCCTAACGATACCCTTTGTCATTCACACCTGGGGCCTCCCACGTCTGACCAGCTTACATGTACTTGAAGAGCCAGATTTTTGTATTGGGTCCTTGTGCCTTGGGAAAGCTAAAAGTCCTTGTTTTCTACAAATAGAAAGGTCTTGTTGATGTTTCAGTGGCAAGGACAGAGTCCTACCTGGGCATTTCAATAATAGTCAAATGAGTAAAATTGTTTGAACGATCCACATAACATGGTGACAGATTTAGAGGAAAATAAAATTAACATAAAAAAGTAAAGTATTGAATGATGAGGCTTACAGTTGACCCTCGCTCAAGACATCAGTGTCGAAAATCAACCTTTCTTAGCTTCTAGTCTCTTAAATCTTAGCCCAGTAGCTTTTAAAAGCAGATTTTTCTTTGGTATGGTCCACAAATCATGAAACAAATGTCAAGTAGAATTACAAAGGGTGTTCTCTTTCTTGGTACTGGAAATAGGGTGGGCTGTGTGAGGGAGAGGAATATTACTGCGTCTTGACAACATTATGCTCAGAAAATATCAAAAAGCAAAGAGAGTTTAAAATGGGTATTTACATATAATATCCATGCATATTTACATTTAATATCATCTTGGATTTAATTTTATTACTTTCTGGAAGGCAATTGGGAGAAAAATAAACACAGTGGAATGTTAACTCATTGGCATGCAGAATCGATATGGTAGTCACATGGCTGATATAAACTCATAAGAAAATGCTTCTGACATTTCATCGGAGCTTCTTAATTTAGTGTTTACAATGTCTGTGTGAAATGATATAGTAGTTTTATTGTTTAATTATGGAGATTGTAGCAGATTCCTGACTTCCCCCCCCTTAATTACTATTAGCCTGCTCTCAAACTGTTGAATACAGAAGTTTATGAGTCTGTCTCTTGTTAGGCTTGCTATTGCTCAGATTTCAAATAATTTTTAATCCTCTCTGAAAATGCTTTTAAAAGAATCCACTTTTCCTCTCCAATATGTGGACTTTTATTATGAGTAATAATGTAACACAAGGGTATGATTCTGGTGAGATAATCATAATGTGAAATAGAAACGATGCTTTGGAGTACCATAACCTGCCTGAAATGCTTATTCATCCTGCTGATGTCCCTTAGATTTATTGCTCCTTCCAGTACAAGGTGATCAGCTCTTTTGGAAATGAGGGCTGCATTTTTTTTTATTGCATTCAATATGTACAATTTTTGAATGTCGTTATTTGTGTTAGCAAATGTGTAATAGAGAGTAAGTCAGAATGAGGGAATAAACAAATGTCTTGGCCCTCTCCCCACCTAATATAGAATTCATGACTATGGACTGTACCCAGAGTAATGTTTGTAGAAAGGAGACTGAGCTTGTGTTTGTAGAGTAATTTGGATTTCAAGATCTAGGTTAACTGATCTCCAGGGTTGAATAGGTTGACCAGATGTCCTTTTCTCCCCGCATTGCTCCATTAGTAATTTTAATATTTCTTATTATGCCCTTAGATTTAACACCTATTAGATGTCTCTTAATTTGTGTACTCTACTGGAGCAGTAGAAGAATTACCACTTCCCATCAATTTCCCTCCAAATAAGCAATTTTTCCAATCCCTGAGATGCAGGCCTCCACCATGAAGCCAATGTGAAATATGTCTCTCCATCAGCAGCAAATTTCAGAAGGCAGTCTCCACAGAAGTTGTTTTTCTGGCTGTAAAGGCAGATTTATCTTATGGCAAATGGCTCCATTTAAACAAAACAAAACAAAAGTTATAAAATTCCACTGTCTCCAAAACTGATTGTGAGTGATTAACATTCCCCTCAACTTCACAGAGGCTGTCACAAGGAACTCCGCGAGGGAGAATTGATTGAGTCACTTATTCAAGAATAAAAATGAGCAGGGTGCCCGGCCTGTTGACAGGAAGAGATAGGAGTCCAGCCTTATCTTCATGTTAGTGCCCTTGCCAGTTGCTATCACACTATTAAGATAAAGCAGGTTGCCTGGGTTTATAAGCCACTGATTGGAAGTTGGATACTGAATTCAGGTTTTTTCTCTGCAAGTATTGGCCAGAGCCCAGACGAAGGTAAGATGGTAAATGAAAAAGAAGCTCTCTAGGAAACAGACGTAAAAGCAAGCCAAAGCGCTCATGCACCCAGACAGTCCTGCCTGTAGAATGGTGAGCAATGATCACGTGATGAGGAGTGCTGGGCAGGGAAGCTCCCAAGAGCTCAATGGCACCTAGAGGCTCAGCTAAACAGCATTCAGTTTGTCCAGCCTGGCTCCTGTCTCTCAGCTTAGGAGCCACCTTCCCATTAATAAATGAGGTCTAGGAGATTCTAGTCCTTGTTATGTGACTGTGTGACTTATTCACAGTTCTCTGTTGTAATTTATAAAAGCAGAGTTTAAAAATATTTCATGCAATTACTGGGAAGATGTGTATCAAAGTACAGCCCATTCTCATTATTCATTGATTCCAAATCTGTCATTAGGCCGACTCACTAAAATTTATCTGTAACCCTAAAGTCACTACCTGCAGCACTTTTGCAATCATCTGTGGATGTATATAAATCAGCAAAAAACAGAAACAAAAACAAAATACTTGAGTCTCCAGAGGCGCGTGTTCCCAGCTGAGGTCCAACAAGCCCTGCTTGCTTTAGCTCCCGTGGTGCACACATGGTCTATTTTGTGCCACATTTTTCGCATTTTTGTGCTTTTTGTGAATGATTTCACTATTTATCATGCCCCCCAAGCACAGAACTGAAGTGCCATCCAGGGGTCTGGGGCAAGAAGGCTATTCTATGCCTTATGGAAAAGGTACATTGCATTAGATCAGCTTCTTTCAGACATAAGCTATAGGACTATTGGCCATGAGTTCAATGTTAATCAATCAACAGTATATATTAAATGAGGTGTCTTTAAATGGAAATACTGGTATTTTTAAACTTTAAACACATAAAACAAAGCTATATATTGGTTGTTTGATGAAAGTGTTATGACCAGAGTCTTGGAGAAACCTAACCTTATATTTCCCCTAGGAGCAATGGCTCAGCATTTGCTAATTTAGTGTCTGCAGTGACTTTTATAGCACATAACTACCACAGATAAGCATCAGCTATATTTTGGAAAGTAAAAAGTACTATATAGACTCAAAAAAATTTCCCATTATCTATAAGTTCCTCTACAAAGCAACATCAGAATCTATAGCTCAGAGATAATGGGAGGATTCCATGGCCTCCTGTCCTAGAAGCAACTATGCCATTAAAATGATGTTGGTCTTTTGCAAGCCTCTAACTTTCTGGGTACATATGGGTATATAAAATAAAGGGGCTACATAAAGGTTGCTTCCAGGTGTCAGGTTCTATAGAAAGGATTAGTAAGCCTTTATTGAATGAATAAATAGGATTCAGTAGTGATCCTAACATGAGGAATTATGCTATGCTGTAGTATCATGATGCAGCCAACCTTCTCCTCTCTTAAGCAGAATGAAGCTATCTACCTAATGCCCTCCAAGAGAATGAGACCAATAATACCGCTTCCCCCTCTCCAACATTCTCTTTTAAATTGGAAAACTCCTAGATTCACCAATATCAATTCACATCCACTAGATTGTTTCTCAGATGTCCAGCTGCTGTATCTCCTAAGAGAACAAGAGTTTTGATGGTTACAGTTTGGCTTAATAACTTGGAGTATGGGTTTGCAAAATGGGGGTGAGGGAAAGTCAAGCTTACACGAATGCCCAAATAATAGCTAACATTTACTCAATGCTTGCTCTGTACTGGGCACTCTTGGAGGTAGTCAACTCATACAATATCCTCAACAACACTATAAGGAGCACACTATCATCAATCCCATTTTAAGTTGAGGCACAAGGGGCTAAGTAACACCGAAGGTTACACAACTACTCCATGGCTAAATTGGGTTTTGAAATTGGGTCTTCTGATTGTAGATTCTTGGCTTTAGCCACTAAATACAGCAGCCACCCAATATCCTCTTAGGAAATATGAGAATATCAGAAACCCAAAAGTGCTTTGGGCTTTGAGAAGAGAAGAGAAAAGGTCCAGAAGAGAAAAGAAAGTACAGTAAGGGAAATCAGAGAGAGAACCAAAGCACAGCACTTTACGAGGACTAAGTCACTGTAAACCAAAGTGCAGTGGCATGGCCAAAAAGGGCACATATCTAAATCCCATTAGCATTCCAATTCTACCTCTCCATTCTTTTCTAATTGCCACTAAATTTCTGTGCTGGAATCAGGCAGCACTAGGCTCAGAAAGGACTCTGGACATTACCCTTGACTACTTCCTTTCCTTGACATTTTCTATAAAGCAAAGCAATCTTGAACTCATCAATTCACAATCTCAATCCTTCTGACTGACCAGCTCTCTCAACCCTCACACCTTCATTTATTCCACCACCATCTCCTATGTGGGTTATGACCACAGCCCACTCTGGTTTCTAGGCTTGCATCTTTCCCACCTATTATCTAGAATCCAGCTTGAAGGATCTTTTCAAAATGTACATTTAATAGGTAAAACCACCTGATGGCTCCCACTGTCCCTAGAGGCAAACCTATTTCAAGATGTGTGATGATGTGGCTCTTGCTTTCTGTCCAGCCTCTTCTGCCATTCTCCACCATGGCTCAGTATTCCAGGTTTTTCTTTGAAAGAGACATGTTCCTTTTTATCTCAGGGCCTTTGCACTTGCTGGACCCTTGGCCTTCGGACTCAGTATAAAATCTGCCTCATGAAAATCCATGTGTCTGTTGCATATCAAGGGAGTTTTCACATCATCCAGGAAGCCACTGCCACACATGATTGAGTTTGATAACACTACCATGCAAATGCAGAGCATCTCATCCAGTCCCCACAAGCACCTCGCAGGGTGCACCGGAATGGCCTCCCATCCCATTAAACTGCAGGCTCCCTGAGGACAGGAACTGCCCCTAGTCTATCACAGAGTTTCCAAGGCCAGTAGCAGGGTTTGGTGTATACTACACAGGATCTCAATTAGTAGTTTTTTTTTAAAGGACAAGTTTTTTTTTGTTTTTTTGTTTTCTATTTATTTTTGAGACAGAGAGAGACAGAGCATGAGCAGGGGAGGGGCAGAGAGAGAGAGGGAAACACAGAATCTGAAACAGGCTCCAGTCTCTGAACTGTCAGCAGAGAACCCGAAGAGGAGCTTGAACCCACAAACCGTGAGATCATGACCTGAGACGAAGTTGGCACTTAACCAACTGAGCCACCCAGGAACCCCTCGATTAGTATTTTTTAACATGGTCTTCCACTTGCTGTGGAAAAAGCACATGGACTTTGAGGCTCCATTTCAAACGTGCAGAAATAACACCTAAAAGCCTTACAGACCAGCTTGCACACTGGTAGTCACTGGGCTCACCTTAGGCCACAGGTGTGTTTTGTCAATGAACACACCATCATTTCTAAATATTGATGGGAATTCTTCAGATGCCCCATGCCTTTCCAGTTCAGCTCCTGTTTCCCCGCTCTCTGTGGTCTTACCTACCCGGCCACTGCCTGGTCCTGAAGTCATTAGCACTTTTGACAACTCATTTACAGGATTGTTGTGAGATGATGAGATTGAATGAGACAGGGACACCTGGATGGCTCTGTCAATTAAGTGTCCTGCTCTTGATTTCATCTCAGGTCATGATCCCATGGCTTCATGGGTTCGAGCCCTGCATTGGGCTCTGTGCTGACAGCATGGAGCCTGCTTGGGATTCTCTCTCTCTCTCTCTCTCTCTCTCTCTCTCTCCCCTTCCCCCATTCATGCTGTCTCTGTCTCTCTCAAACTAAATAAGTAAACATTAAAAAAAAAAAGTTGAGTGAGGCAGAGGACACTGTAATCAATTATAAACATTCATTGCCAGAACCCCTTTCAATAGGAGAATTGTTTTTGCAAAAACATCTCTGTAAGAGTTTAGAGCAGAAGTTGCAACCCCAGGGGCTTGGGCACCATCTGATATCAAGGTTCTGAAGAGAAGGATAAAATTGCTCTCCCTAGGAAGAAAAGATCGTTTGAGGTTGTTGGTGAGGACAGGAATGGGACACAGGATTGACAGATAGACAGAGAAGGGAGAAAGAGCCTGCAAAATAATCAAAAGAATTCTCTAGGGCAAGATTGACAATCTGTGACCCACAGGCCAAATTCAGCTTGCCACCTAGTTTTGAATAAAGTTGCACTGACCACAGCCACCTTATTTGTTTCCATGCCGTCTGCAGCTGCTCTCACACTGCCAGGGCAGAGGTGAATCGTTGCGACAGAGACCATCTGGCCCACGCATCCTACAATAGTTACTCTCCTGTCCTGCACACTTTGCTGATCGGTTATCTAGGGAAATAACTATTGGGCAGACCCTCCACTTATTACAGTGGCTAAATAGGACTTTTTAGATCGGAGAGGTCTCATACACAAGTAAATGTATAGTGGAAATACCCTCAGCCCCTTTGATTCTTTGGAAAGAGCTACTGTGTTCATGAAGCATTTTTTGAGAGGTCTTCTTATAACAAGTTTGAAGAAAAGTTGAGTTTTGCATCTGGGATGTGGCTGCATATCCTCATATGTGGAGAAAAGTTAGTGCAGCAGTCAGAGCTGACATTACTGCTCAAAAGGCATAGAAGTCCCCGAGGGGTTTCCTGGTCAGGAACTGAGTGGGCCATAGATTATGGGGTGCTGAATCCAAACGTACCCCCCTTCGTAAAGGAATGAGGGCACCTGACCTCAGCTTCATACATAAATCCCCTAGTGCAGTGCCTGGTACATAGAGCATTCAAGGAACAGCAGATAATATTATTAGTTATTGTTAATTATTATTTAGCCCATTTTCACTCGTGGATGGTTGAGAAAATTGAAAAGCAAAACCAAGAAGCAATTCCCTCAAGAATAGTAAGATACATAACCTTTTTATAAGAGATATTAAAATTAAATAAAAAAAGAGGGATTTGAATATACTTGCCATGTGAGCTCAGGCAGCTTCTGTGATTGAATCTTAAATTTAAGTTTCCTTACATCAGGTATAATAAGAAAGTGTATTACATGAATCTTTCTATTTAGGAGAAGGAAGAAAGCTATGTCTTTATTAGAAAAAAGAATCCTCCATTCTAAATTCTAAAAGGAATATCTCACGTTGGATCTTGAGACTGTAGACCTGTGGAAGTTTCCAGAAGTACCCATTCCTAGCCCTTACCTCTACCCCCATTGCCAGTCTCTAGGGCTGAGGCCTAGATGTCCCCATAAAATTGGTGGTTTAGAGATGTAGCCAGGATTAACCACCATCAGTTCAGACCATCCTCCAGTTTAGATAATCATAGAAGCAGAATTCAAATGATTGTATGTTTGGTTTTGAAACCTACCAGTGTTAAGACTTTTAATGTAACTGCCAAGAATTAAGCATCTGAAAAGGCAGACTGGTTCTTGAAAAATACCAAGGTTATGACTATAGATTGGGAAAAGAATTGAATGCTTGAAAGCGAAAATAAAGGTTAGTAACAAGGCGAAGGAGTGGACTCCGGGCAGGCTACGTGCTTGGGAACCTGGTTTAGAGGACGTGGTTGGAGCCCTCTTTATGGCCATAGCAACCTTGCTTTAAACAATACAAGCATCTGCTGAAATGCCTTCACTCACATGGGAGATGCAGCCTGTGGAATGCATCCCTGTGCATAGCAGCCTTGCTATCTCTCTTTGCCGGAATTCGAAACCTATCTGCAGAGAGTATCTAGAGGGGGGCTCTTCTTTACTCTCCCGAGGGCGGCAGATGTGGGTAATCTGTGTCATACACGTGCATCCGGAAAGAGCTCCATATTTCACTACAAGTAAAAGGGCAGTCTGCAAGTTGATTGCAGAGTAATCATTTAATTTACTCTGAGTTATCTCTGCTACTGTGTTCTGGTTCTGCAGAGATGCGAATCTTAGCAGTGTGAAATTATGTCATGCTGGCAGTGTTTTATGGCATAGGGCCTCTTTCCCTTAGGCAGAATTGGCTATCACTCCACTTTTCCTGGTCACTGATGTAACCCAAAACCACTGCAATAGGAAATTCCCTTGGAAACAGCATGCCCGAACCAGGGGCTTCTGGACTCTCAGAGGAAGCATACCTGAACCCTGAGCAGTAAGAAGAAGGATGAACCAAGACAAATTGGAGATGATGAAGGGGAAAGACATTTAGATACAATTATGAGGATGAGCATTAAAAAGGGCTTGTAGTTACTGAGGATTTATAATGCGTGAGGCACTGACACATGTGAGTCCTGGCATGGGTTTATCTCATCAAATGCTTCACACCGTTCTACAAGGTAGGATCGATTGTACCTGACTTACTGATCAGTAAGTTGAGATGCAGAGGAGTTAAGCGTCAGCTAGTGAGTGAAGTTGGCAAGTGTGGCCCAGAACCCAAGCAGTTCGACTGTAGAGTGACATGCTTAACCCCACACCCAAGAAGGTGGAGGGCCCATCTGATAAGACATAAAATTGGACTCAGCAAGTCATTCTGGATTGTACTCTCGTCCCTGCATTTCCATTGACTATTCAGGGTTTTGTTTTGTTCCTTTTTTACTGATCTCTGTGACTCGGAATGAGAAAGAACAGTATATAGGAGGCAGTGTACACTAGGCAGAATATTCCCAGGGGCAACTGGTAGCTTTCTCCGCAGCCTTTGCTTCACTTCTGCCATCTCCTCTGCTTTTGTGACAGTTGACATGGATCATAGCTGAGTTTATGTGTAAGTTTCTGCAATCCAAACCAGAAATCTGCCCTATGTCAATGTCCAAGCCATTAAGACCATTTAGCCCTTTTAACCCCTCACCTTTGTTCCAGCACATTATGAGCGTAACAACTCCACCATGCAGTGCATTATTCTAGTCACTTAAAATATTTGGTCTGCATCTATATAATCAAGACGATTTTTGTTTTAGTACAATCAATTAGCAAACCTAGCTACTTTAATCAATTCACATCACATTCAGCTAATTTGGTCAATCGATATATAATGGCTTCTAAAAATGACCCAAATTAATGCTGCACCATGTTTTTAGCATATAAACCTAGTCCTGATGCTATTATATATGTTGATTGCAAGAAACCCTGGGGGATAGTCTCAAATCCCACTAGATCTAGAAATCTGTGAATAACACACTACGCTCAGATATATTCCTGGAATTTGACGAATGAAGGCAATCATCCTGGGTACAGAGGTTTTTGAGAGAAATTCTGCACTGCTAAAATAACTAGTGGATAATCATCTTCCCCCAGGGAGCAAGAGGAGAAAGAGCAAATTCGGGGACAAAAAGAGACAGATGGCAGAAGGAAAGGTCTTCATTCTGCCATTTTTGTTGTTTGTAATAAGTAAGATGTCACATACATGTATATCCACTTTGCCTATGTCCTTTACCTGTGGCACCACATGGCCAAGTCTATGTGAATGAAAATGTTTCTTCAAATTTACAAAAAGAAAAGAAAAAGAAAAAAATATATAGTATGCATATTTATATATAATATATACTATACATATTATATATATAATAGAAAATAAAATCAACAAAATAATCTAAAAATTCAAACTTCCTACTGCCCTGTCATGACCTTCTTTTGCCCTTATAGCTTTCCATGATTCATTTTCAGTTTAGTTAGACAGCAAACTAAGTAAAAATGTAGAGAAGGTGGTAAAAATTATTTCCCTAGTCCTATAGGCATAGTATTGAGAAAAGAGACAAATTTAAAATTTCCCCCAGATGGCCTTTAATCCACTGACTGTGTTATCATTTACCTGCCTCTGACTATCATGACTTAGCACAATTCTCACTACTATGGAAATATGGCCATAATAATGACAACAGTAGCAGCAACAGCAGCTAGATTTCATTGCCCTTGTCCTAGGTGAGGCTGCCATTATGACTTAACTCATTTAATACTCATGGCAACCTTTTATAAAGCACTTCAGCAGGTACCAATATTAATCCCATTTTGTATATGAGGTTATATTGCATGTGTTAGAAGCACAGGAATAATGTCCTGTACTCTTGTATTTTCATAGAACAAAGAGCATCATGTTTTTGCTGGATCAGCTGGGAATGTAGTCAAGTTTCTAAACTTCACATCTTGAAGCTCCAAAAAGCAAGGTTTTCCCCATAATGAAATAGCCTCGGGGCCAAAGTGAAAACTCCTTACTTGATCATTTAGAAAGTGTCCTTGTAGAACAAGCCTCCTAGAGCTCCCCTTTCTTCTCTTCTTCCCTTCGTCCTTAGCCTGAGCACTCCACTTGGACTTCTTACCAGCTCTTTAATGAAAAAGTGATGAAGGTACAAGTCACGTGCAACATCATCCCAAGCCCCAAAGGGACAGGGTGGATCTCGGTATCCTGGTGTTTCAGAACCAGCATGATTTTCCTCATTTGCTTTGTTCATGTATTTGAAAGCTATAGCCACTGCATCTTTTTCATGTGATTTGTTTTTTCTTTCTCTGAAAATACCAAGTTGTCCGCCAACCAGTTTTAAGCTTAGAACCGTGCAATTAACATCCGCTCCTGGAGCACTGCTTTCTCCTGGAAAGAGAAGACTGTCCTGGCATTTGTTCTCAACTTGAGCTGAAACAAACAGCCAATGTCGACTTTTTCTCACCTCGAGTTTACTTTTGTTAAGCTGGTATTCTTGTGTGCCTGCACCCAGTTGTGAAGCATGTTAGTTGCTTTATTGATTTACAATCTACTCCTGTATTGGAGCTTCCGAATCATAGCTTCTCCAGGTGCTCAGGAATTGTATCGGGGCCCTCAGTCATACAAAAAGCAAGGGTGATTGTCAAATCAAGACTCACATATTCATGTGAGAATGAATTTACAGTAGCAATAGGAGTAGAGTAAATGAAATAAGACTGATCTAGGGTACTAAATCTGCCTGACTTAAGTGAGTTTCATATGCAGTTAACAGCGTGTAAATTTCCTAAATGTGATTAACAGCTTCACACATGTGAGACCCATCAACTACTGACAAAGCTTTCGTAAGGGAATGGGGGGAGAAAAGATCACAAGTAAACAGATTTTCTTAAATTTCCCTCTAGGGTTTTGTCTTTTTGCTATGGATTTTTATGCTTTCCACTTTTCCCCCCTTATTTTAGAACTTAATATTTAATGCTTTTAAGGGTTCCTATATTGTTGCGTTGAAGCAGAATAATTCTTCAGCTGGCTAGCTCTGATAGCAGGCAGCGGTATCTTTTCTACTTTGTATACTTCATTGACAGCTTATTAAAATGTGCTGTCTCTTGTATATGAATTTTGGAGTCCTCCAATCCTGGAAAATCTGTCCTTTATCACCTCTTTACAATTGAATATTAAGATGTTGAGCATTTTTCTCTGTCAACAGCATTGATGTACCGATGTCATACCAGATGTTACAGGGCTCAGAAGGTTTTATTTACTTTCTTAATTAAAAAAAAAAAAGGTGTTTTTTTTGTTTTTTGTTTTTTGTTTTTCATATTCCCTAAACCCTAGATGGGACTTTGCGAAGCCTGTGCAAGGGATTCTCTGATCCCAGACTCTAGGTCTCCGGCATTTAAGAAGCCAGGGCTAAGTGGCTGTTGTAGCTGAAAAAGAATTTGGCAGAGAAATCCAAGTCCCAGGACCATCCAATAAAGATGTGTGGGGCCTCCTCAGCCTCTAAAAGAGCCTCATTTTATACTCTGAAAAGAGGAGGAAACATTTGCTTTCGCAGAAAGATTTGTGATAAGTTAGGTCTGTAAGACTTCACATCTCAGGGTCTCACAGTTTGCAGTAAAACCTCTAAGTGCATGTACCTTCGGAGGGAAGTATAGACGGGGGCGGAGGGGCTTTAGGGATGATTAGAATTAAAGTAGTTATATTTCAGTGTTACCCACAGTTTTGTCTGCTTGTGGGCTGCTATGAGATACGCGAGTGGTCTCAGACCTCCTCCTGGAGGCCTCACCCCTGCAGGGAGTGTACCTCTAAGAAGAGAGCCCACATGCAGGAGGTCAGGGCTCCCCAGGGTGCAGGCCTGCAGAGAGCTGAGGCTGACAAAGGTGTCTGTTTCTTTCTAGCACTTCATAGATTCCAAAACCCATCCACAGATGCTGAGGTGAGCCACCTGACTCCAGGCCATCAGGGATCTCAGGGAAGGGCACTGTGTAGCTCAAGGAGAGGAATGTGTCCGATGCCACTCAGATCCCACCCCGAACCCAGCAGATCCACCCCCTTCCCCGTCTCAGAACACTTCAGCCTCTACCCTTTGAAGGAAACTTTCTACATACCCACTTAAAATGGGACTTCGTTTCACTGCCTACTGGACTGTAAGCCCCAGAACAGTAGAACCACATGCATGTACTGTGCTCATCACAGTATTCCTAGTTTTTCATATACTGTTTGGGACCTAATTCTTCTCTAACCCTCTTAAAAACAGTAAATGCCTCATGCACGGTCAAAACTTTTTATCAGGATTCTTGTGCTGGTGGAGCCGAATATTTTATTACCATGTAGACTAAGCTGCTGCCGTTCCAGAAAAGGCAACAGAAGAAGGAAGGGAAAGAATCTCATTTATGGAGCACCTACCATATGCCACCCGCTCTGCTAGATCCTTGCTCTGTGTACATTTCACCAATCCTTCCAAAAAATGTATGAGGTGGGAAGCGTACTCTCCATTTGGGGGATATACTAGCCAAGTCTCAGAGACATGAAGTAGCTTACTCAAGTCACTGGGCTAAAAATGGCAGATATCTATCGTCTGAAACTTGATAGACACCTATAGTCTGAAACTTTCCTCTTTTACCAGGCAGCCTTCCCGTAAATTTGTGATTATAGAGAAAATGATCCCCAGAAAATGATGATGATATAAATAAGAGAATCACCTTTTAAAACTTCAAGGCTTCTAAAGAGTAGAGAGGACGCCCATTTTTAACCCAGTGGCATTAATGGACCGTGATGGGAACGTGTGAACAGAGGCCTTACACTCCCTGTTAGAGCTTGTTTAATGATGAATCCCCAAGGTATTGGACCCTTGTGGGTAATTGCCCCAAAACTTCTTCAGTCCCCTGACCTTAGATCTTTGCCCCAAATATTCCTCGATCCTTATCTTCCTTGTTCTCTTACCCTGGTTCATTTTCCTGATCTCTGAAAGTAGCTGGAAGTCAGTAATTTTCCTCTATGGTTTCAGAAGAAAACTGTGCTCACAAAAGCACAGAATCCTGGAATCCAATTCATAACTCATTAGACTAGTGACTACATTTGCTTTTTAATGTGAGGGTCCTTATATCTGCAAATATATAGAAAAATCTGCAAACTGTTTTTAACCTCCTTTTCTAAAATTTGATTTCCTTAAGCTTAATTAAAGATCTCTACCTCATCTTAGACAAATGCCTAACTATCATGCTTTCTGCAACATAAACTTCAAAATCATTGCTCCTTGAGCTACATTCTTTATGGATTACATAAACCAAAATACTTGGGGAATAGCAATCTCTCCAATAAAAGAACCAGTGTGCTTAAAGATCACAGAACCCTTCCAGTGAAATGTTTTCTAGTGAAGGTATTGGAGAGGCCAGTGTAGTCCATTTCAACATACTAATTGGAGGTATTTGTTTTAGGGATCTGGCCCCATTGCACATGATGTCACAGGTGTGCAGTACCTCCTTACATAAGCACACCACTGCAAAGCACAAATGAAGACAAAAAGAATCAAGCTTTTGAAAACTGTTAAACAATAGCCTATTAGTTGTTTTGGCCCTGGACGAGTTTTACCTGATGTTTTATTACCGACAAATGTGTATCTACCATTATGCTATGCTCTCCCATTTCAGAAGTTATTATGCTATGCTCTCCCATTTCAGAAGTTAGATAATAAAAGAATAATGGGATAATATCTTGCCAAGCAAGGCACTCCATCTGCTTTTGTTTGGTATTTTTTCCCCCACCCATCGCCCACTTTCCCAAATGCTTCCTCTAATGTAATAATTTTCCTTTAACACAAACCTATGATTTTAATCAGCCCATCTGTGTGGCTCCGTCTGGGGGAGAGGACTGAGGAATTAATGCTTGTTCAATTCACATTTTGAATGTAAGGGCATTTGCAAGCACAAAGTTCCCTTCTGAAACTCAAAGTTAGCAATTGTAAAGGCCATCCCATGGTACTCAGTTCTCGCCAGTTTTTCCTTTTGCTCAACAAGGGGTTTTGCTAAATATTAGGCAAGGAATTTTGTCTCATCTGGGAAGAGAGACAAAATCCCTACACCCACCATCTGGATTGGAGACCACTCAGATTTGTATTCAATAGTGACTGGTCCCCTAGCTGTTACAAAGACAGAAGCCAAAATCAGGACTCTGGTGACTAGTTAAAACTAGATCCACTCAGTAGAGATTGTCACTAGATGCTATAAAACATTTTGTAGCCATTAAACCAGCAGCTCATAAAATGAGTGAGATTTGGACAAGCATAAACATAGAACCTGTTAAGGGCTCCAGAAGATCTTATGGATTGGAAAGAGAATTAACGACAGTCGGATACATGGAATAGGAAAAGGAATTGAGTATTTTCTCTGTAACACTTAAAGCATATGCAATGTGTTAGAATCACTAAATTGTAAGAACTGCAAAAACATAGCTGCAAACAAAGAAACTGAAGAGATGAAGCATTGTAAAAAGGTTTCAGAGATAGCTCCCACACCCCCCTTAACTTTGATTCCCCCTGCACATGAATTTGCTGTAGAGTGCACAAAGTATACATTTTTATGCCTCATTACATAAAATGTGATGTCACAGAGTGACAGTTGCCAGGGGAACACTGATTTGGAATTGCCAATGTTATACACCTTAAGATTCTCAACTATAACACAGCATTAAAACTCTTCTCACTGAATTTCTCTAATAAAAAACACAGCTGTGAGCATTCATTCAAATATGTACTTACCATGTTTTATTCCTATGAGTAATCACTTCCAGATTCAGCCTGACATTTGGAACTTTTGTTTCTACATAGAAGTCTTTGGAGTAACAAAGGTACCTTTCCTCCTTAGAAACAAGGCCAAACTGGTGGTGAATTTGAACAAACTATATTAGGGATAAAGAAAAATCTAGTTCAAAAGCATGGACATTATTCAGAAATTGTCTGAGACTCTTCTGTGTGTACAGAAGGGCTCAGGACTAACCTACCAGCTCCAACCCAGAAATACACTTCACATTTGTCTCTACCGGTCAAGCCAGTCCAAAAAATGTTAGCTTTAGAAGATTCCAGAGGCTGTCCCAAAGCAGGGGTAAAGCACAGTCATCCCAGCACTAAGCATTCCATTGAGAAATGACTTAAAATTTGACAACAAAATGACTTCACTGGCTTAAAACTAATAAACGTAAGATCTTACTTTGTTTGTGGACAAGATGAGGGAAACCTAAAGCTCCTGGAATGTGAATGAGTTGAGATTTTAGTGAATCACATTTTGGAAGAGCCTCCACATTTGCTTTTAGCTCCTCTTCTTGTAAGCATTTAGCATCAGAATTTTCCCCACTGCAGGTGAAATTCTACTCAGCAAGGAAGGAGGGTATTTTATGAAATGCGAGATAAGGAAATGGGAAAGTATTGAACAAAGATAACAAACAGTGGCCGATCCTCTGGGGTTAGGAACCTGGTTCACCTCTCACCAGCTGCAAGGCTCACTGCTCTTCATGCATAAAGTGATACTGATGGTACATACTTCTCAGCGTTGTGAGGAATACGTGCAATGCCCACGTGAACTACTTAGCACAGGCCCCACCATACAGCAGGTGTTCCTGACTGTTCGTTCCCTCTGTTCCCACACACCAACCCCGTCCTCATTCTGGCTTTCCCCGTCTGTTTTATTTTCAAATGCCAACATGTTTTTAGGCTACATTCTCATAACTAAAAGCAAAGTGGAGAAGTTATTATTTCTGAGTTTATTTCAAGACATGAATCTGGTCCATACCTTCTACATGCAGGAGCAAGGCAGATGGTGCATCCTTCTTCCACGGAGACATGAGCACAAAGGATAGGGCGCAGCAAGGGATGAAAAGTGGTGTTCTATTCGTGGTCTAATCTCGTAAGTAATCACCTGGCTCACCCAGTGATTTCTTTAATGTTCACAGGTAGTTCTAGAAGCCTCACATTGTATATTCTATAGGCACAACTCCATTTATAATTTCCCCCTAAAGATTTTTTTTTTTTTTTTAAAGGTAGTAGCTTCTACCAAATGGAAGAGTAGATAATCTAGACCTTCTAGGAAAGGTGAATGGAAAGAGCATGCCGGGCCATCTGGCAGTTAGGTCACAGTGAACAGGGGCAATCTCTCTTTTGCACTTCTGTGAGAATTGCTAATCTGTCATAAATCTCCACTCTCCGTAAAATCTCTAAACCTCCTTTTTGTCTAGTGGTGCTTGCTAATCTTTCTTTTAAAACTCTTTCCATTGTTTTAGTACATAATGAAGACGTATAGCATGAAATTCGTAAGGTGGAAAGGAAGTCTTCTTCCCACCTCTGAACCAACCAACATTTCCTGTTCCGAGAGGCAAGCGTGACTGCCAGGGCTCTGGGATCTTCTTCCAGAATTATGCTATGCACACACAGAGGTACAAACATATACCAGCATCAGGTTGTGCACCTGACAACTATGTTTTTCCCTTCACAGTATAGCTTGTAGCTCACTCCGTAGTCATCAAATAGAGAAGCCTCATTGTTTATAAAGGCTGCGTAGTATCCTAGGATATTGCATGTCCCATGCTTTCCTTTAAACTGGTTCTCTCTTTATGAGCTTGAAGTTATTCTGTAATCTTTATTATTATCATCATTATTATTCATTATTACAGAAACTATTTGGGGGGTGCTACGTGTGCCTTAGCCAGTTCATACTTGGCATCAGGTAGATGGACATGGCCAAATTACTTCTATAGGGGTTTTATCAGTTACACCCCCAGAAATGCACATGAGTCCCTGTTTCCCTACATCCCCTTCCACACCTACTTTGATCCTTGCTCATCTGTGATGATGATCTGTCAGTGAAGTGTTTGCTGACTTTTCTCTGGCCTTGTATCTTTTTCATATGTTTCTATTCCCTTGTCTGTGCTTTGTTTCATATCTATTGCCCATCTTTCTACTGGAGTGTTGTCATTTGTATTAATTTCTATCTTTTTTTATGTTAAGAACAGTCTATGAGTTGTAAGGTTTTTTATAGTCGTATGAGTTGCAATTTTTTTTATAGTTTCTCATTTACCTTTGCATTTGTTTTTTTCAGTCACATAGAATTTTTTTTTTTTTTTTTTTTAGGTAACTAGATTTTTCATTTCTAGCTTTTAAATCTTCTGAGCTTTGTGTCACATTAGAAGGAACTTTTCAATTCTGAGATTATTGGTTGTTCTGGTATCTTAATGATTTTAGTTTTTTTTATCCTTCAGTAATTTGACTCCTCTACCATGTACATTTGTATAAGTAGTGAGATAGAGATGTGATATTTTCATGCTACCTATCCATTTGTTATTTAATGAGTATTACACCTTTTCCCACTGATTTAAATCACTGTTTTATTTTTTACCATATATTAAATGCTTGTATGTATTTGGGCTTATTTCTAAATTTCTAAACTCTGTTCCAACCCTTTGCCTATTCAGCTACCAGTATTACTAGTTTTTAATTATTGTAGCTTTATAATACATTTTAGTAAGTCCTAAGGCCAGCCTACTCTCCCTTTCTTTGCTTTCCTTTAAATTCCCAGGATATTTTGCTTCTTATTTCATCGCTGGTACTCTGAAATTAGCTTATCTTGATATTTCAGTTGGATCAAAATGAGATTTACAAATTAACCCACAAAGATTCTTAAATCTTTATGGTGTCACGTCTTTCTTACCAAGAACTTGATATGGTTTTATGTTCCTTCAAGTTTTCTTCTGAGTTCTTTAGTAATGCTTCAAAATTTCCTTATATATATTATATCCATGACTCATTAATTTTATTCCTAAGTATCTTCTCAATTCGGGGCTGTGACTGTAAGTAGAGAGTATTCTTTTACCGTACTTTCATTTTTAGTGTTGGTTGTATATGTGAAGGCTCTTTGTTCTGTGTATCAGTTTTTCACCAGACAACTTATTGAATTATCATAGTGTTTATAGTATTTTGTCAAGTGATGCCCAGTGTTTTCCAAGTAAATGACATGCCAACTGCAAATATTCCTTCTTAATTTGGTTTTTAGCTTCTATTGGGATAAGCTCAGTTAGGCTGTAGTAGTAAACATCTTCAAATTCTTATTTAACACAACAAAAGCACATTTCTTCCCCAACCAAAGTCCACTGTGATTCCTGGTGATTCTCCAGACTAGGATAGTGATCATCCATGTGTTGGCTGGGCATTCCAGGTGGCCTAACCCTTACAACACCTTCTTATTAGTACATGCTTCCACAGAGTCCATGCAGCAGAAACAGTGAGCGAAGAGCTGGGTATCAGCACTGAAACCAATAGGCACAGGCATCTTTCTGCTTACATTTCACTGTTCAAAACAAGGGATACACTGCACTCAAATCCAAGGGGCTGGAAGGAGCAATCCTGCTGCATCCCTAGAAGGAGAGACCATCCAGATACAATGCAATGTGCCTTCTTCCTTAAATCCTTTGACCGACTTAGCAAACTGTCCAGTCACCCCCCAACAGAACTGACTCCATTTATTTACCATCCTGCAAGTAAAACAGTTTACGTGTGAATGATTCAAAAACTCATTTCAGATCTTGTTAAAAAGGAATCCTTATTAAAATCCAGTTCTCAAACATACCTGAGGCATGATTCCAAGCTAGTTGCCCTTCCCCTGCAAAAGATCCCAAGTACCATTTTATCAGTGTTTCTTCTGGGAGGCCATTGCACATTCTAATCTTATCCCACCACAGAGTTTATCTCTTTGAATTTTTCTTCCATGTTTTATCCCTTTCATTCTAGATTAACTCGCTATGCCTGAGGGGAGGAGACAGACTTTCTTACCTTAAGCACTGTGTATAATATAAAACCTTGTTTTTTAAGACATATGTGTGGAAGGGGAATGACTATATATGTACACATACATAGACCTTTACCTCCGCATCTGCTCTCCTCAAAAGCCACACTGTGAAAAATAAACATGTCCAAGTTGTCTCTAAATAATTAGCAAAATAAAAAATGTCAGCATATGAGAGATTCTACAGGCCTATGAAAAGATTTTTAGGCATTATTTTCTTCAAATTCTATCCAAAACAAAGTAATTACTTAGCCGGTAAACAGATAACATCCATGTGACCTCCAGACCCTTCCTTCTAACTGGTGACAAATTTCTAGCAACAATGTTTTAAGAATGCCTATTGTTTATTTGGATTTTTTTTTTCCCTTCTCCCTTGGGCCCATTTGGGTCCATTGAAACAAAAATATATGTGACAAATACACTGAAGAAAAGATTCTAGAGTGGGGATATTTTTCACATAAGAAATGTAGCAAGAACTTAAAGGAATGGATTTTTAACACTTTGAAAATACCATCTTAATGGCCAATTAGTCAAAGTTTTTATTTGTATTATTCCCTTCTGATCAATAACATATACTCAAGAAAATATGTGTTTTAAATAATTCCCTGCATGATCAAAACAATATATAATTACTACTTCACTTAACTTTGTAATGCAGCTAATATTTGGCTTTTCAACCTGCAGTAAATACCCCTCTCTCTATTCTCTTCTGATTGTGCCATAATTAACACCAGGGAAGCACAGGTTTAACTATATATGACAGATATGTATTTAAAATACCTTCTGCTGCATATATTAACATTTTTCTTTCTACATTTTAAAGTAGCCTAGAGTGGGGCTCCTGGGTGGCTTAGTCGGTTGAGCGTCCGACTTTCGCTTAGGTCATGATCTCGCAGTTCGTGGGTTCGAGCCCCGCGTCGGGCTCTGTGCTGACTGCCAGCTCAGAGCCTGGAGCCTGTTTCGGAGTCTGTGACTCCTCTCTCTGACCCTCTCCTGCTCACGCTGTCTCTCTCTCTCTCCTGGAAATAAATAAAACATTTAAAAAAAATAAATAAATAAAGTAGCCTTGAGTTCAGCACTAAAATCAGATTCACATTTCTATTATGTTAATAGTCCCATGCTAGAGCAGAGTATATCATTTCAGAGGAAGTCAGTGAGCTGCATCACAATAATTGTGTGTTTACTGCATTGGGAAATTTAAGTGGAAAAAATATGCTATGTAAATATGGCACCCTCAACCTCCCCTACCATCACCAAAGACAAACATGGAAGTCATATCCATACCTGCTAGCATTAATCCATTAGATAGGGCTCCTATAGCCAATTTCTTACCAATTTCTAAGAACATGAAAATTTCCATTGCTTGAGATCTTTTACCCTGATGTCATGAAATTAATAATTTAAGTATGTCTATTGTCAAAAAGACCTTCCCTGTAAAGATAATCTATAAGCAAGATTATGACAGAGTGTGGTTTAGCAAATTCTGGAAACCCAGACTTGTGAGACATTTGCACATGTGGCAATGAAATTATGAAGATAAAGAGAAATAAGTGTTATTTTCATATTAGGATATGTTTTATTTTTTTCTTTTTTCTTTTCTTTTATTTCATTTTTTTTCTTCCTTAAATAGTTTATTGTCAAGTTGGTTTACATAGAACACCCAGTGCTCATCCCCACAAGTGTCCTCCTCCATGCCCATCACCCCTCTTCCCCTCTCCCCCACCCGCACCCTCAGCCCTCAGTTTGTTCTCAGCATAGAATATGTTTTAAAATGGTAACACTTTCAGGGCACCTGGGTGGCCCAGTCAATTGAGCGTCTGACTTGATTTCGGCTCAGGTCATGATTTCACAGTTCTTGAGAACAAGCCCCATGTAGGGCTCTGTGCTGACAGCGTGGAGCCTGCTTGGGATTCTCTCTCTCCCTCTCTCTCTGCCCCTCTCCTGCTTATGCTCTCTCTCTCTCAAAATAAATAAACTTTTTAAAAATAAAATAAAATGTAACTCCTTCTAGGGAAGAGATTTAGGTGAAACACATCAACAATATCTACAAGTCAAAATATTTTCTGGGTGGAATGTTAGATATGATAATTGTGTAACTGAGGGAACCAGGACTCAGAGAGGTCTGATACACAGCTTGTAGGCAACTGCATTTACATTGCAGCCCAGTGCCCCGGCCCACCTCGATCCACTTTTCTCCATTGCACCACATAAATGATCCATCTCTGGTAAATGAATAAGGGAAAGCTAGAAATATTGAATTACAGTCTGCATACCTTGGGAATACAGTGTCGCTCCAAAACATACTGCATTGTCCCAGAACCCCAGGCAGAGACATTCAGCTGAAGATAATGTATTTATTCATTGAAGATTGGGACTGGGCCTGCACCTGGTCTTGCTAGATCACAAGCCAGTGTAACTTCTGCAGCACTGCACTACCTCCTGCAGGCACTGCCCTTGAGCTTTTGTTTTCCTCAGAGCAGGGGAGAAACCTTCCAGATCAGCACTGGCTCTTGCAACAGGTAGTCAGAGAAGAACTTGGTAGCCATCACTCAAAAGTTAGGGGACACAAGGCTTTCAGGACCCTGATGCACTGTCACTTCAGTACTTCAAAGTGGGGAATGCCCAGCAAATATAACTGGAAACCTGTGCTCCTCCTTAGTGGACATGCCATCACAATAGTTATCTGAAAATTCTTTTTTTTTTTTTAATATTTTTTTATTTATTTCTAGGAGAGAGAGAAACAGCATGAGCAGGGGAGGGTCAGAGAGACAGGGAGCCACAGACTGAAACAGGCTCCAGGCTCTGAGCTGGCAGTCAGCACAGAGCCCGACGGGGGGCTCGAACCCACGAACCGCGAGATCATGACCTAAGTGAAAGTCGGACGCTTAACCGACTAAGCCACCCAGGTGCCCCAGTTATCTGAAAATTCTGATTTCACTTTTCAATTTGTCGCTGGGTCTCGAATGAATGGAACTTGTCAGGGGGTCTCTGCTCTGCTCAAATTAACCTGAATAGAGTACTGTGGTCTGTTTTGGTCCCTGGCATCAGAAGCCCCTCTGTTGCAACTATACTAAATTCCACACCCTGAATAGGGGTTAAGCAGAATTCCTGAGGTCCTAAAAACAAGCATCATATTGACAACATTGAATAATAGTTAGAAATTATACTTCTTTTGAAAAAGAAAAGAAAAATCATAAGGTTATTATGTGTGATCTCCCCCTTGGGTTCAATTTATGAATAGTTCATCAAAAACAGAATCTGGAGAAATATTCAGTTTAATTAAGGGCACTGACATGGACAGAGTAGAGTAAGTTGAATATTATTTTTAAAATGTTGCCAGCATCTTCCTGCGCCAAGAATAAAACACCCACCATAGTGTTTTCTTTCATTTATATAAGTTAATGCAATCAGAGGAATATCATGGACACTCGATTACTGAAGGGCCCAGGCTTATAGAAATCCATGGTTTCTCAATCCATAAGACTAATAGGCAACCGACGGAATGGGAAAAGATAGTTGCAAATGATATATCAGATAAAGGGCTAGTACCCAAAATCTATAAGGAACTCACCAAACTCCATAACCGAAAAACAAACAATCCAGTGAAGAAATGGGCAGAAGATAGGAACAGACACTTCTCCAAAGAGGACATCCAGATGGCCAACAGACACATGAAACGATGCTCAGCATCCCTCCTCATCAGGGAAATACAAATCAGAAAACACACTGAGATACCACCTCATTCTGGTCAGAGTGACTAAAATGAGCAAATCAGAGAACACTAGATGCTGGCAAGGATGTGGAGAAATTGGCACCCTCCTACACTGTTGGTGGGAATGTAAACTGGTGCAGCCCCTCTGGAAAACAGTGTGGAGGTTCCTCAAAAAATTAACAATAGAACTCCCCTATGCCCAGCAATAGCACTGCTAGGAATTTACCCAAGGGATCCAGGAGTGCTGATGCATAGGGGCACATGTACCCCAATATTCATAGCAGCACTCTCAACAATAGCCAAAACATGAGAAGAGCCTAAGTGTCCATCAACGGACGAATGGATCAAGAAGATGTGGTTTATCTATACAATGGAATATTACATGGCAATGAGAAAGAATGAAATCTGGCCATGTGTAGCAACATGGATGGACCTTGAGGGTGTTATGCTGAGCGAAATAAGTCAGGCAGAGAAGGACAGATACCATATGTTTGCACGTATAGGAGGATTAGGAGGAACTTGACGGAGGAACAAGGGGGAGAAGAAGGGTGGAAATGGTGGGGGAAAGGGAGACAGGCAAACCATGAGAGACTCTTGAATGCTGACAAAAACTGAGGACTGATGGATGTGGGGGGGAGGGGGGATGGGCATGGAGGAGGACACTTGTGGGGATGAGCACTGGATGTTATATGGAAACCAACTTGACAATAAACTATTAAAAAAAAAAAAGAAATCCATGGTTTCTGTGTCTGAAGTTATGCTACAAGTATCCTCTATGCCAAGCCTATAGTTAATCTTACCATTGTAGCCTTCATTCATTCATGAATTCCTATGTGAACACATTTATTCACTCACTCATCCATCCATTTATCCATTAATGAGTGAGCAGTAAATGGCCATATTGTGGTATAATAAGAGCTTGGAACTGTGGAATAATTTGTGCAGTATCTACTGGAAGGTCATGAATATCATGAATAAGATTAGTTCCAGACTCCCTGCTTGAGACACCAAAAGAACATTTTAGAGAAATGCTCATCTAGAGACAACTCTTCACTGCATCTAACTCATTTTGGAGGGCATCCATTGCTATTAGGACCCAGAAGGTCCTAGAAGTAAGTGGTCACTAAAGACGTTGCTATTAGAAGTGTATGATGAGAACAGGTGCCTAATGATAGCATCTGCCTCAGAGCATGGCAAGACCTACTAGCAAACGACAACATTCCCTACACTTTCTTAAAATTTTTATTCAAGTGTAGAACTCTCTTCAAGGCCATGGAGTGTTGGTTCATGTGTGGATGGGAAGATTCTACTTGGTTCTTGGTTTTACCCTTGAAAAAATTCAAAAGTGAGCTTTTAATTCCAGACTCTGGCTTTATGATCATGAGAGAACAAACTCAGATACAGCCTAGATAAATGTACAGTTGTTCTGGATTGTGTGGTTATCCTGGACATTGTGAAATTCTTTCTAAGCAATGGGATATCCTAAGTGTCTTTAGTGGGTTTTTTGTTTTGTTTTGGTTAGGTTTTTTTGCTTGGTTGGTTGGGGGTTTTCTGTTTGTTTTTAATATAATTTATTGTCAAGTTGGCTAACGTACAATGTATACAGTGTGCTCTTGGTTTGGGGGTAGATTCCCATGATTCATCGCTTACATACCACACCCAGTGCTCATCCCACAAGTGCCCTCAATAGCTAATATTATTGTCATCTTGTGGCATACAGTGCTCTTGATTATAACGAAAGAATGTTTTCCAATCTGGACTATACCACACACCTGTGCCATACCTCTTGAGATTTTCCTCTTTGGAAATTGAAATAGTGGTTGCATTTATAGGACTCGTCCCTTTTTGAAACTGTCCCTATCTTTTAGGAAATTACACATAAAATGAAAGACATTTAGGGAGTTTTATGAATGTTAGAGGAAATAATTATTTTCACAAAGCAATGATGCAAATGATAAGTTCACTCTTTTTATTTGTACCATTTCCACTTGAACTCTGTTCATACAATATTTTACAAGAGTTTAAGGTAAGTAGATTTTAATTGCCTTGATGTATATGTGTGTGTGTGTGTATTTAAATATATATGTGTGTATTTTAAATCCCTCAAAAACATTATTGAAATGATGAAATGCTCTAGGTGGTCTCCAGTAAACATTTGATAATGTTTTTTGCTTAGTATAGTTTCTCACTGGGGCAAATATTACCAAATTTAAAAATACATCTATTTTAGTTTGGCAACTGATTTTTCCAAGAGTCAGCTTCAAAATATGAGAACTTCCCTGTTGTCTAGACCAAGCAAATGAGATTCCCCAGAGACCATCAGTGAAAGTAAGACTGTGGGAGGGGATGGAGTCAACATGACCAACCAGATTCATCTGTCACTACCCCTGCTGTGTGTGCTGGCCTCCGGTCCACAGAAATCGCTTCCATTCCTGGAATGGGTCACACTTTCCTATCCCTGTGCATGCTCTTCGGGCTACCTGGAATGCCTTCTTCTAATACCATCTATTAAAAGCTTTTTCAGGGGCTCCTGGGTGGCTTAGTCGGTTAAGCATCCGACTTTCGCTTAGGTCATGATCTCGCAGTTCGTGGGCTCGAGCCCCGTGTCGGGCTCTGTGCTGACTGCCAGCTCAGAGCCTGGAGCCTGTTTCAGTCTGTGACTCCCTCTCTCTCTGACCCTCCCTTGCTCGCGCTGTCTCTCTCTCTCTCTCTCCTAGAAATAAATAAAAACATTTAAAAAAATAAATAAATAAAAATAAAAGCTTGTTCATCATTCAAGTCCCATTTCAAATGTCATCTCTAAAAAGCCTTCCCTAATCCCTTAACTAATCACCACTTCTCCTGCACTGTCAGCACTGTCAGCAGGCTACTCCCACCTCCTTCTTAACTCGGTGTTTTATCATGCCTTTCTTTATTTTATTTATGCCATTATGTGTATCTCTGTCTTCCCGATGAGATATTAAACATGCTGAGAATGAAAATTTGATCATAGCTTTAAATCTTTGTGCCCTAACAGGATTTTGACCATGGTAGGTGTTCAGTAAATGCTTGGCTTCAATCCCTTTTGTAATTCTCTGAAGATATCATTGTCTTTGTCCCTATATGCCTTTATCTCCGCCATTTGTTCTTTGGCTGAACACCTTCTCCCAAGTCCTACCCCCTTTGCTACACAAATTTCTTACTCATGCAAACCTCTTACTTTCCCAATTGCCACGCCCCTGTATGGGTCTTCTTCAGTCTTCACTTTCCCCTCCACCAACAGCCAGGATAGATTTGGGTCTCTTTTGCACACTTCCATAGAAATCCCCACCTTCCTGAACCATGGCAGGGGTTGCATGATTCTATGATGGCCTGTTTACAAGGCAGTCCTAGTGGTTTTGTGAGTTCCTTGAGGATAGGAATCGTTTCCTGTATATCCAGATTTCTAAGACTAGCATAATAGGGACTCAACAAATATTTTCAGAACAAATGAATGAATGGATATTAAAATGAAATTTGGTAGATATAGTAATGCATCTTGCTATCATTCATTCTTGTATTATTTTCTAAAATTGGATAGCTCAGTCAGTTGAGCATCAGACTCTTCATTTTCACCCAGGTCATGATCTCACGGTTCAAGGGATTGAGCCCTGCATCAGGCTCTGTGCTGACAGAAAGAGCCTGCTTGGAATTCTCTCTCTCCCTGTCTCTCTATCCCTCCCCCATTCATCCATGCACACATGAATGCTCTTTCAGAATATAAATAAACTTAAAAAAATAAATATGAAATAAAAAGGCATTAAAAAAGAAATTTAAAAAATGTTTTTAAATGTTTATTTTTGAGATAGAGAGAGGGAGAGAGAGAGAAAGAGAGAGACAGACAAACAATGCACACCAGTGGGGGAGGGGCAGAGAGAGGGGGAAGACACAGAATCCAGAGCAGGCTCCAAGCTCTGAGCTGTCAGCACAGAGCCCGAAGTGGGCTCAAACTCAGGAACAGGACTGTGAGACCATGACCTGAGCCTAAGTCAGAGGCTCGACTAACTGAGCCACCCAGGAGCCCCAAGAAAAGAAATTTAATTGACTAAGCCTATTACAAAATCTGTTACTGAATTTTTCTTCTACCTCTGCTACTCATTGTGTAAGTATATCAGTCCAGTTATGGCATGGATGGCACACCCCTCAAGCCATCTTTGTTTTCTTCCACACTCCGCCCGCCACCCAGTCCCATCTAGTTGGCTGTGGGAAGTATTGACTGGCAATATGTCAATTACATGAGTATGCTATACCTTTGTTAGGGAAAAAGAAAAGTATAAAAAACTATCTGTGCAGAGTATAAACCACGCAATATATTAAGAGTTTGTGATACACCAGTCATAGTCAATACCTACTACACATTCTGGGTAAATTTGAAATTTCACCAACTTCCCATAATCTGAGCTCATCAACAACACTAATAAGATTTTTATTTGGAAGGCAGCACGTGGTCATGGAAAGAATGATAGACTTTGTATATAGACAGACCAAGATTGAAATCAGTAACTCCACTTCCTAGAGTGACGTTAGACAAGTGATTTAGTCTCGGTTTCCTCATCTGTAAAATAATAGCAATATTGTACTTTATCATGTTGTTCCTAGGAAGTTAACATCATAGTACCTGCTTACACTTGGTAGCCACTAGAACACGCTAAGTACTCCTGTCTTTCTTTCCATAGGTAGAATGCTAAAGGGATTTTAAACAGATTTCTCTTCATCCCTACCCCCATTATCATTTTTGGATAAAAGTGGGTTAAAATCAATATCAAAACTCAATCCGGTATCCCTCGGGCTATATCACGTCTCCCTCCTTGTTCTCCTGAGGCATTCTATATTACCTGCTATCGTAATTTTTCATGCTGTTTCTGTTAATAAGCTTTCAAACTAGATCATAAACCCCTTTAGGGGAAGGACACTGCTTTTCTTCCTGATTCTGAGTGCCAAGGAAAGACTGGGCAGTAGGTGGTCAGTAAACGATTGATCCATTCATTCATTTATTCACTAGTCCACCAAGGCTGTCCTGCAGTTAAACGGGAGACAACAGGAAGCCGGCTAGACGTGGATGGAGGAGCAGAAAGAAGAGAGGTTCCTTTTCCCTCGGCAAGGATGTTTATGAGTCCCAGGATTGTTGGCTTTCCTATTTATCATCTGAGGCAAGTTTTTCTCCCCACACCATTATTGCCCAATATCTTGTCACTATAGCAGTGGAGCAAAAGGGACTTGGGGCAGAGGCCACGCCGACCACACTACCCTATGAATCATTTTTCCAGCACAGTCCCGAAGTCAAACTCTGATCACCTGAAAATTTACACCACCAAACAGACTTAGAGTCTTGCATGTTTGCCTGCATTAAATAATGATGTCACAGCCAGACTGAGGATGTCTTTCCAGCGAGGAAACAACTCGAGAGAGAAAGTGTTTATTGAAATGCAAATGAACTCTTTGTGCCTGTTCTTTAGCTCTTTTGAAAAAGAAAATCTGTTAGAAGATAGCATTTGTGTCGTTCCCCTCCCCCAATGCTTATCTCCACAATGTTAGAGGGCACTAATAATATGAAAATATGTAAGAATCTTGCAGAAGAAATGCTTATTTCAAAAAGGCAGACTTCCTCTAAACATAGCAAAAGGAATAGTAAAAGTACCCAGAAGAGTAAATTAACATTGGCTCAAAAGCGTGCTTTTTCCCATGGGGTCCATGGACAGCCCCCGTGCAGGTGCTGACCTGCTTGCTCTGGGCTCAGACCAGACACCAGGGGAAGAGTGCGTGTGGAGACCCCCAGGCCCGAGGCAAGCCCCTCACTCCAAGTGGATTGCCTCTCAGGCAGCGGCTCCCCCTCTCAGAGAACAAGGGCATTTCCTCATCTGCATCTGCAGTAAACAACAGTCCTGAGAATTGGGGCTGCCACAGCCCTCTGAGTCTGCAGATTAGTAGGTTCTCTTGAAACATGAAATATTAAAAAGTGTTTTAACTATCACAAGGCTACCTTCACTGTGATGCTGAACAGGGCTGGGAGAAGACATTTGAGCCTTTCGGCATCTCACTTGAGTGGGCCCTTTGCAGGGTCAGATTCCTGAGAGCTATGTCATTCTTATAAATGTAAATTTTTGCAGAGTTGGACCACAGAGATTTAAATATTTTCCCGGCTTCCACTAGATTCTTTTGTCCAGTGCTTTCCTTTACTAACCATGCGTCTTATGGAACAACACAGACATTGGTTCCTTGCGGAGTCCCTGCTTCTAAAGAAAACACCAGGCATTCCTATCAACACACCCAGCCTTCTCCTAGACCTGGAATTGAACTTCTGTATTTTACTTTGTGTCTTAATGTAACTTCTTTTTTAATTTTTTTTTTTTATTTCTAGGAGAGAGAGAGAGAGAGAGAGAGAAAGACAGCGTGAGCAGGGGAGGGTCAGAGAGAGAGAGGGAGTCACAGACTGAAACAGGCTCCAGGCTCTGAGCTGGCAGTCAGCACAGAGCCCGACGCGGGGCTCGAACCCACGAGCGGTGAGATCATGACCCAAGCGAAAGTCGGACGCTTAACCGACTAAGCCACCCAGGCGCCCCTTAATGTAGCTTCTGAAAGTTTTAAAGTGCATCAGTCGTAAGTGGCAATTTCTTAGTCTCCATTTTCATTTTGAACATTTGACACAGTTACAATGTAATGGGTTATAAATAGTAGACTCCTATACTCCAGTCAGAAGTAATCTCTTTCTCCCCTCTCTCTTCTAAATGATCCTTTCTCACGCGTTGTCAGCCCTGAGGTAAAAATGCAGAAATATGGACACCTTCTGCTCTCCACCCCGCAGACCCAAGCCTTGCTTTGTTTTCTGCCGGGTGACAGAGGAGGTTTACCTATGACTGAAAACATGATGCTGCAACATAGGCTCTCTTTACGAAAGCGTGTCTCCTCTCTCCCACCCAGTGATAAATAGAATCCGTGCTGCCTGGCACTTGTGAACAATGGGTGAAATGGATATTAGAAAAATCTCATTTATCTTCTGCTTTATTTCTTGATAGGGGTCCTTGTCACTAGGGCTATTGTGTGACCAGCTCTGGAAAGGGCATCTCATTAGTTTTCTTATCAAGATAGCAAGGTCCTTTTAAACAGCAAAGCACTTACATTTTAGATTCAATTAGGAAACTGCATCATAGGTGTGTGCATGCATGCACTTCCCTGTGTTGGCTTTGAGACAGAGCAGTGTCCGCTGGAGTCTTAAGGAATCAGTGTTCACCACGGTTAGAGTCAGGGGCCTCTCCTAGCGCACCACAGCCTGGGACCCGGCCTCTGCCTCCAGGAAGCAGGCTGATCAACTAATCTTCACCTGGTCACTTAGTTTTGTAAGAGGCAGGGTCAACCTGGGCTACACACAGAAGCAGGAATCTTAACACACAGCATCTGCATATGAAGAGAACTTTGTTGATTTCTTTTCTGACTTGGTTTATTTCAAACCCCAGAATGCCCTGTTTTGGTCTCACAAGCTTCCAAGGGTCCCCCTCAGTTTGCTCGGCCCCTCGCACCCAGCGGGATCTTCTGACAAGTGTGCTTTGGAATGACTCACTGTTGTCACCCAGACAACTGGGGGAAATGTCAACAAATCAGCAATGATTTCGAATATGTCAGATGGAATTCAACTTTTTCATGTCGTTTTGAAAATCCTAGTGACAGGCAGATGAAGTGGGACAAGTGTACATCAGGGCACTGTTTAGTAAATGTAGCTGAGCCCATAAGAAAGAGCTCCTCTCCACCAGCAGCTGTGAAAACAAACCGAAAATGAAAATATTCTGCCAGGGTTGTGAATGATCTCCTGGGGATACTGGCCTCTTTTGAAAGCACCGTGATTCTTTTAGGGAAGTAGGATGCCACGTAGCTCACTTGTTAAGTGAATATGGGATATTATGGTCTTGCTAGATTGAATCCCCGCTTGATGAGTGCTGTTAAACCCCCTCTTGTTGAATGGTTGTCTCAGGAAGAAGGTCCATCTACTCACCTTCGAATAGAGTCACCATCGTGATCTACGCTCACCACAGTTGTGATTAAGGAGTAATTTGCTTGAGGGGCACCTGCGCTCAGTTGGTTAAGCATTTGACTCTTGATTTTGGCTCAGGTCATGATCTCACCATTTGTGGGATCGAGCCCCATGCTAGGCTCTACGCTGATAGTGCAGAGTCTGCTTGGGATTCTCCCTCTCTCTCTCTCTCTCTCTGAGCCCCTCCCCCTTTCACAGTGTCTCTCTCAAAAATAATAAGTAAACTTAAAAGAAGTTTTAATTTATTTTATTGTTTTAAATGTTTATTTATCTCTAGGAGACAGAGAGAGAGACAGCGTGAGCAGGGGAGGGTCAGAGAGAGAGGGAGTCACAGATTGAAACAGGCTCCAGGCTCTGAGCTGGCAGTCAGCACAGAGCCCGACGCGGGGCTCGAACCCACGAGCCGTGAGATCATGACCTAAGCGAAAGTCGGACGCTTAACCAACTAAGCCACCCAGGCACCCCTAATTTTTTTTTAAAGAAATGATCAGCTGGATAGCAGATAAGCTTCCAGGATGCTGGGACAGTGCCTTGTTCAGTGTGTACCTCCTGTGTCTTACAGGTGCCTGGCATGGAACGGGCACTCAGTGCATTTCTTTTTGAGCAGAGGAAGGACTGGATGCAAAGAGATTCCTATCTGAAATTTTCTCTTCCTTACTGAAGGAACTCTAATCCAAAATGCCAGGAATGTGCACCATGTAGGGTAACTGAGTCCTGGTTCTGGCTTTGCACCTTGCTGGCTGGGATGCCAGCTTCCTGGGGCCTCAGTTTACTCTCATGTGGTAAGGGGTGTGCACTCAGACCTTTCCAGATGTTCCAGTCCTAGTCTCTTGGCTTAGGATCTTGACTTCTTATTCCTCTTTGAATGTGCAGATTCTCAGATAAAGGCTAATATGCCTGAGGTTGCTGACAATGTATTAAATCTCAGCTTGATCCTATTTTTTCCTATGAGTCAAGACATCTGAGGCCACCTATATGTTCTGAGCACCTAAAGGATAAAGGGTCACAAAGAGTAAGGGGCTTGAGTGAGGACAGAAAGGGAAGCAGAACACCAAAACCAAAATTTGCCTACCTCACAATTTCCCCAATGGCCAATGTGTAAACAGCCACAAATAAAAACAGGGTACATTCCTAGAAACAATGAAAATTAACTAATCCCTGCAAATGAAAGCTATGTGGCATTGATGCTAATCCTCCAATTTCCCCAAAAACATGGCACTGGCATTTGTCACACCCATGGAGAGTGCTTGGTTTCTTGCTCATTGTCACTCGGTCCCTCACTTTGATCCCTCACTATTTAACCAAGTGTCTTCCATCACTACAACACTTGATAGTATTAAATATTATATCCGTCACATCCATCTTCATGCATAATTAAGAAATGGATTAGATGCTTTGAAAATGAAAATCGCTGCTCCGACTTCCGAGGCTAGAAAAATTATCCAAATCCAGTATTACTTCCTGAGTTTTGTTTCATGGAATATTTATGACAAGCTGTGATAAAATATTGAACCAGGATGTTCTGACTAGAAACAGGTGCCATCAAGGTGCCACATCATCATGTGGAACTTGCCTGGCACTTGTTTGCCAAGAGCCTCTCTCTAAGATGTCAGCTGTGCCTCACACTCACTCTGTCAGCTCCGCTATGTTGGTGCCCAGAGTGAAGAAATGGAGTCCAGATGAGTGAACACGTAATGATTTCTCCCCGCCCTTCAGGGAGCTGGGTTCGTCCCACCCATTCTACTTCCCTCATGCCCCCAGCTTCTTGTGAGTGATGATGCCCTGAAGACTGCATGACATTTCCTGCCGTGTAATGTCTCCGTGACTCTCTGTATAGGGTCACAGACATGTGACTGCCTCTCCTGTCTTTCTTGGATTCAACCCAGATTTCTAAGTTGGACAACTGACCCTCCTCTCATAGCCCAGCCCTGTGCCCCCTTCACGCCCAACTCCAGCTGCCCTATCTCTCCTCCAGTGGAAACCCTAAGCCTCCTTCAGGGCTTGGATGAACTGTCTCTTTGCCATTAAGACTTTGTTGCTAACCCAGGTCCCTCAGGTTTCCTGTCCTTTGAACCTACTCCTGACCCCATCCCATTTGTGGAATCCTGGGCATCTTGACGTCTTATTCCCCATATTGTCCCTGCCTTTAGATAAGTAAAACCTGCCTTCAATTTGATCTCAACTCTTCTGTGCGTTTTTAACAAATTAAGAACTTGTTATAAATGCAAAAATAAATGTGAGTAAGATTTAGCCACCAAGTTCCAAAGCCACGTTTCTATAGTCAAAGTGAAGCTCTTGCTAGTAAAGATGACCTACCAATAAATGATGATTCCAAGTCATGAAGACCACCATTTGGATGCCGCCCTACATTTTATTCAGTGCCTTCATAAACTGCACTTCTCAAAAATTTTTCTCCCTGACATCCTAGATGTGTATTCCTAGGGCACCGGGAAACAGCCCCAGAAGGCAGGCGAGCATAACATATTTTAAATCTCTTGCTTTATTTTAAAACTTCATACAGGGCACTGGGTGGCTCAGTTGATTAACCATACAACTTTGGCGCAGGTCATGATCTTGCAGTTCATGAGTTTGCGCCCAGCATCTGGGGTCTGTGCTGACAGCTCAGAGCCTGGAGCCTGCTTCGGATTCTGTGTGTGTCTCTCTCTGCCTCTTCACTGCTCACACTCTGTGTCTCTCTCTCAAAAATAAATAAAAACATTAAAAATTTTTAAAAACTTTATTTGAAAATTGTTATCTCCCATAATAAGCCTACTCACTTTCTTTTTTAAAATGTTGTAGCTTATTCACCATTAAGTATAAATGCTAGTTCACAGTGATCCCATAGGTATGTAGATCAGTTTGAAAAACACTAGACTATCATTGAACTTGATCCTTTTCACTGCTCCGTAAAAGAGGGGAGACATTTATTATCCTTTCATTGTGATAGGAGAGAAAATTGACCCTCAGCTTGATTCACTTCCCTGGCTCACAGAGTAGTGACAGGCCAGGATTCGAACCCAAATGTGTTAACTCCAAACACCGTGTAAAAATTTCTTTGCCGCTCAAGAAGCTTCCAGCTGCACTGGCCTCCTGATACATGAAGGTGTGCCTCTTAGCCACCACCAGCTGCTAACGCAGTGAATGGAACTATCTAGTGCCCAGGCCCATCAGAGCCCAAGCCCGTGTGGGCTTAACTCCACTGAGTACCTGGAGCCCAGCTCTCAGTTCTAGTCCCTTCTGCAGTCACACCCAACAGCCAGCTAGAGACGGGGGTGCCCTTATCAGTCTCCCTGTCATGTTCATGTATCATAGCCCGCTGGAAGCCTTCCCTGCCCTCATTATTATTAGTCACCAGGTTTTTGGGTTGGGTTGATTTGGTTTGGTTTGGTTTGGTTTTTTACTGGACTCTAAAGTCCTTGGACATAGGCATCACCTCTCCTCACTCAGTTCAGGGTCTGGCCTATCCTACATGCTTTTCTATACATATTTATCAAATGAATGAACTAGCTTCCTAGTTTTCTGAAACTGGACAGAAAGGGTTGTAGTGAGTAAAAAAAAAAAAAAAAAAAAGTACCTTTTCCCCAGAGCCAAAGCTAAAGTATAATTGTGAAAGTGAATACATAACACAGTGTTGAGGTAGGCCAGTCTACAGCCTTTGTTCTCTACTCTAAGGGATGATAAATAGTGTTCTGGAAGTAATGGTCTGTGGCTTAAATGGGCCAGCTGTGTATTTTGATTTCCTCTTATTGCCTGTTGAAAAGTATTTTACGGTGTTGTAATTTTGTTTCTTAGTATCCAAGATGACTAACCATACCTACCCAGCAGCCGGAAGGAAGACATTCTTAAATGTCATGGTTATGTATCCCAAATTATTAGAATAAGCATATTTGATATTTCATCTTCTCAAAAATATTACTGTAAGTGTTTTTCATTTGATTCAATGACTAAAATAAGGCAGTGGGGTCAGATGGGCAGGACTTCTTTTCCTGTTTCTCTACTTTTCTCCACCCGTCACCCAGCTGCAGAATTGAAATGTTACAAATTCCTCACCTTTTCTTGTGATATATTGTAACTTCTCAAGGCTTGAGATTTCAATCCTGGATTTTCAGCTCCTGGGCTGTAACTGATTGCCCATCTATTCCTCTTTGAAAGAGGTACTATGTCTAAAGAAACCATTATCTCCTGATATTTTCACTCTCGCAAAACCATGGATCCTCATAGATATTCCTATACACACTTCATTCATAGCCAAGAATGGTGAGGCTTTTGTTTTTCTAAATGACCTCGTAAATAAAAGGTAACAATCTTTTCTGAATATACTTGCCTTCATGGTCTTAAAATAAAAATGCAGGTCTGGGCCGCCTGGGTGGCTAAGTCAGTTAATCGTCCCACTCTTGGTTTGGGCTCAGGTCATGGTCTTGTAGTTCGTAAGTTCGAGCTTCTCACTGGGCTTTCCTCTGATAGCACAGAGCCTGCTTAGGATTCTCTCTCTCTTCCTCTCTCTGCCTCTCCCCAACTTGCTCTGTCTGTCTCCCTCAAAATAAATAAATAAACTTAAAAAAAAAAAAAAGCAGGGTCCATTTTTGAGGAGGTTGGGAATTATAAGTACATGGTAGAAGGACGCCTAGGCTCATTTAGTTGAACATCCAACTTTGGCTCAGGTCATGATCTCACGGTTCATGGGTTGAGCCCCACATCAGGCTCTGTGCTGACAGCTCAGAGCCTGGAGCCTACTTTGGATTGTCTCTCTCTCTCTCTCTCTCTCTCTCTCTCTGCCCTCCCCTGCTCATGCTCTGTCTCCCAAAATTAAATAAAACTGTTAATTTTTTTTAATTAAGTACATGGTAGAATGTGTGTGTGTGTGTGTGTGTGTGTGTGTGTTTTAATTTATTCAGGTCAATATTACCCACTCTTTACTCTGAAAAAAAAAAAAATGAGCTGGACGATCCCCAAGATTTTTGTGTGTGTGTGTGTGTATTTCACATATAGATATGTCCGGTGGAGAGGGATATAGCACCAAAAACCCCACAGCTTGTCTTAGATGACAATCAGAATTCACAGACATCACCTCTGTGTAATAATGGGCTTGCGGAGTGGATCGTGTGTTGAATCTACAGGTGCAATGATTCACACTTCTAGAAGAAGGCAGCTTCCCATAACCCCACAGTGTTCCAGAGTTCCTAACACTGGGTCCTGACTAGGTACTCCAGCCCTACAAAAGACCCAGCACACAGTGTAGAGAAACCAAGTGTGCCCACTGGCTTTCAGGAATACTCCAATACCTAAGAGTCTACATTCCAGGTCCCCTGGTCTGTGACAGTTCATCTGCTCCTGTCTGCCACCGCCACATCGATCTCTGCGGGGGAATGATTTAAGTGGCCGATTAGGTCCATTCCTCAGACAGCTCAACAAAGATATCCCTCCTGCCATAATCTGCTCCTTCTGTGTGGATAGACGTGGGCTCAGCTCCAAGAACCCCAACTGCATTGCAATCTGCCCAAAACTTTCAGACTATTTCATACTCTGCAAATACTGTTCCTGAGTCCAAGCAAGGATAAAGAACAATACAAAGCACAGCCTTGTCCCTTAATGGTGTTTTATTAAAGCCTCCATTTGAGGCAATAAAAGAAAATTGAAAACAAAAATGAACCAGAGCAAAACACAACCCCCCCTGTTGAAAATATCATGAGCTTTCAGTCAAAGCAAGCTGCAGAAATAGGCAGAGAGCAAGACCTCTTAGCAAGACAAGCAGAATTATTCTCATTGAGCACATCCCAGCTTCTGTTCTCCATCTGATGGCGAAAGTATTAATCTACTCATTTCACTCACTCACTTAAAAAATAGTTGCTGTAGGAGCGCCTGGGTGGCTCAGTCAGTTGAGCATTCAGCTTTGGCTCAGGTGATGATCTCACGGTTTGTGAGATCGTGCCCCACCTCAGGCTCACTGCTGTCAGCACAGAACCTGCTTCAGATGTTCTGTCCCTCTCTCTCTCTCTCTCTCTCTCTCTCTCAAAAATGAATAAACATTAAAAAAATAGTTGCTATAATGTTTCATAAAGTTGAAGATACGCATACTTTTGAACCAGAAATCCCAATCCTAAATATATTCCTAAATGTGTACCAAAAGGTCCATGTAAAAATATACACATCACATTATTTGTAAGAGGAAAAAGAGAAAAGAAATGACCTAAGTATCTATTAATAGGAAAATGAATATTTTTTTCTTTAAATTTTAATGTTTCTTTATTTTGGGAAAGAGAAATAGAGCATGGCCAGAGCAGGGACAGAGAGAAAGAGAGGCACAGAAACTGAAGTAAGTTCCAAGTTCCGAGCTGTCAGCACAGAGCCCCACACAGGGTTTGAACCCATGAACCATGACCTAAGCTGAAATGGAACACTTAACCCACTGAGCCACCCAGGCGCCCCAGAAAAATGAATATTCCTTTAAAAAAATGGAATAGTATATATACAGCATTCAAAAGTGAAACAGCACCAGGAGATGCCACTTCACATTCTCTAAAATGTCTATAATCAAAAAGCCGGAAAATAGTGAATGTTGGCAAGATTGTGGAAAAATTGTAACCCTCATCCATTGCTGATAAAAATGTAAAATGGTGCAACCACTTTGGGAAACAGTTTGGGAATTCCTCAAAATGTTACACATAGAGTTACCAAAAGACTCAGAAATTCCAGTCCTGGATTTATACCCAAGAGAAATGAAAATATGTTCACACAAAGGACTTATACATCAATATCTGTAGCGGCATTATTTATAGTAGCCAAAAAGTGGACACCATTCAACTGATGAATGGATAAATGAGATGTGGTAGATCCATACAATGGAATATTATCCAGCCGTAAAAAGGAATAAAGTACTGATGCATGCTGCAACATGAAGCTTAAAAGCATTATGTTAACTGAAAGAAGCCAGACTCAGAGGGTCAAATAACATATAAGCCCATCTATTAGAAATGTCCAGGACACATAAATACATAGAGAGGAGAAATAGGTCAGCGGTTGTACATAGTTTGGTGGTGAGGAGCAGTGATTACCAATAGGTGCAGGGCACTTTGAGGGAAGAAAGGAAAACGTTCTAAAATTAGATTATGGTGGTGGTTGCACGAGCTCGTGAATATACTACCAAAACCACTGAGTCATGTGCTTTCGGTGGGTGAATTGGATGGTGTGTTAATTTTATCTCAATAAAGTTATTTTTTTAAGCTACAAGAAAAAAATGAGAGGCCAAGTGATCAATATGATTAACCTTGACAACATAATGTTGAGTGCAAAAAAATAAAAGGATGCATGTACCCCCCAAAGTTTATAGCAGCACTATCAACAATTAGCCAAATTATGGAAAGGGCCCAAATGTCCACTGAATGACTAATGGATAAAGAAGTTGTGGTATATATGTAGTGGAATTTCGCTCTGTGATCAAAAAGAATGAAATCTTGCCCTTTGCAACAACATCAATGGGACTAGAGTATATTATGCTAAGTGAAGTAAGCCATTCAGAGAAAGATAAATCTATGATTTCACTCATATGTAGACTTTAAGAAACAAAACAGGTGAACATAGGGGAAGGGAAGGGAAAATAAGAAAAAAAAAACAGAGAGGGAGGCAAACCATAAGAGACTCTACATAAGAGACTACAGAGAACAAACTGAAGGTTGCTGGGGGCAGAGGGTGGGGATGGGCTAAATGAATGAGGGCACTTGTTGGAATGAGCACTGGGTGTTATTCTGAAGTAATGAATCACTAAATTCTACTTACTCCTGAAATCATTATTACACTACATGTTAACTAACTTGGATTTAAATAAAATTACAAAATGAAAAAAAAATCTTTCAATTGAAAAAATTCAACCATGAAGAAAAGATGCATGTAATGCAATGGCAATTATATAAAGTTCAAATATTATGCCAAACAGTATTAAATTTATATGAAGGATATATGTACACAGGTCCTAAGGAGAGATTGGGGGGGGATCCTCTGGAGGATTTGTGTAAGACTTTCCAACTCTATTTATAATATTTTATTTCTTAAATTTTGTTGAAGATATGAGATATTCAATATAAAATCCTTTATGTCTTTTTAATTTTTTAAGAAATTTGGGAAACAAAAATGGCAAAAATTACCAATAAGCTCATTCATCCAGAAGGATCAGCTGAATCAGAGTGTGCTTTGCCCTATTAGTAACTTTCTGCTTCCATCAATTAGATTTATACTGAATTGTAATATAAAAGAAAGTTAAATCCCCTATTATTTTTGGTTGCAACCTTAATATCTCACTGTAAAACTTGGAGGAAATGAGCAGTATATTCCTACACTTGCCCCATAAAAATGTTAAGTCTTTAAGTTATCAACATAAATCCCCTGTTGAGAATGATTACTTAAAAGTTTTATCTGATGATGTCCTTCCTAAAATCCAAATATTGAGTCTTAAAAAAGTAATAGCAACAACCCAATGCATGGTCAGCTGTGGGCCACCAGGACCATCAATGGTCTTTTTTGTTCATTTGCTTTTCCCAGTCTTCTGCTGCTTGGGGCCTTCATAGTGCTGATGTATATGTTCCATCATGGATTATCAAACAACTGCTTGATCATTTCTCTTTTGGTCACATCTCCACTTTTTTATATTATCTTAAATTTGAAACCTGGAACCCAAGATAATATTGACAATTTTATAAATGGTCATCCATAAAGCTACTTAATGAGATTGCTTTGCTTTTATTAAGAAAATCAATGTAAATCTATACATGCTGGGTCTAGAACCAGATCTACAGACTAAGCAACTTTGTGTATTCATTTAACAGGTCACCAAAATCTTGCCCTGTTTACCAATTTTAATAAATGTTTTTGTCATCAAAGTATTTAGGCATATTTTCTGCATTTCTTTTTAAATTTTTCTGCAGTAGAGAAAGATTTAAATTTAGCAAATGTGACCTTATAAAATATATCCTATATTGTTACAATTTCTGAATTTAAGAGTATATTTTGTATAGATTCTTCTTGAAGATTTTCCAAGTCGAGTATCTAGCATGTTAATTGGCCTAATAGAATTTGCTCTTCATAGAGTCTAGAGGGTCATTATCCAGAACTTGTCATGTTCTCAGACTTTGTACATCTTGGCTGGATAACTCCGAGAAAATGCCAAAGCCTTCTTGAGGATTGTAGAATCTTAAGTGAGAGGAGGGGCATTTTCTGTTTTCAGGAGCACCTGTAACATCTTACCTAGGGGTGATGGTGAGCTCATAAATCAATCTGCATTACTGTTTGAGGTGCTTAAAGTAATGAATGTTCGCCAGAAGAATGCTTAAAATTTATGTTTGACTTCTGATTATTAGAAAAAGCAAGCATCAGCTACTTTGTCTCTTGTAAAAATGCTGTTCAAATTATTTTATTGAATATAAAATGACCTCAAGAACTTGATAATAAGGGTTTTGTTCTCTAAGATTTTCTTGAACCGTCTAATCCCTCAATTCATAAAGAAAACAGGAGCATATCAAGGAGATCATGCCCTGTATACAAATAACTTGTCAGTGTTTTCATAATGAGCGGATCTTCTTCTGATCAGGTTAGTTGGTGATTTGTTTGCTCTTTAAAAAAATTTTATGTTTCCAAGCCTAAAATGCCCTCAGTGTTGCAATACTTAAGGAATTTCAAAGTCAGTAATTATAAATAAATCCCATGAAAGTTATTTTCCTTTTGTGATTACTGATTGCCAAAACTCTAAAAACAAGAAATCCATGCTTCTGCCTCCCCTTCTCCTTTTCTTTTTCATATTCTTCTCTTTAAATCTCCTCCCTCATGGTGATTAAAGGTGGAATCCATCTTGGGCGAGACTGGCGAGCTTTCTCATTCATACCTTGCCAGGCCCATTGCACTGACTTCCCAGGTTATGACTTCACTTCCAGACCCTTGCAAGCCATCCCATGCCCTAAGCAGAACTGGATCCCTGAAGCACAAGTCTGAGCTTGTCAGTGAGGGACGTCATGCCCTCAGCTCCGACTTCCTCTCAATGACCTTTCTCTGGCCCCTACCAGCCTCTCATCTGTGCAATCTCACCGTCATTGCCTCTCAGCTACTCAGATTCTTCCAAAGGTCTCAGGACAGCTCATATATATTCTGTGATGGACTGAATGAGGCCCCCTTCACAGAAATGTCCACATTCAATCCCCAGAACCTGGAATTTATTGCTTTACATGTTAAGGGGGTGCTTTACAGAGGCGAGTAAGTCAAGGATCTTAAGGTAGGGGGATTTTCCTGGGTCATCTGAATGTCCTCAATGTTATCACAAAGGTACTTTAAGGACTTTCCTATAAGGGGGAGGCAGGAGGGTCAGAGGGAGAGAGGGTGATTTTTAACAAAGCTGAAAGAAAATAAGAGATATGGCCATGAAAGTAGAGATGAGAGATAAGGAGTGATTTGAAGATGCTTCACCACTGAAGATGGATGATGGGGCTATGGTCCAAGGAAAGCTGATGGCCTCAAGAAGCTGGAAACAACAAGGAAAGGGCTTTGATCTTTGGCCTCCAAATCAAAGTTCCCCTGCAGCCTTTACTTCTGTTACACTGGGTTGTTAATCTGATGAAGTGTTAACACATGATCATGACTTAGTCACCTTTCCCAGATAATAATAGTAATAACGGCTAGGTATGATGTTGTAGCAACACTGCAAGTGATGTTATCACAAATTAGAAATAATGAGGTGGAAGCTCATGAAAGATAGGACAATTGTCCAAAGTGATGGAGGTTTGCCCTAATCCAGGGTCATCCTACTTTAACAGGACCATGCTGCCTCTCATAGTTTACTAAAGCCTTGGTTGTCCTATTTCAAGCATCACCTCTTCAGAAGCTTGCCCTAAGTACCCTTAGATGAATTTCTCCATCCCTGTCCATTTAACATCTGCCACATCCAGGCCAGTACTTACTTCCACCCTGGTCCATCCATTATGCTATTGGCTGCATTAACTATAGTCAGCATCTTCAGTCCATTCTTTGAGGCTGAGAAAATGACTTTGTTTTCTTTATATTCCTTGCATCTAATTCAGTACCTGTGATGCTATAAGTAAGCTACAAATGTTTGATAGGGAAAAAAATGAGTGAATGATGAAACCTTTTATATTTTTGCAAATAAAGTGTCATTAAAAACTGACCTATGTTGGGACACCTGGGTGGCTCATTTCGTTAAGCATCCAACTTCGGCTTGGGTCAAGATTTTGCACTTTGTGAGTTTGAGCCCCACATCGGGCTCTGTGATGGCAGTTCAGAGCCTGAGGCCTGCTTCAGATTCTGTGTCTCCCTGTTTCTCTGTTCCTCCCCTGCTCACACTCTGTCTCTCTCTCAAAAAATAAATAAACATTCAAAACAAAACAAAACAAAAACTTAAGAATGGCCTATGTTACATTCATTTTTAAAATTTTTATTATGTTTTTAAGTTTATTTTGGAGAGAGAGAGTGAACAAACAGGAGGGGCAGAGAGAATCCCAAGCAGGCTCAGCACTGTCAGCATGGAGCCCCACACAGGACCTAATCCCATGAACTGTGATCATGACCTGAGCCAAAAGCAAGAGTTGGACACTCAACAGACTGAGCCACCCAGCCATCCCTACATTCATTTTTTAAAAGCAATTTGGAGAATCAACAATATTTCTCTCCTTCCTCCTCTGCTTCTTCTATTTCTCTCTCTCTTTTAATCCAAAGTCAACCTGAAGTAAATTGAACCCAAATGGAACACACTCTGTAGATCAGATGCAGCAGGGCGCCAGGCATCTCAGGTAGCCACCAATCACTTCAGTTTCTCTCCAAGCTACCTTCACCACAGTCCCTGTTCAACACAAGTTTATGATCAAAATAAGCAAAACTCAGAAAGAGATGCATTTCTCACATCTGTTTTTTTTTTTAATTGAGGTATAATTTACACATAGTGAAATGCTCAGATCTTTAATGTGTTTCTTCAATCAGTTCTGATGAATGCAAATCATGGGAAAAACATTTCTGTCACCTTGGAAATTTCGTCCTGCTCCTCTCCAGTCACTTGCACATTCTTCTCCAAAGTAATCACTGATCTGATTTCTATCACTCTGGATTAGTTTTGTCTACTACAGACGTTTATTTAGATAGAATCACATAGTGCATATTTTTTTGTGTCTGGCTTCTTTCATTCTGGGTAGTAGTTTTGAGATGTGTCTCTGTTGTTGCCTTCACCAGGAATTCATTCTCTTTGTTGCTAAGTTGGCTTCCATTTTAGGAACACACCACAGTTTATATTGCCATTCTTCTACTGATGGACATCTGGGTTTCCAGGGTTTGGTCTTTTTGACTAAATCTGCTTTGAATGTTCTCATCCCTGGGTCTTTTCAGGCCTGTGTTTTCATTTCTCTGGGATAAGTACCTAGGAGTGGAATTGCTGGTTTACATTATAAACATGTATCTGCATTTTACCAGATGGATTGCATGCACGTAGGCTTTAGAATATACATGAAACCAATTATTATAACTGTTTTGTGAATGTGAGGGTGTTGCAGTAGTAGACTCAGTAACCGTGTTATGTCCCCTTGCAGTAGAGGCTGAGACAGGTATCTCTGTGGAACTGACAACATTGAGACGAGGCCTCTGGGAGGACCTTGTTGAAGACTGAGGGAAGCAGGGCAGAGCAGGGAAGAAGCCAGCAAAGGGGTGGTTTCATTTGAAGTCTAGCTTCACCGCTGTGCCACCAAAAGGTCTGGAGCATCTCACCATGAAAGAGGAGAGCTGGACACTTCACAGTCATTTGTGGAAGACAGCCCCCGTCCAGCACAGGGGAGTTTTGCATGGAGGGAAGAGCCTCCCAGGCACCTTTTCAGTTTGGTGACTCTTATAGGGACCAAGGTAGTTCATTGGAGAAGAAAGCAACTATGAGCCATGAATAACCAATACAGCAATGGGTGGGATGGGGGCATCAGCCTGGTCAAGGAGGTCTGGGCAGGACTTAAACAGCATCCATTCTACCAGACCAGTCACTAGAATGCATAAATTACTTCCACACCACAGTTTACCCTCACTGGCTCAGGATAGGACAACCCAGACAAAGAGACATACTCAGACATTACTCTGAAAGGCTCACCTCTGTGGCCCAGATCTGATGAGTCCAGATAACAGATATCTGCCCAGGCTAAGTATATACCTGGAAACTTGCATGACTTCCCAGTAAGGAAAAAGCCAACAGTGGCTGTCAACCTTGAACTTCTGCCTAGTGACCTTACCCTTCAGGGATGATGTGGCTGCTTTCTGAGATCTTTCAGCCCTGATGTAGCCCCTGGTGGTAGCTGTTGACCCCTGTGTCATGGTCACCACTTAATAGCACTAAAAATATAGTGGCATTAGTGCAATATAGTGCTACTATAATAGATGTGTAGGCCTAGCAGGTTTGGTGGGCATACATGGAAAGGCATGGCTTATCAAATTCATGTGCCTAGGAAGTCTCATTTCACACTAAAACCTGACCCCCTCTTTCATAGAGCAAGTGGTGTCTTTCTTTGAGGGCTGTTGTAATCCTAAATTGATGGAGTAGGTATAGAAATGAAAGATGAAATCTTACAAAATGGCAAAAAATTAATATTCTTTTTTTCCAGCCAAACCAGCAATGTGGGAGCATCAGTAGGTACAGGGGACTTCTAAGGAGCCAGATTATCTTTTGACCCAGTGACTCTGCTTTAGAACACAAATAACTACATGCTGAGAGGAGTGGCCCTATAGCATCATAATGCATCCATGGCAATGCCATGTCAAGATGTCTTTCCATGACCTTTGTGGCTCTTTGTATGAAGAAAGCCCCCATTCCAGCCTCGCAGCCTGGACTCCACTGTTCTGGGAGGTCTTATTCTCCAAAGTATAAAGAGCTGATGTTCCACTTCTCAGAAGTAAGATGGTGGTGGGAATGAGAGCTGTTACTGCAAACTCATCACAGTTTATTATTTCCTTCAAAGAAAGGGAGGACATCCTCAGGCAGACTTAGCTGAGGTTATTACAGGAGCTAAAACACCTTTCATTTTAAGCCTGCAGCTGCTGTGTATGCTCAAAATATTATGAGGAAGGACTTGCCCAAGAACAACAACCAGGAACTTGAGCAACATTTATGAATCTTTGGTTCTTTCTCTGTGGTTGTTCAATAGCAGGAAGCCACAAGTTAATATTTAGGGCCGTTCAAGTAGAATAGGCTTAGAAGTTGCAATCCATCCCGTTTTCCCAAAAGAATAAAAACGCAAGAAAAAGATAGTGTATACACCGATGAAGAAGTGATCTTTCAATTTGAAATTTCAGTCATTCTTAAAGCCCTATGATACTAGTTTTGTCTACTAAAGCTGTCCAGTCTACCTGATAACAGTGGCCCAAAGAAAATCTATAGCAGCTGCTGAACCAAGGGGAAAAACAGGAAGAAATACCTCAAGTTCATTATTTCTCACATAATTCCAAGTTGTCAGGAAAGAGAGTAAGACAGTTTGTAGATACAGGAAATGACACGGTAAGGTGATAAATAAAGCCTGAGTTGGCTGACCCTTTGAAAAATATCTTGAGGTTGACTATATTTGAAATGAGTTACTACTGATCTCAGAGACACATGTCCCTGGCCCTGGATATCTGTCCTTTTCCTCAGAGATGAATCACAGCATGTAGCAGAAATATTATTACATTTCTAACTCGATAGTAGCGACATGTTATAGAATTAGAGCACAAATAGATTCTTCAGCATGTCATCTTCTGTTTTCTACCAGTAGTTAACCTATTAGAGCAAAAAAAATCCGTTTTGTTATAAGTGACATTTTGAAAGAGATACTGACTTTGAAAACTTACATTTATTTAGCCTTCTGGAGCTTATTTCAAAGAACTTTGAACTCTCCAAACAAATTAGGTTAGGGATAAGAACCACTGAAGATCAATGCATAGTAACATCCTTAGGGTCAAAAAATTATGAATCCATTCAAAATTTGGGTAAAATGATAGGCAGACAAAAGCAGGAAGACACAGTTTTGATAGTCCTAGTAGATTGCAAGCTGAAGATAAATTTTGAGCCATTGAAAAGGGTAGACTTATCAATATAATGACGGTAATGGAGCGCCTGGATGGCTCAGTCAGTTAAACATCCAACGTCATCTCAGGTCATGATCTCACGGTCCGTGGGTTCAAACCCCACGTCAGGCTCTGTGCTGACAGCTCAGAGCCTGGAGCCTGCTTCAGACTCTGCCTCCATCTCTCTCTCTCTGCCTCTCCCCCGTCTGTGCACTCTCTCTCTGTCTCTGTCTCTCTCAAAAATAAACATATATATATATATACACACATATATTTATGAATATATATATGATAAATATATATATAAAATATACATATATATATAAAATAATGGTAACAACTACAATTTTCTCTTTAGAATAATGATGTGAGGCAAGAAGAGAAACCACCACTCAATTCCAGTATACATTGTAACTATTTTTATTGTAACTGGTTTGGGACTCATGTTTTCTACAATGAGTTGGAAATACAAATACAATATGATATAAAAAAAAGAAAACTCTGTGATGAAAGATTAATGATAATAGGACTGTTTTAACTGGGAATACGGAAGTGAAAAAATCTACTCTTGTAGCAACCCTGGGGCATTTGAAGCAATATCACAAAGAATACGCAAAGTGGATTTTCTCTATTTGTGCAAAGAAGACAAAAGAAAAAGATCAGAAGCTGAGTTGAGCTAGAAATTGTTGCATCTACTTTTTTTTAATTTTCGCGTTGGGATAGCCCATCAAGGAAAAGTTTAGGATCCTTGAAATCTTTAAAAATAGCTCGGTAGAAAACAAACCGGGATCAGAAGCCATCTAAACCGTCTGCCTTCATCTCTACTAAACAGACAATAAACTGAAAAGAGTTTTTATGTTCGCCTTCCTGGTAGTAGCCCCAGGTGTGTACCCCATCTTCACAGGCATATTTTGGGCCTGGATACCTTTTCTCATGAAGTTGGATATGAGTAGTTTAAAAAATTATTGAAATAGTTAAGATATTTTTGCAATTGCAGAGAGAGATTCACATGAACTGTGCAAACTAAAATTGTCGTCATTCCAACAAATCAAATATAGCCAAGGAAAATAACAATACCAATAAATGAAGCCAGTGTGAAACCACTCAGCACTGTGGTACTGGATTAATCATGTTGCTCTTTGAGAATTTAAAGCTTTTAATCATGTCGTGCTGTAAGTCTTTGGTTAAAATTCATGGGCACTTTACAGGTTTATTTTGGCCCCCAGGGCCCCTGTATTGTTCACTAAGTACAATGAAAACCTGTTAAGAATAAAGAAGAAAAATTAATGTCAAACTGAATAAAAGAGCTGAAAAGGTCAAAACTTGTTCCCAGGGCCAAGGAATATGCCTGCCTATGGAAAAGACCACAGAAATCACATTTAAAAACAGAGCTTATGCCCATAAATTTGTGGAACTGGCAAAATTGTCTGCAAATCGGCTTTGCAATGGCTCTGCATTATAAACACATAATATGCACAAGAATATATTATGGATATACATAAACGTATGTATAAGCAAGAAATAAATTTCTGTTTTTTCTTGTAATCCAGATACTTTGAATTATCTCTTTAATTATCTGTCCTCAAGAAGTTAAGAGCAGGCTCCCTTGAAGACCCATGTCTAGCTTGGATATATAAACCTACCGATAGGCATTAAAATTCTGTATCTAATGGGCACTCACTTTGTAGTTGAAAATAAATATAATACTGATATAATAAAATATCATTTGATTATTTCATTTCAATTTCAGTGCATAACAAGTTAGTTGGATTTTTTAAATTTTTTTTTAACATTTATTTATTTTTGAGAGACAGAGATAGAGCACGAGCGGGGGAGGGTTAGGCGAAAGCAGGCTCCAGGCTCTGAGCTGTCAGCACACAGCCAGATGTGGGTCTCGAACCCACGAACCATGAGATCATGACCTGAGCCGAAGCTGGACACTTAACTGACTGAGCCACCGAGGCGCCCTAACATCACAAGTTAGCTTTAAAAGAAGGGCAATACTCTATTTTTGCAAATCACTTATCACTAAACTCTAGGCTTTAAGATTGCTCAGGGGAGGTGAGGTTAGCTATATCAGCAGCATCTTGCAAATTATTCCTAAAAGTTAAGGTGCACGGATAGCTCATTTGGTAGAAAACTTCGTGAAATTTTAAGGAAAAAGAAAAAAAGTTCTTTTGACAGAAACTTTATCTTTGCAAGTTTATCCCATACAGTCACCAGCAACTCATGGTCCAGGGATGGAGCTAAAGTCCTCGAAACCTGTAATAGGGTTCCACCCCTCCAGCCAGGCCCCGGTGATCCTAAGGGTTGGGGACTTTCTCAGCAGGTTTCATCCTTCTCCCTGCTTGTGAAGGGGAGAAGCCCCTTCCATCTGGGATAGGCGTCTGGGCATCTCAGATTTCCTGATTTCTGTGATCACCTCTTGGGTTTCCAAATCCGCTCGTCAACCTGGCAGTGCAAATCCATTCTTTGCCTTCAGGACCCTCACAGCTTTACCGTTTCTGTGGTCTGGGAGAAGAGTCCCAGTCAGGCACCAGTGACTGAATAGTTTGTAGATTCTCACTGGTCAAATCAGTTCCAGGTCATAGGGCCTGCGTGGATTCAGTGTCTCCCCAGGGGACAGGAGTCAGGGGAAGGAAGTTCACTGGTAGCCCCAGGCAGCCACGGAATGGTGGCAGCTCTGCCTCCAACCTGCACATGACCTCAAGCAGGCCACGTCATGTCTGCCTCTTGAATGGAGCGGAAGAAACCAAGGGTAACACGGGGTAATGTGAGTACTGAGAGGGTGAGGGAAGGAAAGCCTCAAGATGACTTGTCTCGGAATCAGCAAGGCTCCCACCTTAAAGGGGAGGTTGTGTGCCAGCAAGAAAGAGGCTAGTTCACCTCAAAGCCTATTCTGAAGATGATGTGTTGCATATACATATTCACATGCGCGCGCACACACACACACACACACACACCCCTCGGCCCTCATTTATTAAGCAGAAGGCCCTCCAAAGTTTCTCAGATGGGAACCTGATGGGAGTACTAAAGAGTAGAAGGGAAAATGAATACACATTCTAGACAATCTGAAAGGTCCCTGTTTCATTTGAAAATGTTTTAAGATGTCAGGCTGAAAGGCACCATGCTATTTGAATAAATGAATCAGTCCACCAGCATGGTAACTATGGCAGTTAGAGCTATTATCGCTCAAACAGGTAACTTAAAAAAAAAAAGTGTGCAGTGGAATCAAGAAAAGTGTCTGGGGTCAACTTTCTATGATAGTCACTGCCTATACAGTGAATGTTGTGAAAGTTAAACAAGTATTTGCTTTAGAAAAAATAGAACATTCAAAATGCGGTTCTGCATTTAGCTCCTTCCAAATAAATGAAAGCGTATGTATTTGTGACTTAGGGCTAGCGTTCTCAGGTGTTGGCACATGGAAATGGAGTGTTTTTAAGTGTCAGAGGCCACAGGAATCGTTGCCAAGCTGGTCACAACTAAATCTGTCTGGAAATGTTTCCTATAACTCAAAAATCATTATTGAAGTTTTTTAATATGTCCCCTCAATTTCAAGGGGTCTTTTTATTTTTATCTGCAGGAGCAATATTATACTTATTGACGGATCTTTGAAACACTCTGTGGTCTGTGGGTTTATGCAAATTTGCTTTTTCAAAGGTGCCCCTGTGAGTGCTTATGCCATTAGTCTCAATCCACTGGGCCTCCTGGGATCAGCACACAAGGTGGAATCAGAAGAAGTTCAGATGGAAATAAAATTGAGCCCTTTTAGCTCTCCAAGGGCATATCCTGTGCCATTTCCCAGTAGGGATTTACTGGGCATCTCAGAAGGACAGCTCATTTTAGCTTTTTACCCTGAGGCCTAACCCCGCAATTCTCTGCACACCCTCACATTAGTCCTTTTGACTACATTACCTGCTCAAATTGTGTGCCCCAAAGAGGCACAGATTCGCAATAGCAGCCGAGCAAGTAGTTCCATTTTCTCTGCTGTTCAAAGGGATGAGATGGACAATCGAGGCAAAACACCAGCCTAAAGGGAGAGACTGAGCCACTGAGAGCTCAGAATGAACATTTCTGTAGTACTCTACATCACTTCCACCTGTAACATCTGTAGCAGCTTTACTACAGTGTACTTGACGTACAATGACAGTGTAGTCTGACATCCCGCCAGAAGGCCCCACCTTCTGGATTTGACTGGTTAACTCCTCTTCGTGCCATTTATCTCATTCCTCTGTCTGTCATGTTTCCTGGAAAGTGGAAGGTGCAATTTAGAGGACTGGTGAATTTGTGTTAAGCATTTTTGGCTAAAAACAACATATATATTAAGTGTCGTGTCCTATGTGAGATACTTAATATTGGGTTGACACAACTGTTTCTATTTTACTTTCTCTGAAACTAGCTTTTATTTGTTGTTGTTTTCTTATTTGTTGTTTTGTTTTTCATGATTTCTTTTTTTCCTAAAAATTGCATGTAAAAAAACCCCTAGAAACTTGAGCAAGAATATTATTTGGGTTACAGTTCACGGAGTTTCAACATTGTCTCTATTAGGAAATATCTGTATGTCCACTCCTCACTGTGAGGAGGGGAGACTTAACGGTGGTTTTTAGTGGCAATAGATGTGGTTTGAATGGTGGCCCTCTCACTGAAAGCTGTGTGGTCTTGGAAGATACACTTTTCTCCTAGTAGCTTTAATTTCCTCACCTGCAAAATTAAAGATTAAAATGTCAGCTCAAATTCCCTGAAAGTTTGGTTATATAAATTAAAAGAGATAACATATCAGTTGTTATCCTAATCCAATAAAGCTTTTAGTATGCTGATGCTCCTTTGAGATCGGGAGGAATCCTAAGCATTGTATTGCACTGAGACAGAGAGAACTAGTGACTTTATAGAGCTACGGAACAGAACACAATCTTGTTGGCTCCCAGCAGACTGCAATGTTAGAAGCTAAAAGATATGATTTTATTTCCAAACTATTCATGATATAGTCTTTCTAAAGGGGTCATGCAAACCTTGATCCTAATTTGAAATTAGAGTTGCCTTGCTCAGAGCCAGGACCCAAACCCATAAAAGGATAACAGGTCTATCATCTACTGTCACTCCCAAAATTCAGTCTGCACTCCACCTTGGTCAGAGTGTGCATTTTTGCAACACACCCCATGCTTGCATGCCATTGCTAATTTCACCTCTTTTATGATATATTCACTTATCCTCACAAGATATAATTCCCTTTCCCTCTGAACCCTAGGCAATTTACCTTGAACTTTTCTTAGAGATCTTACACATTTTTTTCAGAGTATAATTGCTACTTATTTAAGAGTGCATTCTCTTGCAGGCATTCTCTCATACATGCCTTAAGCAGAGCATATATTCAGCATACACTGGCTGAATCCTGAAAGTGGACTTTCGATCCCAGTGAGATTCCAGTGAGAGTAATAACACCCTTAGTGATTGGCCAGCCCAGCTGTGACCATTAGAAAAAATAGGTCACTTACCAAACAACGAAAGTCTGATCAGACCTTGACAAAAAATAAAACAGGTTGTTTATGGTTTAGCTCTTAGACTTTTAATAACTGTGAAAGCCAAATTTAAATTTGGGGAATTAAAACTATCTTTGTAATTAGCCATTATTCTAAGGGCTGGGTAAGCTAAATACTTAACCTCTAATTTTCTCCATTTATTAACAATATAAAATCTTTATATATAGTCCCAAGAAAAAAAAAGCAGACCAATTCAGGCCTACTGCTCATGGTTTTATTTGACAGCTCAAAGGTAATGATGACCATTAGCAATGTATAGTCTGGGGGAAGAAATCTGCCAAGGATCATTCCCTGGGGACATTTGAGTCTACATTTACATGATGTTAATAAGATGCTTTCAGAGGGTCACATCCTTTACATCCTTAAAATTATATAGAAGCCAAGTAAGTACCATTCATATAATGGCCAAATGAGTCTTATGGCTTGTGGACAGGGCTATGGGATGCAACCTTTTCTGCGGGGCCATAGAATATGAGGCTGCCATAAGGTCCCACCTGGCCTTAAGCACATGGATTATATGGTGACGGTAGGAACCGGCTTCCCCTTTTGGAAGCTTAGTAGCAGCTCTGACATTTTAGGGTTAGTGTTTTTCTAAGTTTCTTTGAGACCAGCAATATCATAATGACTTGGGTAGTTCTGGAAAGTGTGTATCCCTGGGGCCCCAGTAAAAAATACTGAATCAGTATCTCTGGACTGGAACCTAGGAATCAGAGTTTCTACAAAAGTTGCATTAACTTGTGATTGTTACACACAAAATTTGAGATCCTCCCTTGGTATATCTGAGCCCCACCTTCAACACCCAGTGGCGCTACCCAGCGCTTTGCTCTCCATCACCACGTTCTTTCCTTGGAAGCAGCCTCTCCTTTAGGGCTTTAAATGGCCCAAATATGGCCAACTCGGGCTTTGGGAGCATCCTAACTGCTATCTGCTAAACAGTGAAACAAGTTGCCACAGGGTCAATTTGATTGAGTTGTTCTGTTGACCAGAACAAGCCACTAATCAATGAGAGTAGCCTGATTATTTGGGGCCATATGAACAATGAAATCAGATGAAGCCCTGGTAATGCAATTTCCAGGAAGTGACTTCTGACCATGGATCTGGCTGAATTCAAAGAGGCAGTCACTTTATAAGATGACCTGGTAAGTTTCTGTCTTCAGTCTATATGTATCCCTCTGTCTGAGCAGACCACTGATAAAGGCTTTAGCAAAATTCTACTTCTTTGGCTTACTTTGACTATTCTATGCAACTATTTACCACCCACCTTTATAATCTTTCTGCCTTTATTACCTATAATATTATTACTTTAAAAGAGATATTCATGGGGCTTGTGTGTGGTTCAGTTGGTTAAGTATCAGCTTAGGTCACTGATCTTGTGGATCATGAGTTAGAACCCAGCCTTGGGCTCTCTGCTGTCAGCTCATAGCCCACTTGGGATCCTCTGTCTTCTCTCTCTCTGCCCTTCTCCCACTTGTGCACTCTTTCAAATATAAATAAACATTAAAAAGAGAGAGGGAGATGCATGCCCCTAATATCTAAAAAAAATATTTCCAAACTATAGACTTTTAGGTTATTTTTAAGGGTCAATAATTTGTATCTCATACTTTGAGAAGTTACATGAATACTTAAAATTGCTTTACCTGTAGCCATATTAAAATAGCTCTATGTGGGGGCTGTCATCAGATTTATCAGATACTAAGCAGTAGCAATTGCTAAAGAAGTTCAGCGATCTAACTGTAAAGAATCATGTGCTTTTTTCAAGCTACTCTTCCCTGCTTGGAAGATGACGGTGGTCTTTCTATTTGAAAGGTTGCATGTGTTGTGTAGAAATGCAGTGGTTGCAGAAAGTCTGGAAACTGGGCACACATGGGTCTCCATGGACATAGAGGACCAAGTGTTGATGGGTTTGAATTCTTTCTGTGGTCAATCAGTTTAAGATTATTTACTCAGGCATATAATAGTCCCAGAACTGGGGTGGTGCTTAAAGGGGGAGAAAAATCTCAGTTCTTGTTCATGGAAGAAGTTATAGTTCACGGTTATGATCATGTGTGACTCCCCTATGTAACTGAAATGTTAGTCATTTCATCTAACCTATACAGAGGTCATGCATTCTGCTACATCTAAATAAAAACAAGAGAAATCAAGCATTACTTTCCAAGATACACATGTAAGTGTGAGAGATTTCCAAGATCCCAGCAAATAGCAAATAAAACCAACTAAAACCAATGTTCTAACACATGACCATGGGAATTGTGATTTTGATCCATGAACAACAAAGTGACTTTTTCATGAAAAACAGATAATAATCCTTGAGTTATAAGACTAAGGACAAAATGGCAACATTTTGTGTAGCTAAATGATTTTGATGCTCCCCTAGACCCTGTGTGTGTTTGTGTGTGTGTGTGTGTTTATAGTAACATGCTCTATCAGAAGTTTTTACCTCTTTTTAAAAATTTTGAGATATCATAAATACAGGAGAGTATATAAAATGTATAAGTAAAACTTGAAGAATAACTATATGTTGGGGGGTGGCTCAGTTGGTTAAGTATCCAACTTCAGCTCAGGTCATGACCTCACAGCTCATGAGTTCTAGCCCCATATTGGGCCCTGTGCTGACAGCTCAAAGCCTAGAGACTGCTTTGGATTCTGTCTCCCTCTCTCTCTGCCATTCCCAGCTCATGTTCACTCTCTTTCTCTCTCAAAAATAAATAAATATTAAAAATGTTTCAAATAAAAAGGAATAATTAGGGGCGCCTAGGTGGCTTAGTCGGTTAAGCATCCGACTTTCGCTTAGGTCACGATCTCGCGGTTTGTGGGTTTGAGCCCTGCGTCGGGCTCTGTGCTGACAGCCAGCTCAGAGCCTGGAGCCTGTTTCAGAGTCTGTCACTCCCTCTCTCTCTGACCCTCCCCTGCTCACACTGTCTCTCTCTCTCTCCTAGAAATAAATAAAACATTTTAAAAAAAAAGGAATAATTATATGTTAGTATCCATTTAATTACCATTGGATCCCAGGAGGCTAGTAGACTAGAAACTACATGTCATGCCCACTACCCAATCTTGATAACCATTGACATGATTTTTTGTGATATATATGTATGTATGTGTATATTAAACTTTTTTTTAGATGTATATATACTACAGTTTTCAGGAGTCCCCAAGCCCACCCTTACTTTGACACCAGCTATTAGTTAGCAGGTCCCCCAAACCAATCGCAGGTTCCAATATTTGATGGAAGGATACCCAGAACTCACTACAGCTGTTATTCTCACAGTTATGGTTTCTTCCAGTAAAAGGACAGAAAAACAGCCAAGGGAAGCAGCACATGGAGCAGGGCCCAGGAAGGCTCCAAGTGCACAGCGTTTAGCAGTCCTGTCCCAGTGGCATTATGTGGACAGTGCTTACTTCTCCCAGAAATGACATGTGACAATATATACACAGCACTACCAACCATAGAAGCCCACCCAAGCCTTGGTGTCCCGAGGTTTTACTGGGGCTTAGTCACAGAAACATGGTTGATCACCTTCTGAGCTGACCTTTGTCTCCAGCCCCTCCAGAAGTTGAGGTGATCTGCATGATCCAAGGCTTCCCTAGGTACCATAAATCACACTGTTAGTATAGATTATCTGGTGCAGCCTAAGGCCCCCAGATAAACAATGATTCTCTTATCAGGCAGGATATTCCAAGGGCTTAAAAATTATCTCCCAAGAGCCAAGGGCAAAGGCCAGACCTCTCTTTGAGCAAAGTTAACTCTTTACTACACATGGATAAATATATATGTACGCATATATATCTTTTCATTAAAAATATATTTTGGTTGTTTCTATTTTTGAACATCACACACATGCTTCCTAGAAATTATTATATATATATATGTGTGTGTGTGTGTGTGTATATATACACATATATTGTGTTTTGCTTCTTTGTTTTTCATTCATTCCATACTGTGTTAATGTTCTAGATATTTTTATCAAATATTAAGGATAGTCTTGAAGTCTTATTATAAGATGAAAAGTAGATTCAATAAGTAACTATAGTACAGCAATGAAGCCAACCTAGAACTTCCTGCATAAACAGTTAAGAACTTCATTTTTTCATAAGTATGCCCTTCGATCTTTGATGAGTGACCTAGATGACCCCAGAATGAAGTATAGTGATTTTTATTTTAATAAAAGCTATCACTCTCCTGTCTATATTGATTAACCCTAATTATTAGGGTCTCATCACATTAACCTCCTTATCCCCAACAAAGATGAAATCAACCACAGCCTAAGCCAGGGGTCGATACATTTTTTTCTTAAAGAACTAAGTAGTAAATATTTTAAATTGTGTAGCCCATATCCCTTCTGTTTCTACTCACCTCCACAGTTGTAGAATGAAAGCAGCCATAGACAACTTATAAACAAATATGTGTGGTTGTTTTCCAATGAACCTTTATGAATGGAAACTGAAATTAGAATTGTGTATACTTTTCATAAGCCATGAGATAATATTTTTCTTTTTATATTTTTAGCCATATAATAAAGTAAAAACCATTTTGGGGTGCCCAGGTGGCTTAGTAGTTGAAGCATAGGCTTCATTTCAGGTTTTATCTCATGGTTCGTGACTTCGAGCCCCACGTCAGGCTCCTCACTGACAGTGCAGAGCCTGCTTGAGATTCTCTCTCTCTCCCTCTCTCTGCCCCTCCCCCACTTGTGCTCTCTCTCAAAATAAATAAATAAACTTTTTTTTTTAAGGGAAAAAAACATCTTTAGTTCATGAGTCCTATAAAAACGGGTAGCAGGCTGGATTTGGCTCACAGGCTATACTTTGGCAACTCTTGACCCAGGCCAGTGGATTCAGAGTTTCTGGAAGTGAGTTCAGGTTTTCTGTTTCTAATGTAATACTCCTCACCTCTCACTAATTCATAAATCTTACATCTCTGACAACACAAAACTGAATTGTAACTCATCTAAAACACTTTAGAACCCAATTTTATTTGCCTGGCCAAAAAATGTTACATATAGTAACATATACTAAATTTACACATAGTAAATGGATTTTAGAAAGCATTGGACCAGAATTGATGTTCTAAATCTTACACCGTAAGTAAAACAGACCAGGCAGATACGCATAATAATCTCTGACATGAAGTCCCTGGATAGAATTTTGATGGCAGAAGAAGGGCATTAATTTTCCTCCTGCCCCCCAATTCAATTTGATATGGATCAAATAGAAGTTAAACATCAGATGTCAAAATCCCCAAGGTAATATAGACAAACTCTAACAAAAATCTCAATCAACACAGGTGTGGCAGAAATCAGAAATCAATTAATGCAGTGCTACCATTTCACTCTGGGAATCGAAGAGGCCCCCAACAACTAAATTTCACTTACACCTTCACTTTAGTGGAATAAGCATAATGAGCTCACTTCACCATGAGCACAATGAGCATTCTGCAATAGCAAACCACGCAAAAGTCATCTCTCTTGCTTGTTATACATTGCTTTCACTGCAACTGTTGTTAATAAAAAAAAAAATAGCAATTTTTTAAAGGATATGTTAGCACAGAATATCTTTCTCAAATTTAGGGACTGAACTTAATTACTTCTTTTTTTCCATCCTTAGGTCTACAGAACTAGAGAAAGGAGTGATCCAGCTAAGCAGGTAAGAACTTCCCTCTTCTGTTGGCTTAGGATGGACTGCTTGAAGACATCTGTTAAAGGTAGTGGTGGTGGCTTAATCACATGGATTCCCTTATGTGATCTCTGCTTTCTAATATATGAGCAGTGCTATTGTTTCTCTTTTGATTTTTCTCTTCTGGATTTTGTTCACTATTGAGTGTGATCCTTTGTCTCTTTGGATCCCATTTATATAAAAGTCTACCAGTTGTTAGATACTGAAATTCCTGTATGACTAGTTGATTTCATATTCTACTCTTCGTTATTTTGTTGCAAGTTGTTTTGTTTTCTTAAAACATCAGCTTCTCTTAAAATATTTTGAATAAGGTTATTGGAAGAATGTTCAGAAAATTAGGCCTATGGGTATAGCTTTTAGATTGTAAACAGTCTACTGTATACCAACTCCATCATTCCTCAATTGACAAAATGGCACACTGCACCCAATGACTGTCAATATCACAGTCACCTGTTCATCCCACTCAGCAATGCTCTGTGGAAAGAGGTCATACTTATTTTTCTTGTTTCTGTGATTTCAGGTATCAAAATAATAATGTCCAAATTTGAAAGAATAATGAGTTCCCCTTAAATAACTTAACACAATGGTGCTTTCCTGACTGTAGTATTTCTGTATCCAGACCTGTGAAGATTTATACACTGCCCATTTCTCCAAACAGCCCAGAAGATACACAGAAACTAATCAACCACTTTCAAGTTATGCTCACAACAACGCTATTCAGAATCCTTTCCCTTTTTCTCTTAGGTTTTTAAATATCATTTCAATTGAATATTGAGGACCACAAATTCAGAAACATTGTTACTGATAAATGATTTCTATTAATAGCAATTTTATTCATTAGAGCTTTTAAATCTGTTTTGGTTGTGTTGATTTTATGCTTGTGGTTTTTTTTTTTCCAACACATTCTATATTTCTGTTTCTTTTCAATGTTTTAATCCAATTACCAGCCCTGTAAACAAGCATTTGCCACATCTACAGTAGAGGCACTGAACTGTGAATGGAAGTGATTTCGGATTACAGACAGGCTAATTTTCAAGGGACAAGAGGAACAAATGCAGTGAACTGAATAAAAGAATAATGGAAAATACCTTGTTAGGTGACATATGGCACAGATTTAGAGCCACAGATGGGAAAGGAAAAAGTTACTTAATCCTAAAGTACATATGCATTGCATGGATCGTAGTTGCGATCTGGATCATGTATGATCTCTTGGTTATGAGAGGAAAGATATTTTACACATTTTATTGCTCAGCGGTGTTCATTAATATAGGGATTAGCCTCTCTAATTGAGAGGATTGCAAAAAACAGTTTAGAGCCTGTCAAGCCCTAAAGTTTTGTTAAGAGAGCCGAAGGCAGAGGCCGTTAGGCCAGAGTGTCTCCAGAGATCTGGATTTTCTTACCCTTCTCATTCTTTCTTGGTCCCCTTTCTCCACCTCTTTTTAGAACTTCTACCTTCTGGGCCTCCTACTCTTACAAAACAAAACAAACAACAACAAAAACCCACTCAAATTTTCTGCACCTAGAGGAATAATTAATAGCATCTTGGGGACTTAATCCATGTTATGATTTTCAGATATTGCCTGGCATTCGTGCCTTAGACCACAGGGAGGAAGCAGTGATAATAGAGAACTGTGATTGCTTTAATATGAACCAACAGATGGGTGTACATTCTAGGTAGTAATAGGACTGTCACAGGTCTGCTTAAGTCATGGGAGTCTTAATGCAAAGTGGGTTGCTCCTCCATGAATGTGACGGCTGACTGTGATTATTTATTGGAGTCAGAGTCAAAACAAAGTGAGTCTGGAAACTGGATGTAAATGCTTCTTACAGTCTTACCAGGAATATGAATGATGGAGGGGTTAAGAATGGAAAGCCCTTTTTATCGGCAGAGGGTTAGGTAAAATAAAAATCGCAGATAGAGAGTGCTTTGCCAAATTAGGCCACCTTCCATCACAAGGATAGAGTGCCTTGCTTTGAAGCTACAAAGTCAGATGAACAATATTCGTGGGCTTCTGAATCTTCAAGAAAACTAACAGGCACCTAATATTGATAGCACTGGAAGCTACCTCACTGAGCCCTTAACCATTGTGAGTTAAGATTCTTACCTACTGATGAGTTCTCTATGGTCACATTAAAAGCACACAAAAGGCAGAAAGCTAAACACAAATGACCACCAGAGACCAAAATATCAATCTCTTAGGAGAAAAGAAGAGCTTGAAAGGGTTTTCAGAACAAGTTAGATGTAGTAGTGGAAAGCAAAAAAACTCTTAATTTGCTCAGTGCAGAGCATGGATTTGATGAGCCTTGGGGGAAGAGGTGTCCAGAGGTAGATAGATCAGCTCAAATTTTGGCCCTGCACTCCTCTTCTCAGAGGCCAAAGGAAACTGGATGAATCACCTGTCTTCTGATGGCTTTATGCAGTACAGTCTGATTCTGTTAGGCAATGCAGCTTAACACATTTCTTTCCATTCTTTAGGCAAACATTAAATCATAAAACTTTGCGCAGTATTTAAAAGACATTTAGCTGTCAAATTATGAATAAAATGGGTGATTTAGACACTGGAATCCAAAGCTTGATGTCACTTCTATCATCCCATTTCATTATATAGTATAAAATACAGAGCTGTAACTTATAGTGACAATGACAATCACACACATTATATTCTGTAGATTCACTTCTAATGCTAACAGACTGTGTTTTTGACAGACTGTATAGTCCGTATATATCTAACCCAAGGACTTTTGGCTTTGGTTTCAGTGGTTTTATAAGATGTCTCAGGCGGCTCCGGGTGGCTCAGTTGGTTAAGCATCTGGCTCTTGATTTGGGGATCATGATCTCATGATTCATGAGATCAGGCCCTGCATCTGGCTCTGCACTGACAGTGTGGAACCTGATTGAGATCCTCTCTCTCCCTCTCTGCCCTAACCCTACTTATGTTCTCTCTCTGTCTCTCTCTCTCTCTCTGTCTCTGTCTCTGTCTCTCTCTGTCTCTCTCTCTCTGTCTCTCTCTCTCTCTCTCCTCTCTCTCTCTGCCTCTCTCTCTCCTCTCTCTCTCTCTCTGCCTCTCTCTCTCCTCTCTCTCTCTCTGTCTCTCTCTCTCCCCCTCCCTCCCTCCTCCCCTTCTCTCTCTCAAAATAAATAAACATTTAAAATAGAACATTTAAAAAAGAAGAAGAAGAAGAAAAGATGTCTCAGGTGCTAGAACCTAAGAAAAATTAGCTAGTGTTCATTTGAATCCTGACTTGATGGGAGACAGACTTTATACCCCAGGACCCCTACCGATGAAATAGAAGAACACTCTGGATGTGACTATGAAAACAGTCTGTTTCCTAGTAGACCACAGACATTCGCATGAGTGAGGTAAAGAGTAAAGTGAGCCTTCAGTAGATAAAAACTGACATGTAGAAGGTGAATGATCTAGCTTGGTTTTCTACATTGATCAAACTCATTGAATAAGTGCTTCACAGTCCTCAGGGCGCCTGGGTGGCTTAGTCGGTTGAGCGTCCGACTTACGCTTAGGTCATGATCTCGCGGTTCGTGGGTTCGAGCCCTGCATCGGGCTCTGTGCTGACTGCCAGCTCAGAGCCTGGAGCCTGTTTCAGAGTCTGTATCTCCCTCTCTCTCTGACCCTCCCCTGTTCACACTGCCTCTCTCTATCCTAGAAATAAATAAAAATATTAAAAAAAAAAAAAGTGCTTCACAGTCCTCTCCCTACTGAAGAATGGGAGGAAAGAGGCCAGTTCAGAATGGCAGCAGCAGGGCAGGACTAGCTTGTCTTCTGTAGTCGTTTCTACCCACAGCTGCTCCAGTAGTCCATGCAGACCAGGGATATATTTTCAGGACTTTGCTGCATGAAGTGATGGGGAGTTTTATCTACAATCCCTCTGTCAACATGGGGATAATACTGTGAGAGGTTGGACTTTCTTCCTCATTGGCAATTTGTTGATAAGATAGAGGGAGTGTTTCACTTTGCATGGCCCTGTGCTATTTGCAGATTAGCTGGAAAAGAGTTTGGAGCTATCCCCATGGAAGAGTAAATCTGTTAGTGCTAACAGAAAAACTAGTTGCTAAAAAAAAAAAAAAAAAAGTCCTTAACTTTCTCTGTGTGTGTGAGTGCACACGTGTGTGGGTATCACAACCTCTTGTTAACTCATCACTTCTCCAATTACGCAGGGCAAACTCCCTATCACATTATCAGGGTTGACATGTCCTCCCATGACTGGCCCCATGATGTGGCTTTCTCATCCTGTATTTGGGACTGAGTCCGCCCCGATTCCACATTCTGGACCACCTGAATTCCTGACTTCTGGTAATTGTGTACTCCTTCATCCTTGTTTCAGAAACCTGTAGCATTCATTTCTCATCTATTTTGGTTCTGCTTTCTTGGGCCTGATTTATGCCCAAGAACCACTGTTTGTTTTCCTGTGTTCAGCCCCAAGAAAACACCCTACGCTTAAACTCTGGGGTTCCTTTTCCATTTCGGTATTTTACAGAAGAGTCTCTTGCAAAATCACTACACATATCGGCATAGTAGCAACCCACTGTGATGCTGTGGGTCCAAGCTGCTGCTTTTTTTTTTTTAATGTTTTTATTTATTTCTAGGAGAGAGAGAGAGAGAGAGACAGCGTGAGCAGGGGAGGGTCAGAGAGAGAGGGAGTCACAGACTGAAACAGGCTCCAGGCTCTGAGCTGGCAGTCAGCACAGAGCCCAACGCAGGGCCCGAACCCACGAACCGTGAGATCATGACCTAAGCGAAAGTCGGACGCTTAACTGACTAAGCCACCCAGGCGCCCAAGCTGCTTCTTAATGGATGCCTGTAGTCTATGCCCAAAAGGACTGCCAGAGAAATACTAAAGGTTAACTTTCCTCCACCTGAGATTTACTGCTGAAATTAGCAGACCTCATTTGAGAGATAAATTTGCTCTTTAAAAATTTATTTCCTCTGCATTCATTTTCCCTTCCTATAAATGGGAACCTGGGATCTCATAAAACTAAATTAAAATTATCAAATACTATTGAACCAACCTAATGAAAATTTTAACCAAAAGTCATTGTAAATTAGGTATGCGCTATACTGAGAACACAAACCTTTGTAAAGTAGATATTGTTCTTATGTAAACTCACGAATGGAGACTTTCTTGAGTAAATTACTTCTTAATAACATCATAAAGTCATTGGCTGGGTAAATATCTCCCTGGGGCATTCACTGGTATTCTGGAATTTAAATGTTCAATAGAACTTCATATTTGTCACCTTTACTAACGAGTTTTTCTTTATGAAATCATTATTAGCATGAAGAGGTTAAATTTTGTGTCTTATTTCTAGAAGTCACACCATTTAAAAGAGCTCAAGGGATTGAAATTTGTCTTGCTGGAATGCAACATTTACATACTTTCTCTTACCTCTATGTCTTCACTCCCCCATCCACTGACAATTTGCTAACTGAAGCAGGAGGGAAACAAATGATCAGAACAGCCAGAGTGTCTGGGAATTTCTGCCAAAAGGACCAGATAGATTTCCTTCTCAAAGGACCAGATAGCAAAATTATTTCTTCCATTCTAACTCGTGGTTCATCATCTAAAACTTTAAAAAAAAATTTTAACATTTATTTATTTTTGAGAGACAGAGAGAAACAGAGCACAAGCAGGGGAGGGGCAAAGAGAGAGGGAGACACAGAATCTTAAGCAGGCTCCAGGCTCTGAACTGTCAGCACAGAGCCCGAAGTGGGACTCAAACCCACAAACCACGAGATCATGACCTGAGATGAAGTCGGATGCTTAACTGATTGAGCCGCCCAGGAGCCCAGCTTCTAAAACTTTCACAGTTGTTCTTTCTAAGCCTCAGATTTCCAGCAAGGGCAGCCATGGCTGCTACATTTATAACACTCATGAACACATTTCTCAAAACTCCCTGAGTTGTGAGAATTTGCTTTGTTGGGCTCACGCTGGGGTTTTTTAGTTGGAGATATTTCCCCTGCGTTTCTCTCATTTCAACATTTCAGCAGATGATGCACTAATTGTTCTTTTCTCAAGATAAGAACAGTAGGTCCTGGAACTTCAGCCTGGATCACGAGGTTTACCTCATGCTGCAGAACCCTGTAAGGTGGGAAACAGTATGCTCATTTATGATCAGATCTGAACTGCTTTTCCACATAGGCAGCAGAGAAGTAATGCCGTGAGATTTCAGAGATGCGTCCCAATGCCCACACTCAGAAAGAGAGATGCCAGCCGACCATCATCACTCTTCTGTGCTGCCCAGATCCTGCCCAGACTCCCCATTTGTGGCTAACTATATACCCAAATTTAATGCTGACTTTCTATCAGCCAACAGGATATTCGCTGTATGTCCAGGACAGAGAAAGTCCAGGGTGCATTGTTCCCAGACAACTAGGTGTTCATAACACTTTTATAAGATTTATAGCATCTAGCTTTCCTAAAAGTTGAATCAACACCATAAGACTCATCCATGATGATATAATTGGTTACAGGAAAATGAATGGTCTCCTTTTGGAGGGCCATAATCTTTTATCACTTTTGCTATTTTAGGTCAACAAGTATATTTAATAAAATCATAACATGAAAAATCAAAACTAGTATGTGAATATACTTCCTATTACTGTGAAATGTTTTTTTAACACATAAGCTAAAAATATTAAGCAAAGCTGCTCAGGATGGTTTTATGACCATGAATTTGCTCCTGTGCAAATTCCTAAGAAAGCCATGGAAACCACCATGGCACAAGACAGATTTGCCAAGGACCCCGGATTAAAAAATAACTGACTGTGTTCCCCAAGGTCTGCAAAGAAAACCGTGTATCCAGCCAAAGATTTTAAACAGAAGTGAAAGTCGGTTCCACATTATTCTACAGATTCATTGAAATACATATATTCTAACAAAATTATCTCTATATACTTACACATAACATTTTTCTACTGAATTTAAAATCAGATCAAATCAAATATGATTGAAATCAAATATGAAATCCCACAGAAAATACTTCCTGGGTTGATAATAATCCAAACACCAGACAGCCTCCCATGGCAAGAGTCAGGGTAGATAGGATTGAGAATGAGGTTTAAATAGTGACTGGCTCAGTGAGCAGGAGGTGTGAGGTGCACTCACAACCTCTAGGATCCTTGGTCTCTGACCCCTTCTGTAGTTTCTCCATCATTTCTCCAGATTCTGAATTCTCTCCTCTTCTTCGTTACCCTCTGAGACTATATGGATTTCCTCCATGGCAGAAGAGTCTCTGACCTCACACTTGAAATTCCCAGAATCTTGTACCTTTGTAACTTGACTGGCTCATTCCCACGTCTGAGTGGCAGGTCTCACCCTCTGAAATTCCCTTATGCCTGAGGCTTGCATTATAAAAAATAGGTATGTTTCCTGTATTCCAATTCAGTCTGATTAAAATTACCTATGTGTCTTTAAGCAAGCGTTATCCATATCCATGCCAAAGCAGAATGCAACATGTGATATACTGATTTGCCAAAATAAAAGTGGAAAACTGAGGGGCTCCTGGGTGGCTCAGTCGGTTAAGCGTCTGACTTCAGCTCAGATCATGAGCTCATGGTTCGTGGGTCTGAGACCCACGTTGGGCTGACAGCTCAGAGCCTAGAGGCTGCTTTGGATTCTGTGTCCCCCTCTCTCTTGCCCCTCCCCTGCTCATGTTCTGTCTCTGTCAAAATTAAATAAACATTAAAATAATTGTTTTTAAATAGAAGTAGAAAACTAGGTCAAGAATGCCCAAGTGCTCCCATCAGGTGCCCCATCCGTGTAGACTGGTTGGCATTAGTTCAGATAAGACAGAACATCTCAAGACAAAAATTTCAGCTCAGCCTCCTACCAGTGTGTGTTCTTAAGAAAACTTGTTTGATTGTTGTCTTAGTTTCTTTTTCGGAAAAAAATGAAGAATTACAATATTTCCTATCTCAGTGTGGTTTTATGGATTACATAGTAAAGTGTATTTAAGATGTTTGGTATCATGACCAGGACATGTTATTACATCTTGCCTTTGAATAAGGCAAAGAGATAGCCATCCACCTTGTGGTTGTTTCTAGGATGTTTCTAACGGGACCGGGATGTAGAGAATTGAAAATAGATTACCAAAGCAGCTTTTGTAGGATAGCTGTCCATTGCAAAGAAAGAGGACCACAGGAAACCCATCTCATTAAGAATGCTCCAAAGCACTACTCAGGACAAGTTTTAAGAACTGGGAGCTGCAGGGGCACCTGGGTGGCTCAGTTGTTTGAGCGTCCGACTTTAGCTCAGGTCATGATCTAACAGTTTGTGAGTTCAAGCCCCACATCCAGCTCGGTGCTGACAGCTCGGAGCCTGAAGCCTGCTTCAGATTCTCTCTCTCTCTCTCTCTCTCTCTCTCTGCGCCCCCCCCACTTGAATTTTCTCTCTCTCTTTCTCTCAAAAATAAATAAACATTAAAAATAAAAAAATACATAAAAAACCTGGGAGCTGTATACAGACCAGCTCTATAAGCATCCCTGAAGGCTGCCATGGTAACCCCAAGCCCTGACATGATACCAGCCGTGTCATTTCATAGATCCTAGAAACTATCTAATAGGATGGTAAATCTACTGTGGGATATCCACTTTAACTGGAAAAGGGGCTTCAAGAGAAGAAGCCCTTAAACCAATGGAACTGATTCAAGGAGCTCAGAGTGGTAAAACAGTTCCACAAATCAGGCTGCTCCTGTGACACTATGCAAGTTAACTGACTTTTCTGCTATAAAATGTCATTAACAATACATATATCTCTCAGGATGTGCAGAGAGTTAAATAGAAGACATAAAGCAAGGTGTCTGGGTGGCTCAGTGGGTTGAGCATCTGACTCTTGGTCTCAGCTCCAGTCTTGGTCTTAGGGTCATAGATTCAGTCTCGACACTGGGCTCCACAGTGGGCTCTGCACTGGGCTCCGTGCTGGTTGAGAAACTTACTTAGAGAGAGAGAGAGAAAGAGAGAGACAGAGAGACAGAGAGACAGAGAACATGAGAACATATGGAAGTACTAGCAAAGTCCTTAATGCAAAGTAAATGATACACACATGTAACGTTTTTGTTATTCTTGTTCTTCCTAATCCCACGTACCTGAAAAAAAGAAACTATATTCCTTTCCTAAAGTTATGTATCCTTCGGTTTTCAGGACAATAGTCCAAATAGTGGAGGAGCAAACTCAATGAACTGTAGGTCTGGCACTCTGATCCAATAATGTGCTTGTGCAACAAACACATTCTGGGTTGAGCTGCTTCCTGACTGACTGACTACTGTTTTATGTCCTTTCACTTTACAGAAAAGTCAGCAATGAAAGACTTCTCAAAGCATCCATCTATTTATTATCATAAGCAAACAGCGGAAGACAGTGCAAAAATTCAAGATCCATTTTTACACACACCAACACGGAAGGAAGGGTTGTGTAGAGTCAGGCTTTTCAACAACACCTGCATAGAGTCATCACCATCTTAACCATCACTCTTGATTATATAAGTCAGTAATGAATTCTGTCTTTGCTCCTGGCTTTTTGTAAATATATGTAACATGCTGGTAAATGTGTATATCTATTATATATGCAGTGTGTATATATAATATAAAATTATATACTAGTAAATTAGCGTAGATACAGTATATATGTTATATAGTATATGAGATACATACTATAGTATAACATATTATGTGCTATATGTACTTTGCACTAAGGTATTACATATAATAGTGTATTATATATCTATATAGGCTATGATAGAAATATATACTGTAATGTGTATATGTATGTAAAAACACTACTATATACACTATATAACAAATACTATATATATATACTGTATATTGTAGTAGATATCTATTACTATATATATCTACTACTATATCTATTACTATAGTAAGATATATATCTTGATATAAGATATATATTACATATATATAAGATATCTTAATTTTTTCAAAGGAAAATGCCTTACTTTCTTCACAGAGATTTTTTGATAAGAAACTATGAAGGGAGATACTAAGGATCCTTTGAGAAATTAAATTTTATCCCAATTATGCTGCACATTTATTTGTGTATAAACATGCATATATTATATCAGATTTACCAAAGAAAATAATACATATTTTGAAGACAACTCCATTTACTTTTTCTCAATCACTAAACTGTCATGATGATCATTCAATCAAGATAGGAGAAAATTTCTAGAAAACTTCAGGATTTCAATATAATTTATCCGTTCTTTTTAAAATATTTTTAAGTTTATTTATTTGAGAGAGAGAGAGAGAGGTAGAGGGGCAGAGAGAGAGGGAGAAAGAGAATCCCAAGTAGGCTCTACAGCACAAAGCCCGATGCAGGACTCAAACCCACAACTGTGAGATCATGACCTGAGTCAAAGCCAAGAGTTGGACGCTTAACCAACTGAGCCACCCATGTGCCCCTAATTTAACAGTTCCATAGATAAACTCCTTGATATCATAACTGCTGCCTGGTGAATCCCAGGAGGCATGCAGTGTGCTAGAGACAGGCCATCCGCGGTAAATGATTCATATGCAGCCCTTGTCCTTGCAGAAATGGACACTTAGACACCCAGTAAATAATGGCACAAGTAGATACATAATTGCAAATAGTCTCAGCGCTGTAATGGATAAGATCACAAGTAGATGAGACCTGGTCATCAAAATATTCCCTGAGGAAGTGACATTTGCTCCATTATCTGCAGGGTGATTTGCAGTCATTTAGAGAGACAGGTCGGGTGGGGAATGGAGAGGAGGTGTGAGGGGAGGGTGGCTGTCGTGCAGAGGGTGGAGGGGCCGGTGTTCAGGAGCCTCTTGCCTGAGGCCGACTGGATTGTATAGTTGAGGAAATGGAAGAAGCCCTGGAGGGTGGGGGGAGCTCCAGAAAATGAAGGGGTGGGTTTGCCAGAGCAGGCTGGAGCTCCTGTGGCCTCACCTTCCTTCCCAAGGATTGTGATCTCTAGTCTAAGAGCCATTATAAACGGCTCCTGGCTTTCAGTTGGAGTGAAGAGATTTGCGTTTTCTAAATAACCACGCTGGTGATTGATTGGAAGAATAGAATGGTGTCATCAAAATATTTCCAGATTTCACACTCTTCTTACTTTCATCTTAGGGGAGACTGGTCTTGTAGAGAGAAATTGCATTTCAATTCTTAAATGTTGACATTTTAATAATTCCAGGAGAAATTAGAAAACTCCAACCTTCACCTTAAGCTGAAAATATGGTCCCTGCTAGATATCTGAAATCCCCAAACAAAAGGTTTTTACTCCTTTGGCGTAAAGGTTTTTATCCCTAGTAAAATGCTAAAATTAAAATAAAATAAAATATAAAATAAAGTAAAACAAAACAAAGTTGTGCTCTGAGATGTAACACATGAACCCCATTTGTCAGTTATACCTCAGTGTGGATCAGTCATTCCCTTTCATAGGAAGCAAGGGATAGAATAAAACCCAAATATAGGAAAATAGACAGGACACAAAGAGTAACACCATGGAGAAAGGAAAGGGAGACCAAGAAAAGACCCAAAACCCAAATTCCCAAACTTTGCAATTTTATAATCTGATCGCTACCTTGTTTGAGAAATATTTGCACAGAGCCCTGACTACCGAGTTCTGGCTTCATTACTGCTGCTGCTGTACCTCAACTCAAGGATGAGATCCTGATGTCTCCCTTTCTCACCCTGATGAATAACAACCATGAAGCCAAAACCTAGCTTCTCAGTGGCACTGACATATCAACTCGTAAACACTCCCGAGTAGCGTGTGCTGTCTTCCAGGAACTGAAAACGTCAGGCTCCGGGTTTGAGGCCTCATCCAGGCAGGGTGAATGGAGGCAGACTGGGGGGACGGCGCCGGAGGAGGGCCTCCGTGAGCCTCCTGCCCTGCAGACACTGATGCCGCTTCCCCCCTCTGCTCAGGAGGACTAGACACACCAAACCCAAACACAGAGAAAGATGCAAATATCCCCAGGAACTGGGACAAGTGTGAGCCACGGCTCCAAACGTCAATTACTGGAAGTCTCCAGAGCCTGGTTAAAAATAGATACGCAGGTTTCTTTGTTCCCATGTCAGAAAGGGTCATCCCATCAAATCAGGTTCCCATCACCCTCTTTTCACCCAGTTGCTCAGTTGTCAACCATTCGCAACTGTAAATCTTGGTTATGGGCGCTGTCACAGGGTCCAAATTAGCATGCACACTTTCATTTATATCCCGTGTGCACGATGTGCAGATGCACACAGTTATAGTATCAGGAAACATTGCTAGAACCAGGCTGTTTTCCCCAATAGCCTGTGCCTGCTTATGCAAAGAGAGAGAGGGAGTAGGGGTGGGTCGTGGTTGCCAGCAGCAAGCAGGAACAGACCAGGAGGCGGGAGGGGTGGAGAGGAGGGGAGCCGCGTCTGATTTTCCATTTCAGCTGCCACCTCACTTAGGGACCTTTAGAAAGTCCCTCACACTGCAGTTTTCCTCTTGTCCGTACTTAGGTGAATCCCTAGCTACCCACCTTTGCCCAAGAAATACTGTACAAATGAATTAGATTTAGTCTGAATGACTCATGAACTTCTTCTGCTAAAAGTACTTAAATCTGCAGTCAACTCCAAATTAGACTCGGTAATTGAAGGAGCCGCAGTGCAGATATTCCCAAATAACAGACAATCTAAAAGTCATTTTGACTTGATTCTGGTATGCAATGTTTGATTTTTGAGGGGAGCAGCGGGTTTGCTTCCCTAATTAGTTTTGACTTAAGCCAATGTTAACCTTGTATTCTTTTTCCTGAGCCTTGCCTGGCTTGAAACAAAAAGATACGGAACAGTGAGGAGAGCCCCGAAAACAGACATTTTGCCACTGAAAGTGGAAGTATTCGTCACAAAATGAACAATTTACAAATTCTCAATAAATCTGGGTTTCACTTTAGAGAGAGGAATACCGATGGGGTACTTAACTTTTTGTTTTTACCAGAAATTTCCTTTCCATCTGACTCACTCCTCTATGAGTCGCTCACCTGTGAGTCTTTGGAATTTAACCCTGATTGAGGAGCACCCCCTCCCGCCCCCACCCCCAGCCCACCCTAACCTCTACCAACCCAGAAGAGTCACTGTAGCTGTGTCAGCGTTTGGGACAGCTTAACCCGGCTTATCACATCTCTACGATAGGGACTTCTACAGATAAGCAAGCATTTTAAGAGCTAGCTCTCCCTCAAAAAAAAAAGATTCCAGATCTGTTTTTGGATATAAACAGAATTTATTAGAGCTCAAGTATACCTTCCTTTCAATATAAGCAATTGTATTCCTTTGGCCATTTTTTCACATACTTTTTCTGTCACCAATTATGTATAAAATAGGAGAGCCTATAAAACTAACTCCATTTCCAACCATTTATGGTGTCTACCCAAAGGCCATCCTGTTCTCCCTGACAGCTCTCAGCCATTCTGTCTCCCGTGGGCCCAGCCTCATCTTTTCAGAGCCTACAGGTCTTGAGAAACGATACCTTTTGCGTCCTCTGTCCTTGCCCTCTGGGCCCCCTTTCAATAACACCTGACAAGTTCACAGTTCTTGCCATGTACTGGGAACTGATCTAAACCCTTGGTGTATATTAACTCATTTTATCACAACTCTATAGATGACGGTTTTATTATCTGCATTTGACAGGGGAGGAAACCTGAGTAGAGAGACGTTAAGTAAATTTCAGTTTGCAGCACAGCTTACGTAAGCAATAGGCTGAGAATTCAAACCCAGCATGCTGCTGCCTGGCTCGCGCTTCTAATCTATAGTGCCACCTGACGGCCAGCCTGTCCCTACCCTACCCTGAGATCTACACTTCTCACGGCTGAGGCTCCAGAGAGAACACAGACTATAACACTGAAGATAAAAACGTAGTTCTATGTGGATCCTCTCAACTATGGTTTCTCGGTGGCTCTCAATCATCAATTAAGGCAGAATGTCTGCACATGGGGAATGGTGTGTCTAAATACTTCCCCAGTGGGTCAGTGGACAGCCAGGGCTGAGGACCATTCATCAAGATTAATAGAAGGGAGAAGAGAAGGAGGTAACAGAAAATGAAGGGTAATAAAAATTGAGGTGTGTTAGATTCCGAATCCCAACATTACCTCAGGCCCTGGGTCTGATTCCACACATAAAAATACATAGCCCTTTCTCAGACAAGGGAGAAGTGCATGTAATTAAGGTGGACCACCCTCTTTCTTGAAAGAAAAATCATACAATCGTAATAAATACAGCAGTGTAGTAGACTAGAAGGTTGGGCAAGATAATGTATATGATGAGGTCTCTTTTGCCTCAAAAGATAGGTGATCACAGGGAAAAAATATTATAGCAACACTAAATGGCAACCATAATATGGATTAAAATATCTTTTCACCTCTGTCCTCACTTTGCTTTTACAGTGGAACTCGCTTCAGTACTTCATAAGCTAGATAATTATTTGAAACCCCTGCAGTCCCAAAGCTATCTCTGAGCAAAGATTTAATGTCTGAGTTCTATAGTGAGATTTCTGATTACCAAGATTTCATCATCTTTATGAAACAATCAACAATACATTTACTGATATACAGGACAGTTTTATCATAGACTGTTAAGTCTGAGCTGCCATTGTCAAAACAAGTGGATAAAGCATATTGTGTGATTTACTTTCCTTGCTTTTTTTTCTCTCTGTTTGCATACCCACTCATCTGCAAAATTTGGTAATTCACAATGGGGCCCTCTGTCATTAGTCTGAATTAGTAAGTTTCTACTGTATTTTAGAAATCAAATTGAAGTCCTCAGGAGGTTGAAATGCTCGAAATTATCTAAATGATTTTCATTATTGTAGCTCAGATTTTTATTAAACATGTTATTACTTTTCAGAAATAATGAACAATAATATAATAATTAATAATCAAATATACATCAAGGGGTACTTTATTTCAAACTACAAAATTAAAAGGCTGATCATCAGCATCATAGTGGTGGAGTATAGTCTCTGGTTTCTCTGTGAGATTTTTTTTGGCTGGAACGTTTGGGCTTAGTTAACTCTCAGGCAGGCACGTTGCTATCTCTGTCATCTTGCGTCCTGTCTCTGATGGCCAGTGCATCATGTCTACTGGGTCCCAGCACAGGCTCTAAATCACAGAGAGAGAAGTTTTAATGGTGATCATAGTATCTAATGGTAAAAGAGTACCAGCATTCCCATTAGAGTGACCCCCACAAAGCCCACGTAGCAGAGATGAAAAAGTTTGTATATATCTTCTCTTTCCCCAACCCCACTTCCCTCCAGATTCTTCCACGAAACAACATCAAGTCACAGAATAAATGGGTGAAGCTCTCAAACCATGCGAATGTGTGATACCCGTTTTCTTTTCCTTTCTCCAATGGCCCCGTATCCCAGAAGTCACAGTGGTGCAGAAGTCTGCCTCCTTCCCTCTGAGAAACTGGAAAAACTCACAGCAAGACTTTTCCTTAGCAATGGGGAAACTCTGAAACATTTGCATTTAAAACATGTAATGCCTGCTATGTAATGGAAGGCTGTGTTTAAACATCAAGGTGGGGCTGGGAGTCGGGGTGGTAATGGCAGTGAAGGGTAGAGGAACTCCCCCTGACATTTTCCACAAAAATCCACAGTACAGCTTCAAACTTCTCATTTACTCAGCACTTAGAAGATCAGAAAAGAGTCTGTGCTCATATTTCCCCCCAAAGCTTCTTGGCTTTCTCCTGTTGCTCCCCTGCTGAAATCAGGATGAATTACTTTTAACTGTCTTAAATCTCCTTAATTTGCCAGTTATTCAGGGTGTTCTCTCAGGCTGGAGCAGTCTTCTCTCTCCTCTATCTCTCCCCACCCACCCACTCCTGGCTATTCCAGGTTTCATACAGATTTCAGAGTAGATGAGTCTTCCTCCAAGAAGCCAAGCCAGGGCTGGAGTCCCTTCTACGTACACCTTTCCTATTAATAATAGATCATGTTGCATTCATGGTCTCCTTCATGTAAACCATATGCTCTAAGAAGGCAGGAATCTGTTAGCTTATATACATCTTTATTCCTATTACCTAACACAGTACCTGGCACAAAGTAGCCAGTCACTATGTTTTTGTTCAGTGAGAGGGGGAGTGAATGAATGAGTGGATGGAGGTCAGTGATGCAAGGAAGTCTTGCATCCTCCCTCTCTCTGGTCGTATCACCACTCTATCTGGGTGTCCCTTCAGCCCATCTCACCATCCTGACATCCTCCCTCAGTGTCCTCCACCTTACAGTATCTTAGCTCAGAGTGTCGGAAGGAAGAAGTACTCCAGCCTTTGAACACTCAAGGATGGGAAAGAAAAGGGTGTGCTGGGCCCTTACACCTCAAGTTTTCCAGAGAATCAGACATGCTTCTCAAATGATACAAATGATGTTGATGGAGGGAAGGGAGAAAGAAAAAGAAGGGGAAGTAGCCCGTGAAATTAGGGAATCAGGAAAAATTAGTGATGCTGGCACTGATTGTAGATATAAGAAAATTGAGCAAATGAGTAACTGTATGTTAAAAACTTGGCTTGGCTATGTGGATGTAATACAAATCGCATTCATTTACATAACTTGTGTATAAATTTTGCCTAAACATGATGCAGAAAAGAATAATGTTATCTATCATAATACACAAGTCAGTGTTTAACCTGTGGTCAGTCTCTTATTAGAATGGCAACCCCAACATAATTCTTTTTTTCTTTTTCAATTATCTAGGTATTTAGCTTAGTCAACTCTTATAACTTGAAAATCTAGAGAGAACTCTGTGGCTATCTATGCATATGTTGAATTCTGGCAGTCATTAAATGTTTTCAAATACTGAAATTGCCTTCATCTAAATGGATTACCCCTTTAGGAATAAGGTAATAGTAACAAGTAACAAAAACTTTCCTGTTGAGAGTTACCATCAATTCATCTGAGTTCAATTCAACCAAAATGGAAGGAGAGCCTTCCATGTAACCAATTATAGAGCTAGCAGAGAGAAAACTCCACCCATGTCTCCATCTCCCATAATACCTTTTAGGAAAATGGAGCCCAGACTCAACTAGGACCAATCCCATAAGCAAGACCTCAAAGAAATTGTCATCCTATTATCAACCTCAACCCATCAGTTTTATACTGTACTCAAAGCATTTGGAACACCACTGCATTCTTCAACTTCTGCCTTCACAGTAATAAAAGCCATGGGCTTCAACGTGGTATAAAAAGAAGGTAACTAAATCATACTAGCAGGTGCCCAACCAAATGCAACAAACTTTTAGTTACTTCTGATAATGAGAAGCAAGAGAGCACTGGTACTCTCAAGTAGTTGGGGAGCCTAGGTGGCTCAGTCAGTTAAGCTTCCAAATTCAGCTCAGATCATGATCTCACAGTTCATGAGTTCAAGCCACATGTCTGACAGCTCAGAGCCTGAAGCCTTCTTTGGATTCTGTATACCCCCTCCCCTTGGCCCCGCTCATGTTCTCAGTCTCTCTCTCTCTCTCTCTCTCTCTCTCTCTCAAAAATAAACTTTTAAAAAAACTTAAAAATAAAAAATAGATAATATTCTCAAGTAGTTTAAAATCCTTCCTTCCACATATTACTGTTGAGCATGAGTGGATTTATGCTCTCCTTTCCCTTGCCCTGCTCATGTTCTCTCTCTCAAAATAATAAATAAACATTAGAAAAAAAAAAGAATAATATTCAAGCTTCCAGACACAGGGTCCAGTGAGCTTTCTTTTTTTCTTAATTTTTTTAAATGTTTTATTTATTTCTAGGAGAGAGAGAGACAGCATGAGCAGGGGAGGGTCAGAGAGAGAGGGAGTGAACAGACCCTGAAACAGGCTCAAGGCTCTGTGCTGGCAGTCAGCACAGAGCCTGACGTGGGGCTCAAACCCACAAACCCCGAGATCATGACCTAAGCGAAAGTCGGACGCTCAACCGACTAAGCCACCCAGGCGCCCCAAGAGCTTTCTTTACCTATATTTCACAGCTTTAACTTTTACCAAAATTTGAAGCAGGTAGATTTGCTAGACAACCAAAGGTGTCTTTTGTGTCTTCTACTGAAATTGAAGGAGAAGATAAAGCAGATGAAAACACCAAACAAAATTCAGAAAGCCTTTAATTTTATAAGTAGGAGAGCCACTGGTCCAGAATGGCCTAGAACCCTGCCCTTTATCTTCCAAAATCTAGCCAGTTTTTTAATAGAACTTCAGTCTTTGAAGTAAATACCAAAATCATAAGCTCTGACTTTGGGGGTGATTGGCTTACCCCTACTTTATCAGTCTAAGTTAAATATTCAAATCCACTTGATATTCCAGTTCTTTGAGTATAATGCTCTAGTGGCAATATTAATAACTCAATTTTAGGGTGCTAATTACAGAAGCCGGACTCTGTAATCAGTGTACAAGTTGATCTAGAAATTCGCCAGTAGAGTGTGTACCTTCAGTCTCCAAACACTGTATTAAATGTCAGCAAAAACCTAGGCATTTGATACTATTAGGGGCTTTTGGTTATGTTAGGCAGGGTGAGAATAGATTTATTTCATTTATTTAACATAGGAAAACTTAGTCAATTAAATGAAGTTTATGTCAGATAATGGTGATATAACAATTATCATTAAACGCTTGAATGATAACAATGTGAGATGCATTCCGTGTTAAGAAGGAGGCAAAATTAGAAAAACTGGGTAAAATACAGGGAGGCAGACTTTGGGTTCACATAAAGAAAACAGGCTCTCCCCATCAGAGCTGATCCACAATGCAGATGACTTGCTACAAGAGTCAGTGAGCAACTGGTCGCTGTTGAAGTAGAAGCAGACCAGGTGACCATCTGTCAAAGGTGGTGTATAACAGATTCCTGCATTGAGTGGGACGCTTGAACAAGATGATCTCCTTTCCAGTATTTTTTTTCCTAAAAGCAAGCTTTGTACAATTTAGCCTTAATAAATTGGTCTTTAGTAACATTTGGATTATTAGTTTAAATCTGCTATTACTAAGCATCTAAACTTACACTTTGCTTGATCCTGTGAAGAGGACGTCAGGGACATGGATATAATCCTTACGAACTTCACGTGAATTCAAACAAGGGAATGGGTAGGATTTCACACCTTATGCTTTTGGAGCTGATTTGAAAGAGTGAAATCATGAAAATACTGAGCATTTGAATCAGAATCAAAAGGCATAAAAGAGGATGCATCAACATTTCGTTAAATAAAATCTTCCTGTTGCACAATATTTCATAGCACTGGCTAAGTCCACCCACTGAGAAACGTAGGATCATGTTTCTATAATGAACATATGTTTAAATAAATGCAAAAATAAAATCTTAGAGCCGGGAAACTTGAGGCTCCCATCATCTTGCTCTGCGGATGAGGAAATGAGACCTAAGAAGGTGAGTGACTTGCCCGCAGCTCATGGGATTAACATGGTGCTGAGGGCTTCAGGCACTGTTTCTAGCCAAGCCAACTAATTGATGTACGGGCTGATGTCTTGAGACACCAGACAAGGACATTGAATGGCCCTGAAGTAGGAAAAGCAAACAGACGAGCAGGCACGTATATAAAATACCATCAATTAAAACATAAAAATCATATCAGTGCACAAAACTAAGGGGAAAGAAAAGGATATTGTAGAGTGCTATGATAAGAGAAGTCATTGACTCAAGAAAGAATTGGTAACGATGGGAAAAGCATTGTAGATGACTCTATTCAAGAGATATTTCTCTTGTTTTCCTCTCTTTTTATTAACTCTATCTCATTGTGAGATCTTGCCTCAGATGCTGATGTAAATGGTATTATTGAGCCCAGAATAAAGTTATGTATGATTGAAATAATATCCTGAGAATGGTGGGAAATTATATTTAAGTTAAGAAATAATAATCCTGTGAGCACATTGGTATTCACCTTGAGCCTTCCAAACACACACACACACACACACACACATACACCTTTTAATCTAAAAAATGAAGGCATAATTACATAAATTCTATAAAAGCAAAGGCTATTTCTGGCTTGTGGTCTTTAAGCTGCCTGCCCTTGCAAGATATTATATATGCAATATATGCTTAATAAATACTCATATATGAAAAGGATGATGATGATAGCAGCCTTTGCCAAATGCCAATTACAGGACATCCAGTCAAAGCTTCATGGGTCAATACATCAGCAGAAAGGAAGCAGCAAATGGAATTAAAATAATGTATCTGTTTGTTCATTGTTAATGGCTGCTATGAATTTGAATTAGGCCAGTAATTGCTTCCCTGATATGAGAGCAAAATGCCAAGGTAAAGACTGTAATTAACATTCAGAAGGAATGTACTCCTGGAGTGTGGGGACTCCTTTGAAAAGAAATCTCCAGTTTCCTCTGTCCCTTTTCCAAATCTATTTCTAATTTCTCGGCATTCTTTTTTCTCAAAATTCCATTTTTGTGGTTTTTGATCTCTCCCCTTCTTTCACATTTAATTAGCATCCCGATTTTGAAGCTGGTGAAATCCTATTGTTTAAGGAATGCTACTACTTCTCCATGAAAACTTAGGGAATAGGAAGTAATAGACCCATCTTAAGCAAAGAAACCCAGGAGGCACACAATAAAACTACAAATTCCATAGTGTCATCCTTCCCAGCCTGTGTGATTTCTTGGCTTAACTTAGGCAACTGTGGTGTATTAAACTCAGAATTTGCTCTTATGGCCAGTAGCGACTCAGGATTCGCCATCTGTCAGGCATCAACACACAGAAGAGGTTCTCAATGAGGATGGGGGAGAAGGGAATGATTTTGAACCCAGGGACCTTGGGCAATATCTAGAGATGGAGGCAGCTGGGGCTGTCCCGCTGGAGAGTTGCTCCCTTATCTGGTGGGGAAAGAGGAGCCCAGGGATGCTGCTGAAACGTCCCACAACCCACAGGACATTCCCCACAACAGAGAATTGTCTGACCCAAAATGTCAGTAGGTGTGGAGGTTGAAAACCTCTGATGCAAAGAAAACTCTAAAAACCATAGTTAACTCCCAGCATGAGACTTAATTTTAAAATGAATTGAGAGTACAATCTTGTTGATTCGTTTTCCTGCCTGTTCTACCATTATATAACAATACTAATGTCTCGGTTTTCTGCCATTTGTTTCACTTCTGAAAAAAGAAAATGAGAAAGGTATTCCATTAGGAGTACACAAAAATGCCCATAGCGTTCTCTTGATTCCATTAATGCGTTTTAGCATTTCTTGTGAAGTTTTCGTGTCACTGATACTGCAAATGAAACCCCCACCGCTCCTGAAACAAAATTTGACATTTAAAGTCATTCCAAGAGAGGAACAGAATTTTTTTTAAAAAATTATTTTTCAGATTTTAAGCTCACCGGGTAGTGGGTACCAATGCAATTGATTTTCAACAAAACAATCCTTTCCCTAATCATAGCATCAGATCAAAAACATACTGCTGGACTCAGTCATGCTTACAAGACAGTGCTGCTATGCATGAAGCATGTGCTTAGTATATGCCTCTAGAATAAGCGAAGCCCAGTCATTACATAGTGCATCTTGCTTCCACATAATTATTCCTACTTACAGATATGAAATCCTGGTCTTAGGAAATTTATGCCTGGGATACTAATTAGTCTTAGGAACTTTTTACCTGGGACACTAATTATATTCAGATGATGGAATCTCTTATTTCAAATCCATTTCTTCCCCCCACTTTATGATTGTAACAACTTCAACCTGCCTAAAGATTTTACATTGAGAAATGCATTTTCCTCCAATATTCTGTTTTTGTACCCCATCCCCTAGCAGGAAAACTGGTTTTCATTTGCTATTTAAAGCATTTTTCGAGTGTGGCAGGCATGGGTCTGTAAGTGGTAGGCAGGGCTCTGTGAGTTTTCATAACTGCAAAGTAGAACCCTCAGTCAAATCCTCCGTAGGTGGTCACGGAATCCAGCACAGAGCCAGAGGCCATGATGGAAAGAGTGGACAAAGCACAGGGCGCCTGGGTGGCTGGGTCAGTTGAGCGTCCGACTTCGGCTCAGGTCATGATCTCACGGTTCGTGGGTTCGAGCCCCATGTCAGGCTCTGTACTGACAGCTCAGAGCCTGGAGCCTGTTTCGGATTCTGTGTCTCCTTCTCTCTCTGACCCTCCCCTTCTCAGGCTGTCTGTCTCTCTGTCTCTCTCTCTCAGAAATAAATAAAACATAAAAAAAAAAAAATGGACAAAGCACATAGTATTAGCTGCCTCTTTACCTGAGCCCCGAGCCATCAGCTTCCCTTGAGGAAACTGATCTTCCTTCTGTACCAGTGTGACTTGGAGGGGAAACTGAGGACCTTCCAACACACCTCAAGCAGTAGCATTCCAAGGCAGTAAGAGGAATAAGAGATAACAAATTGTTCCCAACTGTTGGACATTTTTTAAAAACCTTAGTGCTTGGTTTTTAAAATTTGTTGTAATGACTATTATTTATTTCTATATGGATGTTACTGAGTGAATTGGTTTCCTGTGGACAGAAGATGTTCATCCGTAGTCTTCCCTTTCCTAGTAAACAATGATCAGCTAGGACAAAAGCAATCAGCTCACCTCCCCTTGGATAGAGAGGAGCTTGGCCAATAAGAGTTCTTTTTAAAATTGCTTCTCTCAGAGGCCTTTCCATATTGTCCCCATCAAGAAAGACCCACAGTTCCTCTAAGTTAAACCAAGAAACACCACAGGCCGGGGATGACAACACTATGGAATTTATAGTTTTATTGTGTGACTCCTGGTTTTTCTTTTCCTAAAAAAAGAGGAAAGATGTTATGATGTCTTGGTATCAAGCTTGTCTTTCTGAGTCACAGTGAAGCACCCATTGCTCAGTGTCCAGAGTCCATTCCTCAACTTCATGGAGCAGAGACAACCCCTAGCCTTCCCTCCAATTTGCACACCTTGGGTTTAAGTATAATGACTGGCCGTGTGGACTATGAGAAGAGAGGGAAATATGAATGTATTTATTCCGCTACCTGCTTTCCTCACAGGAGGATAGCAAACCGTTTGCCGCTGGAGTTGCAATGAGGAGGCCGTGAAAGGAGTGTTGAGCTCCAACAATGCTCAGCTTTTCAAGGCCTTCATTTTCCTGTTTATAATATAGTTTGGGAGCCCTTTCTTCTTCTGACTTTTCTCCCCTCAAAAGAGTTTAGCATGTCTCTGTAGTCTGATGATGTTCTGTGGAGACTGGTAGGATATAAGGACGAAGAACTGAAATCTATCAGAGCAGGGAAGGTACATCACCTGGTGGCAGGTGAGCTCAGGCTTATGATATAGATCACCCCCGAGTGAATGCATCAAACAAGGTCTGCATCCTCACAAGAGGGAAGAATTTTCAGAGTGGACAGTTCTGTCTTGGCATTCAGTAGCACTTATCATGACTGAGTACATTCTTCTCTCATCACTTTTTAAAGTTTATTTATCTATTTTGAGAGAGAGCAAGAGAGACATTAGCAGGGAGGGGGGCCTTCACTTCCCACTTCCATCCACTTACTTGCAACACAATTGTGATACTCATGTAACTTCTGTCATACAGCATATCTGGTTTGTTTCGATTGCAAGGGCTTGTTGCCAGTTGTTCTGTAAGTTTGAGAGATTCATTCCCCAAATCTCGCAAGGTGTTCTCTTCTTACCATTAAGATCCCAGCTCCAGCGGTTACTCCTGAAGACACCCTCATTACCCTATAAAGCAGCCCCATCTTGTCATTCCTATGAAACTTTCACCTCTTTTATCTTAATCACAGCATGTGCTTCTGAAATGATTTATTTGCTCTATGTCTATTGTCTGTCCTCATGGCTAGAATATATTCCCCTTGCAGGAAATGACACTAGTTTGTTTATTGCTATATCCCTCGAGTCTAGAACATTGCCTAACATATAGAAAAGCTAAAGAAACACTTCTGTGGTATGTAGACATAATCCAAACAGTGGTGGTGGGGGGAACATAAGTTAAATATTATGTAATAAGCCAATTTCTTGCTCTACCTAGAGCCCGCCTACCACCAGAGAGCAGTTATCCATCTTAAGATTTACAGATAATCCCAAATTGCCCTTCAGTGATTGTAAGGCCCATATATGAACTGATCAACTGAACTCCTGAATACCTTGCTTCAAATTCTGGTATGTCATACGATTCTGCTTTCATAGTTTTGGCTACCTCCAACATCCAGTGAGGCGAGTATTCTTATGCTGTTTAATCAAGGACAGAATGAGTGACTCATTTTGAATGAATTGAACTAGCACCAAAGGAAAATATGGCTATAGGTGATTTTTAAAGATTTTTTTTAAATGTTTGTTTATTTTTGAGAAAGAGAGACAGAGTGTGAGCATGGGAGGGGCAGAGAGAGAGAGAAACAGAATCCAAAACAGGTTCCAGGCTCTGTGAGCACAGAGCCCAATGCAGGGCTCAAATTCATTAACCATGAGTTCACAACTGGAACCGAAGTCAGATGCTTAACTGACTAAGCCACCCAGGTGCCCCACTATAGGTGCTTTTAGAGCAATAAGATCAATGTAAGATTCCACTTTCAGGCAATGTCTAGATGGTGATTAAAAATGTAAACCTCTTTCCAGAAAATATCAAACATTTTTTGGCCACTAGAAAATATGAAATTTCCTTCAAGAGCAGCCTTTAAATTGAAGCAACTTTCTGAAGTTCATACTTTGCACTTACACCACTATTATTTTGCCAATAATCACCTTGCTATTGCCAATATCATCAGCACTACCACTGGTAAAAGAAATTTCCATTTGGAAAAATAAAGAAAGCATGCAGTCCAATTACCAATATTGACCTGAAATTTAAAATGGGATAGCAGTGAATTATAACTAATTAGAGGCCAGCCATGAGAACGAGGGAGCTCTGCTAGTTAGACATGTTCATCCTCAAGAGGAAAAGAAAGTGTGAATAGGGCTAAAAATCACAGAATCTACCTTGCATCTTCCTACAGTTTGGCAATTAAATGAATTTCACACCAATTGAGATCAAGGATGCCTGTAGGCTGACACAATAAAAGAAGGTTATATATGCCCCTACGACATGTTGACAGAATTACAATCATTTCAGTGCTGGAAGGACAGGGAATTTTTGATGGGTTCCTTACAAGGGATATCTTTTAATCATAGGAAAAATGACTTCTCCAAAATATAAAAGCGGACCTGTTGAAATGCTTCCTTTTGCATCCACATGCTTATATTTTAATTGACAAATAATTATGTTGGCTTAGATCACGATGTGCTATTCCTCTTCTCATCCCTGAACCATACAAACATAAACATTTAAAAAGCCATATAGTCAACAAAATCTGACGTATTGGAAATAGTTTCTATTACAAAAGGGTTTTATTTCTACCATATGAAAGATTCATCACTGGATGACTTCATAGAGAGCTCTCCTGTGTTTTTAAGCGTTTGCTTAGAGATTATTACTGGACCAAGAATTACAGAAAGAAGAAAATTTAAAGTTCACATTCCAGAAGCCATAACCAATTCAAGAGCTATCAGAAATAAAAATAAAACAACTCTAAAATCATTAAATGTGTCGATAGGAAAGTAAGTTAAAATTTTACGAACTTCATGGATCATTTTAAAGAACAAAAACATGATATAAAACAGGACACCAGTAGTTAATCCAAAGCCACAAAGGAGAGAAAACACTTTTTCAGTAACTGGAACAGAAATACCCTTGTTCCACACTATCTCCATAGAATTTTCAACAGTCCAGCTTCAACCCATAAGCTAGACAATCAAATTGCGTATATGAAATCAGTTTTCGTATACAAAAACTCTTATGCTCAGTGTTCAGCAACTGCCTTTTACTTTCAACTTGCTAAACATTGTTCTTCACCAAAGGATATTTTCTATTCTTTCATGAAAGTGCCTTTCAATATTATTGCTGACTACCTTTATAATGAAAAGAATCAAATCAGCTCCCTTTATTAGTCTATGTTACATCACATCGTGGGTTCAGATAGTGGCTATAACACACCACAGCATTGTTCCACAAAACCAAACATTCCTGACACATGAACCAAAATCTCCAGTAGAAGAGCTGGTGGTGGGGCTGAGTTTTGATTCCATTACATAATCACCACTTATCTGCTTGTCCTATAAGGTTGCGGTAAGAATAAGATGGTCTGAGCTATCTCATTCTCTGAGATGCATAAAGAGCTATACACAAATCTAGTAGAAATAGTTCTATTTAATGCCAATATTTCATTTGCATTTATAGGCAAAAGATTATTAGAAAGTGATTCTGTGGTGTCCAGGAAAGATTGAAACTTCTGGCATGTCCTCATTTGTCACGAAGGGTCACTCCCTCTACCAAGTGACCTGTTCTTTTGAAGTCAGCTGAAGTTGATACCATCCAGATATGACATGGTTGGTGCTTTAAAAACAAACTTCATTCCCCATTAGTTAGAAAAGTTCTATGTGAATATCAAGTAAAACCATGTGAAAGGAAATGAGAATGCACCCAGCTGATTTTCTTAGCTGGCTTGTAGATATAATCATGGATAGAAATTCTGTCACCATTGGCACTCAAAAGCAATTTGATCAACAATGTTCTTCTATTAATATTCAAAAGCTACAGGTCGGAGTACCTGGGTGGTTCAGTCAGTTAAGCGTCTGACTATTGATTATGGCTCAGGTCATGATCTCACAGTTGGTGAGACTGAGCTCTGGGTTGGGCTCTGCACTGATAGCATGGAGCCTACTTGGGATTCTCTGTCTCCCTCTCTCTCTGCCCCTCCCTCCTTCTCTTTCTTGCTCTCACTTTCACTCTCCCTCTCCTTCCCTCTCAAAATAAATAAACATTAAAAACAAAAACAAAACAGAGGTGCCTGGGTGGCTCAGTTGGTTGAGCGTCCAACTTCAGCTCAGGTCATGATCCCACGGTTTGTGGGTTCGAGCCCCACGTTGAGCTCTGTGCGGACAGCTAGCTCAGAGCCTGGAGACTGTTTCAGATTCTGTGTCTCCCTCTCTCACTGACCCTCCCCTGCTCATGCTGTCTCTCTCTCAGAAATAAATAAAACATTAAATTTTTTTTAAAAACAAAAACAAAACAAAAGCTACAGGTCCAATACTTTATGAAAGTTCCATCATACACACTATTAGTAAAACTTATTGGGATTCATCTTTGAAAACAAATTCCTTCAGTTTCCTTCTCTTCATTTTTTTTCCAATTAAAAAAAAATTGCACCAATTAGAGCTACTTTCAATTTATTGCCATGCTCTTCTCCTTGCTTTTATTTTAACCCCAAGTGGTCACCATATCTGAGTATCAGAGACCAAAGTGTACAATTTCAACCAAAGCCTTGGCAAGAATAACCTGCTGTTGGAACCCTCCTAGTCCCTGTAGCATTTTTTTTATTTTTTGCTTTTACTACCATTCCCAAAGTTTGTACCTAACTTTCATGACCCAGATGCTTTAATTATGCCTAACATACCTAATCAATACCAGTGAAATGCTCCCATAATTTAATAGAGCAGATAAAGCCTGGATCTCTAACAGATAAGGATAAGTCATGTGGGCATGTGAATCACAGTTTTTATCAGAGACTCAGTGGGATCATAATGTATTCTTTCAATCCGTACCAAAGGTAGTAGCAGGAAGCTATTTTATAGATTTCTTGGTAATCTGAGCTGATGTTATACCTGTTATAGGACTTTTCCAATAAAATAGAAACACAGCAGGATAAAAAAAAGATACAAATGGTGATTTTATAACAGTCGATAAAAGCATGACTCTATAGTAATGGAAAGTTTGTTCATGAATTGTGAAGTATCAGTGGCTCAGTTGGCGTGATAATAAAATAATTTGTGTCCTACCATTGGAACTTTTTTTAATGTGCTAGCATGTACCTTTAATTTACTGGGGTTTCCCCCCCTTTGTGAGAGGAGTCACCAAAGGCAATGAAACTTATTAAGAAAATAATGTATTGTAGTCAAATGCAGACAACTAATCAAAACAGCCTCTTGAACGGCTTTTTAAACTACTTTATAGGCCATTACTTTTATTCATGAAAGAAAATTTCATCCCATTATGTAAAGAATAAATTCATATTTGGTTCTCTCCATTCATGTAAATGGGAATGAACCATTTTATGTATAAAATGTTAATCTTGTGCCTCCCAAACTGAGATTTTTAACTACCTTGTAAATCACACATTGACCTATGGGAAGTACAGTGCAGAAAAAATGAAAAGGATGAATCACCATTTTATGTGATGATTTAAATTAAAACAAAGAAAAAGCAGAGAAAAAGGAATTGTGGTCATTTGAGGGAAGAGGGCAGAAGTGATACAATGCTTTGTTTGGTACATCAGAGTATGTTCTATCTAATGGATTTATCCCCGGTCATCTCTAAAAGGAATGCTATACTATAGGTTAGTGTCTTTGTGGATATTAATTTGCTGGTGAAGCTATTCCTTCACCTTACCCCTAGGTTCCAAAATTATTATAAACAATCAAAATAATGGCAGGATCCTATTTCCTAGTAAGGCTAACCTGTCAAATTCATGAACTATGATTATTCTCTTCCAGTGACAAGATGCATTCACTTAACATACATGACTTTGTATTTGGTATTAAAGAGAGGGAGAGAAGATCATTTTTATCTCTAGAAATAAGAAACGAAGTCTCAAAGGGACCGGAAGCCACTTATGAATGATTTCTTGCCTAACAAACCAGTCCAAGTGTCTTTAAATTTCTAAGGTTTTATTTTATTTTTGTATTTATTTATTTTAAGTTTACTTATCTATTTTGAGAGAGAGAGAGAGTGCACGCACACACACGTGTGCACACATGAGTGAGGGAAGGATAGAGAAAAAGGGAGAGAGAATCCCAAGTAGGCTCCACTCTGTCAGCACAGAGCCAGATGTGATGCTCGATCTCACAACCTTGAGATCATGACCTGAGCCAAAATCAAGAGTTGGACGCGTAACCAACTGAGCTACCTAGGTGTCCCTAAATTTCTAAGGTTTTAAATAAACATACCAGAGAGCTATATTTGAAAAAGTGGGTGCTATCTTGTTTCAAACAGGAACCAAAAGAGCACTAGTAAAATTGAACCAAAGACACATAATTCTGTCTATTCTTTTGCCCTTCTGATGACTTTGCTACCTGCAAGTCTAAGAGTTTTTACAGTGATGTTCACAGGATGGGAAAGCGTTAAGTGCCCAGCACCATCGATCATGGCGATGCACCCCTCACACTGCACTGTCCTGCATGGTACCAAGCACCACCGCACTGCTGGTGAGTTGTTCTGCTGATCTGGTGTCTATTCCTGACGGCATTGCTCTTTCTTCCCCCAGAATGGCTCCAGAGTGAGTTTCACCACTCAGACCCAGCCACGCCAAGGGGATACGATCATCAAAACCCCCATACACCAGCTGGTAGTGTTTGCAGGGCCCTCCGAGGTAGGAGGGGAGCACTCTGTCTCACTGTGTTTGCGCAATTAACACAATGTTAAATGTGCAAACAGGCGGAGTGCTGACAACATGCCGTAGCAAACACAGTCTTCATCACGCAAGAACTCGACGACTCCTTGCTCAGGGGAAACGGGTTTGTTTTCCTTCCCTCACTTCACTTAATGAGCAAACAGCTATATGGGAGGCTTGCCACTCTCCTGCTGAACAGTTTGATTGGAAGCTAGGTTTCACTAGGAGGTCTCCTCCAGGAAGCCAGGCCACCAAACACCTTACCCTGTGCAGGTGTTGTACCCTCCCCACACCTAGGGAAAGAGCCAGACCAACAGGCTGGCATCCATGGCAGTGAACTTGCCACCCTGTGATAGTGAACCAGACTGCCCTCTGTACCAACTCCCCAGACTTCTTTAGCCTAAACGTTTTAAGAAACAAAAATAAATAATTATTTCTTTTTTAAGAGTCTTTATTTTGAGAGAGTGTGTGTGTGCAAGTAGGGGAGGGGAAGGAGAGAGAGAGAGAGAGAGAAAGAGAGAGAGAGAATCACAAGCATCTCCACACTGTCAGTGCAGAGCCTGACATGGGGCTTGATCTTACGAACCATGAGATCATGACCTGAGGCTAAGTCAAGCATTGGAGGCTTAACCAACTGACCCACCCAGGTACCCTTGTAAAATAATTATTTAAATACCCCCATTGATTCTGAGGAAGCCTAACTTCTTTCCAGAATATTTCATTACTGGAAGTTTTATATGGCTTTCACATGTTATGTGACAATGATCAAGCTGCTCCCTTCAACTCTCTGAACTTCATAATAGGACTAGAGCGAAGCTATCTGGGTTTCTTTCTTGACCTTGGCCTAGTTGTATGACCTTAACCTTTCTGTACCTCATCTAATCTGTAAAGAGGGAATTAAAGAGGGAATTGAAGTAGTACCTATCTCATGGGGTGATTATAAAGATTGATAGAGATAAAATAACAGGTCATATAGCACATAGAAAGCACTCACCAAATGTTAGCTCTTGATCCCAAGTTTGGTGGTGGGGATCACAACATGTAATCTAATTTGAAAAGGGCAAAAGCAATTGTTTTCAGTCCAATGACAGCCATCAATTTAGTCACAGGTACCGACTTGTTATTAGCCCCTTCATCTGCCTAAATTTCCTCATTTTCATTCAGTCCTAAAAGGTTACAGTTTAATACAATGGAGTGAATTCCCACTGAGTTTCCTTCCAGGAAGCAAGGCAGGAAAATGTGATGGTGAGGACTGGGTTGTCATCAGAGGCCCTGTAGGCTCCAACACGGGCTTTCCAATGGGTAGGAGACCTGACAACTAACTCATTTATAAATAGGGCTAATAATGATACCATCCCACAGGTTTAGTGGCATAAAGAAATTTAAAAACATGATCCTATTAACTATAGAACGCCAAGCAAATATAAGGGACTGCTACCCTCTTCAGTGGCATATTCCCTGCTGACAGTTAATTTGCCTGTTTCCTCCTCCCTGTTTTGATGCCACCATCAATACCCAATGCCTTGAGATAGTCCTCACTGCTAGTACCCCCTCTTTGAAAACCCACAAAATGAGAGGGGAAATGATTACATGATATCACTTATGTAAAGCAGTTAACAAACAAGAGGGCAGTTTCCACAGACAGCACATCCCTTCCCTAATTCATGTTTCTTCCTCCCCCTGTTCTCCTACATAAAATGGTAAGGAATCTGGGATGTGAGGGTTTTGAGAAGAAAGGGGCAATAACAAGGATTAGATTATCCTACATTGTAGAATGTAGTAAGTGTTGGCTGGATGTTCTTGGCTAAAAAATGAAGAAATTTGGAGATTGCTTGAGAATCTTAAGAGTTCCATTGAAATATGCCTATCTATTTATCCAACAAAACTTTTTAATCCAGTCATCTGATCAGGACTCAAGTGAATTTCATTGTTTGCTAGTTAGAATTTATTGAGAACCATGGAGCCAAGTACCACACCAGATTCATTCCATACATCATTTCTCATCCTCACACTTGCACTTGGGATTGCATATTGCCCCTGGCCTATAGAGGAGGGCATGGGCTTGGAGAGGTTCAATAGCCTGCCTAGACTCACACAGGTGGTGAGTAGCCGGCTGGAGTCAAACCTTGGGCACAGAAACACACACTCTCCTGCTATGCCACAGAGTCTTCTCTGGGGGATGGCTGCTGTCAGACCCAAGGAATACTCATGAGCAACTGTTGCATGTAACATATCTGGGTGCTTGCCTGAGGTCAGGTTGCAAACCTACTTACAGCCTGCATCTCCACAACTCAATTCAGCAGCTCATGCCCAATAAAGTGAGCAGAAATAACATCTGAAGAAAGCCAGTTGGGACCAAAAAGAATGCAACTTCTAAAACTATCATTGAAACCCCACCACCACCAGATGTAAAACAAAATGTTCTGCCTGGTAACACAGATTAATAAAATAATTAAGCCCTGTTATACAGGTAATGTTTTAGTCAATTTCATGTGGGTAAAGCACTCTCGTACAAATTGAAACTTCTGCTCAGAGACTATAAACATTTGCATTTTATGAGTTTTTAAAAGCATATCTTATTTTAAATTCAAAAGCTGAATGTCACATACAACGGCATTTGATGAAAAAGTTATTTGGGTGCCATTTGGAAAGAGAAGACAAATACTCGATTTTGGCAGAGGGCTTGAAGTAGGGAAAGGTCAATCTTTAAAAGTAGCCAAGAAGATCTGGCTTGAAATATTAATCATTTGTTTACCCACACTTAATGCATTTTACCCCTGTTAATCTACACGGAAATCTCACTTGGAATTTAACAGCAATCTATACCCAACCATCAAATATTTAGTGTCTGTTTAGGAAAAGTAATCGGTAGAACTCAAAGCTACTATTTGTTCTGTTTGATTAATGTTTACCAAGTGGAAGTTTTGGAGCAAAATAATACATCAGTGTTCCACACTTACTGATGCTCCTTCTGCTTATCAATGCCCTGTCTCCTGATCCTTCTGGGCATCGTCCTCTGAAAATGGAACACAGTGAATATTTTCTTGAATTAAATTTTAATTTCTGTCAAGAATAAGCATTTCTTGTGGACAACAAGTGTATTACCTTTACAAAATCCGCTCTAGATAAGCTAATAGTATTCACCTCTCACTATATATTTGCCTTCTCTTTAAAAATTCACTAACCACGGTCAGTTAGAGCCAAGAGCGGTATCCTTCATGGCCTGGCACTTTCCTGTTGCATCTTTTCATGGAAATGTCGTAATCTCTAGGGCAGCATGATCCTAGCATGTACACTGGGTTTAGGATTCCACGAATGAGTTAATGAGCATCTTCCCATGTGTACTGAGAGTAATGGAGTCCACCCTGTGCCCACTGAGCAGTGATTTTAACGATTAAACAAGACATAGTCTAGGGAAACATTTTTAAAATAGTAAAATGATGTATACACAGATGGTCTTATTAAAATTACAGGACTTTGGGGGTGCCTGGGTAGCTCAGTTAGTTAAGCATCCAACTCTTGGTTTCAGCTCAGGCCATGATCTCTTGTCTTTGTGAGTTGCAGCCCTGCATCAGGCTCTGTGGTGACAGTGCAGAGCCTGCTTGGTATTCTCTCTCTCTCTCCCTCTCTCTCTGCCCTTCAACAACCTGTGCTGCCTCTGTCTCTCTCAAAATAAATAAATAAACTTTAAAAAATAATTATGGCCTTTGAGTAACTCATGGTAAGAAATATTAGAAAGTAGTTGAAGGGTAGGACATACCTGTAGGCTCATAAAAATTTGCATAGCTTAAATTACTTTGTTCCCTAAAATAAATTAAATAAGTTAGCACAGTCCATTAAAGCCTGAATTGAAAAATCTGAAAACAAAGCCTTGCCCTTTTCTTTCCTCCTCTCAACTCTGACTCAGAGCCAACCTCTCATAATAAAATTATTTTTGTAATTAAACGTTTTTTTTTTCAAGAATAGAATTTTGTAGGCTAATGCTTAAAAGGCATCAACATGTGAGTTTCACCAGGGAAAGATTCTGCTGTGTATGAACCATAAATGACACCTGAACCACCCAATGAGGACTAGAGAAATAAAGAATAGCTTGTATGAGTGAATCAGAAGTCATCACTCTATTTCCAGAAGCACCTTTCAGCATTTCCTGTGACAATACCATCTTGGCTGTCTTGACGAGGGCAAGATGATAGCAGTCCTGAGATTTAGGGACTGGACAAGCTAAAAAATCATGAAGCAAGACCCCTCCCATTTTGACAAGGGTGTGATCTCTTCCTCAGTTTTGGATGTTGATATTAATCTTAGTTTGGTTCTTCTAAAAAGAAATGCTAAAATCTTAACTGCAAAATCGATTCCTTACAAATCTGTATGCACCATGATATGCTCTTGTTTTCTCTTTTCTCTGAATTTTTAATTCGGTGGTATCTATGAGAAATAGGACTTTTGACTCAGTTGTAGGCAACCAGAAATGCTGAACACCCCCTAAATTCATCCTTTGATTATGTGGCTCTATGCCTGAGTCTGTGCTTTCCCGATGATGACTGCTCTTGCTGTTGTCTTAATGGGAAGCATTGCATGAGGAAAAGTGAATGTAGCTCTCTCAAAAGAAAGCCAAATATTTCTTGGCTTTTGGCAAGCCGACATAGCAGAACTTTTGGTCTGAAAGGTTTTCTAAGCAGGGTCCTGGGAAGGAATTTCCAAGTGGCTACTCAAACAGATCCAGGAAAAGTGCTACTCTATCAGAGGCTGATAAAGACTCATGGATGTTTTGCAAATACATTTGCAGCTCTTAGTTAATTATCATTTGAATATCATTTGCATTGCTGGAAATTCTTCCAGAAACTCCAAACAGTTCACCAATTAGCATTTACCTTGAGGTGTGAGCCAGTTTTTTGAAGCCTGTTGAAACCATCTAAAGTTCTACATAGTCCCTCATTTTTTTAAGCGCAAAACCACACTACCTCCAGGTACAAGAGAACTGATGATGTTAGGGAGGATGAAAGAATAGAGAACTCCCGGAAGCACCTGTGTGCCATCCTGGGGAGAAAGAGAAAGAGTATTCTGGAGGCGATGAAAATTAAAAGTGACCGTATATATCCCAAGCACACAGCCAGTGCATCTGAAAATGATTTGTTATACTTAATAAAAAATCACATCTCATTGGCTCTATTCATTACATCTTTGTTGGATAGTTTCTTTAAATATTATTAAAAGGGCAGTAAAAAGACTACGGCCTTTTTTTTTTTAAACAAAGATGATATTTAATCTTTAAAGGACCATTAACCTATAAATCTGTTCCATCAAAGCAATCCAGAATCAGTGGTGGATATATTAAGCAAATGAAAATTTGAAGTCCCCACGTTTGTGTCCCAAGCCTAGCTCTGTGCTGGCTGACTTAGAGCTGACTCCTTGGACACAACCATGGTAAATCACCACATCTCTTGTCTCTTCCTTTTCTTTTGAATGAAAACCAATCAAAAACAAAAACATCCGTGTACTAATCATGACACATGTTTGATCCAGTGCCATCTCTTCTAGGTTGTACAAATTTGAGTCATTTCCCCCTCTCTTTGGCTTCAATGTCCTCAACTAAAAATTGAACTCGCTCTAACCATGGATTGTTTGACTCCTTTGTGATGTAAAGCACAAGGTACACCGCAACCTAATGAGGTGGGTTTTGTGGGTTCTACTCGTGAGCATGGCATTCCTACTAAACAGGTAGTAACCTTTCATCTCTCCCTCAAATCCTTGCCTCCTGTTAATGTTGCTAGCCCATGCGTTTCTATCTAAATGATTCAAAATGGCCCAATGGAATTGTCTTAGTGACTATCTGTTGGGATGTTTCTAAGTGACAGTAATTTTTATATGAATTCAGAAAGCTCTGAAGGGAGTATGATTTTTAGCTCCATTCAAAAACATACAAGATGGCAGCTCTCATTGAAATGTCTCATCTCATCCTGATTAGCGTAGCTACTCTTCAATCCTAGTTTGATGCTGCTTTGAAAACATGTTCAATTTCAGCACTACCTTTTGCAAATTATTCTTGGATTTACTTTTGCTTTTACCAGAATTCCAATTTTTACCTCAATTATCGACTATAATTTCCCTAAGGGTGGCTTTCTTTCTGTATTACTGAAAAATCAATTTTTTGTTTCTGGATCTGAATTGAAAAGTGACTCTAATTAGCTGCCACTAACAGGAATAATAATGACTTCACTGGTAAGTGTTTACATTTATATAGGATATTTTTTTTCATCAAAGGAGGATGGAGTACTTCTCCTATTTGACAGAGTGATAAACCAACTCAGTCAAAGTGATCGATTCAATCACCTGGGGTGGAATGTAGTTGGTATTAAATAGTCCGTAACAGTACAGGATTGACGGGAGAAAACAAAGATTTCTTTCTTTATTGCATTATGGAACGTATACCCACTGCTGGTGATCCTCCTTGGTGGTCCTCCTTGGGCTGCCAGAGAAAATCCCAACCTGCTTGTAATAGATTTCACCTCTAGTAACTTGTGTTTCCACCTTAGATGAAGTCTTAAGACAGTGTGTTGAAATGGGACAAGCATGGCTGTAGGGACAGATGGACCCACCTCTATCCACTTCTTCCACTTATAGGCTTGCAAACTTGGGCCAAAGATACAACCTCTGTGCATAGCACTGCCCCCATATACTAAATGCAGGATGTGATGATAACCACTCTCTTGGTAGGATATTATCACCATGAAGTGACATATAATATTCCAGGTGGGAATACAGAACTGGCATCCAGGTCTGAGTGGGACTGTGGAAATTTCTATTATGTTTGGCTGGTTATTGTCTACAAGCTTTCTGTCTTGCCTGTCTACCCCTTTCTCGGTTTTTTGGATAGAGAGCAAACTTTTCTTCTGACATTTTTGTCTATACACATTGTAGTGTCTAGTTTGTGACCTTCTATAGTCCCCAATTGGGGATATTTGAGGCACAAAGAAAATCCAGGAATTCACTACCCTACTGTTTACCAGGTCCCAAGGAGCCTAGCTGGGCTACCTGTGTCTCTGCACCTTCCCAAATCTCTTCACGCGTGTTTCACATACATACTGTCCCAACTGTTGGCTCTGCTTAAAAGGAGAAATAGATGTGTTTGTTGCACCTTAGTCACCAAGTTGGAACACTGATTTTCTGTTTTAGGGTTTGTTTTTGAAAAACACTTCTAATGTATTTGCCCTGTTTCATACCTCTATAAGCATTCTATACAAAACATGATTTAATCTTAAATAATTAAGAATAATGTTATATTGGCCATCACCAATGAATTGTATGGTAGATCTAGATTCTGTAGGAGATTAGACCCCACTAGATGTGAAATCCTGCAAATGACTTTTAGGTCCCTATAACAATGAAGTCTATTGGCTTCCATTTTCCTTTTTTATGCAGCCACCTACCTTAACATTATCAGAGGTTTTAATTTTTAATGTTTATTTTATTTTTGAGAGAGAGAGACAGGGTGTGAGTAGGGGAGGGGTACACAGAATCCAAAGCAGGCTCCAGGCTCCAAACTGTCAGCACAGAGCCCAATAAGGGGCTTGATCCCATGAACCCTGAGATCATGACCTGAGATGAAGTCAGACGCTTAACCGACTGAGCCACCCAGGTGCAGCATTATTAGAGGTTTTTATACCTCCTTCCAGATATTTCCCACATCATTTCTAAACCACTCTGCTTTGTATTGATAATGAACTAAACTTCTGGATGGCTTTATCAATCGTCATCAACAACAACACGGAACACCTGCCCTTGATTGCCTGATAAAGAGACACAGGTGCCATCTTAACGATTCCTTTATAAAACACAATAACTTTGTCAAAGAGGAAATATTTTCTATTTATTCCAATTCATTTGTATTGAGAACTACAGTAAGCCAGGCACCTAGCTGCTGGGGACACAAAGATGAGTAAGATCCTCCCCCAAGCTGCTTACAGAAGAGGAGGAGGAGGTCACATACACTAACAAATGGGGCACATGGCACCATTCATGCTTGTTTGGGTTGAGAGGAGGTTGGGAAAAGCCTCTGAGTTCAGAGGAACTTGGAATACGAGATTTTTTTTTTTTTTTTTACTTCAGTTAAGCATAGGGATCAGGAAGAAAATGCGCCCAAGAACCCAGAGGCATGGAAGCGTCTGGTGAGCCCAGTGCGGGCTGCTCTGCAAGGTCCCAGCAGACGCTTCTAGAACTGGTGATTAGGCTGCATGGCAAACAGGAGAGAGCAGGAGAAAGTCAAAGGGCTTTCATGAAGCAGTTCTTCTATGCCATTTCCTATTTTACTAAATCCCTTTACTGCTTTATTTCCTTTCACCTGTCTCTGGTATGTAGTGATAATATATGCACATTGCCAACTGCACAAAGTGAGAATTTATTCTTTCAAGAGAGCAGGTTTCCCTCTCTTTTTTAAGTTCTAAGAACATGAACGGGTTAAATTATTTCGCCGCCTCTAAATGTGGAATATAGTTGAGTTCTGGAGGGGAAAAATTGATTGCCATAACAAGGTCTACTGCTAAAGTGAACATATGTTGCTCATAATGTCACTTTCTAAATCAATGAAATTATCATTATAGAACATGTCGACAAATTAGACATGTAAAGTGCCGGCTGTATGTGGGAGAGATGTAATTTGGCTCCATAAAAAGAAAATTAAACAATAAAATATCAATGACAGATGTAGTTAGCTAAAGGTTTTGAGGTTTAAATACCAATTTGTGGGGGAAAAATTACGCAGACAAACTGAGGGTACCAGATAAAAATACCAGTCTTCACGGGAGAGGAAGATTCAGTCTTTTGACCAGATGTTCTAAGACCTTAGCTGTGCCCTTTATTTAACAGATGAGTATACTGACAAGTTCCTAACTTTCAAATCCAAATCAGCTAGACGCACGATGATAAAAGAAATAAAGCCTATCAAATATTTAATTCATATCTCTGATTTAAAAGAATATACATTAGGTTAGATTGATAAAGTCATGTTCTTTCTCAGCAGGCCTTCCTCAAGGATTTGTTTCACATTTCTCTTCTTAGAAAGCAGACTGCCAAAAAAACCACAGTTTCCAACATATTTCTAGTTGTGGTTAATTCTGCCCAAAAGTAACAGCCTTGTAGAATTATGTAGTAAGAATCTTAAAGATAAGTATAAAAATAATCAACATAGGGGTGCCTGGGTGGCTCAGTTGGTTAGGCGTCCAACTTCGGCTCAGGTCATGATGTCATAGTTTGTGAGTTCCAGCCCCGCGTCGGGCTCTGTGCTGACAGCTCAGAGCCTGGAGCCCGCTTCAGATTCTGTGTTCCCCTCTCTCTCTGTCCTTCCCCCTCTCGCTATATGTCTCCGTCTCTCAAAAATGAATAAACATTAAAAATAAAAATTTTAATCAACATTCTCAGTGATGACACATATTATTATTACCATGAAAGCTGTGTACTGCTACTTGGATAGTAGAAGAAATTAAAATTAATCTTCTTTTATACTCCAACTACATTGATTATTCCTACTGGGTCTCAGACTTCTAATATCCATGGCTGGAAAAGTAGGTAGACCCCAACTTTTTTCAACAGGAATGCCCAGGACAGAGTAATGAAATATAAGCAGTAGGAAACACTTGATTTACAAATTTTCAGCATCACCTGAGGTTAAGATAGGAAAAACGGAGTGCCTGGGTGGCTCAATCAGTTAAACATCTGACTCTTGGTTTCTGCTCAGGTCATGATCTCATAGTTTGTGAGATCAAGACCCATGTCAGGCTCCATGCTAACAGTACAGAGCCTGCTTGGGGTCCTCTCTCTCTCTCTCTGTCTTTCTGTCTCTCTCTTTTTCTCTTTCTCCTTCTATCTCTCTCCTTCTGTCTCTCTCTCTCTTCCCCTCCCCTGTTCATGCACTTTATTTCTCTCTTTCTCTCAAAAATAAGTGAATAAACATTTTTTAAGATAGGAAAAGTGACATATCCTGCGATTATAGAAATATTGGAACATGTCAATAACAATGAACTTTATTAAGGGACTTCTCCAGGCTTTTGTAAGTCTTCTGTTTTCTTCCTCAAGTATGTCCACTGATCTTGGAGACCAAGAGGGGGGTTGTCATTCTGTGCCCTAGCACTTAGCACAGTAACTTGAACATACTAGTGAAGAAATAAACACGGGTTGAAGTAATATACATATGGATGGATGCAGAAATCAAAGAAAGAAGGTTAAAATATACCCCACATGAAAACCGTTAATCCTGTTCATAAAATAATTTTGCTTCTGTGTATTCCAGACATTTGGGAGGATTGGGATCATGGCCCCCACCAAGGTGAGTGGGCCATGTGAGTAGTGCTTCTACCAATCAGTTGTCAAGGGAAATGACCTGCATCACTTTCAGGCTGGACTACCTAGTTGCTGGTGTGAGACCCAGCAAAGTGTTATTCTCCTCTCTCAGTGTTCATACCTGCTGCTCTGTCAGCCTGAATCCCAGAGGGGCTCTGGTTATCTGGTTATATGATAACTAGAGACCCCAGCTAACCTGCGGGCATAATGCATGAGTGAAAAATAACCTCTTGCTATTCTAAGTCCCTGAGATTATTCTGGATAGTACCATAGGCAACGATAGAGTGGCTACCAATGTTCCCCAAGAAACGTGGCTTCTCCTATTAATATGTCACATGGTATACATCTTTAAAATTATCCTTGCTTTCAATTTCAGTCCCTTTCCCAAAAGGGGTAAGTTTGACTGAACTTTAAATATTGCAGCAGTCCACACCTTAAGATTTTCCTCTAGTGAAAATCCCTTTCCAAAGTGGGCTCACGTGCTAAAGAGACTAGGATGGCTGCAGAAAATTAGACACACACACACACACACACACACACACCGCTAAGTAACTTCATTCTCTATCTCCTTAGCCTATAGAGAAAACCAGACTTGACATAAATAGCTGGATTATCCTGGTCATTCGGGTAGATATTATTTTTCTGAGTTTCCATACCTAATGTTATTTAACTGATGGTTCCATTATACTGCACACACATAATTAATACAAAAAATGACATAATTATATAAAGTGGGAAGAAATGAGGATCTAACATAAATGACATTCCCTTCTGAAAGTTGTGGATAGAAAACTTCTCCAGCATCTGTTATGGAAATATGGAAACTGATATTTTTAAATGCAGTGTGAAATGTAAAATAAGAGATAAAATGTGGTTAGTCCATATTTGAGGATCATTGCTTGTCAAAACAACACTTCCAAAAAGATTATTTAGAAGGATTACCCTTCAGAATACTGCCACCAACAGTCCTACTTTCAAGAAGTGGTTTATTTAGTATATCCATACAATATTCAGTTCCACAAACCCACAACCCCAAGATGACCCGAGAGGAACAGAAGAAGGAAGGTACTAGTACAAATAGGTAACCTCCAGACAGTGTGAAAGGAGCTGTATTTTAGGAGACTGGTTGAGATTGGAGAACTCACCCCCTACATCCCCATGAAGAGAAAAAAGTCAGAATGGGGATCATTAGTTAAGCAGGGGAAACTATAAAGGAAACATCAAGCAAGGATGGAGAATAGAGTAGTTATCTTCTGGAAGTGAACTGTAGTACCATTTTCTTTATCTTAAAAAGGAGCATCAAAGTCAACACAGAAGGATATGAATTGAGGGCTCCATCTGAATGATTCCCAGCTGTGTGTCTGGGGCAAGCCATTTGTTCCTAGCTCCAGCTTTCTCATGTTTTAAATGAATGGCATTTATCTGGTTGTTGCAATGAGTAAATAAATCACTTAAGTTTCATGCCTAGTACACTGTACATATTCAATAAATAGTCACTATCACTGATGTTGAAAGTATTAATTTTAATCACATATTTGATGAGCTTGGTCTGCAGCTCAGATCAGTGGGGATAAAACACTAAGGAACAGTGATAAATCTGGGGCACCTGGATGGTTCAGTTGGTCAAGTGTCTGACTCTTGATTTTGGCTCAGGTAATGATCTCATGGTCCATGGTTTGGAGCCCTGCATTAGTCTCTGTGCTCACAGAGTGGGGCCTGCTTGGGATTCTCTCTCCCTCTCCCTCTGCCTCTCCCCTGCTTACACTTGCTTGTGCGTGCTCTCTCTCTCTCTCTCTCTCAAAAATAAATAAACATTTAAAAAAAAGAACAGTGAAAAGGAAATTGTAAAGATGTAGGATTCATAACTTTTGTTGAATAGGTAAGATTCATGTACATATAAAGTTCAGTGTAGTCTCGTGTTCCCTAAGTTGAATCTCAGGCATGAAGATTCCAAATTTATTCTCAAATCACTTCTAAAGGAGTACAATATAAATATAATATTTTGCACTAGGCATGTTTACTTTTATTTAAATTCATGGGGGAAAAAATGTAAACAGGCTTGTCACTGACTCCAAGGGAGCCTTAACCAGTGCAGGAACATTCGCTTTCCTTGCCTTCCATTACCCATGTCCATAAGATAAGGGGGTTGAATTCCATGGAACTTGAAGTTAATTTCAATTCTTTTTTTTTTATTTTTTTAATACTTATTTATTTATGAGAGAGTGAGACACAGTGTGAGCAGGGGAGGGGCAGAGAGGGAGACACAGAATCTGAAGCAGACTCCAGGCTCTGAGCTGTCAGCACAGAGCCAGATATGGGGCTCCAACCCACAAATGGTGAGATCATGACTTGAGCTGAAGTCAGATATTTGACTGACTGAGCCACCCAGTCACCCTGAATTAATTTCAATTCTTAAATTTTGTAGCCCCAAATGACTTATTTTATTATTCCTGAATATTGATTAGCTAGGATTCTAATTCCCCAGTCATGCCAAAAGAAAACAAGAGTGGCTCATCTGCATATGACACACACACACACAAAAGATCTTGTCATAAAAAAGAACATCAGAAGGGCGCCTGGGGGGCTCACTCGGTGAAGCGTCCAATTTTGGCTCAGGTCATGATCTCACGGTTCATGGGTTCGAGCCCCGTGTCGGGCTCTGTGCTGACTGCTAGCTCAGAGCCTGGAGCCTGTTTCGGATTCTGTGTCTCCCTCTCTCTCTGACCCTCCCTTGCTCATGCAGCCTCTCTCTATCAGAAATAAATAAAAAACATTATTTTTTTTTAAAAAGAACATCAGAGTGCAGTCTACTAACAATCAAGCAATGGACACCCCACTCTGCAGGGAAAGAGTGCCTGGTGGTATTCCGGTGCTTGGCTTCTGTATGTCCACAAGTAGACTCTACACCTGTGTCTGCTTCACCTGTCAGCTTCTCTAAGAGCTTTGCTTTTCTCATTTCTCATCATCACATCCATAATTTATATTTTTTTCTTCAAACTTTCCCTTTGTCTATCTGCCAGTAGAGATAAATGTCCCAACTGCCATCATCAAAGACAAAGACCTGAAGCATGTAAAGATGTGGAATGTGTGCCCAGGGGAAGCAGCAGAGAGAGGGAAGCCTGCGGAATCTGCTTCACCGCAGACCCCAGGTCCATCCAGGGGTGGTTCCAGGTTTTGTGGGACCTAAAACTTAAATACAGGAGAGTGTCTTTAAGAAGAATACAAACTGGGGGCTCCTGGGTGGCTCAGTCGGTTAAGTGTCCGACTTCGGCTCAGGTCATGATCTCACGGTTCATGGCTTCGAGCCCCACGTCGGGCTCTGTGCTGACACCTAGCTCAGAGCCTGGAGCCTGCCTTCGAATTCTGTGTCTCCTTCTCTCTCTGACCCTCTCCTGATCACACTGTCTCTCTCTCTCTCTCTCAAAAAAGAAGAAGAAGAAGAAGAAGAAGAAGAAGAAGAAGAAGAAGAAGAAGAAGAATACAAACTTAAAATAACAAACTCAGCTCAGAAGTATCTATTTAGGGGTGCCTGGGTGGCTCAGTTGGTTAAGCGTCCGACTTCGGCTTGGGTCATGATCTCACGGTTCATGGGTTCAAGCCTCGCGTCAGGCTCTGTGCTGACAGCTAGCTCAGAGCCTGGGCCTGTTTTGGATTCTGTATCTCCCTCTCTCTCTGACTCTCCTCTGTTCATGCTGTCTCTCTCTCTCTCTCTCTCTCTCTCTCTCTCATAAATAAATTTTAAAAAACATTAAAAATTTTTCAAAAAAAAAGAAGTATCTATTTAGAAGGTGAAATTACAGGACATTACAAATGGATAAAATATTTTAAAATTCAGAAAAATTACATATATTTATTAACAACTGTTTAACTGTTTAAAGAGTATCTCAATAATACTCTTTTTCCTGTATCTTGTTTGGCTGCCTAGTCTTTGATTACCTTCTGATGTGACAACAATCTTGTGTTTCTTTTTTACGAGAAAACGGAGAGTTAATTCAGTCTTCCAGGTTGACTGACTGGTGGTGATTATTGTCCTCACTGCGGGTTCTTCCAGCTCCACAGCTCGTCCTGGGGAAAGCCATGCACGTATTCAGGATTGTTGTTAAGTCTGGGAGAATCTTTTCAAGTGTCTTTCTTATACGAGCTTTGAAATTTGGAAGAATTTTCTACAGCACAGCTTCTCGATCAGTGCATTTCACATCCTGTTGTCCCACCTCCCCCGTGGCTGCATGCAGGCTGCTGACTGGGATGTAGTCATGTCACAGTTGGACCTCTGCCCCTGTGTCAGCTTGTCCCAGTGCTAGGTAGGCTGGCCAAATGGGCATAGGAGTAGTCCTGGAAGCCATTCCACATGTCAGCTCGTTGGCAAGCAATTAACAGTCCACAGAAGTAACTGAGGACCACGTAAGCATATCCCACTGTTTGCAGCTCAGCGCCCACTTTAGCTAGGACCCAAAAGTCTATGGGGCTATTCCAGTAACACAGGGGAGGTGAGATGGAGAAGGAAATATGAGCGGGAGAAGTCAGCTGTTTTAATCCATTGTGATCATAATGTCTCACTTTTTAATTTTTTAAAGAACTATATGACTTTTATATAGTATGGTCAACTGTCCCAGGGCTAGCACTGAGAGTCCTGTACCCCGATAAATACGTCAGTCCCAGGCAAACTGGGAAGTTGGCCACCTGTCTTGTAAACACATTTCTGGGGCATCTCCCAGGGCCTTGAGGGGGCTCATGCGAGTGAGGGGTCCCGAAGCTCACACTTCAACACCCTCAGGGTTAACCTAACTCTGCTTCCAAACCTTGTCCTACCATCCAGTGGGGTGAGAGTTTGGACAATATACCTTATCTTCTGAGTTTCCTTCTCTTTTAACAGGTATGAAAGAGGGTTGCTTGAGAGTATTATATGAATTTATAAGTTTAAAGTATCTTGCACAAAGTGGGAATTGAACCCTTGGAAATTATTATTATAGACAATTATTAACATCAAGAACCAAAAGATTTCTGTGGGTGCATGGCTTCAATATTTTACTGTGAAGTGCATGATAAAAAATGAAAAAGTTAAATTCTGAATTTAACTTTACAGTTGACTTTTCAGAATCCCATGGGTATCATATTTCATGGACTATTTCTATGAATCAGAATGTCATGTGGAGGAAAAAAAAACATCCACACAAACACAGTAGCACAAGAGCTAAACTGTCTTTATGAATTTTAGCATCTTGGAGACAGTAACAATGATATGCATTATATCAAAAACAACTTTGCAACTAAAACCCATGGAGTTAGTCTTCAAAGCAGGACCTCATGAGAAACCCAGTGAATAATTTGCAAGAGAACTAGAGTTGAAAACATGAATATCTTTTTCATTTCATACTATCAGCAAATTCCCTCAATAATTTCAATGCTTGATCACTATGGCATCCAAGAGGTGATTCCTTATTTTTAATTGAATTCTATTCCACTGTTACATGAACCCATTTGTCTTGTTTGCATCCCTATGGTGATAATGGGTGGCCAACATCTTCCTCAGAATATCTCATATGCTTGTGGACAATTATTGTGCCTCAGTCTTTCCTAGGTTACATGTGTCCTGTCATCATTTTTGAGAGAAACAGTGTGGACGTAGGAAAGTCAGCTGACATTTATAGTTGCCACTTACATGCCACTCCTGTTTCTGTGCCAAAAATTTAATAAGACTCAGTACAGTCAATATAAAGCCAAAAACCAGCTGCTAAATTAACAAGCTTGCCAACAACACAACATGTGAATTCAGATCGGTCACCAAACCTCCATGGGCTTAATCATTCTCATCTTTAAAGTAAAGAAGATAGAGTTGATTTTCTTGAGCACCCAGTCCCATTTTGAAATTCTGCTATCTTAGAATCTATTTTTTTTTCCTTCTTTGTCTTGGATCTTTTCTGTGTAGCCAAAACAAGATACAAAACCCTGACAAAGAGCCTGGCCCAACATACTAGCAGGGCTTTATCCTTGCCTCTTTTGTTATTTTCCTATAAATGCTCATGATAGCCTACTTGCTTTTAAAATAAAGGGGCTAGGAATGTAGCCCACTCTCAAGTTCAGAATTTCTTGCTGCTAAGATCATTTCTATTCATTTTTTGCCCATGTCCTAGCTGTTTTTGCATGCCCAGTTACAGAGATGTATCAAGCATATCAAACTGGCAGAATTTGAATGTCTGTAGATCAGTTTTTTTTTTAATTTTTTGTTTATTTTTGAGAGAGACAGAGACAGAGTGTGGGTGGGGGAGGGGCAGAGAGAGAGGGAGACACAGAATCAGAAGCAGGCTCCATGCCCTGAGGTGTCAGCCAAGAGCCCAACAAGGGGCTCCCACACAATCATGACCTGAGCTGAAGTCAGACATCCAACTGACTGAGTCAAGCAGGTGCCCCTGTAGATCAATTCTTGATAAAGTACTCTTTAGATTAAAATTTTGAAACATAAGAGCAGTAGACTGGGTATTTATTTTTTCTTGCTCAGTTGCTGGTTTGGGCTCCCAAAGCCACACCCATAGGGTAAGATGATTGAGTTAGGGGCAAAAAAGAAAAAGAAAAATTTCAAGTGCAATCTTTTCAGCCTTCTTACTGGCCCAAATGTACTAACCATCAATTTTTCAGGATTCAGTGAATAAGATGATTTCATCATTTTCCCAAAAGTAAACCACTAGGACCAATCTGTTCAGTAGTTCTGTATGAGTATCGACTGATAATCTTGCCCGTGATGATGTGGTGCCCTGACATACATGTTTCCAAACTCTAGGGATTTAATGAGTCAACATGCCTTCCAAATGGCACAACTCAATCCCACAGAGAAAAGTACTCAAGTAGGATGAGCTGCCCCTATCTGGGTAATTATAAATTATAAATACGTAATTAAAGATTAATTCTAAATCTCAGTAGGCCCTATGATGGACGTGCCATCTGGTTGTTCCTGAGATGTTTAAAGAACCTTGGTACTTATATGTCCCAATCAATGGCAAGACCTTTTAGAGAGAAAAATGCATGAGAAGTTTTAACATTTTGTTCTTTAATATATTTTTGGTCCCTTCTAACTATTCCCTAAATGTTTAAAAAGTTTTCTGATGGGTCTTTTTAATGGCTCATGCATGCACTCTTCCTATCATTCTCTTTAATCCTCATTTTTGAAAAGCTATGAGGATTTAGGAGATTGTAGTGCTTTCTATCAGCCCTCTGTCATCCTGAGTGTGATAAACATCTTTGCATGAGAAATTACTCAGTCGCACCAAAGGATAGATCCAGTGTCTCACACAGAATTATCCCTGAACAGCTCTTTCTGATGCTACCTTATGTTCTCATCCTGGGTAATGTGTTGCTGCCAGGATTCAAAATTAGCAGAAAACTGTCAGCTGTCTGCGAGTTGTTCCTCTCTTCTCCCCATTGCTCTTCATTTCAATGCGGTACACAATATACGGCAGACAAGGTGGAGTTCATTAGCAGCCATTCGGATGGGGGGGGGCTCTTCCCATTCCCTTCCCATCCCACCCTCCCAACCCCTCTCCCTCTGAATAAATCATGCTGGCACTCTCTCCTCTCTTTCTGGCCCTATCCTGTGTGTTTCGCTACTTGATAGCACATTAGATTGGCACAGGAAAGAAGAGCAGGTCATCTGTCACATTGCCTTGTTTTTATGACCTCGAGCCAAGGTCAAAGAGAAGTACCCAGCCATAATCTAATCGACCATTTTAAGAAATGAAGTCATGACATACAACACATTAAGCAGGTCAGGTCTCTCCCCTGATAACAAGCCTCTGTTGGCCTCCCATTATGCTGAGAATAAAAGGCAAACTCTTTATACACCCTGCACAGTTGGACCATCTTTCCACCACTCCAACATCTTCTTACCTCACGCTCACCCACACCAGCTATACACAGGTGGTGTACAGAAATGACATGCTCCTGTTGACACGTGCTGGTGGGACTATTGCCACAGATATTCTGGAACCTACTTTGCACTCTGTGTCAAATGCCTTGCTGTATGTATCCTTTGACCCAGCAATTTCACTTCTTAGTTTTTATCCTCAAGAGACAATCAGTGATACATGAACAGATAAATGTTCCTTGTTAGGACACAATGCAAGGTTCTTTACAGGAATTACAAGTTGAAAAGGCTCTCTATGTCCAGTGAAAAAATAAATCGGTTAAATATACTACAAGACTTTCATATTTCTGAAGCCATTAAAAGTAGACTCTACTTTTAAATGTGGAATATATATAGTGACTTCTTTTTAAAGAGTGCAGTATGGAAAAAGGGGAAGAGAGGGACTTTTTAGGGGAGAAGGCTGAAAAGCAGTCCTCAGTGAGGTGATCAACACTAATATCTACATGTTAATATAAATCATATTGATGGTGTAGACCCTTGATATGTTATAAGAATAGCACTTTGGCTTTATGGTCTTCCTCCCAAAACTCCATTACCCCAATCTGATCTCGAAAAAAAAAATCTAATTCCAATAAAAATGCATTCTACAAAACACCTGACAACCTACTGGTACTTCTCAAAATTGTCAAGGTCATCAAAAATAAGCAAAGTCTGAGAAACTGTCACAGTCTAGGGAAGCCTAAGGAGACATGACAAGTAAATGCAATTTTTGGTATCCTAAATGGTATCTCAGGCTAGAAAAAGGAAATTAGGTAAAAATTAAAAAAAAAAAACACTTGAATAAAATATGGACTTTACTTGATAATCATGTATCAGTATTGGCTCATTAACAAATGTACCATACTAATATATGATGTTAATAGTAGGAAAAACTGAGTGTGAAGTATATGGGAATTCTCCATATTATATTCTCAATTTTTCTGTAAATCTGGAATCCTTCTAAAAAGTAAAATCTATTTAAAAGGGGAAAAAGTGATTGTAGGTATATACTAAATACATTACCAGCTTAACTTTAAGTGAAAAAAGCAAATTATCAGATGGAATCAGAGTCTAACAATTCTAAAATTATGTATGTGCACGTATATTCACATTTTAATACATGCGTATTTACCTCCATTGAAAACTCTGGGCAAGTGTACATTAACAGATTAACAGTGGAATGACAGATTTTTTTCTTTTTCTTTATTTTCTGTTTTTTCACAATGATTATTTAACTATCAAAAAACTGTGAATTTGGTTTGTGTTATTTTATTCAAATCTTCCAAATGCTTAGATAAACCAATGCTAGCCAATGAGCTATGCAATCTCTTGAAAACTGTACCACATGGGAACAAAGTTTATTTATTACACATTGCCTTCTTTTTTTTTTATTTACTTTTTTATCTTGAGATAATCTTAGGCTTGCAGAAATGTTATAGAAATGGAAGAGTTCCCAAATACTCATCTTCCAGCTTCCCAAATGTTGACATCTTACATCATCCCTGTAAAATGAGCATAACTGTGAAGTTAAATTGATACAGGACTCTTAACAAAACCATAGACCGTATTCGAACTTCACCAGGTTTTCCACTGCTGCCCTTTATCTCTTAGTTTCCTCCCATTTGTAAAGTCTGCTTATTCTTCCCTTGTCATCTGTGAATTTGACATTTTTTAAGAGCTCTCGTCAGTAATTTTGTAGCATATCCCTCTCTTGGGGCTCGTCTGATGTCTCCTCCTGATCAGAAGAGGTTACTCATGTTGGCAAGAACACAGCAGAAAGGACGTTGCCCTTCTCAGTGCACCATACTTGGGCCTTCATGAGGCCTATGTGCCTTATTACTGGGGAAGCTGACTTTGATCGCTTGGTTTAGGTATGTCTACTAGGTATTTCCACTTCTGAAGTCGCTATTTTTCTCTTGAAATTCCGTATCTTCAGGACTTTGAGACTAGGCAGGTATCCTGATTCCTCCTCAAGCCTTTGCACTCTAATTTTAGCATCCACTCTGTGGCTCTCATCTGCAACACTTATTACTGTGTTATTTGTCCAGTGGTGATTTTTCTATGTCATTCGTTTTATATTTATTAATTGGGATTCTTAAAAAGATATTCCTTCGCCTGTATTTATGCATTTATATCAGTATGAACTTATGCCATTCTATTATCCAATATGATCATTTATTTTTAAATAAAATGTATAAAAAATATAAACATATCGAATTGTTCCAGACTCTGCCATGAGGAACCTCTTGGGGTTGGCTCATTTGTTGTCCTCCAAACATTTGGAGCCGTTGCTACTTTCTAGAATCACAAGATGTTTCAGGCTCTTCTATTCCTCCACCCCAGCTCTGGGACCTACCACGTCTCCAAGGAGTCCTGGTCCCTTTATTGGAAAATAGTGTTTAGAAATCAAAACCTAGACCCAACGTATGCAATCACTACTGAGTAATTGCTTCTAGGACCTGTGAGCAGACAGAGCTAGTAAAAATATATGTATGTATACCAAACCACCATACACACGAAAGCTATACTTCTGTACCCATCTGTTTGCATAGATAGGTAGGTAGGTAGGTAGGTAGGTAGGTAGATAGATAGACTCCAGTCCACACCCCAGAGGTTCTTTTTCACCTTCTTTGTTTATAGCTTCTTTCTGTAACAATGAAGAACCTAGTCCTCATTATGTACAATGTATTTACTTATTTATTCAATCCTAATATAAAGTAGTTTCAGAATGGATAGCCCATACCCCGGAAAACAAATTTAATAATTTTATTTGTATACAGCTGTATGTGCATCAGTGTGTGTGTGTGTGTGTGTGTGTGTGTGTGTGTGTGTGTGTTCTCTTTGGATTTACAGCATTTACGCATAATATTGTTTCCTAAAGTTATTTTAGTTAGTTTTTTTTTTCTCTCCCCTCCCCCCATCCTTCAGTGTGGTTCTGGCACCAATTCATAATATATTTTATGTTAATTTGGTTTTGTTAATATTTAATTGTGGGGTTTCCACACATCTTGTTTTCTTATTCTTGATTTTCTTGATGAGGTAAAACAAAACTATGGTTCTGAGAGTTAGAGCTATCCAAAAACGTATACTCAGAAAAGTGTCAATCCCTCCTTATCAGATGCCCCTGTTTTCCTGGGAAACTAGTCTCTTTACTTTCTATTCATCTTTCCTGTATTTCTTTTGCACAAATAAACAAATACTTGTGCATTTCTTACATGAAGGTGGCATACTATAGATTCTAGTTTGCATTTTGTTCTTTTCACCTAACTCTGTGTTCAGGAAATTTCCTCATATCAGTTCACGGAAATCCCCTCATTTTCTACAGTTGTATAGTACACCATTGGATGGCTGTACACTAGTTTATTTAATGATTCTCCTGTGTGTGCATACTTAGTTTTTTCCAATGTTTTGCAATTATAAGCAATGCTATAAGGAATAATCATATGCATGTATATTTTCACATTGTTTTAAGTGTATCTTCCTAGAAAGTGAAACTCTTGGGTCAAAAAAATAAGTGCATATGTGGATTTAATAGCTATTGCCAAATATCACTTAGACATCTTTTTTTTTTTTTTTAAATATTTTTTATTTATTTCTAGGAGAGAGAGAGACAGCGTGAGCAGGGGAGGGTCAGAGAGAGAGGGAGTCACAGACCGAAAGAGGCTCCAGGCTCTGAGCTGGCAGTCAGCACAGAGCCCGACGCGGGGCTCGAACCCACGAACTGCGATATCATGACCTAAGCGAAAGTCGGACGCTTAACCGACTAAGCCACCCAGGCGCCCCATAGACATCTTTTTTTATCAGTTCACATTCATAGTTATAATGTGTGACAACAGGCTATCTTAATATATTTTTTTAGTCTTTGCTAATGTGATAGGTGAGAAACATATCAGACTTATTTGTCATTGAAATTTAATTTAAAATTTAAGATTACACTCTAAAGGTACTGTTTTTCCATATGTTTAAGAACCTTTTCATATGCATTTCATGAATTCTCTGTTTGAGCCTTTTCCCATTTTCTACTGTGTTTTTGATCCTTTGTCTCTCAACTTTTTAAAAGTTCTTTATGTATTAGGGACATTAGCCCTTTGTCTATGATATATGTTGCAAACATTGTCTCACGGTTTATCAGTTGTCTTTTGATGTTATTTATATGATATTTTCATTGTAATGTATGTTATGTATGTCAGATGTATCAATCTTTTATTACCTCTTGATTTTAAGACATCATTGAAAAGTCTTTCCCACGGATAAGGAGGAATTCATGTCTTCCTGTGCTTGTATGTTTTTATTCTTACACTTAGATCCTTTTTGTAAATTGTTTTTTAATTTATTTATTGAGAGAGAGAGTATGTATACAAGCCTGGGAGGAGCAGAAAGAGAGGGAGAGAGAGAATCTCAGGCAGGCTTTGTGCCATTAGGGCAGAGCCCGGTGCGGGGCTCAATCCCATGAATCTTGAGATCATGACCTGAGCTGAAATCAAGAGTTGGACACTTAACCAACTGAGCCACCCAGGCACCCCTGATTCTTCCACTTAGATCCTTAATCAACTAACATTTATTCCTGTGTATGGCCACACATCTCTTTCTCCACCATCTCTTTACAAGAACATTTCACTCAGGTAAAGTCAACTTGGAATAAATCAGGTTAGCCAAAAGATATAGCATTAAGTTATCCAATGGAGAAAGCGTGAAACTTTCACTTGAAATGGTGAGAGGCACAGCCAGTGCATCTCATGGCTTCCAATATGGCTTGGTGTCTCAATGCTGCCTCCCCTAGCCAGGGTCTTCTATCGCACTGCAAATGTATGCTAAGACTACTTGCATTTGTTCATCAACTTCATACTTTTTCAGCATCTACTATGTGCCCAAGAGTGTTTCCATTTCTGGGTAAATGGTGAAGAGAATAGTCTTGGTTCTCATGGGGTTCACCTCCTGGTTTAGAAAATTTCTACAGTACATAGATCCCTTTGGGCCCATATGGCCTTAATCTTTACTCAAAAAAGTTCCTTCAAACTTGGAAGGTACCGAAAGATGTTCCCTGTGACTTACTGTGTGAAAGCAGCTGGCTCTCTCCACTGGACTGAGGGTTGGTCTTTAGAAGCAAAGCAAGTCTCTTTAGACTAGGAGAAATTGGAGCATTTTTGGTGAAAAACTAAAATGACAAGTTACATGTTACACACAATAACACACTCTTTCTGCAGAGTTTCATGTCATGCAGCTAGATAAAGGACTGCCCTTTGAGAAACTGAGAATAGCTCTAATCTCTAAATGGCTGCATATAGTTGAGTCTTTATCATCCCTGATGAGAAGACACCATCTGCACAAACTCACACTTGAGGATTCCCTCACTGACAGGCAACTTCTAAGTGCAAGGAATTTTTTAATTGGAAAATACTACTGTTCCATTTTGTCTGTTTCCCACTCATTTATTTAATGCAAAAGCAGCATCTTTGTCTTAGTGATGTTTCTTTCCTGTTGTTTATTCCAAAATGAAATCCTAGTCTTTTTTGTGACATCTTAACCCATAGTAGTTGCTATTGGAAATGATTAGAATGGCACACAGAAAGGAAAATCACCTTTGGTTGGGTACCACCAAGACCATATAAACTCTTTATTTATTAATTTCTTTAAGAGAGCAAGAGACAGAGAGAGAGAGGGGCAGGGTGATAGAGGGAGAGAGAATCTTTAGCAGGCTCCACACTCAGTGCAGAGCCTAACACAGGGCTCAATCCCACAACCCTGAGATCATGACCTGAACTGAAATCAAGAGTCAAATGCTCAACCGACTGAACCACCTGGGTGTCCCCCTAAAAACTCTTAAAGACACTGTTTAAGGTAAATGTTCCAATGAAAAACTAGGAAAGAAAACAGATTGCTAGAATCATAAATATATAGATATAAGAACCCCCCCCCCGCCTTTATCCATGGAGGATATATTCCAAGACTCCTAGTGGATGCCTGAAATGATGAAAAATACCAAACCCCATATATACTATGTTTTCTCATATGCACACATACCTCTGATAAAGTTTAACTTATAAACCAGGCATAGTGAGAGATTAAAAAAAAAACTAATAAGAATAATTTAAATAATATGCTGTAATACAAGTTACATGGTGTCTCTCTCATTCAAAATATCTGTACTTTGTACTGTATTTACCAATCTTCTTATGAAAATGCATAATGATAAAATGCCTGCATGATGGGATGAAGCGAGGTGAATGATGTAGGCATTGTGATACACCATTAGGCTACTGGGGACTGGGGACCTTCTGACCGTATGTCAGAAGGAGGATCATCGGCTTTAAGACCACCATAACCAAAACCATGACCAGGGATTACTGAAACCATGGAAAGCAAAACAGGGGCTATGAGGATCCACCATAAATGAAATGACTTCAGTTCAGCATCCGTTGCCATCTTTGATAGCTCCAAGATGTGAAATATAGAGGCAAACTTTTTCTTAGTATCCCTTTTCCTTCTTCACACAAATTGTATTGTACACACATTTTTAAATATATTTGTTTGTAAGCAGATTTTTTTCCAAATAAGTTGGCAAGACAGTTTTACAATTATCTGAAGGAGCAAAAATGATCCAAAACTGCTCAAAGACACTCTAAAATCTCAAGTCCATATAAAGAAGTGCAAGTGTTACTAACTCACTCTGCCACCTGTATCCAAGAATAGCATTAGAAGTCACAATCACTTCTAAACACCTATTTTCTTTCCTATTAAGTTTTAAAAAGACCAGTGTTATTTTGTGTCCTAAAATATTCAGATGCATATAATTTCAGTGCCTGGAGATGTTAAGCGTAATTATTCACATTTGCAAAAACAAGGAGAAATCTCTTGGTCATAAATTAGCAGTAATAGTACATGCAATTTAGTACTTATTTATATTAGGGCAGTTCCAAAGTTTCTAAAGAGTACTTTTACAGAGAACTTGCCTATGATATCTATTTGTTCCCAATTAAGGAAAAGTTGACACTAGTGCTTATATTGACCCTATGCCGTGGCAGACATCTCTAGCAACTGGACACCACTAAGGGTGTCATACGTACCTCGTCCATCCAAGCATGCCCCACCCTCCATGTCAGTTACCAAAAGCCTATGCAATGAAAAGACATTGCATATTTTTACTTCAAAATATGTATTTATATCTGTGCCTATTATAGTAGAGAAGTGATTCCCCTCTTTTTTTCAGCGAGCATTTATTGAGTATCTAATATGAGTTGGGCCCTTTCCAATCTGACATTAAATTGGCCAATGCTGCTATTAATTTTCCCCCCTCATGTTATGACTGCAGGATCAAGATTTTTTAAGTCACAGAGAGGCTCTGTATGAAGAGGAGGAACTTTTCCTGCCTAAATCCACCCTCTACTTAAATTGAAAGACAGTTAGCAATTTCCCTATTTCCATTCTGCCAACCTTTCCTGGCACACGGGGTTCACACTTGAGGTTTTCAAAACAGCCCACGCATAGCCAGCCTTCCTGGACATCACCAGAACATCAAGGCTCAGAAAAGCCAACTCACAGACATGAATATTAGTTTATTCCTGTAGGAAAAACTCCTTCCCTAAAAGATATGCAGAATGTGCTTGCTGCCATATCCGTCAAAGCCATGCCATGTAAAGATATAGGGGGAAAAAAACCTTCTCTGATAAAAACTGAAGAGACATTTGCAAAGAGGCCTATTTTATGACCATGGCCTACTTGTGATTCTTTTTTCCATCATCACTCAGCAAGAAAGAAGTTAGAGAGCTGGAGTTGGAAGTCACATGCACAATAACATTCTGTTGGTCAAAACTGCTGCTTCAGCACCTGGATTTCTCACTAAATTATTTTCCTTCCTTGACTCATATCTCATTGTATAGTTTTCAAGGCAATTTTCTAGTCCATGTGATTTGTCCAGTCTCTTCTCCTGGATCCATGTAAACATTGTCACATGTCCCTCCAAATTCTTCCCTTTGTCCGCACCCCTACTGAGCTCTCTTTGAAGTGAAGAACTTGGCAGATCCTTTCTCCGAAAAGCAGCAGGCTTCATCCTGGGGGTTTGAGATGTGTGTTTTGTTTAACCTCCTCCTCACTGGCCTGCTTGCCAATAGTTAGTATCATCTTAAACCAGTTCCATTTCCCTCCAGTGGGTCCATCTATCGCCACATAGACCACCTACCTTCATTCTGCTTCACTATTTGTGGATATTTTTTTTTCCGCCGGTGTCCCTCGGATGAAAGATGACCTCTCTAAAAAGACCATGGAAGTAGCCCATCACCAGTACTCCCTATCTCTGACCTTGATGTAGGTATCTTTGGGTAAGTTGCATACTCCTTGGTAATTTCTCAATATTTCTGTACTTGAACAAGGCTGAACATCTGTTCTTCCCATCTATTATGTGCTATTGGGAGGGTTCAACATTTTTTAATGTGGTCTGCATCATGTTGATATTCTTCCCTGCCTGTCATTTGCACTGGGTGACATAAGAGATGCAAAGGAGCATTCTAAAAGATACTGTCCCTCTTTTGTATTTTTGCCTGATTAGTAATTCTCCAAACTGCTTGGCTGCTGCCTGTATCATTTCTCATTTTAACTAGATGGTCAGTTCAGGGCATGAATCCTTGAGTTGCCTAAATCTTCACCATTCATCTAAGGCAAATCACTGCCTTGCCTTTCATGGCTTTCATTCACTGTCTTACTTTTAAATCTTGCAGCAGGGTTCCTTATTATGAACACCGAATGGTCTGTGTTCTTTGTGGGCAAAAAGTAAATCTGCAGAAAACCAGGATAACAGAGAACATGGACAATATTGACAGTCTTAAAAAACCAGATGTTTAATGTTCATTTATGCATTTACTTGGCAAAATGTGTGACAGTCGCTCTCTTTGCATATGGAGAATTTAAGAATTTCACTAGTGCTGCCAGCCTCTTGGAAAGAGGCAGTGTCAAATAAGGCTCAGCTGAAAAAGAGAACTAGATTTGGGATGGATTAGCAATCTGATAGAATTCTAAATCAAAAATTTTTGAAGAGAATTATTTTAACTTTAGCTTCTGAATGATGCTAAACCTGATAAATAGGTTCCAGTGCATGTTGTTTTTTGTTTTTGTTTTTCAATGTTTATTTTTGAGACACAGGGAGAGACAGAGCATGAACCGGGAGGGGCAGAGAAAGAGGGAGACACAGCCTAATGAGAGGCTTGAACCCATGAACTGTGAGATCATGACCTGAGGCAAAGTAGGACTCTTAACTGGCTGAGCCACCTGGGAGCCCCTCTAGTGCATGTTGTAAGAGAGGATCCTCACTCTCTGTGCTGAACAATGAACAGAAACCAGCCATTTCTGTGATGTGGTTCCTTGATTTTCTTAAACCTGTTACTAAATCTCTTAGGTCTCAAAACTGGCAATTTGGATCATATGATATTGGTTTTAGAGTTGCCGTTCTTAATAAACATTAATAAAATAATTATATTATTAAATGATTGCAATAATAATTTCAATATCTCAAGTGCAGCAAAGTAGATAACTGAGCCACGTTCCTCAGCAGGGCTGTGAGCATAGCCTTGGCTTCATGTTAGGGCCAGCTGCACAATGAGAAATAAAAGACAAGTAGGAGACAAGAAGTAGGAGACAAGTTATGTTCCGTCTAAGCGACAGCTGGGTGGCATCAGAGTGTGGCACCACTGGAGAATATGGAGCACCTGCAGAAAGGGCTTAGAAACCATTTGGTGAACTTACAAAACACGAATAAAGATTTTTTTTTTTCAAGGATAGAATTCTTTCATGGAGCTTTGAAACAAAAGGTAAAGTAATTGCTGGTGTTGCCCAGCTAGGAGAACACCGTCCTTTGGGAGCCTGGGGGACCTATAGACGCAGACTGTTCTAAGTTATCCCCAAACCACCTGGAGTGACGGATCCTACGCTCAAGTCTGTCCCTACAACTATCCCCGAAGGGTCCGCTATGTGTGACATACTGTGCTAGGCGTTGAATCCAACCCTATAAATAAAATAGAGGGTGTGGCCGTTGCTTTCCTGTAGTTTTCATCTAGTGGGAGAGACAAAGGAAAACCAGGAGTAAGTGTATTTATAAATCACGGGCAGTGCAGTGAAGACGATAAGAAAGGCACATTGATAGAGAGTGATGGGTGTTGTGGAAGGTGGGGTATGCTCAGACCTGAACTGTAAGAAGAATCCAGCTTTGTGATGGGCCCCAGGGTAGGGGGAGACAGATCCAGAACAAAAAGGGACAGTGTACATGGATTCCCTGAGGATGACAAACATTGGAATCGCCACCCAGCCTGCAAGAGTCCTGTGGCAGGGGACAAAGCAGGCAGGGACTTGTCAGCCCTGTAAGGAGGCTGAGTTTGTATTTGATTAAAACGCTCAGTGCAGGGGAGCCTCCATGGCTCAGTCAGTTGAATGTCCAACTTCAGCTCAGGTCATGATCTCATGGTTCCTAAGTTCAAGCCCCACACTGGGCTCTGTGCAGTCAGTGCAGAGCCTGCTTCAGATCCTCTGTCCCTCTGTCTCTCTGCCCCTCAACTGCTTATGCCCTCTCTCTCAAAAATGAATAAATACTTATTTTAAACATATAAAAAGAAAATAAAATGTTCAATGCAAAGGGCCGCAAATGTATTTTTTTTTTTAATGTCAGTATGAAAGAAGTCAATGATGGAGATGGGGAGAGCAGAGCAAAAAGCTCACCGTTAGATGGTGGTAGCTTGGACCAGGGTACTTAGTGGCTACAGCGATGGAGAGAAGATGGGTTACGATTCTGTAGAGGAAACAACAGAGCCTGCTGTGTCGGGTCAGGGAGATGGGCATGTCGAGGATGATTCCCAGCTTTCTGGCTTGACAAAATGTGTGAATTGTGGCCCAGTTTGCGGAGATAGGAAGGAGAGAGAGAGAGAGAGATGAGGGGTGTTTTGTTTGTTTTATGGGAGATTCATGGCAGTTATTAGGAGTTCAGCATACGGGCACATTAAGTTTGAAACACCTGAAAGATAAGCAAGTGAAGTATTTGACAGATACTTGCATGTTCTGTTTACGAGGATTTAGCGACAGCCTATTCTGGGCCATGTGCTGTTCTATTATGAAGAAAGGTGAGTGATTCTGGGTCTTGGGGACGTTTGTGCTGGATATAAAATCAGCGTGCAGCTGCTCTGAGGGCTGGCTTCCTTACAGAGGGCATGTTGCCTTCCGCTGCCATGAGACATGAGACACATCATGACAAGTTGACAGTTACTCAGTGCCCCCAAAGAAGGAAGTGAATTATGGCCCCGCATATGATCCATCAAACTGTGGATTAGATGGCCCCTGAGGGACAGAAATCAGTCAACAATGTTTACGAATAATCAGTGTGCAGGCAGGGGCGCCCGGGTGGCTCACTCGGTTAGACATCTGACTTTGGCTCAGGTCATGATATGGGGTTTGTGAGCTTGAGCCCCACAACAGGCTCGGTGCTAACAGCTCGGAGCTTGGAGCCTAATTCTCTTTGCCCCTCCCCCACTCATACCCCCCCAAAATAAACAAACCTTATTTTTTTTAATTACGTGTGAAGATTATTACCATTTATTTATAATACCAAGATATTGAGACGATCTACATGTCTAACACAGAAGAAAAGGTTAAATAGGACATATTCACTTAAAGGAATGTTAACCGGTCATTGCAAATAATAGTTTTGAGAAATATTTAATGACATTTAATATTTAAAATATCTAAGTGAAAAGTAGACCACTAGGGCATATTAATAGGATGATCGTAGTTTCCTTTAAAGACTGAAAGTAATACATGCATTAAAAAAAGACAAAGGAAATTAGCAAATGATCTCAATTATGGCTATCAATAGGTGATATGATTTAAAGTGACTTTCATATTTTCCTCTCTGGTTTTAAGTATTTTTAAGTGTTCTATAATGAACTTCCCCTACAGTTCTAAATTAAAGATGGAGGTAATTCCCTACAAGAAAAGGCGACCTAATAGGAGTGTTGGGGAATTAGAAAGAACATGTAGAGATGACCGCTACCCCTAGGTTAAATGTATAAAATGGATCTATGAAAACCAGAGCCATCACTTTCTCTTAAGTCACTGAAAGGATCAGTACATTTATTATTTATGGCCAGTGTGTCACATGAACAGGCTTATGGGGGAAATGTGCAGGAGACTGGAGAGATACTCTGAACAAAGGCAGTCAAACATGACAAGTAAAATTGTTACTGTTAACTAACATTTACTGCACACTTACCATGTGTCAGAAACTCAAGTATTTTACATTTGAGAATGACAATTGCAGAATGTTAAATTTATACTGGATTAATTTGGGTTAAACACTACCCCTTTCCCTTTCAACACTCTGGCATAAGATCAGAAATTGGAAAACTTTAGTTACTAAACAAACAAATACATACATGCAAATGTATATGTGCACATGTATGTGTGTTCCATCTTTGTACAATGTTAATTAAGTAAGATAAAGTTAAAATTTAATTAAAACTTTGTCACTAACTCTAGCCCCAGTGATAAGGTGGAAGAATATAATGGTTGTCACCTGTCTGTCTGTTGATTTATCATTAATTAAAGCTCAGCTGGTAAAGGCGTCCTTGAACTGAAGTGGGAGACATCGTTCCAAAGTAGTCGCAGTGGATGTGGATAGTGAGGTCCCCAGAGTCACCAAATCTGTTCCATTCTTATTCCAATTTAGACACTAGCATCTGTAAAATCCAAATCCCTTTGTTAAAGCAGATATAAAGACCTACAAAAATAACAAATGTCTCTTCTCAAAATAATTGTTGCAGGATTTCAAAAGGTTTCAGAGATGTCTAGAAATCTCTGAATATTCCTTATGCTCGTAATAGAACCCAGCAGGCTTAAGATCCCATTGTGCTCACAATTATCTTGGAGGGTCAGGCTTGTGGTAAATCTTTCCACAATCTTGGTTTGGGGGTCTCTTTATAAATCAGAAATTCGGGTAGTCCCTCCACCCATCCTTTTGTTTAAAACTAAGTATCACCACTGCCTTACAAACAGTTGCATCAAATGGAGGGACTGACTGCTGTGTTCATGAGGATGTTTGCTTTAAAAAGCAAGGTTAGCGTACTCTAGTCTGGAGGTAGAGGAGTGAACATTCTTAAAAGTAAAAGAACAAAATCCCAATTCAGATATAGATCTAAGTCTGAGCAGAATCAAGTTTGCCTCTGAGAGGAACAGAATTATAATGTAACTCCTTCAGGGCAAAATAGACCACCAGCAGCAAAGCCATTGTATGTATCAGCCACTTTGTAATTCCATCCAGATGGTGCCTTTTGCCTTTTTCTTCCAAGGTTCCTTTGAATAAAGCTTCATGCTGATGAGGCAAAGCATTGCACTCCCTCTTAATATTGATCAGTCAAATTACCTCGTCTTGGGGCTGTAGATTTCATGACTAAGCTTTATTAGTTGTTACCCCCTGCTCAAGGAGGAGTAAGGTGAAAACAGAGATGAATTAGCAAAAATCTTGTACTGGTTTTGGAAACAATAAGCTTACTATTCTGCTTTAATGAGTTTGACTTAAGTGTATTTGTGAAATATATCATATTTCAACATTGTGAGTGGAAATTTTTAAAAATATCGAGTGAGAAGTTAAATACTCTGCTGTGGTTTCCAACACTAATATATTCATGTGTTGCCAAACACGCCTGACCTCCTCTTGTGTGATTAAAGTTTAAAATACATTCCCAAGCCAAATAACCAAGAACCTTTCTGTAAAAAGATGGGCCTGTAACAACAAATTATGACCTGCTTAGGTCACTGAATGGATGAAGGTGAAGTTTTACCTACCCTACTGATATGCTGCCTGAAAACACACAAGTGGATACAGAGAAGTGTTTTTCAGCATTTACAACAGGGTATGCACCAAGTCCAAATCCTGGTCCTACTTGACTCGTACTTCTCATGGGAGAGAGTCTGTTCTGTAATCCAGCCCTCTCCGAAGGTATCCTGGAACTATCAACAATTGCTAATCTACTCGTCACATTGTGGAATATTCTTTGCTCTCGAAAATGCCACTAAGAATATGTGAACAGCCAGAACTCTTAAATAAAGTTGGTGCTAGAAATATGACGTGGCAAGAGTGAGCTGCTTTGGTATTTCTTTATGTTTCAAGAGGTTTCTGGAGATTAGGCTATATAATGTACTGATATTACCCAAGGGGAAAAAGTGCTGGCAGCAAAAAATATTTCTATCATAATGGCATTAAAAATGAAATACTGAGGGGCGCCTGGGTGGCTTAGTCAGTTAAGCATCCGACTTTCGCTTAGGTCATGATCCCGCGGTTCGTGGGTTCGAGCCCCGCGTCGGGCTCTGTGCTGACTGCCAGCTCAGAGCCTGGAGCCTGTTTCAGTCTGTGACTCCCTCTCTCTCTGACCCTCCCCTGCTCACGCTGTCTCTCTCTCTGTCTCCTAGAAATAAATAAANAAAAAAAAAAAAAAGAAATACTGAGAGGCGCCTAGTGACTCAGTCAGTTAGGTGTCTGGCTCTTGACTTTGGCTCAAGTCACGATCTCACGGTTCATGGGTTCGAGCCCCACATTGGGCTGTATGCTGACAACATGGAGCCTGCTTGAGAATTCTCTCTCTCCCTCTCTCTCTGCCCCTACCCTGCTCATGTGCTGTCTCTCTCTCTCTCTCTCTGAAAATAAGTAAATAAATAAACTTTAAAAAATGGAAAAAAATGAAATACTGAGTTTCAGTATTTCATTATTCTAGTGGTAATCCCTGACTCAGGAGAATCCTAGTTCACATATTCACAAACCAATATGTGAATATGTTTACATGTCTTAGAATTGTCCACAAACATTACATCAGGTACTTAAAGCTACTGATTTTCAACTGATGTGACCCATTAGTGAGTGACATGAAATCAGTGTTATGGGTTGTAACCTTCCCTTGTTTATTTTCCAGTGAAAGATAGTATATGATAATTCATATTAAAAAGCAAGTTTGGTTTAGTGAAATGTTTGTTTCAGTTAGTATTTATTGGGTTTGTGTGTTATGTCACAATGTGGAATACAATGTAAAGCCAGTATCATAGGAAGTTTATGTTCCTTTAGTAATAAAGGGTCACTTTTTAAAATTCTTTACTAAAAGGAATTCTAATTTCCAAAGCTCTCTGTGTATACGTTTGCACACATAAGCAAAGGCCAAGAGAGTGTGTGGGTTTTTACCTATCCGTGTGGGGTGGGGGTGGGGGATGCATATGTGATTCTACTACAGAAAGAGTAATTCACACAAAAATAAACATTTTACCGCCGAGTTCCACATGTCTCCACCATTTCTTCCAATCCTGTCCACTTAGAGGTAGTAGAACATCCTGGTAAGGCTATGGGATTTGCTAACAAACTGCACCTTATGAAAGTGAACCCACTCCCCAAAACAAAATGTGGTCAACAATTGGAAAGCACACCATGTGACTGATTATAGCTTTTATTCCTGGGCTACTAAACAGAATAGCATTTTTCTTTCTTATATAAGGAAATTCACAAGTCTTTTGGAAAAACTCCTAGGATGAGCAGTTGACTTTGAAATTACAAAATTCTTTGTGATATTCCTACCTTGGGGACAGCGTCCCATGCCTCTGACTTCCCAGAGTAAAACTAAAGTTAATGAAATGGACGGTACAGAGAACACAGAGCCCCCCTGAGGTTCTACAAACAATTCCAGAGCAAAACTTAGGGCATCTAGAAAACAAACCACACTGCTTAACATGAATGCTTAATTTGTGTTTTCAATGTATATTTATAGGTAAGAGTTTATCATAAACAGGATGTTCTTTGGATCAAATGCATGGATATAATTAAATTGCTGCCTGTTGAGACATGTTTTATAGCTCTTATTAGAAGCAAATATAAATACAGATTGTTTGGAGATTTATGCGTTTTTTTAACATTAAACTTGAGCACCATTTTAAATTAACCATTTCAGTGATGAGGCAGAAGTACTCTTAGTCGTGTTTCTTTAAGATCCTAGAGGAAAAATAAAGACACCAGACCAGCTTCCAGTGAAACACATGAGTGTGCAGAATCAGAAAGCAATGGCTCCACAGTGAACTCTGCTCTCTCAGAATTTGATGATATAAGAGCTCCTGGTTTCAGGTCTATTTTTGTGGCTCATGGGTTTAAGTCCAGATTCATTACCTTCTTTGCTTACCCTTCAGCCATCTTGCCAAGTGTAGTCTCCTGCTATGTTCCAGCACAAGCCCTGTTTGCAGGTTTGAATTCCACTTCTTCTTTGAGGCCCCAAACAAGTCTCTGTGCCGTTCCCAAGCCTCTACTCGTTCCTAAAACCATCCTGAGTTTCTGAACCACAAACTATCTGCTCCAGTCAGTTCCCAATAAGAATTAACTTCATGTGTTGCGTTAGTTATTACTGTGTTTTAAAACTTAGATGATTCCTTTCCCTAAATAGATTATTTGCTTCCTGTGAACAGAGACCATCTTCTCAGGGTTCAGAAATGACACTAATCAGTCACTTTAAATGTATTTCAAAGTCATGCATACAAGAGACCAATACTAGGATGAAAACTTAAAAGAGAAATGAAGAAAAAAGAAAGAGCGATAAAATAGAGGTATAAAATCACAAAATGCCATAAAAATCTTCATATCAGGACATATGAAGAATTAGTAAGTAATTAATAGATAATTAATACAACTGCTGATCATTTGCAGCAGATACGTGGACTTGGAGCATGGATTTCTTCCATACTCAGTTCATCTTCCATTGCCACTTCTTTGTAGTTACTAATTTTCCACTGATTTAGGTAATATTAGGTATTATTTAAGATAGCTCTGGGTGAAGGTAACAAAACACAATGCAAATTGGCTTCGACAGTAAGGGAATTTATTGGCTTAAATTGTTGGAAATCCAGGGGTAGGGGAGGCTTCAAGATTTGCCTTAATCTCCTGGTGCTGCTTCATTTTCCTGTGATTCATTCAGTTCTACTTTCTTGTGCCTGCGAGCTTTCTCCTCTGACTGATCTTGAGATAGAGCAATAGTTCTGCATCCAATGCACAGGACAAAGTGGCTAAAGGGAAAAGACAAAGAGACGTCTTTGTAACCTTTCCCGGGACAGCAGGGAAGAGCTTTCCTAAGACGGTCGTGAGCATGTGATGACCATGAGCCATTGTGCCAAATTCCATCATGTGGCCCCTCCTGCAAACTTAAGAAGACGGGTCATACGCTTGGAGCTGTGGGTGGGTCTACACTCACCTGAGACACCTGAGTTGACTGGAAAGGAAGAAAGTACTCTAACAAAACTGGGGATCTTTTGGGAAAAAGAAATGAGAGAAATGATGCTAGGTACGCAATCAACAACAACCACTACGTGAGCTTTTCAAAGAAACTTCTTCCCCGGTAGAAACGGGGTTAGCAGTAGAAATAGTAGAAAGGCTACCATTCTAATGCTTCTCTTGCTGTTGTTCAGCATTAATGGGCACTGGCTCAGCTAACTATAAAATGCTCCCTGGGCAAAGAGTCTATTTCCCACAATAATTTTACAGATATATTATTGGGGAAAACTAGTAAATATTTATTTAGGAAGAGTCCATTTCATATAACATCAAGAATAATGTTTATTCTCTGTATCCTGCATACCTAAAATAGTGCCAGGAACATGGTGATTCACCAGAAATCCTGATGCTGTTTCTTTCTACTTCTATGTAGTTTAATTTGGAAAAGAAAGCTATACTTTCCAGGGCATTTAATATTCTGATGCATAAGATCTTTCAAAGGTGTGCAGTCTATATTTTAAAGTATTTAAGAAAATTTAGCTCACTGATTACAGATGATGGTAGTTATCTCCCTATTGCCATGATAGACTTTGGTAGTAAGGAAATTTTATCTTCATCACTTCATTCATAAGGAATACAGTAAGAAAATACCTCTGCTTATAAGCTAATATCTAATAGACCCATCATGAGATATTTGGGATGGAGTCATTGTATTTGGGGTAGAGGTTTTTTTTTTTTTCCTCCTCCTGAAAATAATAGTGCCCTCATAGTTTTCAGCTAGAAAATTTATTTTGACTTCTCTTAAAGTAATATTATATTAAATCTTTATTTATAAAATCCATACTACATCAAATAGGTTTGTTTTATAATTCTTTAGTCATTTTTCACTGAACCTCAGAGGCACCTCAAAGGGAGTAGATTTCTACTGAATATCTCTCTCTGATATGTTGACTTTCAATGGCTCAGTGATATTGATTCAATTACATTAAGCGGTGGTAATAATGATACCTTATTGATTCTTCCTTTTTTTTTCTTTTCTTAAACTACAACTTTCCTAAGATTCATTCATGATTGGTAATTTTCTAAGAATCATCATCCTAAATATTGTGAATATCAAGACCCTATAAATCAGATTGACTTAAAGAATCGATAGTTTTGGTGGAGTGCCTGGGTTGTTCAGTAGGTTAAGTGTCAGACTTTAGCTCAGGTCATGATCTTGTGGTTCGTGGGTTCGAGCCCTACACTGAGCTCTCTGCTGTCAGCACACAGCCTGCTTTGGATCTTCTTTCTGCTTTGGAAAGCATCTCTCTGCCCCTCCCCCACTTGTGCGCATGCTCTCTCTTCTTTCAAAGATAAATGAAAACATTTTTAATTTTTTTAATGTTTTATTTATTTCTGAGAGAGAGAGAGAGAGACAAAGGCAGAGGCAGACACAGAGTGAGCAGGGGAGTGTCAGAGAGAGAGGGAGATACAGAATCTGAAACAGGCCCCAGGCTCTGAGCTGTCTGTCAGCACAGAGCCTTTGTGGGGCCTGAATCCACGAACTGTGAGATCATGACCTGAGCCAAAGTCAGATGCTTAACCGACTGAGCCACCCAGGCGCCCCAGTGAAACCATTTTTAAAAGATCCATCGTTTTGCTAATCACTAAACAAAAGTTCAGTATCTGTAATAAAAAAAAACCCATGGATTCATCAAATTCAACAATGACAACAAATATGTACACAGATATGTATGCATGTATCTATGTCTATGAAGGCCATAATACCAAATAGGCAAATGGCTGACAATGAAAAGAAATGAATAAGAAGCATGAAAAGACGTCCAATAGCCAAATAATAAAAATACCAATGACTGACGATGAACGATTTTCTAAAAACATAATAAAAAGCTTGTTGTTAAATACATACTTTGAAGGGACTGAATAAACACCTATGATACAGAACCATCATATGTTGTAGCAAACACTCCTCTCTGTTAGCATCGAGTGAAAGGAGTGGAGCAAGAACTAGAAGGTAGAGTTCTCACCCTTATTATCCTACCACCGAGGCTGTTAAAAGATGCTTACATTTCCCGTCCTTTAAAACTTGTAAGGAATTCTTGAGTAATGAAGAAGTGAAGTTTGTAAACTAGGCCCCTTGTAAAACCAAATTGTTCTGAGCCCCAGGACTTTCTTTCCATTTATTGATGGGTTCAGATGCCTGCACTCTATCTACAGGTACCACAAATAAAGTGTTGTTAGGCGCTGAATGATATTGACAGAGCTATCAACAATCTGCAGATTTTCATTGTGAACTATGGCATCCTGAAATCAGTTGAAGCAGAAATAATATCTCTGTGTTGAAAGATTTCAAGTTCCTTTTATTGATAGGTGAAGTGCAAGACTGGATATGAGTGACTGAAGAATGCTTTAAGAGGGCAGAAATCGCAGCTGGAGCACTGCCTACGATCGTGAAAGGGAAAACAAGAGGTAGGGAAAGAAACCAGCCACGCTCTCTGCTGTTTGGTATATTAAGCTTCAATTCACCTTAGGTTCTTTATCCAATTTTCATCAGGTTTACCTCTCTGCTTTATTCTCTTCGGAGCGCTGTAAGGAATTATCAGCACCACAACCCTTTGGCAACACTTAGTGGGAAGCCCTGGGAGGTCAACAGTATGAGCTGGCGTAATGACATCTTCCTGCCTGGAACAAAGATAGCATTCATCATCATTTAAGTAGACAGACGATGCTGCCGGACAGCACGTCGACCGTGGATTTCCTCAGTGTCCATCTGGAGCCAGCCCTTGTCCCTGTGTCTATGTGGAGGAAGAGGAGGCTCAAGGCTGGATAGTGACTCTTGCTAGAACTTCAAGGAAAATTAATGCCCTAAATCAGTTGGTTAATTATCTGTATCATTGACCTTGGCGCCTTCATGGGAAAAGATAGTTCAGATGTTGCCTGGTGGTAAACAAAAAATTATAATGCAAGCATCCATTGCATAATCGACAGACTTGAGGGTGCTTTAGTAATGCTGAAGGAAAGGAGCCACCCTGTCCAAAATGAGTACCTCTCTTTTTTTTCCCTTCGTTTCCCTTTATTTTATGCATTTCTTATTCCCTCAACATAGGCGTCACTCAGTGTCCCTAAGATCAATGCCATGTGTCCTGTAAATTCATTCATCTTTTGATTAAAACTGCCTTTGTTGAGCAAAGTTCCTCGGATAGTTTTTCTATCTCCTAACTGTCACACAGTCCTCTGAATGTTTTTAACCTTGTCAGAAGCTGGGGTTCTCCTTAGTTGATGTGGATCCTTGCTTCATAGTGATATGAGATATTTAATCCTTGCCTGCTTCATAACACTGTTCTTGCCAGCCATCTCTGAGCCCGAGCACAATGTACAGATGTCATCATTGAGGCTGAATGTCAAAGCATAATACCGCATGAGGTCAAGATAAAAGAGGAACACCTAGATGGAGAAGCCAAGCCTAACACACCCACACTCCATAAAGCGGGTGAATATTAGCCGGACTCCGTGATCTCACTCCGCAGCAACCACGGCTCGCACAGGGCCTTGCCCCTAAGGTGAGCCATGTGGCCTTAGCACAGGAGAATCACCCTTGTCACAGAAGGTCCTTCCAGTGGTTTTATAAATCTGAATGCTTATCGTCCCCTTCTCACCAAAATATGTGTATCAGTATCAGATGCCAGGGTTTTCCTGGCTGTGTATGCCTTTGCAAAACCACAGAGAAGGTCAATTATAGTCTTGAAAAGAGAGTGCTAATCCTACTAGAAGTAGTAACTGAAATAGCCAGGTTTTTGTCATTTCTTATTACTGTTCTGGCTCTTACTCTTTCTGCCCTGGTCCATCCAGACCTCTTCTTTATCTCCTCCCACAGTCCTCTTCTTCTTTTTTTTATTTTTAATTTTTTTAAGTGCATTTATCATTGAAAGATGGAGAGAGGGAGAGAGAGCATGAGCAGGGGAGAGGCAGAGAGAGGGACACACAGAATCCGAAGCAGGCTGCAGGCTCTGAGCTGTCAGCACAGAGCCCGACACGGGGCTAGAACTCGTGAACCGTGAGATCATGACCTGAGCCAAAGTCAGACACTTAACCATCCGAGCCACCGAGATGCCCCCACAATCCTCTTCTTTATATCTGAGAATGGGGGATGCTAGGAGATATCTGCTTTTGCCCTTTGAATTCTCCACATGATCCAGACTGACACTTGAATGGGGAAGAGATTCTGCTACTGTTACTTGGTTTGGTATCTGATTGTGTTAGGAGAGCCCATCATCTCATTGGTCCATCCATTCATTTACTCACAAAATCATTATTCATTTATTCATTAAATGACTCATACCTTGTATGAACCCTGCATAATTCACAAGATGCAAATAATTCAGATGGAGAAAACTTACAGTCTGGTATTGGAGATGGGCATTGAAGATAATTACAAAGCAGTGAATCAAGGGTACCTCTGACTAGAGCTGTAATGGAGAAGCACAAGGTGCTTTAAGCACACGTACACCTAATCAGAGGACTCAGGAAGATTTCCCAGGGAAGTGACACACAAGCTGAGTGCTAAAGGCTGTACAGAACTTGTCCAGGCAAAGGCAGTAAAAGGCCAAGAGTGTTTCTGGCAGAAAGAACAGTATCTGTAATATTGTTGAGGAGGAAAAGAACGCTCTGTGTGGGAGGCACGGAAAGGAAAAAAAGAAACCTCTCAGCAGGGCACAGTGAATGAAAAAGATCGACAAGATAAGGCTAATGATGTTGGCAAAGGTCACATCATGCAAGGCTTTGTAGGGCTTGTTAAGGAGTTTGGATTTATCATACAAGCACTGGGAAGCCAAAGAAGAATTTTAACCTGGGTAGTAACATGATTTAATGAGCATTTTAAATGATCACTGGGTGCTTTATGGAGTATGGATTTGGGTGGCGGGAGTTTAGAAGCATGCTGATCATCATCATTTTGGTCAGTAATTCTTACAACGTATTAAGATACCCAAATTAAGTAACAATAGAAATGGAAAAACAGTAGAAAACTGCAACAACTATCTAAAAAATGAAACTGATGCTCTGGGGAAATGTGGGGAAAAGGGTATGGAATGCAGCTCCTGGATTTTGACATAAGTGGTTGAATGGGTGATGGTGTCACTTTACAGGGTTTAGGAGTACTTGAAGGGGAATAAATTTGAAGGAAAAGCCTATATGTTAAATTTTTTGAGAGGTTAAATTTTAGGTATCTATGTGAAATCAAAGTAGACCTGGTAATTAGGTAGCCAGAGGTATAAATTTCTGAAAAATCGTGGTGGTTAAAGTCTGACTGGGCTTTGGATCACCCAGATATTTGCTGAAACATTATTCTGAGTGTGTCAGTTAGGGATGTCTTCTTGTCTTCTTGAGATTAACATGTGAATCAGTAAATTGAGTCAAGCAGTTTGCCTTCCCAAATATGAACAGGCCTCATCTAGTCTGTGGAAGGTCTGATTAGAACAAACAGGCTGACCCTCCCATTAGGAAGAGAGTCTCCTCCTGCCTGATGGTTTGAACTGGATCTCTGTCTTTTTCCTGACTTTGGACTTTAGAAACAAAACATCAGATCTTCTTGACTCTGGAGCCTGTTGGCTCTCAGACTAGAACGTAAACCATTGATTCTTCTGGTTTGCAGACCTTCACACTCAAACTGGAACATTTGAACATTGCTTCTCTTGGGGTCCCAGCTTCCCAATGGCAGATGTGGCCTTCTCAGCCTCCATAATCACATGAGCCAATTACCTATAGTAAATTTCTTCGTGTGTGTGTGTGTGTGTGTGTGTGTGTGTGTGTGAGTGTGAGCGTGTGAGTGTACATATATATCCTTCCGGTTCTGTGCCTCTGGAGAATTCTAATACAAAAGGTATCTGAGTGATGATATAAATTTAAAATTCTGAGCATATAGATGATAAATGGAGCCACTGGAACTGATGAGACAGCCTGAAATTGGGAAAAAGGGAGAGATTCTAAAACTGAGCCTTGAGGGATTTCAACATTAGAGGTTGGATAGAGAAGGACTATCCAACAAGAGACCGAGAAGGAATGACCAGGGAAGTAGGAGGCAAAGTGAGGGATTGAGGCATCATGGAAGTAGAAGGAGATGCTTCAACGAGAGGCAAATGGCTGTACCCTCTTGTGCATTTAAGGAGTTAAGGACTGGGCACTGTTTGTTAAGTTGAGCAAGACAAAAGTCCATGCTTATAATGGTGTCTAATTATGAATCGTGCTGGCAGAAGTCACATGGAAGTAATACGAAGCATGACTTAGAAGTGAGGAGATAAAGATATTGAGTAGAAAATTCATTGAGAATTGGTGTAAGAGAAAAAAGAGAGAACAGATTGTAGCTACAGAGACCCTCGGAGTCCTGGAAGAAGAGTCACCCAAGCTAGTCAGTAGTGTTCAAACAAGTGCAGAGGAGCTGAGACAACATTCTGGAATGTTCTGGGAAAACCTAAACTCTAGCTTCTGGGGGGGATATCTAATAAAGATTTACAGCCTATATAAGATACACACCCCTATGCCAGTGGACTTTTGCATGAGTACAAGCACTTACCCTCTCATACAAACAATTCCAGAACTTTATAAAGCAAAGAAAGATTTGAAAAACAGCTATGTTTTTAGAGCTGTCATTTCTAGTTAATAATAGAACTTCAGATTACAAATTAGAATGTCATGTTAGAAGTCCTAGATTCAATCCAAGATTTGTATATGCAATTTCTTCTTGATATCTCTGAGCTTCACTTTTTAAAAAAAATATACCTGATGACACTCACCCTGTTGAACTCAGAGAGTCGCTGTGGGATCTAATGAGATAATGGTGTGCTGGTAAGTTTAAAATGCTGGCCAAACATATTTATGGGGCACCTGCTTCTCTCCTGTGCAAATAAGTCATTTGAGCAGTTCCAACCATTTGCAAAAGCTTTTTAACCCCCCACTTACTTTGTACAAAAGCAACCATATCCCTTGTAGTGAGTCTTGTGAAGTTGCTTATGAAATGTATTTGGTAATGGATGTAGACATTAGATCTCAAAGAGTCTGAGTTTGTGATTATGAGAAGGAGGCTCTGCAACTCACACAAACTGGCAGACTTCCATGGTCAAGAAAACTATCTCCGACGGGTCTTAGAACCAAATAGCTGTTTTATAAGGAATCTGTACACTGAATGTGAAGGAAGATGAAGAGGATCGTAAGGGAGGAAAAATAATTTTCCCTCTACCCTTCCAGGGCCTTGGCTGAGACTCCTCTGTAATAAAAAAGACAGATGAATGGGAGAAAAACAAGCAGAGATTTAATAACGTGCATACCTCCTGTATACATGGGAGAGACACAGGAAAACTGAGGAACTCCCTCAAATGGTCCAAGCCATCACCTTAAACTCCATCTTCAGCTAGAAACAAAAGACAGCTGCTACCAGTGGGCCAGGCCTGTTACCAGGAGGTTGCCAGGAAGTAACTAGTAACAAGACTAATTTAGATATCTAAATTATTGCCTTATCAATTGAGAAGTTTCTAGAAACTTAGTCATCCTTAGTACACACAGGGAGACAGCCTTACAAATGGAGATTTCCCTTGTAAATCTAAATGCTCTTACCACAGGTCATATACTTGGTTACTGTAACGTATACTTGGTTTTTAGAGCTTTCCTGGTGTCTGCTTTCTTAAAAATCATCAACCCCAAATAATCCTTATGCCAAAGAGGCATATTTTGGAGTGACCAGTTCTGCTACCCTTCAAGAGAGAGGAGGCAGAAAGGTAGATAACTGGCAGGTGAAACCGAACCATATAAACCATGTCCCTTTTATACATAGTTATTGCAATGGTGCAGCTCTTCAAACAGTGGAGCTATTTTAAAAAGAATGAGGCATGAGCATGGGAACAGAGGGTCAGTGTATCTTCACCAGGCAAAAATATAAAATCCAGCAGGAAAAAGAATGGTAGAACATGGAGAAGGCGGAGGACTATTAAAATGTAACACGGAAGGAGACTGTCTCCTATAATATTTATTTGTGACAGGTAAGTCAGTCCATCATATCACCTGAACCATGAAGAATTGTGCTATTGTATTAATTACTCTCTTTAGTGACTCTCTGAGCTTTGGACGATTTAAATTTCAGAATGAGAAAGCACTAATGGATATGGTATTGTAGATGTAATGAATTAGTATTTCACGCTGTGCTACTATCTGAAAGAGTGTTAAATGGTAACCCCCAGCCTGGCAGCGCCCCACGCTTTTAGTGTGCATTCAGCCATTTGTTCCTATTAGTAACAGAGCCACTCTGGGGTCATGTAAAAATTCAAAAGGGAAAGAAAAGGAAAGTAGATGTCAGTGGGACACTTCGGGAAGATTAACATGTTTTGTGGTGAGGCTGTTTATGATACGCTTTATTGTGTACATTGACAATAAAACCCCAATAGTTCATATTTGAAAGGGAAATCATGTATCCTTTAGAAATGACAAATCAAACCTGCTTTCAAACAGGAGTTTTTAAAAGGCATACTTCCCCAAAAAATTCCATTTGGCAAATTGGCACAGATCTCGTACCATCCGATACTTAGCCATTTCCGCCCACCTGTCCTGGGCTTCCATATACATAACAAGGATGAACAAATAGGCTTATGGCAGGATATTTTGAGGCTCATTAAAACCTAATCAAACAGCAGAGGGGCACTCCAGTGTACTGCACAGTGTCTTCTGAGAACAGTCAAGGCCAAGTTTTCCAAGAAGAGGAGCAAGCCTGGAGATGAGTGTCTCTGGAAGGATAGGCACCAGGCCAGGTGTTAATGTCAGAAAAAAAAGCACAAATGAAATGGTCCCCTTCTTTACATGTCTTATAATCTTAATTTCCACTCTCCCTAATGTCTTTTTAATAATGTTATAAATCCTCATGCCAATATTTCAAAATGTCTTGAATTGGAAAACAGTCAAAAAGAAGAAAGACCCCTCTCCCACTTTCCAGGTGCATGTCCCCCTCCCCCGCTGCCCTGCCATGCATCTGCTTCTAGATCCTTTGTACAAACTCACTCTACCTCAAATCTCTGCATTTGTATTTCAGTTCAGCCTTGGGTAGGCTTCCCAGAAAGCAAAGCCCAAGGCAAAAGCTTATGTGTAGTGTTTTATTAGAGAGTACAATCCCAGGAAAATGGGATTAAGGGAAAAGGGGAATAAGAGGGAGACGTGAGAACCAGTATAGGGTAGGTTATCATTACCAAGCTGGCCATTTTGGTATTGAGTGTCACTGGCTGCTTGATCTTCTGGACTGACGTCCAATGAGCCATGTGAACACGTGTAACTTCACACCATGTGTCTGGGTAAGGAGAAAGGAAGATATTATCTGCCAGCTCCTATCTCTCACTGGTCAAATTTCACTTCATGGGATAACTACCCCATATATCTGAGTTGCAGAGTTTGGCAGTGAGCAAGTTTCAAGGCCCCTCTTGCTTCAGTTCTTATAAAAATAGAAGGCCCAGGGTGTGATGGCAGGAATGCTTGGTTTAATGGCGAAAGTTGCTCTTGGGTGCTGCCTGCAGGAAACTGATCAGGATCCAAGCAGGTATCTGGCTGGTTATACACCAGTGGCCAGGACAGAGCCAGTGGCCTAGGGCCCCAGAGATAGAGGAGTCTATCAGACTCATCCATCCCCTTGCCTTGTATTGACACCCCTATTATAATTTGGGCTTCATTGCTATGAGAACAAGATGCCCCAAGAGGGGATATACAGCCAGTCTCAGAGTCTCCTTCAAGGTGGAATCAAGCCCTAGTCTCTAAGAAGAACTAGAAGCTAGAAAGCGGGTGAAGGAACTACAACCCCATTTTTGCACTTGGTCTTGAAGCCATGACTGATCATTCCCCACCTGCCATTCTAGATTTCCCTTATGCTCAATAAAGTGAGAGGGAGACTGTTCTGTTGAGCTTATGTTTAACTTCCATCCTTGCCACTATGGCCACACTGTTGTTGTTTTTTAAATGTTTTTTTTTTTAATTTATTTACTTCTGAGAGAGAGAGAGAGGCAGCTTGAGCAGGGGAGAGTCAGAGAGAGAGGGAGGCACAGAATCCAAAGCAGGCTCCAGGCTCCGAGCTGTCATCACAGAGCCCAATGTGGGGCTTGAACCCACAAACTGTAAAACCATGACCTGACCCAAAGTCAGACGCCCAACTGACTGAGTCACCCAGGCATCTCTATGGCCACACTGTTCATGGGCCCACTACACCCACACTGGGGCTGCCACAGATGGGAAGGCTGAGTGGCATGCACAGAATGAGTCACCCTACCCCCCAGCTTTTAAAAGCCTCTAATTCCGTGACTGTTCTCCCTTGAACATTACCATGAGACACAAAGACCTGCATGCTTTGTGCCAACTCACAGATGCCTGCCCACATATATCTTTCCCACACTACTTTGTCCCTAATCTTCCAATGTTTTTTCTTCTAAGTCCTTGAACAAGCAATTTATCCACTGTTCCCAAGCATCCATAGATATCCATATCTCAGACGACTTCTCTATCATTACAATGGGAACAACTAAATATATTGCTAGTAGTTTTGCACAGTGAGCATATTTAACTTGATCACTGTCTTTTGGGGATATGCTTGAATGGGTCTAAAAAGCACTCGTCCAATTTATACTCATATCAATATATCATACTGACCTATCAATGAACTATAAACCAGCCCCAACACATTCAACTGATGGTAAGAAACCCTACTACCACCACTGTGATGCTATACGTTTGAGTTGAAGAACAAGTATTAGCACTTTAGAAGTAGATGCCAAGGTAGATTGAGCCACCTCTTCATGTAATTTACTCATGTCCTCTGGATCTCTTAGGGCTGATTCCAAATTAAGAGTTTCCAAAATGCTATCCTTAGGGCATATTTTTGAGGGCCACACATGGTGCCAACTGGCTTATCCTGGGTCCTCCAGAGAGCAGAGCCCTGGATTAAAACAACAATAATAAAATAAGTAAAAAATTATATGTTACTGTATTAAGGAATACAATGCAAGGGAAACAAGATGAGGGAAAGAGGAAGAAAGGCAAAGAAAAAAAGATCCTATCCAGAGAGTGTTAGTACACAGACCACTACTTGGTATTCAGCATGACTGATTAGTCAGTCTCCTGGGGGGTTCCTTGAGAGGGCTATATGAATACTTTCATTTTCAAACAATCTGTCTGTGAAAAGTAGGGGTAAAAATTTATATTCCAGCTCCCATAACCAATTGGTCAAAAACTTGCTGCAAATGCATGGGTCCTTTACCCATGGGGCAATCACAAATCCTTGATGCATAGGAGCATCTCACACCTCAGCATCAAAAGCAGAGTCTGAGGGTGAGGGGTAAGAAGTAATATGGTATGTATTGGGACGACTGGATGGCTCAGTTGGTTGATCTCAGCTTAGGTCTTGACCTCAGGGTCATGAGTTCAAGCCTTGTGTTGGGTTCTATGCTGGGCATGAAGCCTACTTTTAAAAAGGAGGAGGAGAAGAAGGGAGGGGAAGGGGGAGGAGGAGGAGGAGGAGGAAGAGAGAAGGGGAGGATAAAGAGTAATGTGGTAGGATGATGATGCAAAGTGCTGTCAGGTTGAAGCTCCAGAAAGTTGGTTGGAGCTCCTGTTTGATGAACAAACTCTTGGACAGGGACAATTGGCCAAAGACCCTGCAAACCAGTAAAGTCAAGAGGATTTGAACAAGATGACTGTATGACATAAGCTCTTTCTACCCCTGTCATCCCTTTCTCCAGATCCTGATTTTTCTTTTCTGATTTTTGCTTTCTACTAAAGTCTATATCTTTACCCACAGCTGTCATCTACAGTGATAATAATGCCCTCTCCCATCCATCCTTCCTTCCACCCACCAAATATATGCTCTACTATAAGCAAAAGTACAAAATAAGCAAAGGGAGTTTTTGCCTTCTTACTACTTCCTATTGGGATTGTCTCACCAAGTTATCTTCAGCTCAATATCACCAACATTCATTATAAGCTTGACATCTGTGCTACAGAATAAGAGTGTAGACAGAGATCAAGGAAGTGACCCTTGACCTGATAAGCTTACAGTCTAACAAGAGAGACACTACAAAAGTGGGGCACTTCTCCTAACCTGGAGGACTAACCAAGTTTTCCTGGAAATGATGATTTCTGCTAAGTCATAAAGGATGAGTAGGAATTGGTCCAGCAAATACGGGGAAAGGAATTCCAGGAAGAATCACCTGATCAGGGCACAGAGACTACCAAGGGTACAGAGAGAACTGCTGTGAGCTCTATGTCAGTTACATATAACATGTGGTACAGTGTCTGGCTAGTGACTAGTAGATCATAGGAGATCTTTTATGTCATAATAGGGAACAAGATGGTGACTCAGTAGGTGATGTCAATCCAATGTAAAATTTGAAACAGAAAGAGTAAAAAAGCAGAATCATCTCCTAGATACACTACTCTGGCTAAAGAATACAGAATGAATTTATAGCAGCAGAGAGACTAATTGTAGTATTACTGCAGTTGTCCAAGCAAAGGATGATGAAGGTCTGAACCAGTAATGTGGTTACAGCTGGCCAGAGAGAAGGAAAGAAGTTAGAGATATATTTAAGTGGTAATATCAGTGACACTTCATAATCAATTAGATATAGAGATTGAGGTGAGCAGAGGTGATTGAGATTAGCAGAGGTACATTGGGTAACTTGAAGTTTCTGAACTTTAAATCCTGAGATGATGTGGAATAATTACCTGGGGTTGAGAATATAAAAAGAGATACAGCTTTAGTAAAAAAAAAAAAAAAAAAAAAAGGTATAGTCAGTTCTGAATATGTTAAGATAGACACATGACCATGGAACATCTAAGAGACTGTCTGGAAGGGAGCTAAGGCTGGAAATATTTGGGAATCATCAGTCTGAAATTGGTGGGTTAAAAATATAAGAATGTATGATCATCCAAGACAATTTTGTAAAGGGAGGAGATGAGTAAACCATGAATATATTCTTAACTAAGTCCAGTGTGTAAGTAGTAAGCAGACAACAAGTACTCCACAAAGAGAAAGAGAAGGAGTGTGGAGACAGAAAACAGGGCCCACGGAAGAGTCCTGTTGGTCAGGAGTATGTACAGATGCTACCGTGAACAAGAAGAGGAATATGTCATGCTCTGAGAATAAAGAGATAAGTAAACGTCCACATCTGGATTCAGAGAAATTTGATATTTAATTCAGCGGGCTGGATCACCCCAATTTTCTCAGTGAAGTGGGGAGGGACCTGAGAGCTGAGTGGGTTGCTGGATGAGGATAGGATAGGTTGGCCTCGACCCTGATGATAACAGGATAAAGAGGTAGCATGATAAATCAAAATTTTGGAGTGTCATTGTACAGTTCCCTCAACAGGGAGCAATGGCTGGCAAAAGAAGGAGGGAATAGAGCAAAATATGACACAGATCTAGGGCTGAGGTCTCATGGGCTGTGGGCCCTAGAAGGATGAGGTTACAGAGTAGGTGAAACATCTCTATACTCCAGGCTGGTAGGAGAGAGATTGAGGCCACTATGAATTTAGGAGAGAGAGAGAGAGAGAGAGAGAGAGAGAGAAATCATAAACTTCGGTCAGAAAATGGAATATGAGCTTAAGATCATTAATAACTACATAGGGGCCCCCTGTAATGCCACATCCCCCCTCTACACCCCCGGGACCAGGCCCCATTAGTACCAGCCCAAATTCCTCTTTTCTTCATCAAATTGTATTCATCCTGCATCTCATGCTTTTGAAATCCAGCTAAATGAATTAGGCGAATCTGTTGAACTAATCATGATAAGATATTAATGGCTGATGAATGCTTACTATGTTATCCACCCCAGACAATAAACTTCTGATAATAATGACTTTAAACAGTAGTTCTTAACTAGGGACATAGCAGAGTCCCCTGCAGTGTTATTTCAATAATAAGCTCCCCTTGGGCTCCATCTTAAGAAATTCTGATTCAGTCATTCAGGGATGGGAGCTGAGCTTCTGAATTTTTGCATATATCTCCATTAAAGAGGTAGGTCAGTGGAATAACAACTGGGGAATAGATGAGCCTTCTTCCATCCCCTCAAATCAATAGCTCCTTCTATATATAGTTGACTTTGGTTGTTGCTGTTACTGTCCTTCTCTGAAGCTTTTCCATGCCCCATCTTTCACTTTTGTATTCACTCCTGATCCAACTTGCAATATCCTAGACAACTTTGGTGTCATTTTCCTCTGGACACAATGATATTTAAGGCCTAAGAAGAACTCATCAGAGACTTTTTTTGAGATTCAGCAATAGATTTGGAAGCTATTGTTTACAGTGGTGGTGTTAATTCAGTGTAAATCTCAAGCCACTGGTGGCCATCTTCCCAGATACTGGTAGGAGTCTATCTACAGAATGAAGCCAAGCAAAGGTAAGCAGAAATGACATATGAGTGCCTATTCCTGTCCCGTTTCTGGAATTTTTCCTTCAACCCTGGGTGCTGCCGCAGTATCCTTCCCAGTTATGGGAGCCAAAAACATCAATTTCAGTCACTTACAGCAGACAAAGCCCTGACTAATGCATACATGGAAGGCAAATTTTTCCTGAGAACATCAACTTGTTATTCATTTCTCAGGATTAATTTTCCTGCATGGATAGGAGAGCCTCATACAATTATATGTCTGATGCTACAGCAGAAGAGAGTAGACCCTCGTTAATGTGACTGAACAGCAGGAAGGGAAATTAGGAAAAAGTTCTAGATTGCAGAATGTATTTTAGGAGAAATGTTACTGTGTTCAAGAACAAAACAGCTGGAACTAGTGTGAAGAGTTTCCCGAGGACCTGTTTTTTGTGAATGAATGTGAAGACAGGGTGGTGTATTTGTGAGTCTGCAAACTTGCCTTCTAACCTTGGTATTGCCACCATCCAGACACATGATCTTAGCTGACTCTCTTGTATTCTCTCAATCCAGGTGTAACTGTCAAATGTCAACTGTATGATTCTAGATTTTTAAAAATCAGCTTTAAAATTCTTAAATATAAGTTATATAAACATTAAATAATTTTTAAATGTGTAAAGTTGCATAAAATTAGTTTGGTCTCAATTCAAATGCTGTACCTTTTACCTTCTTTATATTTTTACGAATTTTCTTAAAAAAAAAAAAAAAAAAACAAACCTCCGTGACCTTTGTGAAAAGCACGCCATCCCCTTCAGCCCAGTCCCTATCTGAATGTTCACAAATTAGGGTCTGAATCAATGAGCTTGGGATGTACCCAAGTGAACAGGTGGGACCAGTACTATCACAGAGGGAACTCAGAGAAATCTCTATCAACAGCCAAAAGCTATAAACTCACCATTGCTTCTTATTCCTCTTTAAGGCAGAGCTAGAAAGGAGACACTGGATTTCCCTTTAAATTGTCCCCATGAGATAATTAAACACAGATCCTTTATTTCTTAGGCAGTCTCCCATATGGGTAAAAGATGTGAAAGATCAAGGCAACATATGTGAAAATGTGTCAAGTAAAAAGAAAACTCACTTATTTGAACATCTTAAAAAATCAAGATAAAAAAAGAGTACCAAGGGAGTCATAAAAGTTAGCTCTAGGCCAGAGAAATGTTGCTTTTAATTTCTATACAGTAGAAGAAAATTTAGCAGCATGATAACACTTCATTAAAAGATATACTTTTAAAGATCTGTATTATCTAATTTGAATCGAGGGGACAGCATAAGGTAGTTTAAAGTGATACATGCTGATTTAGCATTTATTCAGTAAACAGGATCTACCGCTTGCTGAAAAATATATAGAACATCTCTTTCAACCCAAGTGTGGTGTAGATTTCAAAGGAATATGGAAGAAAGGAGGAAAAGATAACCCCTACCTTTTATATTCACCCACTTTTTAAGACTGTCCTCAGTCAAGGGGCTTGTGTTCTGTGCATCTGAACAAGTGTCTCTAGGAGCCCATCACTGTGGGCATTCAGACATACACAAATAAAGGTATAAAAACTGAAAAGAGAAATTTTCCTATAACCTTTGAAACAGAAGCACTTCAACTGAAAGCCTTTTGCTTCGTTTTGTATTTCAGGATCCAATATTATGTTTGGTTGTTGGCTTTATTTTTTTTTAATGTTTTATTTATTTCTAAGAGAGAGAGAGAGACAGCGTGAGCAGGGGAGGGTCAGAGAGAGAGGGAGTCACAGACTGAAACAGGCTCCAGGCTCTGAGCTGGCAGTCAGCACAGAGCCCGACGCGGGGCTCGAACCCACGAACCGCGAGATCATGACCTAAGCAAAAGTCAGACGCTTAACCGACTAAGCCACCCAGGCGCCCCTGGTTGTTTGCTTTAATATGACATTGAAGACTCCTATAGGCATTTATACATACATGAGCTTATTCCTTTGATTTAAAGCTTAGCATGTTGCCCTTGGGAAAATAAGCCATTGGAACAACTTAAGGCTCACTATTTAAGCAGCATGCTGACTCATAACTTGGTCAATATGATACATTTGTTCTCTGGCTTCAGTGGTTTTCAATCCTGGCTGTATATTAAATTGAATAGGGCACAGACATCACTATGTGTTTTAAAGTCTGCTGCCCGCCTCCCTCCATTCTGTGATTCTTCATCCTTGACTTTGATCTTTGCCCTCTAGGGTAGTGCCCTTCTCTCTTCACTTCCTTCCCTACATGGCACAGACCACACTACCCATCTATTCTATCACATTCCTCCCAAGATTCACAATACAACTATGACTGCAGTTTGGAGCTTCACTCAACAGTTTCTACCCTCATGGAGAGAATAAGCCAAGATTGGAGCTTTTAGAGATTCAAAGTCCCAAATTTAAGCTAGGATTTCAATACTGATAACTTTTTAAAAAATTTTAAATCCAGTTAATTAACATAAGTGTTATATTAGTTTCAAGTGTACAATATAATGATTCAACCATTCCATGCATCGCCTGGCGCTCGTCACAGCAAGTGTACGCCTTAATCCCCATCACCCATTTCACCCATCCCTCCCTCCTCCCCTCTGGTAACTATCAGTTCAGTTCATTCTCCATAGTTAAGAATCTGTTTCTAGCTTTGTCTCTGCTTCACTCTCATTTTTTTCCCTTTGCTTATTTCTCCTGTCTCTTCAATTGCACATATGAGTGAAATCATATGATGTTTGTCTTTCTTTGAATTATTTTGCTTAGCATTATACTCTCTAATTCCATCTATGTCGTTCCAAATGGCAATATTTCATTTTTATGGCTGAATAATATTTATTTACCACATCTTCTTTCTCCATTCATCAACCAGTGGACACTTGGGCTACTTCCTTATCTTGGCTATTGTAAATAATACTGCTATAAACATGGGCGTGCATGTATCCCTTGGAGTTAGTGTTTTGATATTCTTTGAGTAAATACCCAGTAGTGCTCTTGCTGGATCATACAGTTATTCTATTTTCAACTTTTTGAGGAATATCCATACTGTCTTCTACATTGGCTGCACCAGTTTTCTCTACACCCCTGCCAACACCCGTTGTTTCTTGTATTGTTGATTTTAGCCATTCTGACAGGTGTGAAGTGATAGTTCATTGTAGTTTCAATTTGCTTTCCCTGATGATAAGTGATTGCAAGCATCTTTTCATATGTCTGTTGGACATTTTTATTTCTTCTTTGGAGAAATATCTGTTCATGTCTTCTGCCCATTTTTTAAGTGGATTAATAATTTGGGGGTGATGAGTTGTATAAGTTCATATGTTTTGGATATTAACCCTTTATTGGACATATCATTTGCATATATCTTCTCCCATTCCATAACTTGCCTTTTACTTTTGTTGATTGTTTTCTTCACTGTGCAGAAGCATTTTATTTTGATGTAATCCCAATAGTTTATTTTTGCTTTTGTTTCTCATGTTTCAGGAGACGTATCTAGAAAGACATTGCTATGGCAGATATCAAAGAAATTACTGCTTGTGCTCTCTTCTAGGATTTTTATGGTTTTAGGTCTCACATTTAGGTCCTCAATTCATTTTGATTTATTTTTGTGTATGGTGGGAGAAAGTCATCCAATTTCATTCTTTTGCATGTTGCTGTCCAGTTTTCCCAACACTGTTGTTGAAGAGACTGTCTTTTTCCCATTGGATATTCTTGCCTCCTTTGTCTAAGATTAACTGACCATATAATTGTGGGCTTATTCCCAGATTTTTTGTTCTGTTCTATTGATCTATATGTTTATTATTTTGATTACTACAGTTTTGTTATATGACTTAAAGTCTGGAATTGCCATGCCTCCAGCTTTGATTCACCCCCCCCCCCCCACCCAGGGTTGCTTTGGCCATTTAGGTTCTGTACAAATTTTAGGATCATTTGTTCTAGTTCTGTGAAAAATGCTATTGGTATTTTTATTGTGGCAAGTACTATATTATTTTTATCACTACAGCTTTGTAATATCGTTTGAAGTCCAGAAATGTGATGCCTCCAGCTTCCCCCCCCCCCACCAAGGTTGCTTTGGCCATTTAGGTTCTGTACAAATTTTAGGATCATTTGTTCTAGTTCTGTGAAAAATGCTATTGGTATTTTGATAGGGGTTGCATTAAATATGCAGGTTGCTTTAGGTAGCGTAGACATTTTAACAATATTTGTTCTTCCAATCCATGAGCATGGAATATCTGTCCATTTCTTTGTGTCATCTTCAATTTCTTTCATCAGTGTTTTATAGTTTTCAGAGTATAGGTCTTTCCTCTCTTTGGTTAGGTTTAATCCTAGGTATCTTATTATTTTTGGTGCAGTGGTAAATGAGATTGTTTTCTTAATTTCTCTTTGTGCTGCTTCATTATTGGTGTATATAAATTCAATAGGTTTCTGTACATTGATTTTGTGCCCAATGATTTTAGTGAATTTTTTTAGCAGTGAACATTTCTAACAGATTTTTGGTGGAATCTTTCCAGATTTCTATATATAGTATCATATTGTCTGCAAATACCAAAAATTTTATTTCCTCCTTACCCATCTGGATGTCTTTTATTTATTTTTCCTGTCTTATAGCTGTGGCTAGGACTTCCAGGACTACTTTTTGAATAAAAGTAGTGAGAGTGGACATCCGTGTCTTGTTCTGTTTTTCCCTAGTTAGGATGATGTTCACTGTGAGCTTTTCATAGATGTCCATTATTATGTTGAGGTACGTTCCCTCTAAGCCTCTGTTAAGGGTTTTTATCGTAAAGGCATGTTGTACTTGTCAAATACTTTTTTTGCATCTATTAAGAAGATCATATTGTACTTATCCTTTCTTTTACTGATGTGATGTATCACACTGATTGATATGCAAATATCGAACCACCTTCAAAATTCAGGAATAAATCTGACTTGATTGTAATGAATGACATTTTTAAATGTATTGTTAAATTCAGTTTGCTAGTATTTTATTGAGATTTTTTTTTTTTCCATGTATGTTCATCAGTGATATTGGTCTGGTGTCTTTATCTGGTTTTGGTATCAGGGTAATGCTGTCCTCATAGAATGAATCTGGAAATTTCTTTTTCTTTTCTATTTTTTTAATAGTTTGAGAAGAATAAACATTAACTCTCCTTTTTTAAAAATGTTTTAATGTTTATTTATTTTTGAGAGACAGAGACAGAGTATGAGTGGAGGAGGGGCAGAGAGAGAGGGAGACACAGAATCCAAAGCAGGCTCCAGGCTCAGAGCTGTCAGCACAGAGCCTGACACAGGACTTAAACTCACGGACCAAATGAGATCATGACCTAGGCTGAAGTTGGACACTTAACCAACTGAGCTACCCAGGCACCTCAGCATTAACCCTTCTTTAAATATTTGGTAGAATTCACCTGGGAAGCCCTTTAATCCTGGACTTTTCTTTGTTGGGAGTTCTGTGATTAGTGATTAAATTTCTTTGCTGATTATCAGTCTGTTCAAATTTTCTATTTTTTCCTGTTTCAGATTTGGTAGCTCACATGTTTCTAGGAATTTATCCATTTCTTCTAGATTGCCCAATTTGTTGGCATATAGGTTTTTGTAATATTATCTTATGATTGTTTGAATCTCTGTGGGGTTGGTTGTTGTTTCTCCTGTATCATTTGTGATTTTACTTATTTGAGTCATTTCTCTTTTTTTCTTGATAAGTATGACTAGAGATTTACCAATTTTATTGATTTTTTTTTTTAAAGAACAGGCTCCTGGTTTCATTGACCTGTTCTATTGTTTTTCTTTTTATATCATATGTTTCTGCTCTAATATTTATTATTTCCTTCCTTCTGCTGCTCAAGTAGGTTGTTTATTTGAGATTTTTCTTGCTTCTTGAGGTAGGCCTGTATTCTATAAACGGCCCTCTTTTTTATTTCTTCTTTTATTTCCTGGTTGACCTATTCACTGTTTAGTAGCATGTTATTTGAAGCTCCATGTGTCTGTGGTATTTCCAAACTTCCTTGTGGTTGACTTCTAGTTTCATAGTTTGTGGTCGGAAAATATGCATTGTATGACTTAGATCTTCTTCAATTTGTTGAGGTTTGCTTTGTGAGTCAATATGTGATATATTCTTGAGAATGTTCCATGTGCACTTGAAAAGAATGTGTTTTCTGCTGTTTTAGGATGGAAAGTTCTGAATATATCTGTTAAGTCTATCTGACCCAGTGTGTCATTCAAAGCCATTGTTTCCTTGATGATTTCTTTTTTAGATAATCTGTCCATTAATGGATCTGGAATATTGAAATCTCCTATTATTATTGATTAGTTCATTTATATTTGCTATTAACTGCTTGATGTTTTTGGGTGTTCCAATGATGGGTGCATAAATATTTACAATACTTATATCTTCTTGTTGGATTGTCCTGTTTATTATTATATACTGTCCATCTGTGTCTCTTGTTACAGTGTTTGTTTTAAAGTCTATTTTGTCCAACATAACTATTGCTACTCCCACTTTCTTTGGACATCCATTTGCATCATAGATGTGGTAGATGTTTCTCCATCCCTTCACTTTCAATCTGCAGATGTCTGGGTCTAAAATGGGTTTCTTTTAGTAAGCATATATGTAGGTCTTATTTTTTATCCATTCTGTCACCTTCTGTCTTTAATTGGAGTGTTTAGTCCATTTACATTTAAAATAATCATTTGATAGATATGTCTTGCCATTTTATTACTTGTTTTGTGGTTGTTTCTGAAGATTTTCTCTGATTCTTTCTCATTTGTCTTTTTTTTGTATTAAATATTTTTTAAATTTAAATCCAAGGTAGTCAACATATAGTATAATAATGATTTCAAAATAGAATTTAGTAATTCATCACTTACATATAACACCTAGTGCTCATCCCAACAAGTGCCTTCCTTAATGCTCATCACCCATCTAGCGCATCCCCCTACCCAGCACCCCTCCAGCAACCCTCAGTTTGTTCTCTGTATTTAAGAGTCTCTTATGGTTTCCCTCCCTCTCTGTTTTTATCTTATTTTTTCTTTCCTTCCCCCATGCTCATCTGTTTTGTTTCTTAAATTCCACATATGAGTGAAATCATGTGATATTTGTTTTTGTCTGACTTACTTATTTCACTTATCATAATACACTCTACTTCCATCAGTCTTGTTGCAAATGGCAATATTTCATTCTTTTTGATTGCTCAGTAGTATTCAACTGTGTGTGCGTGTGTGTGTGTGTATCATATCTTCGTTATCCATTCATCAGTCAATCTTATCTTTCTTTCATGTTTTGATTTTCTTTAGTGATATATTTGGAATTATTTATCCTTATTCTTTGAATATTTATTAGTGATTTTAGATATATGTTTACCATTATGTTTGTATATAACCTCTGCTATATATAACAGTCTATTATCTATTAAGTTGATGGTCATTTAAGTTTGAACCCATTCTTCTCTCCTCCTCACATTTTAGATATAGGTTGTTATATCCTTTTTTGTGAGTTTCTTGACTTTTTTTAATAGAAATATTCAATTTTATTGCTTTTGTGTTTTCTACCTCTATACTGTCACTTTTAGTCTCTCTTTTCCACTCCAAGAGTTGCTTTTACTATTTCTTACAGGACTGGTTTAATGGTCATAAACTCCTTTAGTTTTTGTTTGTCTGGAAAACTATCTCTACTTCTATTCTGACTGATAACTTTGCTGGATAGAGTATTCTTGGCTGGAGATTTTTCTCATTCAGCACTTTGAATCTATCATGCTACTCCCTTTCGGCGTGGGATGTTTCTGTTGAAAAGTCTCCTGCTATCCTTATGGGTTTTCCCTTGTAAGTTAATAACTGCTTTTTTTTTTTCTTGTTTTAAAATGTTTTTCCTTATCATGACTTTTTTCAAATATAATGAAAATATGTCTTGGTGTTGGTCTACTATTGTTTTTTGGGGGGCGAGTCCCCTGTGCCTCCTGGATATGGCTATCTGTTTACTTCTGCAGATTAGGGAAGTTTTCATCTATTATTTCTTCAAATAAAAGTGTGCACACCCCCTTTTTCTCTCCTCTTCTTCTGGGATCTCAAATAAGAAAATTATTCTGTTGATGGAATCACTGAGTTTTCTAAGTCTGTTCTTGTTTTTCATATCTCTTTTCTCTCTCTTTTGTTCTGCTAACGTTCCATTGCTCTGTCTGCTAGATTACTAATTTGTTCCTATGCTTCCCCCATCCTGCTGTTCATCTCATGAACTTTGTTTTTCATTTCATTTATTGTGCCCTTTATCTCCACTATGTTATTTTTCATCTCTGTGTAAAGGTCACTCTCATGGCTTCCACTGTTTTCTCAAGTCAGGTGAGTATCTTTAGGATCATTTTCAAAAATCTCTATCAGGCATGTTACTTATATCTGTTTAAATTCTGTTTCAGGCATGTTACTTTATCTGTGTCATTTAGATTTCTGGCTGTTGCCTTATCCTGTTCTTAGATTAGGGGTAAATTTTTCTGTCTCCTCGTTCTGTGTCTATTTCTCCATGTTAAGAAAGTCAGCTGTGTCTTCTGCTCTTGAACATAGTGACTTTATGTGGAAGAGGCGCCCTGCAGTGCAGTGTCTCCTGTTCACCAGAGCCTGGCACCTCAGGAGCACATCCTGTGTGTGTTGTATGTGCCCTGCTGTTGTGTGTGAGTCACTTTTCCTTTCAGTGCAGTCATCTGCACTGACTCTGCCTGTTGTGGGCTGTGCTTGCTGTCGGTGGTGCTAGTGGGACCCAAGCAGGCCGGCTCTGAGGGGGCATGCCCACGGGAAAATTGGGAGCTGATGGTGGTGGTAGCAGAATTTACACTGGGCCACTAGTCCTATGCCACCTCCCTGGAGACACTGTAGCTACTGGGGGCTGCATGCCAGTGCAGTGGGGGGCATGAGGCTGGGTGCAGTGCATGGCAGCAGCTGCACACCTGGTGGTTGAGTGCGTGCATGAATGGCTTTAAAAAAAACTTCCCAGCCCTGGGCTGAAGTTGGCAGGCTTGGAGTGGGCAAGTCCTCAGGAGAAGCTGTGTGTGTGTGGTGTGCTGCTAACAGGTTAGGTAGCAAGTGTCTGTGCAGCCCTGCCTCCCTCAGGTAGCTCTGTGTTATTGCTGGGAGTCAGGGGAGGAAAATGGCACCCACCAGCTCATTCATTTTCAGAAAAAGTCCCCCAACATCCTCCGAAACCAATACGAACAAGTCTGTCTCCCATTTGTTCCCAGCATTGTTGTAAACTCACCTTTTTAGGTTCCCCCTCTGTGCAGGCTGCTGTCTCTTTAGGGCCACAACCCAGCTATCATTTGCCTTCCAGGCTCACCTAGTGCTGTGTCAGCTGACTTTGAAAGTTCCAGGCTCCAAGTCCACCTGATTGTATAAACTTGTAGAAATCAGCCCCTCTGGTTTTTGAAGCCAAACATAATGGGGATTATTAGTCTTCCCCATGTGAGCTTCCTGGTGGGAAGGCCCGTTTCTCTGCCTGCTCCATGCACGCAGCTCCCTCCCTCCTGCATGCAGCCCCTTCCTCCTTTCTGACTTTCCTAACCTCCCAGATGCAGCTTCTTCTCTATATGTGGTTGTGGAGTTTGTTCACCAGTCTTCAGATCACTCTCCAGTTTATTGACTGGATGTGGATGTGATCTAGTTGTAAACATGAGACATGGTGAGCTCAGAATTCTCCTACTCTGCTATCTTCCCAAGATCCTGCCCAGTAATTTTATTTTTTTAAATTTTTTACAAGTAGTTTATTGTCAAGTTGGTTTCCATATAATACCCAGTGCTCATCCCCACAAGTGCCCTCCTCCATGCCCATCTCCCCCCTCCCCCCCACACCCATCAGTCCTCAGTTTCTTCTCACCATACAAGAGTCTCTCATGGTTTGCCTCCCTCTCTCTCTCCCACTATTTCCCCCCTTCTTCTCCCCCATGGTCGTCCGTTAAGTTCCTAATCCTCCTATACATGCAAACATATGGTAGCTGTCCTTCTCTGCCTGACTTATTTCGCTCAGCATAACACCCTCAAGGTCCATCCATGTTGCTACACATGGCCAGATTTCATTCTTTCTCATTGCCATGTAATATTCCTTTGTATAGATAAACCACATCTTCTTGACCCATTCGTCCGTTAATGGACAGTTAGGCTCTTTCCATGTTTTGGCTATTGTTGAGAGTGCTGCTGTGAACATTGGGGTACCTGTGCCCCTATGCATCAGCATTCCTGTATCCCTTGGGTAAATTCCTAGCAGTGCTATTGCTGGGTCCTAGGGGAGTTCTAGTGTTAATTTTTTGAGGAACCTCCACACTGTTTTCCAGAGGGGCTGTACCAGTTTACATTCCCACCAACAGTGTAGGAGGGTGCCCATTTCGCCACATCATCACCAGCATCTAGAGTCCTCTGATTTGCTCATTTAGCCACTCTGACTGGCGTGAGGTGGTATCTCAGTGTGGTTTTGATTTGTATTTCCCTGATGAGGAGGGACGCTGAGCATCCTTTCATATGTCTGTTGGCCATCTGGATGTCCTCTATGGAGAAGTGTCTGTTTCTATCTTCTGCCCATTTCTTCACTGGGTTGTTTGTTTTTCAGGTGTGGAGTTTGGTGAGTTTCTTATAGATTTTGGATATTAACCCTTTATCTGATATGTCATTTGCAACTATCTTTTCCCATTCCGTCAGTTGCCTATTAGTTTTATGGATTGTTTCCTTTGCCTTGCAGAAGATTTTAATCTTGATGAGGTTGCAATAGTTCATTTTTGCTCTTGATTCTTTTGCTTTTGGGGATGTGTCAGGTAAGAAATTGCTGCAGTGGAGGTCAAGGAGGTTGTTTCTTGCTTTCTCCTCTAGGGTTTTGATGGTTTCCTGTCTCACGTTCAGGTCCTTTATCCATTTTGAGTTTATTTTTGTGTATGGTATGAGAAAATGATCTAGTTTGCCCAGTAACTTTTTAAAAGAATTTTCTTTCTGTGTTGCTAACACTTCCAGTCAACCAAGAAATAGTCATTGAACACTTAGCACTGTTTTAGGTGTTGGAAGTATAATTTCAAACACAGTAGATGGAGTCCCTGACTTCAAGGAATATACATCTCATGGAAAGAAACAAGGAATAAATATAGACAAATAAATGAATATGCAAATGTGGAGAACTGATACACATCATGAAGAAGCTAAAATAGGATTGGGTCATAAAGGGGGGGGCAGTAAATGTGTAGTGGTGAGGTACTGTCTAGGTTGCTCAGGGTAGGGCTCTTAGTGTGAGGTGACTTTTGAGTTAAGACCTGAAATATAAGAAGACAAGCCTGAAAGTACCTAGGGGAGAGCATTTGAACAAAGAGGGAGCAAATGCAAAGGCCCTCGAAAAGGAATGAGCTTGGTGTGTGTGAAGGGCAGAAAGGGGGCCCTGCAGGTCTAGGAGTGGGCAAAGGAGAAAGTAGGGACAATGCAGTCCTAGAGATGGGCAAGGAATGGATCATGGGGGCCTTTTATATCCTGCAGAGGAGTTCGGTTTTATCCTAAGTGTGATGGGAGACCAATGAGGGGTTTTAAGCAGGGACTTCAGAGATCTAACACTGACTTACTTCTTTTTACCCCATTGACTCCTTGACCTATGGCTCTGTTTCCATTGTTCTTCTGACAATAATCTGGCAAAGGTCACCCCATTCTCTTTCTTTCTCTTCCATGGCATTTGGCCCAATAACCCTGTCTCTTCTTCCTTAAAGTCCTCTCTTCTTTAAGTTCCATGACACCCTCTCTCTGGAATTTTATTCTCAGTCTCTTCTTGACTTCTCAGTGTCTTTTGTGGAATTCTCTTTTCCATTTACTCTTAATGGTTGCTATTCAGTACTGTGCTCCGGGCCCTAATTCCTCCTTACTTCATACACTCAACCAAGAAAATATCTTCTACTGCACAGACTTCAAATACATTTCTGTGATAATGATACCCAAGTTTTAGCTCTATCCCATATCTCTTTCCCAGGTTCTGGTCCCATATGTCCATTTGGCCCTTTTGCATTCTCACCTGGATGTGCCCAGGTAGTACAAATTCACTGTATCCCAAATTGAATTCATAAACATTTCTCCAAAACAGCGCCTCCTTCTACACTTCCTTAGTGTAGAATAGCACCCCATCTAACAAGTTGGTCAAGCTAGAGTCAGAAACATCACATCTGAGTACTGTCTCTCCATCACCCTCAACACCTGATGATTGGCTCAGTTCAATCTGATTCTCCTTTCATAGCATCTTTCCATTATGCCCACTCTATGCCCACTACAACTGCCCTGAGTTGACCCTTTATCACTCCTGCCTGTGTCAATGCCATGTTTCATAACTCTTATAACTCCCTCAGGTATTGCTTCTCTCAACTTCACTCAGGATGATATTTCTAAAGTGCAAATCAGTCACACAATCTCCTACTTAAAATCTGTGAGTGGCACTCTACCCCAGCCCCCTTTGCCTGGAGGATGAACCAAAACACCTAAGCATGACTTCATAACCCTTCATGATTTGGTTGCTGCCTACTCTACTCCAAACTGATTATCACTCCTTGCCTCAAAGTCCATGACCCAACCATAACAACTACTGGCAGTCTCTTGGCCATGTCTTCTCTCACTTCCCTCAAAGCTCTTCTGTCTTCCTGAACACCAGTCTTTGGGTTACACCTCTTTTCTCTTTGACAACTTCAGCTCTCAGCCTGTAATCACCTCTTGCAATAATTCATCAAACTCAACCCCCACCTCTGACCCCAGTTTTCCCCTCTCATATGCTCCTTTCATAGCATCATAGACCATGTTTTTGAGTGAAGTAGAAAAGCAGACATCCCCCTCTTTATTTAGACCACCACCAAGAAATCTTCTTCATGGTTAGAGTAGTTATTGGCACGGTTGGGTCCAGGAGAAAGGGACACTGACCCCATTTGTTTGAAAGAGCCCAGCGTAGTAGCAGCAAAACTATGATTGAGTTTATAAGTCCAGAAAGGGGACAAGGGTATTGAGGCATGGAGGATCTATCCTACCCTCTTGGGCATGGTGACTGATGAGGTTAAGTTCCCAGGGAAGGTTCAACAGGAATCTTAAGCAAATGCAATGATCTGAAAGAGGAAACCATCTCAGGTAGGTAAGAATGTGAGATGTCTTGTTGCCTTTCTGCATGGATGTCCAAATAAACACATGCCTGCACAGATCCTTAAGTATCAGGTGAGCCTCCTGCCTCCAAAACCTTAGTAAATTGTAAGCTCCCAGAACATAGACCAAAGCTAGGAAAAGGGAGAAAATTTATAAATTAACTGAGAGCTGAGCTACCCTGGTGACACAGGAACTTAAAAAAGTAAAGCTGAGTTAAAAAAAAATAAGGACCTATTTCTTCCACATCTGAGTTATGAACTGAAATATATTCCACTTAATATTCTGAATAGTATCCACCTATTTATTTGTTGATCTCTCTAACTAGACCATACCATGCTTTGCCCAGAGCACAGAGTTTGGTTAATAATGGTCATCAGTAAATATATGTGAGAAGAATAAATTAGTGAATACATGTTTTAGTACCAAGATAAGCCACAATTAAGAACTCTGAGGGGTGTCTGGGTGGCTCAGTCGGTTAAGCGTCCAACTTCAACTCAGGTCATGATCTCACAGTTCATGGGTTTGAGCCCCACATCAGGCTCTGTGCTGACAGCTAGCTCAGAACCTGGAGCCTGTCTTTGGATTCTGTGTCTCCCTCTCTGACCCTCCCTTGCTCATACTATCTCTATCTCTCTCTCTCAAAAGTAAATAAAACATAAAAAAAAGAACTCTGAGAATCTCAGTCTGCTGGGGAGAGAGACAAGGAGGCAAGTAACTATGGAGCAGTGGATTCTAGTGGAGATACATTTATGGGACAATGGGAACCCTGAAGAGAACAACTAAAATCCTTGCTGGGAGTCCAGGAAGGCTTCACGGAGGAGATGACATTTGTGCTTAGATGTGAAGGTAGACAACAGGTCTTGATAACCAGTTGGATCCTGCATCAGGCCTGGCTGATGATTTCATGCATTTATTATTTGGATACATACTACTTTCACAGAGGGTCAACACAAAAAGTGCACAAAAAGTGCATACAAAGATGTAAAAAAGAGGTTCACTGAGTGCAGACCCTGGGAAGAGGCATTTGGAAAGATAAAAGGGTAGTGTGCATTTGGGAGAGAGTGAGTCACTCTTCCTTCACCCTTTTTTCACCTATCTATGTTGTGTCATCTCTGCAACTTGCATTCATATTGTGGTTTCACAAACTGTTCTGTGTGTTGATTCTCCCACATCGTAGAATAGTGCTAAGGTTGAAAGTAAAAAAATGGACTTGATACTTAGGAGCTAGCCATGTTTAGGCTGGTTTTGCCCTATTTTCTCTGCCATGGTCTTTTCCAACATACTCACCTAAGTAACTGCAATCTATTGGCCACTGGAAGAAGAACATAGCGCCATGGACTTTGCAAATGTAAAATCTTTATTCAGGCCAGGGCCTGACCTGAGAAGCATCAGGCTCTTTTTTTCTTTGGCCCCTTCCATTCCACATTTACAAAACCTCCAGTCTCTCCTTCCTTCTCCTTCTGATTTCCTCTTTTCTTCCTCCTTCTCCTGTCTTTCTTCTCCTTGCTTCAGCTTGGAGCATGCCAGTGTGAAGCTGTCTGTTAGCAAGCACTGGTCCCAGCTCTGCTGCTACAAACTGAACATTCGGGGCCGTCTAGCCCAGTGGTTCCTACACTTCAATCATCATCAGATTCATCTGAGATTTTTTAAGCAAGTGTGCCTGGCCTCATTTCCATATCTTTGAATTTAAATATTCTGGGGTGATATCCAGGCACTGGTATTTCTAAATGCTTCCCCAAGAGATTCTAAAGTGTAGGCAGGGTTGAGAATCACTGATCTAAGCTCTCCCTCTATATTAAAAATGTTTTTTTTCTGTAAAATGGTCATTGGCCTGAATGATATTTAAGAAAACTGACAACTTTCCAGTCTATGATGTCCCGCTCAAAGGCCTATATTGGTGGATTCCTGGTGAAAAGTGTGGTCATTATTGGAAGTTACAGAGGATGAGAGTGAATCTGATTACAGGTAAAATGGGAAGAGAGGTAGAAAGAGGTGGGTTCTGACACTCGATGCCTGATTAGTCCTGATATATCTGATACTAAAAGGTTTGTGCTTCTGTTTTGTTTTGCTTTGTTTTGTTTTTCTCAATAGGGATAAGCATACTTCCTTTGGGGAAAGTGCCTTGTACATCATATCTTTGGACATATACTGATGTGATTGAAATCCTCTGGATTTTTTGTTTGTCGTTTATTTTGTTTTGTTTTCATACAACAGCCAAATAGCCATTTTTGTGGAGCTCCCCAGTCTTACCCAAATTCTGTACGTATGGATATCTGTCAAGAATAAGAATAAAAGATTCCTGAAGCACTTACTCTGGGCATTTTTATTAAGAGGAGAGATAACCAGTGCTTCTCTGTGTTGCCAGATTGGCAGTATAGATCAGTTACTCCAGAAATCTCTTCCCTTCCTGATTTAAGAAGTGGCTTGCTGACAGAGGGAACACTTCAAAAGCCAAGGATCTCCAACATCTGTTGCCGCCGGTATATGCAAGGGTTTCTATGCATGACACCATTATCTAGAATCTTACACATCAACACAACTCTGATTAGTTTAATTTGTCAATGGGTATGAAGTTGAGGTTATTAAAGACTCTAAGTAACCATTCCACTGGGGGCTCAGCATGCTTTAAGAAGCAACATGCCTTGTTGATAAAACATTCTGCTCTTCTGAGTCAGCACAGAAACACTAAGAAATCAAGCAATTCCATCAAAGAAAGCATTTTATGAAAATGAACCCACTTACCAAAAGAGTGAGTCTTCAGTGTCCTTGTCCCCCTTGTCCCCATAATGGCCATTATTTATGGGAAGCCCATAAAGTAGTAGCATTCACTTTCCTTTTTCCCCCTCAGTGTCTCATCTTGAATATTCTGCTCCCAGAGGGAAAATAAGGTTTAGCTTCCTTTGCCTTCTCAAGATCAGACCATTTAGGCTCTTTGTGACATCAACTCTGTCAGTTGGGGTTCCTAGCCATCCTGCTTCATGGTCTGTGATGAGTCAGGCTGGACCCTAATTTATTTGGGGGGAACAGTAGATTAGGGGGTTGGGTGACTGAACTTCAAACATAGACCCCTACACACACACACACACACACACACACACACACACACACACACACACACACACACACACTGGCCTTTTTAGTTGTGTGGCCCCAAAGTGTTTAACTGAACTTTCTGATTTTACATTTATTTAGTAAATGTAAAGGGCCTCTGTGAGGGACATGAGTTAGAGTGTTTATGTTTTCTAAGCTTTAAAATGTCATACACATTCAAGGTATAGTTTGTATCTTCTTTCAGAAAGTTAAGAAATTTCCTCTCATTGGGGACTTTCACAATTTCCAGTGAGTGATCATTTCTTTCAGCTGGCAGACAGTATTTGTTGCAGGCTGAAGTATGTCCTCCTGAATGTGTCCTGACACCCAGTACCTGTGGAAATAAGGCCTCTGTAGCTGATCAAGTTCAGGTGAGGTCATGAGGGGCACCTGGGTGGCTTAGTCAGTTAAGCATCTGACTTCTGCTCATGTCATGATCTCACGATTTGTGGGTTCAAGCCCTACTTCGGGATCTGTGCTGACAGCTCAGAGCCTGGAGCCTAATTTGGATTCTGTCTCCCCTGCTCATGCTCTGTCTCTCAAAAATAAATAAACAGTAAAAAATTTGAAAAAAAAAAGATGAGGTCATGAGGTGGACCCCTAATCCAATATAACTATATCCTTATGAAAAGGGGGAATTTGAACACAGAGGCAGAGACACATAAAGAAAGAAGACAGTCATCTATAAGCCAAGAAATGCCTGAGGCTACCAGAAGTTGGGGAAAAGACTAGAACAGGCCTCACTGCCCTCAGAAGGAACCAACTTCGAGGACACTTTGATCTCAGACTGGCGTCCAGAACTGTGAGACAATATGTGTCGGCTATTTAAGCTACTCCGTTTGTGGTCTTTTGTTATGGCCACCCCAGGCGACTAATGCATTATTATTTCTGGAAGACCTGAGATGTCCCGTAGCTGAAGTTCTGAGCAAGAATCTCTTCAGTTTCCAGCAGGGGCTGTTCTCAAGCAAAATAAGAACGAGAGGTCATGATCTCAAACTTGCTGCCTTTGACGTTTTCGGGGTTTAGGTGCCTTGAGATATTTAGCCAGACATACTTGGACCCACATCACCTGTACAGGAGTCTGATGTGTGGGTACCCGTCCTCCACATAACCTCACCTCTACTGCCTGATTCCATATGGGCAGGCTTGGATCCATGAATACTTATAGAAGAAATTGAAAGTGCTTAGTTATATAATTTTAACTTTTTCAAGCCAAATTCCACTGTGTTTGCATACCTAAACCATTATGAAGGGTGACTCTCAAATGTAAAATGACGATTCATAAAACCTTCCTATGTACTTGGCTCAAGTTTGAATTCCAGCCAATCCTTGTCTTGACTCTCTGAGGTGATAGATAAAGAAGTCCCTGTAATACAGGGGTATCACCCCACACTGCACATTTGCATCAACTCTGAGTTCTTAGAAATACTGATGCCTGGGGGATGCTGCCCCCAGAGATTCCATTTCACCCTGCATCTGGTGGGTGTCTCCCGCACATTGAGATTTTAAAACTCCAGGGGCGCCTGGGTGGCTCAGTTAGTTGAGCATCTGGCTTCGGCTTCAGGCTCACGGTTCGTGGGTTCAAGCCCCAAGTTGTGCTCTGTGCTGACAGCTCGGAGCCTGGAACCTGTCTTCGGATTCTGTGTCTCCCTCTCTCTCTGATCCTCCCCTGCTCCTGCTCTCTCTCTCTCTCTCTCAAAAAAATAAATAAAACATTACCAAATAAATACATAAATAAATAAAATAAAACTCCAAGCCAAGATTGAGAACCATTGGTCAAGCATAGGTTCTCGACTCAGCCACAAGGGAGCCAGAACTAGGCTCCGCCATTTAATGGCTGTGCTATCTTGGACTTGTTCATTTGTGAAACAGGGGTGATAGGAATACATACCTCATAGTATTTATGTAAGCAATTAAAAGAAATGATGCATATAAAGTGCTTGACCCATATCACGTGTTCTCAGAAATAAACATTTCCTCAGAAATAAATCAACTTATGGATTTCTGGTCTTGTTGGGTGTTTTGAAAAGGTGAGATAAATGACCCCAGGCTACCACATCACAAAAGCATGTTGGCCATCCATAAAACTTAGGTCTGGATGATGAGAAGTCGTCAGTCACAGCTTGTGATTCATCTGGAAAAAGAAAAAAAAACTTTCTGTAAAAGGTTAATTCTTTTAAAAGGATGTTACAGAGCAAATACCCTTAAAGTGTTTCTATATTTCTCAATCTGCTCTGACAAGTTTTCTATACTCTGTGACTCAAATCAAAGAATGGAAATCAAATTAACAGGAAATAAATGGCCTAATCTTATTTTCAGGAGATCACAGGAGGTCAAAAGTGCTTTAGGAACAAGAAGCATTTTCCTATTAAGCAAAGTGAAAATCATAGACATAGTGAATTTAACCCCTCTGTACCCTCTGCCCCTATAGAAAATACTAACCTGCTACTCTTTTTGATCTCATAGTGCCTATAAGGATTATGTTATTAAATCACACACACAGACATTAAAGGAAAGGCCATAGAGTAATCTACCCCCTTTTTCATAGAGAACTCATCATCTCAGAAAACTATTTTCAAGTTCTAATGTGACTGATTTGAGATGTCTACTGTGTAGAGAAAAAGCGTGGACAAAATGGGGCAAGAATCACATTATGTGGTTTGTGTTATAACTTCAATGTATGTTAAATATTCAGTTATAGAAAGTTTCCCCTCGCATTTGTAATTATCAGCTGACACGTTCATTTAAATGTTGTCAACAAGAAATCAGAATTCTCACTTTTTAATGCTTCAGTGGAAAGAAAGCCCTTAAGGTCTGATCTCTCTCTCTCTCTCTCTCTCTCTCTCTCTCACACACACACACACACATGCACGCACCTCATTTTAAAGGTTCTATCAAGCCTTTCTTTGAAAATGAATTTCTCTATTTCCTGATCCAATAATGTCAGCCTAATGGCTAAGATACCCTTGTTTTTATTCTATAATAATATGAACAATTTTCATTTTCTCTTCATTTAATACTTTTAAAAACACAATATGCTTTCTGTAAAATAGAGGGATTAGAAGAACAATGTCTAGTTAAAAATGAAATCCAGATTTTTCTCTCTGTTTTCCCAATTTTTATAAAATACAAGCTCTGTCAACAAGAGAAATGGTCAAACAAGCTTGTTTCCAAGAAGCCTCGCCCCTTAAGCATGAGACCCCCGCAGGGGAAGGTGAATAAAGATTACTGTATGTGTGCAGCAGTAATTCTGTAATTAATTTGTTTTGAGCTTTGTGAAAAGCATGCTTTGTCCCTACATAAAGAGAGGGCTTTGTAGTTTTCGCCAGTTATTTTATCATAACCCTCAATCGGCTGAGCCTTTTACATTCTTCTTTCCTAGATTGAGTACTCGTTGGCTACATTCCTTTTTCCTTTTTTAATCCCCTTTTGTTAAGGTGACTATCCAGAGAAGCATGTGTGTGAGGGAGGTGGCTGTGCTCACATAAACCTTAAAGCTTTCTTTTTTGTTCCAAAAGCCATGCCTCTCCAAACAGCTACGGAATGTCCTGATAATTTAAATAGCAAAATGCACTTTGGCCAGCGAACTGCCCAAATCCTGGTCTCTACCACTAGATTAGAAAATTGCTTAACATCACCTAGCTATAATTGAAAAGGTTAGATGTGATTTAAAGGAGAAAAGAAAAACGCAGCTGAACTTAGGCAGAAAATGAGTACTACAAAGGAGTAAAAAATGAGACAAGGTTTTAGACCCCTGTTTTTCAAAGAAGCTTCTGATGGCTTAGAAGTAATGATTTCATAAATAAGAGCATGATCTATAACCACATAGATGTGCGGACATATGTAGAAATATAAGATCAGAGACAAACTTCAAAATAGGACCACGTAATTTTTAAAAAACGATTCTAGATCCCTGAAAGGAATTACTAAATAGATAAAATAATACAAGAGGTCATGGTTCTCTGATTATAAAAAAAGAAACACATGGAGAAAACTTAGAAAATAGAAAAGGTGTAAAAAAAGAATATGAAATTATGCTAGTTGCCCATAGCCATACCACCCTGAATATACCCAATGTGCTCTGAAACTGTGCTGGTAAGTATATCTTTGTAGGTTTCTTTCCAGGTGTTTTTGCATTCATGCACGTAAGTGTGGATGTAGGAAGTCACTGGGAAGTCTCTCAGTGTGTGTGTGTGTGTGTGTGTGTGTGTGTGTGCAAAATCTTAGGTCAACAACTAAAGTCAGAATACACCTTAAAAAATAAGATTTCTGTCATCCTTGAAGAAAGTGCAAGAACAGATTGTACAGGACTTCTGTCCTCAGAGGCTCAGCTCTCTGGCCAGACAAACACCCTCCTGCTGCGCGTTGTTTGTCAATATTGCTGAATTTCCATTGCCAGTAATTACATGTTTTTACAGTATTGATAGATTTTTCTGTGTCTGGTCTTCAATAAGACTGGGGAAAAGAAATATGGGCAGTAGGAGGAAGAGGATACATAAATGTAAAAGAGAAAGCTAGATCAAAAAGACGAATATTCCAGAAAAAAAATGGAAAAAGATAGTTGGTTTTCACTGGCCATCTTCCTCAATGCCTTTCCTCACTGTGATATCTCTGTACACTGCTGGCCATCGAGTTTACAAAGCATCGATAGTATGTTCTATATAACATGCTATGCCCTGCATTTTTCACTTATTTTGAAAGTTGGTCATCTACCAAAGCATGGTTTTAATGGCTTCATAATATCCCATTTTGTAGTTCTAACATTATATGCATATATAGTTTTAATGTACCTTAAATTTAGGTTGCCTCTAATATTTCATTAATATCATTAGTATTGCAGTGAATATCCCTCTACATGAATCTTAAAAATAAAAACTTCTAGGAGTGAAATTTGTGAGTCAAGTAGTGAGAATGTTTTTTAAAAGTATTTTTAGCACTTCTTATCAAATGGCTTTCTTGAGAGTGGTTTAAACATTCAGCAGCCATATATGAATGGGCCCATTTAATTGTACCTCATTCTGCCATCACATATAATCATTTAAAGATGTTTATAAATTTGATGAGTAAAAAAGTGTATCTCATCATATTTTAACTTCTATTTCTGGATTCTGATAGAGATTTTAAGGGTACATTTTTGTTCTGGTAGAGTATAAAGATATACATGAGGGTTGAAGCAGGAGTTATTTTCTCCTATGTGGGACCAATTAGAGATGGATGTTGACAAAGCAGAGTATGAAGGTGACCACATGGTCATTATATTGCTATCGTTATAGTAATAGTCAGAAAGGACATTGAGAGAAGTGGTTTTTAAATGGAGGTGAATGGGCGATCAGTGAATCTTCAGAGCTCTAAGAATAATCCTATGTTTTGTGCTTTCTGCATTGATTTATGAATCAGATCTGTCCATGGGGAAGTCTTACTGAAATCACCATGCTCATTAATTTAATTGTCCAGTTAAATTTATTCATGTCTTAAAACAGCTTTACCCTTCTTTCTGATGGTCAGTTACGAGATACCCACTATGTACAGAGAGTGACTTGAAAGCCAGACCAGTGAGTTTCAAATCTTACCTCTGCCACCTACTCACACTATGATCAGTTATCTTCTCTGTGCCTTAGTTTCCTCACCTGAAAGATGAAGATAAGAGTCTGCCCCATAGGTTGTTAAGAGGATTTCGGGAGTTAATTTTTGTAACAGTGTTTTTATACAGTAACAGTAAAGTTAGTAACTTTAGAACAGTATCTGGTACATGGGAAGTGCTATGGGTTTGTGAAATCAATACAGTGTTCCTCTAATTTTCACTTCTAGGTCCTTCTACTTATAACTGTGTCTCAGTTGTTTAGTGATCTAAATAAATGCTTAGGTACACTAGAGGAAATTAAATATACTAAGGAACCTCTCAGAATATGTTGTAATCTAAATGATCTTTGGGGAAGTACATTTGGATTTTCATATATTGAGATATCTTAAATTGTGGCAAACTGGCAGCTGTGTTTTGTTTTCCTCTCTCTAATGAAGAATAAAATAGGAATTAGAGAAACCACTTGGAGCTGTGTCACAGGCAGTTAGTAATTTCCAAACTTGCCAGTCAACAAAGAATTATCTTCAGTGAACTCGAGTCCCTGTTCTTAAAGCATTAATGTGATTATAAGTGATTTAAAAATTTCTCAGAAAATGGTGACTTTAGGAAACTTGGGCATCAATTGGCTATTAAGTTAATTGATTTTCAGTTTTAATTTTTTTTACTGGAAGACGTTGGTGTATTTTTTTTTCATTTCATTCACAATATAAATGGATATAGTTTCTACTCATGTTAGATCATACAGGGCTTCATTTAACACAGACTCTAAAACTATTCTTTAAAAGTATCTAAATTTTTTAAAATAATTGTTGTAGAATACTTTCCTTTTTTTAAAAATTGTTTAATGTTTATTTATTTTTGAGAGAGAGACACAGAGCATGATCGGGGGAGGGGCAGAGAGAGAGGGGGAGATACAGAATCTGAAGCAGGTTCCAGGCTCTGAGCTGTGAGCACAGAGTCCCACGCGGGGCTCGAACCCACAAACCATGAAACCATGACCTGAGCCGAAGTCGGACGCTTCACCGACTGAGCCACCCGGGTGCCCCTGAAGAATACTTTTCATCAGTACTCCTCAGAATGTGAAAGACCAAGCAATGCAGGTTGTAGATCATAACAAAGTGTAAACAAAGTTTATAATAATTAAAACTAATGGGGTGCCTGGGTGCCTCAGTCGGTTAAGCGGTTAAGCGTCAGACTCCAGCTCAGGTCTTGATCTCACAGTTCAATAGTTCGGGCCCCGCGTCAGGATCTGTGCGGACAGCTAAGAGCCTGGAGCCTGCTTCAGATTCTGTGTCTCCCTCTCTCGCTGCCCCTCCCATGCTCATGCTCTGTCTCTCTCTGTTTCTCAATATTAATGTTAAAAAAAAGAGTAACAGTTTAAACACACAGAGCGTTTTTATAGAATAATTTTATGTCTACTAATTCAATAATTTAACAATGGGATTTATGCTTCGTGTGACTCTGCTGTGTTTATTTTTTCTAGTAATTCAATTTTATCATATTTTACAAAAGTTTTGGCCTCCAATGCACTGGAAAAAAGAAAAAAGAAAAGGAAACATGGTTCTTCACCAGTGGAGAGAGCACTACCTTGCCCAGTAGACAAATGGGCACCTGCTTTGGCATGGTGATGGCATGATTGCCAAATAAACACTTCCTGCAATCAGTCATCATTCAATACATTTTTGTTGTGGTGGTAGCCACTCTGAATTAAATTAAGAAGTTATGAAGTATTTAAAGCTGTATCTTCAAGTGAATTTGCTGCACACCTAGTTCCACCTAGGTCTGCTGGGTTTTGCTTCAGGGATAATAATGGAAGGCTTCTCTTTTCCTCTTCGCGATTCAAGGTCAATATTCCTGGTTAGGTGTCCTTCTCCAGGAGCAGATGTTGACATTGTTTCATTGACTGGAAAAACTTGGCAGTTGTGTTTGACTTTTCTCTAAAACTCAGATTTCCCTTTTAAAAACCGATGATGAGGCCTGTCTTTAAGCACACAAACACCAGAGCATTCTGATTCTGCCATTTAAAGAAAAACAAAACAAGATTATAAGATCAGTGTTGCAGGTTTTTTTCCCTGGCCTGGGATCCGGGGACTGTCTGAACAATACATCCTTCTTCTGGGCATTCCTTTGTCCCTGTTGCTGTAAGCCGTGAATCCTAACAAAAGCGGACTGGAAATTCAAAGAGGGACATTACACAGCTTTGAAAATCTCGCCTTCCGTGGCGATACAGGAGTTAAAGCTTGAATTTTCTTTTTTCCCACTGTATGTATCACATTTGGCCTGTGCTTCCTTTGCATGGCATGAAAAGCAGCAGGCTGGGTGTGAGTCTCTTCTCTCTTCCTTTCTCACTTGTAAAATATGCCTGGCAAACACCCCACTCTCCCCTCCCCCCAGCTTTAATCCATTTTGCCCTCCTGTTCAGCTGACTACCACTCCAAATGCAAAAAGCATTCCTTCCCAATTGTTAGAAGGGCCTTTGCCTCAGTAGAAAATATGCAGTACGTATGTAGACCCCGAATACCACATTTGGCCTTTCCCTAACCTTAGCAGGTTTTGGAGCTATCTCTTCAGGGATCCTTTAGAATTAAAAAAAAAAAAAAAAAAATAGCATTTTTTTCTTAGTGTCCCATAGTGGCAATTGTCAAGTCCTGGATGTAGCACCAATACACGCATCTCTCTTCATAGGCTCTTCTCTGCACCAGGTGTTGCGAGCTAAACATGGAAGGGCTTGAAATTCCATTCGAGTTAGATTCATTTAGTTAAAAAAAAGAAGACGACGACGAAAAACCAACCGTCTTTGGAAGTTTGTCTCCATGGACATCATTAACGCGAGGACATGCACCATACACATTTTATGTAACTGAAGATTAATGGTTAACTATTCAGGTACAGATTTCGTACAGCGGGAGCTGGTGCACGGTGCAAAACAAAACACAGCAGCTGCGTTAACCGCCAAGTCACTCCGTATAAAATAAATACGATATAGACACGCTGCCCAATTTACAAAACGTCAGCTTCAGTCCATCTGAGCATATTGATATTACCAACAGTTAAAAATGCATTCCACTAGCCTGTCATAAGGCAAGAAGTCTGTGTGGCATTTCCTAATTCCCAATATTGATATCCAATATCTAATAAGATACAAGCATACTTTAATCATATCCTGGCTTTGTGGAAAAAGCAATCTCAAATGTGGCTTTTTATGTTTGACTTATAACAACTAATACAATAGAAAAGCTCTAAGAACATTTAAATACATGCATGTTGATGCCTTACTGAATGACATCAGTGTGCCTTTACAGACAGCCACAAATGAAAAATAATAATCACTGTGATCTCGCTATTTTTATTTAAAAGTGCATGTAGCATTGGGCTGCCAGATGCAAGAAATAAAAACACAGGACGCATAGCTAAAGTTGGCATCCAGGGGGAAAGAAAAGCATTTTTTTTTTTTTTATTCTAGGTATGTCCCACGCGGTACTGGGGAGGGAGGCATACTTAACACTAAAAATTTCCTCGTTTCTGTTTCAATTTTAACAGAATGTGCTATATTTTCTCTGGCAACCCCTGACCACCATGACTGCCACACTGAGGTTTGCTATGAAAAGCACGCAAAGGTGGATCCTATTTCCAGGGTCAAGAGCAAGCACTTGGAGTTGAACTCATTCCACCTGCCAACTTTAAAACTCTGGCACATCGGCAAGACCAGGAAAGTTTCTGTTACAGAAATTGAGTGCATGCATCTCCAATGAGTCATTTCAGTTTCTTATAGGGAGAGAGGCACCTTACCCACCTGAGGAGAAGTTAGGAGCTGGCAAAAAATTAAAAGAAAAATTTGGGACGAGTAGAAGGAGAAAGACTCTTTATCAGCAAGTAACAGAATTAGGAACAAATAAGTGTGAAGTGAGACTTTCTAAAAGAAAAAAAAACCATTATTTAGGATAATCATATTCCTAGGAATCAAGACACAAACAGAATGAAAAAGAGGACATAAAAATGTATACTTTTTCCCTTAGCAAAACTGTTTTTATTATTATTATTTGTACTTTTTAACTTCTGGACTCTCAGGAAGCTAGACATTTTATGTGAGAAAAATTTCCTGAGTCATCATACCTGCTTTCCAAACCTCTGTTCAAGAGCCAGTCTAACATCCAGCTGATGGAGAAGGACTGCTTTCTGTTCTTCTTTGGCTAATTCACACCTGCAGGTGCATCCTGCTTGGCCCCCGTGACATTGACCATAGCCATGTGAGAAGCTATATGGCCCGAGTAGACCTGGGTTGCTTTTTGTTTGGATGTGGGTGTTGGTTTCTATACCTGGAAAGAGGAAATTAGTTATATTAATAGGAGAAAATCAGTTATATGAATGGGACCATGATGAGTCTTTTGCTGGTAATTGTAGGACAATTAATGAACACTGCTTTATGTGGATTGAATCCTTTAACACATAGGGACCATTCCAAACAGCCAACCATTGATGAGCCATTATAACCAAACGACAAAATAATCTGATTTTTTAAAGGCATAAACTTATCAAAATATGAGAAAAAGAACACAAGTAAAATTAAATCTTGTAGTTCATACAGTGACATGGAGGAAGATTATATTTTTTGGCCCATGTTTTCTCAAGGCTAAGCTTAACCTTTATGTTTTATGTACAGAAATTTTATTAGTGCTTTTCCTGAGTTATAGGTGAATAGTTGACCCAATTTTGAATAGGGCAGTATTTTTGTCAGTTTGTTTTTAGTGAGTACCCTCACTGGTGGAGGTGAACAAATCATTCTGATAGGCTTTTTCGTAGTAGGAAGGATCCATTTGATGGGCAGCTGTTCAGAATCAGGAATGTAGTCCCTGGCGCACAGGGGAAAGGAATCTGCCATTACTCTGGAGGGTATGTAAGAAAACACTTGGTCCTCAACATTAAGAAAGAGAAGAGCAAAATATTCAGTCTGTTTTGGACTGAATGCAACCTTAAAAAGACCCTTCATCTCCCTCATCAACAAATACTTCCAGGAAGTGGATTTTAAAGTGTGTCCTCCTGAAAGCTAGGGTCTGTCTAGGGATCCCAGGAGTAAAAGCATGAATTCAAACACCACCTCTTACCCATCCCTAACCTGAGCCCAGCCCTAGTCTCCCACTGTCCAGCAGATGCTCTCTGCTGGAATATTCCTCTCTGGAGGGAGGGCATGCCTGTGGTAGTTGTTCCAAAGGCATGCCTTCTAGATCCCACACCTCCCCCTATAGGTGACCAGCCCTGTGAGCTCAGACCATTTGCTCACTTTCCCCGTGCCCAAGTGTCTTCCTGAGCATTAACAAAAAGAGGGTGCTGCTGCTAATTTACCTCACTAACAAGTTAGTTATGAGGACTGAATGAGTTAATACTCCTAAAGAAATTAGAACAGTTCCTTCTACCTAGTAGTAAACTTTTATGTCTTTCTCTACTTGACCTTGGTGCCAGATTTAATGCCAAGGAAAGTGTCTACTGCCTTTAAAAAGCTTCTGAAAGGACTAAGCTTGAAAACATTATTTCATAATTTATGAACAAGCTTTTGTCCTTTTATTCTTTGATTGGAAGCCAAGTCCCTCCCCCTTTCACCCATTAACCCTGAACTCCAAGAGTTAAGGACTCCTTTCTCTTCTTTCCCCAGATCTGAATTCAGGGGTGTGGTGGGTTAATGATATGAGGATGATGTCATTGTAGTCACAGAAACGATTTCATTATAATCTTTTGTTTTTCTCTTGCTAACTTTCTAAAGGGAGAAACATTTTATTAATTAAGCATTCAGAACCATTTGGAGGTACACTCTGCACAAATGCTATTATCACCCACATTTGGTGAAGTCCTTGGGGGTTAGAAGTGTTATGTTTATGTTTACATGTTATTACCCTATGTAATAATGATGTGTATAATACGAATAATGTTATGTATAACGATACAACCCAGGAAGAAGCAGGAAGCCCCAAAGAGGCAAGGATTTTGGCGAAAGATAGGAGCTTCTTTTTAATTTTAGCATAAAGATGGTTGTACTTGTGAAGAGAGTCATGCACAGCCACTAACGTAAGTGTATGTAACTATAGAAGAAAAGCTCATGTCAGCTGAGCATCTGCTGAATGTTTTGAGGATGGGGTCCTTAGAGAAAAGAGAAGTGGGGAACGGATTTAAAGGGCAGAGAGGAGCATCTGCGGTTGACTAGAACTTCCTGACTATACAAGCAGCATGCTTCCAGAGCTGTTCCCACCCTCTTTCCTTGTGGAGACTGTGGAAGGAATAGAGATCTTCTCTTTCTTGATAGGCTCTGCCTCGAGGCAAGACGCTGGAATGGAACCCTTCCTCTTGGCTGACGATTTTCGGTAGTAAGGTCATCACAAAAAAATACTGAATTGTACCATGTTTTCTCTGAATCTTTACTCTTCCCTGTGGGGCAAGTCCTGGTTGGTGTAAGTGTATCCTTACCCCACTAATGCCTGTTAAACTCTCTTTTCAACCAAGAGAAAAAAAGACCCAGATGAGGGCCTCTCGCTGTTTTACGTGTCCGGGGGAAATTGTTTTATTAGACCAGTGAAGCTGATTTTCCATTTAGGGTAATGATCTTGAAAATTCCTTTTAAAACAAGTGTAAGAAAAAAGAGAAATCTGATACAGAGAGAATATCAAGTAAGGCTCACGTGGCACGCAGCTTTGAGGAAAATCTTAGTGGCCGGGGAGACACTGGTTTGGAGCTCCCTGTCCCAGATGATCTGAAGGTCTTCTAACTCCAGAAACCTGTGAGGACAGCTGGAAGAGCTTTAGCTAGAACCCTGGGGAAAGCAGAACCATGCTTAAGAGGCAGTGCTTAGGGAAAGAAGGAATCCGTACACTCACAAAGAATCTACATCAGCACGGAGAGGAGGGCTGGAGATGCCGGAGGAAAATAATCGTGTTCTTAGTACACGAGTTGTTTTTAACATCTGCTATGCATGATCTCGGATGATTATTGGAAGGATGTTCTAAATAAAGGACAAAAGATCTACAACTTGCAGGAGAAAAGCCCACACCCTTTCCCCTTCATGTTCAGAGAGATCCTCTATCTCCCATTCCCTCCACCCTTGTTATTTACAAACACAAGAAAGAAAGAAGACAAGACAGACGAACAAGGCGGGGAGGAAAAAAAAAAGTGGTGTAGGAAAATCAGTGCCAGAAAACGCACAGTAAATTCTAGCTTGTTAAGCAGCCCGGTTCCAAATTATTAAAAACAACAACAAATCCTAACAGTCATGTAGTTACAGCCTCCGAGGGAAACTCTAAGCCTGATGCTTAGTGTCCCAGAACCCAAGCCACACACACACAAACACACACACACACCCCAAAAAACGGGGAGGGGGGCAGAAAGAGAGCTAAGTCATGTAGTTACAGCCTCCGAGGGAAGCTCCAAGCCTGCTGCTTAGTGTCCCAGAACCCAAGCCACACACACACACACACACACACACCCCAAAAAACGGGGAGGGGGGCAGAAAGAGAGCTAAGCAGTCTTCTGACTAGGAATATGAAAGCACCAAATCTGCGAGAGACAGGCGGCGGCTGCATGCAGCTTGCCGTAATCTGTAAATGATTGCTGCTAAAGTCTGGAGGCTTCAGGCTTGATCTGTGTTTGTTCCCAAAGAAAGCTAAGGAGGACGGTGTTAATAAAGAGAGATTTAAGCGAGGGCTGTGCTTGGAATAAAGTGGGCTACAAAAAGGTCAAATTTGATCAGTCGGAGCAGATTACGGGGGCTTTCCGAGGTGCTGAGGAGAACCGAGCCGGGCCTGGGCAGTGACCCAGCGCGGGGTCGCCGTGGGGGCGGAGAGCGGCCGCGGCCCGGCGGGGGAGGTGGGCAGAGCCGGCGCCCCGCCGCGCGGCCGGCTCCCCCTCGCCCCGCTCCCCCCACCGCGGCCTGCGCGCGCCTCTCGCCCTTAGACCATGGTGTCCCTAATCTCCGACTCGGAGCCACTCAAAGACTGGAAAGTTTTAAGGTAGGCCTGCTTTTCTTTCTCTCCCCTGGCGGCCCCCGCTCTCGGCCGAGTTCCTCCCCGCACGCGGGGCAGCCGGTGTCGCCCCAGCCGCCCGCGCGGGTCCGGCGGGGGGACGGGCGGGGAGGCCTGGGCCGCCGGAGGGGGTGCGGGGGGCCCGGGAGGGGCGCACGCCCCGCGCCCTCGCGCGCGCCTGAGGCCCCGGGGCGCCCAGGGCGGGAGCCTGGCTGTGCCGGACTCTCCGGGACTTCGTTCTAAAGGAGGCGAACTTCTTGCAGAAAACGGTATTCCTGCTCCTCTGGAGAGAGAGGCTGGGGAGACGTGTGTACCTCCCCTGACCTCCTCCTCCTCCCCCTCCTCTCTTCCCCCCTCCTTCCCCCTTCCCCCTCCCCCTCCTCCCTCTCCTCCCCGTCTTCCTCAGGTCTAACTTGGAACAGCCAGTATTAAAAGCTCAACTGACCCTAAAACTCAATGCGAACGATTTATGAGCTGAGGTCTTGTCTGCCCCCTTCATCTCTCCGAGGCCCGGAGAAATCAGAACACACGCAGCACAGAGTGGCCCGTGCATCCCTCCGCCCAGCTACTTGGGTCTACACTGACCCCTTGGTAGAGTTCAGAATGGATTTTAGATTTAGCTTGACACCACATGCTATTTTCCAGCAAATAAAACCACTTTGGGTGGTTTTTAAGATCTCAAAGGGTTAAATTGAGGGGTTTTTAATAAACGTCTTTCTACATATTGTCATGTTCTAGATACCTACCCCCAGGCAGGGTTCTACTAGAGCCAAACCAAGACCCGAATAAGGAATAGAAGTGTCTACCAACCTGGGACCTCTTTTTCCCGACATGTATCGTGTATTAATTAGCCATTACTTATTTCTCTCTTATGAGTTCTCCCTTCGTTTTTGTCTAGTTTTATTATTTTTAAAAGGAACCACATAATAGAAAACAAATAAAAGAAAAAATGGCCAATTTTCTTTTTTTTCTTCTTTACAATTCCTGCATCTTGTTTTCTAGAACTTCGTGTGGCCACGTGTTGTTCATCATAGAGTATGTGCCGTTCTATAGTCTGCTCTTTCTCAAGTTCAATATCAGACTTCTTGCCATGCTTCTGCCTATGCTCCATAACCATAATTTCAGTGTCGAGATAAGGGATGGTGATGTTCATGGACCATATTTTACTAAATTACCCTGCTTGTTGAAAATTTAGATCGTTTCTAGCCCTTCATTTGTGTGAACAACACCACAATGAACATCTTTGTGCTCATAGCTTTAAAATATACATATGTATATACGTATCTTAACAACTAATTTGGAAACAATTTTATTGAAAAAGTACACTTAAGCTATTAGTGATCTGTTGGTAGCACTTACTCCTTTTGAGGAGTAAGAAAAGGAGAAAGTTTTATTTTCTTACTGAAGGACAATATAACATGATGTAGTATTCATTGTCCATTTATTTAGCTGTCATGGTATTAGATTCATTATTTGTTTGGAGGAATTCTAAGGTGGAATTCCATTCCATAAAGGACTCTGATTGCATACAAGCACCTCTCCCATAAACTAAACCCCTCTGATAGGAATGCACTGTATTGGGTGATTAGAAAGATTAGAAAGATTCTTGTAATGCAGATTGTGGCTGCAAGAAGTTGGTTGTTCAGAAGCAGATGAGACTCAGTAAAAGGGACCCGAGTGCTGGGGGACAGGTGCAGGCAATTCCTGGGGTTCCAGAGGAAGCAGGGTGTCCACCTGGAGCATCAGGAAAGAGTTCCTGAAGAGAGTGACATTTTGAGAAAGGTTACTGACGGATCTGTGCATATAGCTTTTTGCTCTCATCAAATAATTCCCAGGATTTCTAAACGAAAGGGCACGAACATTTTTATGGGTCTGTCCATGATATTTTCTTCTGTTTGTAGGTTTAAATTTTATTTTTAATCGAGGGGCGCCTGGGTGGCTTAGTCGGTTAAGCATCCGACTTTCGCTTAGGTCATGATCTCGCGGTTCGTGGGTTCGAGCCCCGCGTCGGGCTCTGTGCTGACTGCCAGCTCAGAGCCTGGAGCCTGTTTCAGTCTGTGACTCCCTCTCTCTCTGACCCTCCCCTGCTCGCGCTGTCTCTCTCTCTGTCTCTCTCCTAGAAATAAATAAAAAAAAAAACATTAAAAAAATTTTTATTTTTAATCGAGATGGTAAAGTACCTCTGTAAATGTTCTATGATACAACTATTTGAATAAATTTTATACTCCTTTTTCTTTAAGTGAGTTAGTCACTGACTCTTCAAATTGAAATATTTCTTAAGTGCTCTTAAAAATTTGTTTTGGGTGGTTAACTTAGTAACATTATTGCACAAGTGGATAAGGTGGGGCCTCGCTCTAGGAATGTGTGTTACAAATTTTGGCAATGCAGCCCTCCAAAGGCCTTTTTAGATAATGATCCAAGTCTTAACCCATTTAAAACTCAGTGATAATGTTGTCTTTCCCCTGAATGTGTGCCTAACATAACTGAAGTTTATTTTATGCCTAGAATAAGTAACGCTTCACAAGCTTGGACTGGCAAGGCCTGGGAAAGAGAAACATTTTTACACTGACCACTTTGGGTGAACACCAAGTTCATTGTGTCCACACCTCTTTTTGGCAAGCATTGTTCCATCAGCTTTTAACTGTGTTTGTTCCTTTCCTGGGGTAAGGAATTATAAAGGGGGTAGTGTTTGTGAATTGCATTTTAAATTCCTTAGTTGTGTACAATGAGGTATCCCTTTGGCTAATTCTGATTCATTGAACCATTCACTTGCCAACACTAAATGTCTGCCTAGCGTATGTGGGAGGAGCAAAGATATAACATGAGCTTGTAAATGGGACGAGCTAACGGGAAGATGAAGATGTGTATGCTAATGCCTTACAGGGTGGTGTGTGATAGGAGTTATGTCATTAAAAAGCTTCAGAAGTCCAGAGGTGAGAGACTCAGTTCCAGTTAAGAAAAGGAGCATCATCACTGCCTTTGATTACCAAATGAGCAGAAGTCTTGGTATATGACAGTAGAACAGCTTTCAAACCTGTGTAACCTGGAGTATTGTCCCCAGGTATGTGGCCTGGAGTTCTGTCCAACCTCTTACTCCTAAAGTGATCGCAAGACACCATTTGTAAATCTGCTTACATCACAGTTTAGTGTTTTAAGATAAGGTCTGGTGGTGGGACCCAAGTTCAAGTCCTAAACCTTTTTCAAGAACTGCCGATTTGATGCCATTCCATCCCAGGTCCATTTTGTCAAATGGAAAAATCAAGGCTGGGGATGGCACTGTTGGCCGTTCTAATTGCTGTCTACCAGGGGGCATGACTTCCACCAACACGCAGGCCAGCCATTTTCAGCAGGAAGCCTGGCCTCTTGACCATCGAGAAAGCACAAACATGAAAGTTCACTGAAAGTGGGGCACCTGGGTGGCTCACTTGGTTGAGTGTCCTACTTCGGCTCAAGTCATGATCTCGCGGTTCGTGGGTTCGAGCCCTGCATTGGGCTCTGTGCTGACAGCTAGCTCAGAGCCTGGAGCCTGTTTCAGATTCTGTGTCTCCCTCTCTCTCTGACTCTCCCCTGCTCACGCTCTCTCTCTCTCTCTCTCTCTCTCTCTCTCTCAGAAATAAATTCAAAAATAATAATAAAATAGTTCACTCAAAGAATCATAGTCCTCTAAATCAAGAAGGAATATTCTAAGCACACAGAGAAGGAGAAAGGAAGTGACAATGAAAGGAACCAGCCTGGCAATATGATTAATATGAGATTTAATATTCATTGGTATCACTGATACTTCCTGAGGGAAAGAGTTCTCAGTTGGGGGGAGTTAACAGGGCAGGGCTCTGAATACCTGAGCTCTCCTGGCCCAGCCCCCAGCCCAGCCCCTGTGGAAGAGTCTAGACAATCCCAAATCTAGTTTAACTCTCCCATTTAGACATGAGGAGGTTGAGGGGCACCTAGGTGGGTGGTTCAGTCGGTTGAGTGTTCAGCTCTTGATTTCGGCTTAGGTCATGATACCATGATTTGTGCAATCCAGCCCCATGGCAGGCTCTGCACTGACACTGCAGAGCCTGCTTGGGATTCCCTCTCTCCCTCTCCCCTACCTCTAAATAAATAAATAAACTTTAGAGATGAGGGAGTTGAGCCCAGAAGATGAGGTGATGAATGAGGTCACAGAGCTCATCATCGGGACAAGCTGTCTCCCCTTCCCTGTCCTCTGTGCTGAGCAGTTTATTCACCACCTTTGCTTCTATTGCCATCTCTTCTCCCCTGGTTTAAGATGCACAGCCCAGACCTGTCCGTAGAGCTCCCTGACATCTCCTCAGCTTAGCCAGTTCAGTGTACCCAAAATGAGTCAAGGTCACAAACTGTGCATGTAATATCCCCCAAGACTGGCTCTGTTCTGTCGCTCTCAGGCTTGTGAGTCACACGGCTATCCAGCAGGTGCTCAAATCGGAAAGCTGCACAGCCTCCTGAGCCCCTCACTTCTCCCTCCTGATTACATCCCCCACCATCACCAGCTTTGGTTGATTTCAACTCCCAGACACTCATGGACTCTCCACTTTTCTCCACTTTGCTTTCTATCCCTTTGTTTTGCTCAGAGCTCAGCACTACTTCTGAATACATTTCTCTGCTTCCATTCTCTCTCGGAGAGTCTATTTTCCACACAAGCGGAATGAAAACACTTTGAAAGCCATAAATCAGATCATGTGACTTTACTCTTCAAGTGAAAGCCAGTACCCTCATCCTGCCCCCCAGGCCCCGCCTGACCGACCTAGCCCACAGCTGTCTCTCCAGCTCCCCTTCCTCCAGCTCTGGTCTGCTTTCTCTTCCTTAATCAAGCCAGGCTTAATTTGGCCTTAGGATATTTGCATAAAAGAATCCCTCTCCCAGCCTGGAAATCTTCGCTCTTTGAAGGGCTGGGTGCTGCTTGTCATTAGTCTTAGCTCAAATTTCATCTGCTCAGTGAAGCCTTCCCTGAGTCCCTTAGTCACCCAGGGGTGCTTGGGTGGCTCAGAAGGCTAAGCATCTGACTTCAGCTCAGGTCATGAGCTCATGGTATGTGTGAGTCTGAGTCTGCTGTCAGGCTCTGTGCTGACAGCTCAGAGCAAGGAACCTGCTTCGGATTCGGTGTCTTCCTCTCTCTCTCTGCCCCACTCCTGCTCGTGCCCTGTCTCTCTTTCTCTCTCTAAAAATAAACATAAAAAAAGTAACCCAAAAGTCTAGCATGTCTCCCTGATAGGCTGAAGCATATAAAATTGCCAGTATCTAGCCATTTTAGGCTCATAAAAAATCTTAATTTCATATAATTCACTAATATTCTCATGATAGTACATACCAATATCTACTATTTTCATATGTATGTATTCTCCCTTTTTCCCATTAGAATATATGGTTTGTGTGATAATTGGTGTAAATATAGTACCTAAGATATTTCCTGGTACACAACAGATAATGAATGAATAAATGAATGAATGAATGAAGTGGTCAGTGTTTGTTTCCCCCTCATTGACTTTACACTCTGAGACCAAAGGCTTTATGTATTTCGTTCACACTCAAATGCCAGTATTTACCACAGTGGTGGTGGTGTGTTATGTGGAATGAATGAATGACTCCTAACTCTCAGCTGAGTAATCCCACATTTAGGTTCTCATTCCTGTTCTAATCAGCAACGTGTATAGATTTGATAACATGGAACATGTTTCAATTCTCTGAGAATCTGATAGAGGCCTATCATTTAAGCAGTATTCTTTCTACACAAGAGAATAATCTAGATCAGGAGTTGGCAAAAATAGTAAATACTTTAGGCTCTGCTTGGCCACACAGCCTCTGTCATTGCTATGTCAAATGCTATTGTGACATGAATGTGGCCATTGGCAATATGTAAATGATTGAGCTTGGGTGTGATGGAATAAAACTGTATATACAAACACAGGCAGTGGGTTGGATTTGGCCTGTTGACCATAGTCTATCTTTCATCTATTATTGAGGCTAATGATTTGACTAACAAGAAAATAGAAGTGGTTTTCACAGATAGATGTTTCCAAATCTATTATGACAAAGTGCATATTATAAACTTGCCTCATTATGGGGAAAAAATTAAAGGAGACTTAGGGATATTTCACAGGTCAGAGATGTTATAGGTCATGAACCTGTGACCTCACAAAGATGTGATTCTAGTCTGGAGAAAATGTATGGGTTACCATATCCCTTAAATGTTTGGATGAGTCTTAACACTATAACAAGATACACTTTTGCCTGTTCCCTTACAGAGTGTGTGAGAAACTCCCATTAATGAGAACAGCACATGTTGATGGAAAAAAATAGACCAGATCCTGACATGTTTTAAGTAACTGCTTGGCCTCGTTTCTTTCTTTCTTTTTCTTTTTTTTTTTTTCTCATTGCTTTCTGTAGCTCATTTAGGAGACATTTCCCTTTCACATGCCTGATGAATCTCCCAAGATGAATTCCAAATTCACAGAGGAAAACATGCTTTGTAATTTTGAATGAATGCCATGTGTAGAGACTCTTTAGCTCACAGCACGTGACGTCTTGGAGATGCATGGAGTGGGGAGAGATTATGTGGAAGTTCTCTGGGTGCCCGCAGGCTGGCCCTCTGCGGATCAGGGATCAGTCTTCTTAGAGGGTGACAGAAGAACTAGTCATGCTTCCTGCGTGCTGGGTATTGTGCTAAGTGCTTTATATTTAATATCTCATTTAATCTTTGCAACAGAGCTACGAAGTAGGTGCTGGTGTTATTGCTCCCATTTGCCATAAAGAGGGCTTGGGTTTTGCTATCTCAGCTTCGAAGAGGCAGAGCTCTTAAAAGATGATGTCATGCACTGTCCTGACATAGCACCTTTCCCTGGTACGTTGGTAACTTGATGAAGCACGTTGCGTTAACTTCACTGTGTCTCAGATGGGAAATGTGTGCACCACATCGTTCTCCCTATTCCCTCAGGGAAGTTTGAAGAAATGTGACCCAGTTACTGCTGGGTACTTTAAAAAAACGTTTGCAGAGCAGAGGGGGATGTAGGCTATGAAAATAGAACATCCAGTAAGAATTCTCTAGGTAGAATGAATTATGTGTTTATGAAAAGTGAACACAAGACCTGGGCCTTTTAAATAATGTATTATATTGGAGAATAATCTAGGATTTTTCACAAAGCATGACTAATGTAGCCCATGACATAACTAATAATGACAAAGGTTATTATAAAAATCACATAAAAATGTAAAGTAGAGAAATTCCGTTACTTGTTGGTTAGATGCTATGGCTGTTGTGTTTTCATCTAATTGTAGTGTTGAAACAAAACTAAAAAACCCTCATGAGTTGTTTCCACTCCATGGACCCAGATAATCAGTAGAGAAATATTCAGTTGACAAGTGCGCCCCCCCGCCCGCCCCTCACAATGGGTCTGTTTCACTGGTGCACTGAACTGGCAAAGTGTCAAGTAGATCTAAACCAACACATCCAGATCATTGGAATCCCCTGTTAGGAGAAACACAGCAAAAAAAAAAAAAAAAAAAAAAAAAAAAACACCTCCTCGTGATCAGATAACATCTCCCAAAGGTCAGAGACCACAGTGAAGCTATTTTCCCAAAGTGGAGAAGAATCACCTGCCACTTTCATCCCATCACGAGGGAGCAGAAAGCAGAATGTGCCGCGGACGTGCTGTCCTGCCACACACGTGTTCAGGCTCAAAGTGTCAGAATACTAGAATCACATGTTGTTAAGGATGCTTACAGAGAGTTGGGGTACAGGTTTCCTCTCTGTTCTCATGCTCCTCTGTAACCTTCTCTCTCCACGTTAGTGCAGCGAGAGAGAGGGCAGCGAGAGAGATCAACTAATCACTCTCCTTTCTTCAAGTCTGTTAAAAAGAATCTCCACCCCCCCCGAACACCCTATTATTCACAGACGTGGGCTGTGTGTCTTGTTTACCACTGTGTCCCCAGCGGTCCCCAGTCCTGATCCTTTTGATACTTAATTTCAGCTAAGAATTCTCACTAAAGCCCCTTCCATTCCTTCCCAGCCCAGCCACTTCTCCACAGGAAGGAAGGTTGTCTTCCCCTCCGTGATCGCAGCCCCAAATCCAAACCTTAGATCCCCAAGTGCAAGTGCTCATTTACTATTCTGTGACATTTATGTACATCTTAGTTTTATTAGCAGGCTAAGAACTCTCTGAAGATGGGGAAGGTCCCTGTCCGATTCATCTTGGCGCCCTCTTACATCCTTTATATCACCAGACAGTGCCTTTGGCCGAGCTAGTATTTGCACAGACACCCCCATACATTCCTCATTTGTAAAATGAGAGATTGAACCAGATTATGTCTAAGGATCCCCATCTATAAAATTATCTGATCGATGGGAGGTAGAACAAAGAGGCGCCCTCCCCCAGGACCCACCTCCGAGGCGTGCTGTGTATCGTTCTCGCACACTGTCAAGTTTTTCTCGCGGCAAAGCAATTCTCTTTATATTGATCCTCATTTTCTTTCAAGGCTCTTTTATTCCCAGTCCTTCTGTAGAGTTGATGGACTAAACTACAAACCTGTTTTCAGATGCTCTGTCTCTGAACTGGGGCTATAATGTAAATCAGCTGTTCCAGGGATGAGTTTTGCTGACACGTACTGACATTAGCAATCATATGACTGGTCCTGTGGGGCCAGACATCGCAATCTATCCAGGTTGCAGGTGTTTTAGTGAACCACGGGTTTGGAACTCCATTTTGTTTTTCATTGCACCAGTTTTTCATTCTTATAGAGACACAAATGTCTAACCCAGAAAGAATTGTCAGAGGCCCGTGGAAACGGCAGTTTTATATATATTATCATGTTTCCTGGTGGGTAAGTGGAAGGATTTTGTAAATTGGAAAAATGTTGCCCTTGTTTAAGTTTGGTACCTGTCTACACTCCCACACGTGTTCAGGCTCAAAGTGTCGGAATACTAGACACACATGTTGTTAAGGGTGCTTAAAGAGAGGGCTCAGGGTATAGGCTTCCTCTCTGTTCTCATGCCCCTGTGTAACCTTCCCTCTTAATGCTTCCTCTGGGACTTGGCACATGACGTTTCTTTCCCTCCATCATTAGCATCATTATTGACCGTAACAACCGCTATCAACCGCTATCCAGTGTCCAGAAGCTGCCTTCTTCCCCATGAAACACAGGTGTTTAAACAGTGTGATCTCACCTGAGCTCCTGAATGTAACTTTGCCTGATAATCCTATTCGAATTGGCCACTTACCTCATGAGAGCTTCCTCAACATGTAGTTCTCACTCTACAGAGATGCAATTTATTTACTTTCTATTTTTTTAATGCTTATTCATTTTTTAAGAGAAAGACAGAGCATGAGTCAAGGAGGGACAGAAAGAGAGAGGGAGACACAGAATCCAAAGCAGGCTCTAGGCACTGAGCTCTCAACACAGAGCCTAATACAGAGCTCGAACCCATGAAAGATGAGATCATGATCTGAGCCGAAGTTGGACACTCAACCAACTGAGCCACCCGAGCACCCACAGAGATGTAGTTTAAAGGACTGCTTGGAAGGTGTTTTTTTTTTTTTTCCAGGCATAATTAATACAGAGCATTATCTTAGCCTCAGTCATACAACACACTTCGATATTTGCATACCATGTGAAATGATCACGGTAAATCTATTCATGTCTATCCATCAGCACACAAAGTTATAGGATCATTTTTCTTGTGATGAGAACTTCAAAGATCTCTCTTAGCAACTTTCAAATGTGCAATATAGTATTATTAGCCATAGTCATCATGCTGTATCTGGCATCCCCCGGACTTACTTGTTTTATAACTAGAGGTTTGTACCTTTTGACCCCTTCATGCATTTCACCAACTCTCCTCCCCCTCCCTCATCCCTGGCAACTACCAGTCTGTTCTCTGTATTTATGAGTTTGGTTTTGGTGTGTATTTCTTGTTTGTGTTTTAGAATCTACATATAAGCAAGATCAAATGGTATTTTTCTTTCTTTATTACACTTAGCATAATGCCCTCAGGGTCCATCCATTTTGTCACAAGTGGCAAGATCTCATTCTTTGTTATGGCTGAGGAGTATTCACTTCCGTGTCTGTGTGATGTGTATGTATACACAACACATCTTCTTTATCCATGCATCTATTGATGGACACTTGGGGCTGTTTCCACATTTGGACTATTATAAATAAGGCTGCAGTGAACATAGGGGTGCAGATATCTTTTTGAATTAGTGTCGCCATTGTCTTTGGATAAATACCCAGAAGAGGAATTGCTGGGTCATATTTTTCTTCTTCTATTTCTATTTTCAGTTTTGTTTTTAAGGAACCTCCATAATGTTTTCTGCTATAGTTGCGTCAATTTGCATCCCCACCAACCGTGCACAAGGCTTCCCTTTTCTCCATGTCCCCGCCAAAACTTATTATTTCTTATCCTTTTGATAATAGCCATTCTGGCAGGCATGAGGTGATATCTCATTATGGTTTTGATTTACATTTCCCTGATGGTCCGTGGTGTTAAACACCTCTTCATGTACTTCTTGGCCATCTGTGTGTCATCTTTGGAAAAAGTATCAATTCAGATACTCTGCCCATTTTTAAATTGGGTTATTTGTTTTTGTTTTTGTTTTTGTTTTTTGCTATTTATAAGAGTTCTTTGTATATTTTGGATATTAACCCTTTGTCGTATATATTATTTGCAAATGTTTTCTCCCATTTGGTAGGTTGCTTTTTCATTTTGTCAATGGTTTCCTTTTCAGTGCAGAATGGAATGTGTTTTTAATTTTCTTGTCTGTTCCTTTGGGTTACAGAGTAACTTCTGTGAAAGCAGAAATCCCGTTCTTATCAGAAGTCCCTGTCTTCTGGGAGTTTATGAAATCTACATGTCCGAGTGACACATCAAGTGTGGTTCTTTTATATGCAGGTGGAAAGTAGGATGGGGTGCCATTCAATGGCAATATGCTCAGGGAACCCAGGAATATTTGGGTCCTGATCGAGACCATGGCTACCTGTCATGTACGAGTTTCCAAAGGGACTAATGACACAGGCACCAAAATGGGGTCCATCTGTTTCTAAGCTGAGGATGCTGAAAACCATTTGTTTAGGAATCATTTGTCAGGGGGAGGCTGGAACATTCTATGGTACTTAGCCTCCTGTACTGCTAGTTCTGGCAAACCCAGACCCTCATGGCCTAAGAGAAACAATGACAAGTTGAAGCAAAGTAATAGTTTATAATTAAATGTAGCATTGCCTCAAAACCCCAATGTATATATAAACCTAATGAGTTGGGCTGAACTGTGTAGAATATTCCTTTTAAGCTCCAAGTCTAAACTAGATTGTCCCATGTAACTTCTGCTCTGTCACATTGAAAACACCTCAGACTGTTAGTTAAGATTGTTTCCATCGCAGGTAACCAGATACTGAGTATTTCGACTCCATTTTACAATGGTCTAAACCAATGGTTGGCAAACTTTTTCCATAAAGGGCCAGTTAATAAACATTGTTGGCATTGCTGACAAACCATACGGTCCCTGACACAACTACTCAACTCTGCCATTATGGCGGTAGCCAGAGACAATATATAAATGAATGGGCCTGGCTCTGTTCCAGTAAAAAGCCACAAAAACAGTCTGTGGGGTGGATTTGGCACATGGGCCATAGTTTGCTGACTCGTATGTTAACCAATGGACTATACATGCTCCACTGAGTTTTAGACCTTTCAAAGCCAAGGCAACCCACGTAGCAACAGGGAACTTGAACCAGAGAAAGCAGCAAGAGAGAATATGTTTCTCCAGATGTTGTATGCTGAGCTAGATTGAGCTATATTGGAAAGAGAGAGTATATAAGGAGTGAGAGAGGGCTTGGTTGGACTTTCTCAGACCCAGGATCACCTCTCACTTTGGCCATATTGAGGCAAGAAACAGGGCATGCTTTGCCTTTTAAGGAAGAGCTAACACTTCTACTCGCCTGTCCTTTATAGTGACCCAGGATCTCATCAGCCCATGATAGGAACTCATCCCTTTGGGGAAGGGGGCGCAGATCATGATATGAGACCAAGGAAGGGAAGGAAAGAAAAGAGGATCTTTGCAAAACCTGCCCTACAAGGATTATAGGAATCTGTGGACAGAAGGCAGATGGGATAATTTATTGCCCGATGCCTCGGAGAGACAGAAAATGACTTCTGAAGAAATAGAACTGGATTCTCGGTGCCTTTGGTCTGTACCCACTGTTGCTGTCTTCATCACCACGAAACTGGCCTATTCTTCAGGGTGCGTTTATACACTTTAGTATTAAACAACAATAAAGCTCATGTGTGGAATGAATGCTAAATTGTGAATGCTAAATCGGATACGTGCATGATCACAACAAGCAGAGAGATGTAGCATCTCCTGGAAGCCCACATTTCCTGCTTACGACAGGTGAAGGGCCCCCACCGTGAAGGGCCATTCATCGTAGTCACTACAGTAGAGGAAGAGTATCTTTGAAGAAATTTAGGATTCAGACCTGGCCCCGGGGCCAAATATAGTAATAGGGCTTTTCCAGCCTCCTCTTGTGTTGTGTAGCTCTTCAGAGAAATAATCAGTGATAGCTTACTGTGGAGGTGAATCAACATACTATGACCTTAGGAAATTTACGTTTTAAGACTTACTTCCAATTATGGTGCATGGAGTGGAACAAGGGGACAGAAGAGTTCAGGGATTAGAAGGAGTCTAGTGAGGCTCTCTGTGTAGCTGAAATCAAGCTGCATAGGTTCTGTCTAGAGAGATCTGAGTCAGGAACACTCCCTGGCTCTGAGAGCTCTCTCCACTCTTAACTCTTACTTAATAAATTACCACTTCACAATAAATTGCCGTTAAATTACCAGATCAAAAGTGTCAGTTTCCCTTGTCAAAGAACTAGAATTACACAAAAATGGGGCTTAGAGAAGACCACTGGAGAGGAAAGTGGTTGGAGGCAGAATTTCTTAAAGACTTTAATTTCATTTATAACTTCTTCCCTACAGGCGCCCGCCCCACCCCGGATTCTAATCAGGCCCCCTCTCTGCTGGCGGCCTTTGTCCTCCCCCTCTGTCCCCTGCTGTCCCCTTGGAGCAGGAGGCAGATTTCATCTCTGGGCACCTGGCATTGCTGATGACTGACAGAAAGTGGCAGGAAGGAACAGCATAATTTGCTCAATTCATATTTCTGTAGAAAAGGAAGGAAAGGGTCATTGTTTTCATCTCTGAAAGAAGGGCCAGTGTGTCTGAAGCAAACAGCTCCTGAGAACTTGGATTTTGTTTCATTTTAAACCAGTGACCGAGTTGGAGAGTAAAACCCATTTCCCTGGCTCCCAGGCTGGTATTTGCCTTCCTGTCTTCTCTCATTACGGAAGGCAGGCGGCAGAGGTGCTTTTCCATTTATTGAACATATCTTGGGCAGAGCTCTCATAAGGGAGCTAGTGTGTTGTGCTTCCGAATCCTGGTCTTAAGCTCTGTCTGCAATCAGGCAGAGCTCTCTAGAGGATAAAGCTATATTAAGCTTTAATTCTCTAGTTAATTTTTTTTTTGTTTCCATAAAATTGGTTTCCTTGTCTTTTACTAATTCTCTGCAGGTCACCATTCAGCAAATCAGCAGAATCACCCACACTCTCAACCAGCCCATTAGTTAGATGAGGATCCGGGAGAAATATTTTGCATATAAACCATAGCATAGGAAAGGAGAGACTAAGAGGATTTGCAGCCCTTGACTCTTATTTCATAGCCTGGGTTTTTCACCCCAGTAATTGGCTTAAATCCCTTTTGATCATCATTTCATATTTTTTGGCAGACAATGTTTTTTTCTTTATAAAAACAGTGAAATGTTTTTAAACTTGTGGTAACACCATTCTCTCACATAGATCTTCTATTTTGATTGACCCCTGCGATCATATTTGTTCTGAACTTTAATCTCCAAACTGAGAAATAAAAGTTTAAATCACATCTTGAGGCAATAAGTTTCTGCATCTGCCAATGCTACACACAGAGACTTCTGCTGATGAGAGTTCAGCTGAGAGAAAAATAAACCTGTTCTAGAAGGTCGCGGAAAATGCCCTAATACTTCACATATCCATTGGTTCACATTTTGATTTCTCTTTATATCTGATTTTAAGAAAATAATTGGAGGCAAATTTAGTTAATTTTGTGTTATAAGGTGATTCTGAGAGCTGCCTCTCTGCTTCTGACTTTAGATAAGCCTCTGTTTAAAAAAGTATTTGCTGAAAACCTAATCTACCTGATTATAGCAATCAAGATGTTTCAGGTATACTGAATGTATTTTGCAAATGCACGGTTTAATTATGACATTCTCTGTGTCCCTTTTCCTATAATTATTTTTCTCTGCATTATGCACATACTGAATAGCCAAAGAGCTGTCTGTGAGGAGGAAAATGAATATGTGAAAAATTAAATGTCCAGCTAAGTAGTGACAAGCCTCTCTGCAGATATGGAAAATGAGTCCTATCTTAAAAATACAGTCCATTCTTCTGGGTGGCCTTGGGTAAACAAACTTAGTATTACTCAAGCTAATCATATGGCACTAATTTGCTGCCTTCCTTTTCCATTAAACTCTCCACAGGTGACTCCATATAACAACTGGGTTTAGTATATTCTAGATCCAGGTAATGGATTAAAGTTAAGCAGATAATCTTTTAAAAAGACAGCATGTAACCAGAGACTGTAACTAGAGTTTTCAACATGAAAACCTCCAGCACAGGAAAGATAAAACATGTTCATACGCACTATTCTGACTCTTCCTTAAGAATGAAAATTGGGAGCTGGAAAAGGAAACTGGAAATCTGTAGCTTAGAGTTACGTGGTGTCAGCAGTTCAGACAGGTGACTTGGAAACTGGTTCTGGAAGATTCCAGATGGCACACGGTGAACACGACAGGCGATGGAGGGAGAAAGACTGTACGAAGAAAATTCACGTTTCCCGTGAGTCAGAGTTAGAAGACAGAGAATGAGTATATCAGTCTATATTAAACTCTTTGTCCTGAATTCTGGACAATAATACTATTATGTGGTCAAATAATGTTGTGAACCTGTTGCCTTCCTCAGAATATCTTGTTCCATAGTTCTTACTCAGCAAGCTCTTGTTGCTACTAATATCGCTTGTACAGAAAACCAAACTCTTCTGATGTTACTGAGATTTACTGTGAGGTAAATAAAGTTGTTTTGGCAGTATCTGTTCAGAAACGACATTTTGATTGAGGCTTTCAAGCAGACTTTTGCAAGGGAATCATGCCGTTAGTTTGGTGTTAATAAGCATTCTTGAGACCTATAGGAGCACCTTCAGTGCTACCTTCACAGCTGTTGAGCCAGCACGAGATGGATGGGCATATCGATGACTTGTACAGGTGTAGAGAGCAGAGGACTTGAGTGGATCCAGCCTCCCAGACACTTACGTTGTACATCCAGGAGAAATGCTTTCTCTCTAGAGATGAGGTTGAACTTGCCTCGAAGACGTAATCACAGAGGCTAGTTACTTACAAGGCAGATGAGAATAAAGCAGGCAGCCTATTTTCTAGGGTCTGAAGAAGGTACCAGCCTCCACAGCTCTAGCAACATGGCTTTTTCCGTGTGGAAAATTGAACCTCTGAAGCATGGTCAGCCTGGCTTGCTCTCTCTCTGTGTGTGTGTGTGTGTGTGTGTGTGTGTGTGTGTGTTTCCTGTGGTAGGGGTGTGTTTGGCTGATACTATCAGTGGCATATCACCAAGAGGACCAAACAGGAAGCATCCAGTGTGACAACTTGGAGGAGCTCAGATTTGGACTAACTGTGACTGTACATACAACTGGTTGGGTGACCCCTGAGAAGTCCTAGGTTACCCTGAGCTTCCGCACACTTATCGAGAAAATGGGGATAATCCCTGTCCCACATACTTCTCCAGGTTGTGGAGTATTCAAATTATGAGGCTATGAACCATTTTCACAGTTAGTCTTGCTTTGATTTTGTTTCAGTCATCGTTTAAATTTTATTTGGAATTTCAGAATAACACTGAAGGAGAATGTGAGATATTTAGGTTTAGCAAAAGGGAGCCCGAATTAACTAAGGGGAGAAGCCGTGTTCTGTGCTAACAGAAAGAGTGCTGAAATCAAGAGCTGGAGACCATGAATTTTAGCCTCAGTTTCTCGTGAAACAGCCCCTGCTAAGATGCCAGATCCAGTGGCCTCCTTGTAATCCTCATTGTACTTGAACTCTCAGAAGCGTTAATGGTGTTGGCTCATTGCTTTTTCTTTGAGAAGTCTCCTCTTGGCTTCCAAGAGCTCGCCCTCTACTGGTTCTGTCCACTGTGATCCTTACTTCTTCCTCTCCTTTGCTAGCTTCTTGGAGTACCTAGGTCTCTTTTCCCTCCACTCTCCAAGATACCCAACAGCCCTCCAAAAGGGCCGGGTGGAATTTGCAGAAGTGTTTTGGCTTGCTACAAAGAGGTTCTGTTTGATCTGATTCTGCGTGCCTTACACCAAGGCACCGTCTTCCCGTTCCCCTCCTGCTCTACTGCTTCACACACATGCCTTTCCTGGGGGGCCCCTGGGGGCATTTGAGCTGGCAGCTCTTCTTCTCTGTATCTGCACCCTTAGTGCTGCCGAGTTTCAAGTACTGATGCGTGACGATTCCTCAGTGTCTCGAAATTCCTCTCAAAAGTATTTTGCATATTCCGCCACCTGCCTGGATATTCCATGGAGGTCTATAACTCATCCCAAACTGAATTCGTCTGCCTGACTCCCCACCCAACTCTGTTCTCAACTCTGAACAATGACTTAATCCATCTCCCAGTTCTTCCTTCCCTAGAAATTATGGACTTTTTCATTTAGTCTATTTTAGTTATTAGCTATTTAGTTATTGAGTACCTATTGTGTGCCAGCTTTGTGCTAGAGGAGGAGAATCCAGAGGTGAGCATAAAGAGACCTAGCCCCTGCCTCACGGGGTTTGCGCTCTAGTCAGAGAGAAACACATTGAAGAGATAATACAAAAATAAGTACAAAATAGCACCCGTACTGAGGGGTAAATAGAGAGAGATGTCATGCTACGAGAATTATCTACGGGTTTCTGACCTACTTAAGGACGTCCAGAAAGGCACTCGTGGGATAGGTGAGCTGACATCAGAATGTCCGAAGGGCTTAAGTAGCAAAAAGGACAGGAAAAGATGTTAAGGCACAGTCTAGGCCACACTGAGGATTGTGTTCATCCTCAGAACAATGGAAACCACTCACATGTTTCAACAGAAAGAGAACTGCCATGAAGAGATGGGCATTGTTGAAAGGTTAGTCAAACAGTAGTAGGGAGAACAGTCAGGAGAGCGTTTTGGAGGCCGTTGCGGATGTCCAGGCCAGAGGGCATACATAGTTGGGTGGGATGGTGGCATCGTTCCCATAGGTAAGTGCGCACGTTCCAGGGACATTCAGGAAGTAAAATCTAAGGATTTGGAGGGATATAGATGCGGGGGCAAAGGAAGAGAAAGTCTCAAGGATGACTCGTGAGTTTCTGGCATAATGGGAGTGTCACTTGCCAAGATTGAATCCTCCAGGAGAACCAGATTTGGGGTTGATTTTGGACATCTTGAGTCCCACGTGCCTCCGGTACAGCTAAGAAGACATCTCAAGCCATGCATTGACCCTGTGCATCTGAAATTACAAGAAAATAGCTGGAGGAATCTGTTATTCATTTGTGCAGGGGAGAGAATCGACTGTGCATGCGGCTGTTGAACGCCTTTATGTGACACTGGCACAGATAGGGAACAAGACCTAGGATGGAAGCTTGAAAACTGCCGATGACTTGGCTCCTGTCCCTCCCACACATATTCAGTCGTCGTTAACTACTTCTGTGTCTCCTTGGCAGCACCTCCTGAGTTAAGATCCTTCTCGTCTTCCTTCCTGCTTCTGCCATGATGGCGGTCCCCATTGTTTCTTTCAGATGCTCTTAGGCTTCCTGCCACTTTCGTTCACGACTCTAGAGCCTCCCACTATGCTGCTGTCATTATCGTCTTAAAAGATAAGTGTGCTCGTTCCTCTCCTACTTGAAAGCCCGCACGGTTTCCTGTTCTCTTGCAGCACCTGTTTATGTGTCTGCCTAGCAAGAGTCACATTGTGCTGTGGCTGCGGATTCAAGAATCTGTTTCCTCCCCGGCTGGTGTGCAATAAACGCCCAGATAGGGGGCGCTAGACCTCGCCACCTTTGCGTCTCCCACTCCAAAGCTTGGAACAGCCTTGGGCCTCTGGGAATGCACCCTGATGTGAACCCTGCTGTGAGAGGACCTTCACTTCCTTCCGTCCAAACGCACACGCAGCTCTGTGCCTCTTACCGACCTCAGAGTCACTTCGGCTGCCAGGGAGGGGAGTCTCCCTGCCCAAAGGAGAGGAATCCTATAAATAATGCTCAAAAGAAATAATGGTAACACACATGTGGCCCTATGTGTTTAAGTTGATAGTCAAAGCTGCTTTACTGGTTTAGGCATGACATTATTTGTACTCAAAATAAAATGCCCTCAAAACCCTATTGCATTAAGTTCCACAGATTAATTATATGTGCTCAGTGAGAAAAAATTCAGACTTCAGTTGGAAGAACCTCAGGGGAAAAGGTGTCTTTTTAAGCAATTAACTATCTGTACTTCTTGCATGTAGGCTTGACTTACTATTTATCTCGAATTTCCTTTTTTTTTTTTTTTTTTTTTGCCTACTGTCTTTTCACATGGAAAAGGGACAAGCAGGGAAAGAGAGAGGGAGAACATGTATTTAAATGAGTTTTGAAACCTAATCGTTGGAAGTAAGGAAAATTAGACTATTTATTACCAATTTTTATTTTTCATCTTGATTAGAAAGCAGCTGGCGAGCCCGAATAGGGTGCCTAATATTGATGCATTTCAAAGAATCCACTTCTAAGAAAATATCTGTACATTTCTAGAATTTTCGCTTGTGAGGCTACCGTACGTGCAGATAACTCCAAAATGGAAGTTTTAGAAATTGTTTCCTTATGTTGATAAGAACCTGCATGTATATGGGTTCTTGAAATGGAGCACAAGGGCTCTTAACAATTCTATTCTTCTCTTGTTTCCTTGGGGGAAAAATCACCATCAGGGGCACTTTTTCAAGCATATTTTTGGTACATAGAAACAGAAAAGTATATATAGGTATGGTCTGTATTCTCCTGAGTTCTAGTTAAAAATAAATGTATAATGAGCCTGTGGTTGAAATTACATGCTGTTAACTCAAAATCTGATATCTGAGCACGGTCTCAAGCATTTTAGTCTCACGAAGTCTACCTTTACAGACCTTTACAGTACAGTCTGACAGGATGAAAGGGGAGGTGTGGGGGTCAGAGCACTTGCAGGGATGGACCCTGGTTCTAGGACTGTCACCCCATCTGGTTGGGGATGGGGGATTCCAGATTCATCTTGTGCTATATATAACTCGTCAGATAGGTCTCCCTCTTCTGTGCACATAACGCTTTCAAACTGTAGGCAGGAGAAATAAAGTCAGGGACTTCGCTCCCTGAGCCGCATGTGTGTGCATGTATATGTATGTAGATATGCCATTTGATTTGAAAAACCAAATGTTTGTGTGTACATGTGTGTTTTCCTACAGATGAGAAAGTAGAGTGACCAAGTTGTGTTAAATGTGTGTAAAAACCATCAAAACAATTTTAGTCATTCAAAAATACTAAACTGAATGCAGGGTAGATCATAGTGCCTGTCACAAATCCCTTGTAAGTATAGTATCAGCTGCTGTCTGAATAATAACCATATGCCATATATGGCCTATATTTACATGTATTATCTCATCCTTTCTACAACCCTATGAAGCAGGTACCATTGTCACATTATTACCTGTGTTATATAGATGAGAAAAGGCACAAAATTTGCCCAAGGGCAGAAAATTTGCCCAGACTCGTGCCATTAGCTTACTTCTTTCAGATCCTTTAACAAATTATTTTTAAAAATTTTTAATTGTTATTTATTTTTTGAGAGAAAGAGACAGAGTATGAGGGGGGGGGGGGGGGGGGGGAGGGGGCAGAGAGAGAGGGAGACACAGAATCTGAAGCAGGCTCCAGGCTCTGGGCTATCAGCATAGAGCCCGATGCGGGGCTCAAACCCACAAACCGTGAGATCATGACCTGAGCTGAAGTCAGACGCTTAACTGACTGAGCCACCCAGGCACCCTTCAGATCCTTTAACAAATTAAATAAGAACTATAGTAAAGCACAAAATATGTGTACGTATTTTTATATTTAAATTTTATTTTATGCTTTATAAAAGGTATATAATTTAATATATATATATATATATATACACACACACATTTTATCCATATATGGACAGAGAGGAGGAGAGTTTTATGGCTGATAGAATTGAAGCTCTCCACAACTAAGAGATTAAAGTTCATTTCCTTTTAAATGCCATTTAGAATTTGTTCCTATTATACAAATAATCTTAGTTATTAAAGCTTAAAAGTAGAAAGCCTAGAATATTAAAATCTCTGGAAGAACTTTGAGAAAACCCTTTGTTTTATCATCTAAATAATGAGCTGTGCTATATGGGTCAGCTGAACTAAAGAATGCTATTAAGTGTGATGGCTATTTCTCTGGCCAACGGAGACAGTTTCCTAGAATTTTCCATTGGTTTCATCTCACAATATTTCTCACCTCCCAGTTTTCTCCACCAAACCCCGAAAGTTCAGATGCATATCTGGAATCCAAGGAGTTCCACCAAAACTCTGAGAAGAATAAAAGGGAGCTGAACTTGAGGGTAGGTGAGATGACCCCTCCAACCCCTGATCCGACCAGCCTTTAGCGTACGTGTCAGGCATCCCTGTTTCCTTCTCCATGTGACTTTGGGATAGTAATTACACACGACCTCTAACTGGAGCATTTACCGCTATTCTTGTTAAGCCGTGCTTTCGATAAGAGTGCCAAGTGTAAACCCACTTAAAATGACTACTTTCTTAAGCAACGTCAGAAATATTTAGTCTCTGTTGCTGAGCAGACTGCGAGGGAACCTCAGCCAAAGGAGGTCAGCTCAGATATATGCCTGCACGTTCACGTTGCCAAATAACATAAGAAAATGTTTAGAACAATGAATTGTAAGTTGAAGGCTTCAGTTCTCATGGAAAGTTAAGTCCGGCACTCACTCGCACCTCCTTAGCCTCTGATTAAGAGGGAAAACCAGAGGAAGACTGTGGCGTGGGGCTGCCTAATGGAAATATTTCATCAGGCGGTGACCTTTCTATGTGTCATTGTTTGTCCTCTCTGCTTTCTTGGGCATGCTGTTTTAATAAGCATTTGTAATTGTAATCTGCACAAGCATCTTAATCGTTTCCAAAGAGGCTTGAATACTCATCTGAGCTGTTTCACAATTTTAAACTGGCATTTGTTTGGAGATGGCTCTACGAGGATCATTAGCTTCAACCTCCCTGGTGCTCCCTGGTATGATTTCAGTGAGTCTTTCTTGGGAAGGATGCCAAAGGTTTAAGCTTCCAATGGTGATAGTGAAATCTCTGTGTTCCTATAAACTTTCGTAACAGTACAGCTAATATTTGCACATGTGTTTAAATATGCCTCTTATTTCTGCATTGTAGAGGTAGAAGAATTTCAGCTACCTGCCACCTAGATATGTAGAGCGTCGGTGTTCATCTCCACAAAGTCTTATGATGGGACGAGGGAAGAACACCAAGGACACTAGGCCGTGCACCTTCCTGGCCAGTAAATCACTTAATCTCCCTAAGGCCTCAGTTTCCTTGCCTGTAAAATGACAAGTTTACACCAGATCATCTCTCAGATCTGAAGTTCTTATTATAGGCTGCTTATAATGCCATCTCTAGGCTACAGAGTAGGTTACTCCTGCAGAGATATTTGAAGACTAGTAATATTGTGTACCTCTAATGAGCACGGACTCTGGACCAGGAGCCCTACTAGAAGCTTAAAGTACAGTCTTCACTATTCATCCTTACAGATTCAGATTAGGGGGCCATATAACCAAAGAGATGCCAAAGTGATCAAGCCATAAGTTGCTTAGTTTCTGATAAATTAAAACCTCTCGTGTGAGCATTAGTTTATTATTAAAAGAAAACAGCTTATTCTTACTCTTACTAAATAAATTCCATACAAGTATTTGATATATATTAATTGGGTAGAGGGGAAAATCATTAGTCTTTCCCGGGTTCCGTTTATCTTAAGTTGGCCTCCTTTAAGGAAGATGACGATTATTTACATTCAGTTGGTAAGGAAACCAAGAAGCTGAGAGATTGTGTGACCTGCTCAGCTGATTCATCCACATGTGGCCAGCATGGGCTTCACATCCTGTGGGACTCATGCTCTGAAGGTTGCAAGAGTTTAGCAAAGAAAAATAGATGCTCTCCCGTGAAATTTGAATTTCAGACAAGAAACCAACATAAGTCTGTCTCAAACATTGCACTGGACATACTTTTACTAAAAAAATGTATCATTCATCTGAAGTTCAGATTTAACTGGGGGCATCTTGTAGTTTTGTTAGGCACCTCTATCCACAAGAGCAATTCTGTGATAGAATCTGGATCTCTGTGCTTTGGTGGGCATATTGAGGATAATCAGGAGGCCCTATCCCTGAGCAGTTTGAAATCCAAATGATAAAACTGAAACAGTAAATAGAAAATGGAAACATCCACAAGAATACCTATATACCCTGAGAAAATCAGAAACACTTGTTTTGCTTAAGGAGCCCTGTTTTGGATTTTTGCCTTTGGGGTCCAGAATTTGCACTTGGGTATATAGGTGCTACAGGCACCGTGATAGTTTATGCAAAGTGATCAAGAGAGGTAGAATTGTGGAATTTCAGTGTTGGAAAGTAGATGACCTTTAGAATCCATAGATTCAGATCCCTTGTTTTATAGATAAGTATACAAACTGTGTGCAGAGTCAAATCTACTTGGATCTGAAATACGATGGCTTCACTTCCTTTCTCAAGGATCTTTTAGGAAATGGGGGCCAGAGGAGGGGGCGTGAAGGATGTATCAAGTGGTATAGCACACTAATCACCTAGGACTGCATCCTCTGGCTTCCAGGAAAGTTTACTGTAATCAAACTGTTTTTGTAGGTAGTTATGTAGGGAATTCTGTCCTGACCCATATATCTCCGGGGCCACCGAGGGGCATGTTCTGCTCCATTTTACAAATATTTTTATGTTCACATGTAAAGATGCTACTGTCCGCCCGCAAGTGCTCAAAGATAAGCATGTAAACAGTGGATTATATAGGGATGTTTCCCCTTCTTCCTTCACTTTACTAACTGGCTAAGAATTATTTCATAACTAATACTCTGCCCTCTTAAAAATGTATCCTAAAGATATACAACAGAAAAAGAATAACAAAATATAAATCATTTATCTTTGCAACAAGCCACTCAGGAAAAGCATTAGGGAATAAAAACATTTAAAGAAATAGGTAAATAGGATTCATCCATAAGCTTCATTAATTCATCATATCCTTGACCCCAGTTCCTGAGGGTTATGGAGGTCAACTATGGATGTGGCTACCCTTCCTCCAGACACAGACATTATTCACGTTCCCTCGTGTATCACAGCGGGACTGGATTGGGCTTGGGAGTCCCAGTAACTCCTTAAAATTCTTCTGAAAAGTTCTTGTGTCATATTTGGCATTGATTTTGTATTCCTGTAGGCAAAAAATATTACACAAAAGAGCATATATGAGTGTGTGTGCACTCATACGTCAGCGTGAGGGCATGTGTTTGTGCTTATTACAAATATGAAAACAGTGCAGATCATGAGAGAAGAAATATGTGTTATGGATCTCATTTTTCACACTTTAAAAATATAAAACCAGGGGTGCCTGGGTGGCTCAGTTGGTTAAGCATCTGACTTTGGCTCAGGTCATGATCTCATGGTTCATGGGTTCAAGCCCTGCTCTGGGCTCTATGCTGATGGCTCAGAGCCTGGAGCCTGCTTCAGATTCTGTATCTCCCTCTCTCTCTGACCCTCCCCTGCTTACACTGTCTCTCTGTCTCCCTCAGAAATGAATAAAACATTAAAATATATTATATGTAAAACCAATTTGGATTAGGAACACAAAACCACAAGATAACACATCACCTCCCTATGATGACACTATCAAAGGAAAGTATGTGACACGTGATGGCCAGGACGTGGACAGACTGGAACCCTAGTACACTGTTCATGGGAATGTAGAGAGGTTCAGCCACTAGAAAACCAGTATTGTGGTTCTTCAAGAAATTAAAAATACCATACCACAGGATCTGGCAATTTCACTTCTGTTATATAACCAAAGGAATTGAGAGCAGGATTTCTATATATGCTCACAGCAGCACTGTTCATAACAGCCAAGGGTTGAAAGCAACCCAAGTATCCATCGGCAGCTGAATGGATAAACAGAATACAGAGTTGTGGAATTCCACTCGTTAAAATATTACTCAGCCTTAAAAAGGAAGGAAATTCTGCTACAGGCTACCACGTGGATGAACACTGAAGATACTATGCTAAGTGGAATAGGCCAATCACAAAAAGACAAATACAGTTTGATTCCACTTATATGAAGTATTTATAGTAGTCACATTCATGCAGACAGAAAGTTGAGTGGTGGTTTCCAAGGTTTTGGCTCATGGTTTGTGGATTTGAGCCCTGCATTGGGCTCCATGCTGACACTGCAGAGCCTGCTTGGGATTCTGTTTCCCTCTCTCTCTGCCCCTCCCCTGCTTTCTCTCTCTTTCCCTCTCAAAATAAATAAATATTAACAATTTTTTAAAAAGTTGTTAAGATGATGAATTTTATGTTATGTATATTTTACCATAACTAAAAATAAGTAAGTAAATACCTAAAACAAATTTGGCCATTTGCTCATTTATTAAAGTAATATTTATTGAACATCTGTTATTTTCCAAACAATATGCTAGACCAAGAATGTGCAGGACTAACACTGATATTCCAAGGTACTTTAGACTAGACTCATTAGAAATAATGTGCAGTAATATTTATCGAGGATGTGAAGAGAAGGGGAGGCTGAAGAAGTAATGGCACTTACCACTTATCTCCCTCCGTCACCATCCACTGACTCACAAAATGAGAGATGGTGTATCCCTTTAAGAAATCCAAAGTCTAGGGGTGCCTGGGTGGCTGAGTTGGTTAAGCGTCCGACTTCGGCTCAGGTCATGATCTCATGGTTCATGGGTTCAAGCCCCGTGTCGGGCTCTGTGCTGACAGCTCAGAGCCTGGAGCCTGTTTCAGATTCTGTATTTCCCTCTCTCTCTGCCCCTCCCCTGCTCATGCAGTGCCTCTCTCTCTCTCTCTCTCTCTCTCTCTCTCTCTCTCAGAAATAAGTAAAACATTTAAAAATTTTTTAAAAAGATCTTAATAATTTCATGTGATTTGGATTTAAATGTCTTCATTCCTCACTGGCAGTTGATCTAGGAGAATTGCTCTGTTAGATTTGTACGCTCAGCAGGCTTTGGGATGTAGGGTATATGGATTTTTCCAGATACCTTGCTATTAAAAGCTTTTAAACCAGAATTCTGCCTCTAGGCCTCTAGGCCTTTGGGCAGCCAACCTCCAGAGAGATCAGAAGCAAATGGGTGGAGACTGAGGTGCGTGGGACACACAGTTGCTGCACCGGAAGTGAAATGGTGGTATGCCAAGCCTGCAGAGGCTGCATTGTGTGGATGTGACACATGTGTTCTCATGGAGCCCCTCAACATTCTGGGTCGCTAGTCCATCTTTGGAACTTATGTAATATCACTTTCAACGTACAACTGCATTTCCTAGAATCCAGTAGGAACAATTCTGTGAACGGTCGGTTCTGTTTTTTTCTCTCACCACCATTTATTTGGTATTCTATTGGACTTTTTTGCCTGCCTGGCACCAGTATGGAAAGGCTATTGAACTAAGCAGCTAGTTGAGGGTCAAGATACAACAATTTCTATTGAGGGGCTTTATAAGACTCCTTTCTTTAAAATACATGCATCATATTCTGGAATAGAGGTCCCTCCACATAGATAAAACAAATTATGTATCCTAAGCTATGAAAAGATTTCTACAGGGCAGTACAAATTGTGGGCTATAAATGCCATGGATTAAAAAACAGGATCAATAGGAAGATATTGCAGAGTTACAAGTAATGATACAAACAGTATTTGTGGCAGTTTGTTGGAGTCTGAATCACAGTGTATTCAGAGCTGTTTTATAGCAATGATTTTTACTTCCACACTAGTCTATTTCCTGAAAGCTTAAAAAGTATGTAACATAGTTTATATAACGTGTCACTCCATAATGAAGCCAGGATTGACTTTGAGAATATCATTTGATGATATTCTTCCTTGGGTCCTTGAAGGATATTTTTCTTTAAAAAATTAATAGCTATGATCCAGTCCCTTCTTTTCTTTTTATAGAACTTCCCACTCCTGATCCCCTGTGGGAAGGACTCACCAAGGAAAGAAAAAAGGACTGTGGGAGAGAAGTCAGTCCAAAACAAGCCCTCCAAACCCAAGGGACTTTATTTCTTTTATTTATTGATTTCTTTCTTTATTTTACATAGAGCATATTCACGTAAGGAACACAAGAGATTTGTAATTCTCATAATTTGGCTAGAAGAAGTATACAAGTACATACTTCCTGTGTGTTAGTCATTTTTCGTTGCCTAGCTACAAAACACAAATATATTGCAAAACTATTTTTTTTATCACAATTGTACACATCTGTCAATGAGTCTGCTCCCCTAACTTGTTTTGTAATGTGTGAAAAACAAAAGACGTCACCATTCCAAATTCCAAATGTCTGATTACTCCAGCCTCGCTTAACTCTATGTTCGATCCCTGATCCAGCTTAAGCATCGGGCTGTCCAAGGTAGCATGAGAGAGAATTGCCTAAAAGAAATTCAAAGTGCTGGAAATGGGTAGTGGTGGTATCCTGGATTTTTTTTTTTTTTCCTGAAGCCAACAGAACAAAGAAAGAAATGATCTTATATGCTGGGATGTATTAAATTCCTAATTGCAAATCTCAAGCATGTTAGCTGTATTCTAGAACAAACTGCTGACTTCTTATGGTGCATTGCACATTCTGAGGTACTTGAATAGGATCCCAGATTCCCTAGTGTTTACCTCCTCAGGGTTGGAGGAGGGTCATGGCTGATACAAAGGGTAGCACAGATTCTTCTGGAACAGGACTCACTGAGGCACTTCCATCATCTCCGTGCCATGCCGTTGGCACCGGCTGGTGTCTGCCCACTCTGTGAAAGGCCCTCAGCCCAAAGAGGTGATTCAGTAAGTCAGTCCTAAAGGAAGGCATTGAAGGAAGCATGAGTGTGGTAGCCAGCTTTTCTTGGACTTACCCTGTCCAGAACGTAGGGGTCCAGGACAGCTCTGTATTCCACCATATATGAGGGCATCCCTGACTCTCAAAGGCACTTTCAGGAGCCCTGATGACGGTCATGAAGACTGCCCTCCATCTAGGCACCCTGTCCCGTGTTGGCGTCCCAGTACAGTGCCTGGAGCATGGCGGGAATTTGATAAGCATTTGCTGAGTGAATGACACTTGTGGGAACTTTATGAAATGGGCTCAGCACAGGACTTCTGGAGCCACAGATACAGTCAAATATGCCTGGGGCCTCTTGTAAGAGCCCAGGTGTGGGAAGAAATGGGGTCACCCATGGTACAAGCAGGCTCTTAGGCAGTTTCACATCGGAGCTCACCTTCTGACAGCTGCCGTTCTAACAGTACAACGCGGGGAAGAGTATCCCTCTCTAAGAGCAGTTATTGTGGTGTGGTGAGTGTGCAGGTGAGTCGATTTCCAGAAACACAGGAGAGGAATCCATTGATGACACAGTCCACGATTCAGAGTGGAGGACCCATCCTGATGGCAAGATGGCAAGATTCCCTAGGCTCCTTGAGAATAGTCTCAAACTCCCTTCCCCATTCGCAGTGCCTTGTTTTTATAGTGGAAATACCAAAAACAAAACAAAACAAAACAACCCAGAAAGCAACCTCTGGGAGCATGCAGTCAGTGCACTGGAGTTGGAGGGGAGAGACGAATCAAATGCAGATTCAGCCAGTTACTACAAACAGTCATGAGTGCGATGCCTCCCTGAGAACTCTCCCTTCCTCAGCCACCTAGGAGCGACTCAGGGACACCGTTCTTAGAGCTCCACTGCAAGTGCCTCAGCTGCCACTTTTGGGGGCTTCTGAGATGAACACACACACACAGAAGGTGTCAGGTATTTTAAAATCTGAGTTCTGGGAAGCAAAAATTTTAGTAAAGAGAAAAAAGTGTAGCCGCTTTTTACCCTTCATATTTTTGAGGATCATTTCTCATGCATAAAACTTTTGTGATGATGCCGTGTGTTTATGGTTTGTCTTCTTTCCAAAAAGCCTTAAGACTTTTCAGAAATATGGCGTGTAGCCCATTCTAATCAACCTGGTTAATGTAAATGAAGCAATTCCAGACATAATTCAAAGCCACAAATAATCTTAAAAGACATTTGTGCTTGATTTTGGAATGTACATGGTATTTTTTCTTACCAACTGTGTTTATTAGACTGATATTCAATTCGAGCTCCTTTTCCATAGCATGCAGCCACCGAGGGCATAAAGAAGCTACCAAAATATCTCCTAAGGCTAGGATGAGGCTAAACCAAGAGTAAGAACTTGCTGTAAATAAGCTACAAAGTGGATAATGAGGAGCAAATTGTATTAACTCATTTATTCTCACACTGTCCCTGGGAACTAGGTAGACATAATCAGGGATTTTGCCTGGTGAAGATGAAGAAGATGGGAATGCACCTACATTGGAAAGGATGAGGGATGGGTTGGGATATACCTGACTACAGAGCAGGTGTTGTGCCCATCCCAGGCCATGGGTGTTACCTAATTTTAATTGGACAACATGAAGTTGCTGTTCTCATTTTACAGAAGATTCCAAGAATCAGAGAGATTAATTAACATGTCAAGGACACACACCAGGGAGTGGCAGACTGGGATTAAGACTCAATTTTTCACTTGATCTCCAAGCCTTTCGTCTCTCTAGAAGAGCTAGAAAACTCCCTAGGTATCTTCAGTATCACGCTTAAGACAGAAATTTGATGTATCTGGGTGGCTCAGTTGGTTAAGCATCCGACTTTGGCTCAAGTCATGATCTCATGGTTCGTGGGTTCGAGCCCTGCGTTGGGCTCTGTGCTGACAGCTAGCTCAGAGCCTGGAGCCTGTTTCAGATTCTGTGTCTCCCTTTTTCTCTGACCCTCCCCCTGCTCATGCTGTCTGTCTGTCTCTCTCTCTCTGAAATAAATAAAACATTAAAAATTTTTTTTAAAAGACAGAAATTTGGTTTCATGTGATACATAGTAAAATGATAGAATTCATTAACAGCACAGAAGGAAACCTGATTTATTTAAGGTGTAGACTCCTAACAGGCAGGCAGTTCAAGGTGCTTTTGCCCGACTTCTTCTCCAGAGGACTTGTGCCCGGGATTAGCCAGTATATCTGTCCAGGCTTCCCCTCTTAGGATCATTTCTGTTCCTTTCTTCTCTCCTTTACAACTTTGTCAAATTTGTAATGCAGTGCTGACCATCTTAACCTTCTTAATGTCTCTCTCTCTCTCACGTTTGTGCCTCCCCATTCTACTCTTATATAGGAGGCTGGGGTATCATTCAGGTATTCCAAGCCTGGATTGTTGCATTTCCTCTTGACTTTGCTTTGAATCATGAAACCACCTGTGCTTTGTGATCAGATTAATTTTTAAATGTTTGCCTCCTTACTATGCATCAGACCCTAATTCTGCATGCCCTGGTGGGCAAAACAGGTGGCTTCCTATCTTTTTGGACCTTCCAATCTAGTGGAGGAAATAGACCAAGACATGTGAGCAAATTATAAGGCCACAGAACTCTAAAGAATGTATTAAGATAGAGGACAGAGAGGACCCTTCTTAAATAAGGTGTCCAAGGAAGGCCTCTGTTAAGAGGTAACATTTAAGCTGAGATAGAACTCATTTTGTGAATAGTCACGGTTGAGATTGCCAGGCAAAAAGGCAACAGCGTGTGAAAAGTGCCAGGGCACAAAGGAGTTTGGCTGGCTGGGTAGTGACGGGTGAGGAGGGGGATGTATCCTGACCTGAGACAGAAGAAGCGACCACGGGTCTAATCACCCAAGGCCCTGTGGTTCACATCAAAGAGTTTGGGTTTTGTTCCGTGTGAGACGGGGGTTTTTTGACTGTTAAGTGTTGTCGTGTCATGAGATATATATTTACGTTCTGAGAGAAAGCTGGTGTGCTTGAGGTAGAAAGAACAAGGGAAATGGGAAGCAAGGCGAGGCCAGAGGGAGGGACGGGGCAAGACCAAGCAGGGTGCATTAAATATTTTGACTTTATCCTAAAAGCCACAAGAAGCCACATAAATATTTGAAATAGGGGTGACTGGGTGGCCTTTGTTAGGGCTGGGATAAAGGATTGAAGTAAATAAGAGAGGAAGTAGGAAAGCCACCTAAGAGGCTGCTTCAGGGCTTCATGCAAGAGAGAACAGTAGCTTAGCAGACGCCTGGGGGCTTGGTCAGTTAAGTGTCCAAATCGATTTCTGCTCAAGTCATGATCTTATATTTGGTGAGTTTGAGCCCCACATTGTGCTCTGTGCTGACAGTGCGAAGCCTGCTTGGGTTTCTCTCTCTCTGCCCCTCTCTGTCTCTTTCTCTCTCTCTCAAAAAATAAAAATCAAAACCTTTAAAAAAAAACCTACAATGACTTGGACTAAGGAATGGAGAAAATGGACACATTTAAGGCAATTAAAAATTATTATTGGCTTGTTTTTAATGTTTTTACCTCTGTAATAGTTAGGATAATATCTACCCTCTTAGCAAATTTTTAAGTCTATACACAGTATAGTTTAAGTATAGATCCTATGTTGTGCAGTAGATGTCCAAAAATGATTCATCTTGCATAAGTGAATCTTTTTGCCTTTTGAATGACAGCTCCCCGTTCCCCTATCCACAGCCCTCCACTGACCACCATTCTCTCTAGTTCTGAGTTTGACTGTATTAGATTCCTCTTATAAGTGGGATCATACAGTATGTGTCTTTCGGTGACTGGCTTATTTCATTTAGCACAATGTCCTTTAGGTCCTTCCACATTGTCACAAACGGCAGTATGTCCTTCTGTTTTAAAGCTGAATGATACTCCATTGCATGTATAGACCGCATAATTTTTTAAGTGCCAAACCAACAGTATTGGCTAAGGGATTGGAGGGCAGGTGGCATTGAGGCAAAGGTCAGAATCAACATCTCCCATGTTTCTGTGTAGAACTAGGAGGAGGGCAATACTAGTAAGGAAATGTGAAATATCGGGACACAATTTAAGAAGGAAGAAGGGGAGGCCAAGAGAACAATTATGGATATATTAAATTTGACACAGTTCTCATATAACTTGATATAAAAACTGTCACAGACAGCTGTATCTATAAGAGTGGAGCTCAGAGAATTCTGAGCTACAGATACAAACTGTGAAATAAAAATCAAACAGATGGAAATGAACCAAGCCATGAGCATGAATGAGGTCAAGCAGGGAGAGAATATAGAGAAAGAAGAAAGGGGAGGCAGGTGGACTAGAAGAATACCATCACTTGGAGGCTGGGTAGAGAAAGAAGAACCAGCAAAGAACAGGAGCCAGGGAGATAGGGAGTCAGTCAGAAGGGGTGGTGTTACAGAAGCTCGTTTCGAGGTGGAGTGATCACTGCTACTAATGCCAGTGTGGGTGATGACCAGTGAAGCTGTGGGTGGCCAGAAGCCAATCTGGAATGGACTGAAATGGGAGACAAGGAAGGAGAGACAATGCGTGCAGGTGAACCACCACCTAAAATCCTTATCTGATTGTGTTACTTCTTTATTGGGAGACTGTCGGTGGCTCCCTACATACTGCCGTGCTCCGGTTATTTCAGAATCCCTTGTTGACTTCTTTGTGTCCCATCTCCCAGATGATTAGCCTGAATTTAACACCCTTTGAATTTTTATAGCACATTCTGTCTGATATCCCTTATTGTGGCATTTGTCAAGTATTGCTTTCATTCATGTTATCTCTCTTTTTTTAAGTTTATTTATTTATTTTGAGAGAGAGAGAGAACAAACATAGGAAGAGCAGAGAGCAAGAGAGAGAGAGAGAGAGAGAGAGAGAAACTCAAGTAGGCTCCACACTGTCAGCACAGAGCCTGGTGTGGGGCTTGAACTCAGGAACAGTGGGATCATGACCTGAGAAGAAATCCAGAGTTGGACACTTAACAGACTGAGCCACCCAGGCACCCCGCATATTGTCTCTTATGTTTTAGTTTACCAAAGATTAGACACTGCAACGGGTGTTACACTTAGCATTTTCCCAACATGTAATCTTACAGATATTAGTAGACTGGATTAATTGCCGGACCAGTGGTGACATTCTCCACTCATTTATTCCTAGTTTTGGGTCAGTGTCAAGGAGAACAAACCTGCTCATACACCCTGCCGTCTGAGAGAAAAGTTCTAGCAGAATGACAAGATCCTGATCCAGTAACCATGTTTTGTTTGCTTTTAATGCCTTTTTAAGAAGATTATGAATAGGTTTAGATTAACAGAAAAACTAAAAAGATAGTACAGTTTCCATATACCCCACATTCAATATCCATGATTATTAACGTTTAAAAAATCATTTTATTTATTTTGTGAGAGAGAGCAGGGGAGGGGCAGAGAGATGGGGAGAGAGAGGATCCCAAGCAGACTCTGAGCTGTCAGCATGGAGCCCAACTCAGGGCTCAGTCTCACAAATAATGAGATCACGACCTGGGCCAAAACCAAGAGGCAGATGCTTAACTGACTGAGACACCCAGGTGCCCCCATGATTATTAACATCTTATAGTAGTATGGCACATAGGTCACAATTAATGTTCCAGTATTGATACATAATTATTATTATTGCTTAATCTACATACTTTGTTCAGATTCCTTAGCTTTTCCTTAATATTCTTTTTCTCTTCCATGACCCCATATAGGAGTATCACATGTATTCAGTCATCATATGTCCTTAGTCTCCTCTTGACTGTGAGTTTCCTTGATTTCCTTTTTTGGATGACCTTGACTGTTTTGAGATGTGGTGGCCAGGTGTTTTGTAGAATGTCTCTCGATTTTGGATCTGTCTGATGTTTGTCTCATAATTACATGGGGTGGTGGGTTTTTGGAGGAAGGCCACAGAGTTAGGTAAGTGTCATTGTTCTCTTCACAAGGGTACGTTCTATCAACATGGCTTGTCACTGTTGATGCTGGCTTGATTACCTGGGGTCTGTTTTGTGTCTCCACTATAAAGTTGTTCTTTTTCCCTTCCTTTCCATGCCATACTCTTGGGAAGAAAGTCGTAACTCAAAGCCCATCCTTAAGGAGTAGGAAGTTGTGCTTGACCTACTTGAAGGTGGAGTATTTACAAAAATTATTTGGAATTCTTCTGCATGGGAGATTTGTCTCTTGCTCTCCATTTACTGAATTAGCAGACCATTTATTTGTATCAGGATGAGATGATGGATAGGTATTATATATTTGGGGTTATAATCAAACACTACTTTATTCACTTTGTTGCTCAAATTGTTTCAGCTTTGGCCATTAGGAGATCTTTCAGTTGTCTCTTTAGTTGCTTTGAAATAGCCATGTCCTTGTGGGATTTTTGTTTATTTTGGGTACTTCCTTGCTCAAAGATAAGATCCTCCTGTGCATCTTGAATTTTTCCCACCCTAGTCTTAGTATGAACCATTTCTCAAAGGGGCCCTGGTTCCATTTATTGGAAGGTGGGTTTAGAACCAAGGTCGGGACAGAGTAGGCATGCTGTAGACAACCCATTACTACTGGGTTGTCATGGCATGTAGGCCCTTGGCCCTTACAGGGCTATGAAACATAGACGTGTATAATACCACATGCATATACACATATCTCTAAATATTTGTGTGTATAACATTCCATATCAATTATTAAGCTAAAGATAAGTTCATACTGGTGTCTCCACCTCTAATCCAGTACCTTACCCCCTTTTATCTGCCAAATGCACTTTCATGCTGAGACATCTGGTTTTCAACTATGCCATTCGTTTACTGAAGTGTTCAATTTCACTTGTGCAGTGGTTTCAGAATGTTAACCCAGATTTCTTCTCCAATGGGAAACAACTATATCAGCTGGAGTACAGTGCTTGTATGTACAGTGCCATGTGTCATTCCTTTTGTCCTTAGTCTTACAGACTCAACTCATTTTCAAAGTCACTTAGGTCAGAATTTTCCCCATTTTGTGAGGTTATTTCATATGTGTGAATACAGTTAGATTCTTTTTGTCCCATTCTGAATTGCATGCTGGGATTCCCTGAACTCTTAAATGATTTTTTAAAATGTGTAGAAATTAAAGCTCACTCTTTGTGCTGTAAGGTTCTAAAGGTTTTGGCAAATGCAATTTCATGTATCTACCATTAGACTATCAAATAGTTTCTCCGCCCTAGACTTTCCCCTGTGCTACACCTATTCAAGCTCCCACCTTGACCCCTGGGCAACTACCCAGATCTTTATTATCTCTACAACTACACAGATGTTTATTATCTGTTTAGTTTTGGCTTTTCTAGAATGTCATATACATATAATTGTACAGTATGTAACCTTTTTAGCCTGGCTTCTTTACTTTTCAATATGCATTTGAGATAACATCCATGATTTTGCATGGCAACTTGGTAGCTCGTTTCTCTCTATCACTTAGTAGTATTCCAGTATATAGACTTACCACAATTTACCTATCCATTCATCTATTAAAGGACATCTTCGTTGCTTCTATTTTTTGACAATTCTGAATAAAGAAACATTCATGTGCAGGTTTATATGTGGGCATAAGTTTTTGGATCAGCTGAGTAAATACTTGGGAAGATGACTGCTAGATTGTAAACTAAGATTATGTGTAGCTTTATCTGAAACTGCCGAACTGTCTTCCAACATGGCTATTGCCATTTTGCATTCCCACCAGCAATGAATGAGAGTTCTGTTGCATAACATCCTCCCAGATAATTGGAATTGTCAGTTCTTTGGATTTGGGTCATTCTACAACATGTGTAGTGCTATTTCATGTTATTTTAATTGACGTTTCCCAAATGACAAATAATACTGAGCATCTTTTCATATACTTCTGTACCACACACACACACACACACACACACACACACACACACACACACACATATATATACAGAAGTACCACATATATATATGTTTATATTTATATATATATGTGTGGTAAATATATACTTCTGTATATGTGGTACATATACTTCTGTACCATATATATACATACATATAATTTGATGATCTATCCATACCTTTTGCCTATTTTTTAATCAGATTGCTTGCTTTATTATGAAGATTCTTTGTATATTTTATATTTAAGTCCTTTATCAGGTATGTTTTACAAATATTTTTCCCGATCTCTGTGACTTGTCCTTTCATTCTCTTCACAGTATTTTCCTCAAGCTAGATTTAATTCTTTTTTTTTTTTTAATATTTTTATTTATTTCTAGGAGAGAGAGAGAGACACAGCAGGGGAGGGTCAGAGAGAGAGGGAGACGCAGACTCTGAAATAGGCTCCAAGTTCTGAGCTGGCAGTCAGCACAGAGCCCGACGCGGGGCTCGAACCCACGAACCGCGAGATCATGACCTAAGCGAAAGTCGGACGCTTAACTGACTAAGCCACCCAGGTGCCCCAAGCTAGATTTAATTCTAATAAAGTCCAAATTATCATTTTTTTCTTTCACAAATTGTGGTTTTCATGCAGTATTAAAAAAATCAAATCCTCATCACCAAACCAAAAGTCATATAGATTTTCTCCTATATTTTCTTCCAGAAGTTTCATAGTCTTGTATTTAGTTAATTTTTGTGGGAGTCACAGATTTGAGTCCAGCTTTACTTTTGTATATGTAGATATCCACATCGTGTTCCAGCACCATTTGTTGAGAAAACTATCCATTCACCAGTGAACCTTGTACTTTAAAAAACAAAATCTGTTGACTCTATTTTTCTGAGTCTGTGTGTGGGTTTTCTATTCTGTTTCTTTGATCTGTATGTCTCTTCCTTCCCTAATGCTAAACTGTCTCGATTGCTGTAGCTTAATTATAAGTCTTAAAACTGATAGTGTGAATCCTCAAGCTTTGTTTCTCTTCTACAATATTGTTTTCACTATTCTAGGTCCTTTGCCTTTCCATATAAATTTTAGAATCAGTTTGTTAATGTTCTCAAAATAACTTGGGAGGATTCTGATCCCATTAAATCTATAGATCAAGTTGGGAACAATTAGCATCTTAATAATACTGAGACTTTCAAAACACAGACTGTTTCTCCATTTATTTAAATTTTTAATTTTTCTCATCAGTATTCTTATAGTTTTCAGTATACAGGTCCTATATATGCTTTGTCAGATTTATACTTAGTATTTCCATTTCTTTGGTGCTGTTAAACATGGTATTTTTTTTTATTTTAAATTTCCACTGTTCACTGCTGATATATAGGAAAAATTGACTTTTGTATATTGACCTTGTATCCTGCAATCTCGCTTTACTTGTCAATTCATTCCAGGAGGTTTTTATAGATGCTTTGCAATTTTCTACACAGTCATGTCATCGGAAATTAAAGACAGTTTTATTTTTTTCCTTCCCAATCTGTATACCTTTTCATTTCTTTTCATTGCCTTTTTCCATTAGCTAGCACTTCTAGTATGATGTTGAGTTGGAACAATTGTCCCTGATCTTAGGGGAAAGATGTCCAGGGCTTCACTGTCAAGAATGGTGTTAACTGTAGGGGTTTTTTTGTAGATGTTCTTTATCAAATTAAGGAAGTTTCTCTACATTCTTTTACTTTGAGAGTTGTTGTTTTTTTTAATCATGAATCGGTGTTATAATTTTAAAATGTTTTTTCTGCATTGATATGATCATAAGGGTTTTCTACATTGGCCTCTTGATATGGTGAAATACGGTGATTGATTACTTAATGTTGAACTAACCTGGAATAAATCCACTTCGTCATGATGTATGCTTTCTTTACAGATTGTTAGGTGTTATTTGCTAATATATTGTTGAGGATTTTTGTATTTATATTCATGAGAGATATTGATCTGCAGTTTTCTTTCTTACAGTGTGTGTATATCTGGCTTTGACATGAGGATAATGCTGATCTCTTAGAATGAGTTAGGAAGCACACCCTCTGCTTCTGTTTTCCAGAAGACAATGTGGAGAATTGATGTTTGTTTCAAAAATTCTTGGTACAATTCACCTGTGGAGCCACCTAGATTTGATGGTTTCTTTAGAAGATTATTAATTATTGATTAAATTTCTTTAATAGATAGAGGGCTCTTCCATTAGTTTTACAAGCTTGTGTCTTTCAAGGGATTGGTCCATTTCAGCCAAGCAATCTGATTTGTAACCATAGAGTTGTTTGTAATATTCCTTTATTATCCTTTTAATGTCCATGGGAACAGCGATGATGACCCATCTTATTTCTGATATCAGTGATTTGTGTCCTCTCTTTTATTTTTACTTCGCTGGAAGTTAATTAATTGTACTGATCTCATCAAAAAACCAGCTTTTGGTTTCATTGATTTTCTGGTTTGCCTATTTTCAATCATTGTTTCTAATTTTTTAATTATTTCTTTTCTTCTCTTGGCTTTCAGTTTAAATTGCTCTTCTTTCATTAGTTTCATAAAGTAGAAACAGTTATTGATTTTAGATCATTCTTCTTTTCTAATCTGTGCATTTAATGTCATAAATCTTTATGTTAGCACTGCTTTTTTTGCTGTGTTCTACAGTTTTTCTTAGGTTGTATTTTTATTTTTGTTTAGGTCAAGTTACTCTTGAGACTTGTTATTCAACACATGGCCTATTTAGAAGGGGTTGTTTGGTTTCCAAATATTTGGGGGTTTTATGGCCATCTTTCAGTTATTGATTTGGTTTAATTATATATTGTCAGTTGAGAGCATACTTTGCATGACTTCTATTCATTTAAATTTGTTAAGATATGTCTTATGGCCCAGAAAGTGTTCTGTTTTGGTGAATGTCCATGAGAGATTGAGAAAAAAATGCATTCTGCTGTCGTTGGATAAAGTATTCTATAAATGTCAATTAGATCAAATCAATTGCTAGTGCTGTTCAAATCACCTGTATCCTTACTGACACTCTACCTGCTATCTATCAATTACCGAAAAATGGTGTGAAGCACTGACCACATTTTGATCTTTGAGATCAAAGATCTCAGAATCACCTCCTAGCACTGCAGATCTACTCAGCCAGCTCACTGCAGTTGTCTCTCCATGAACAATGAAAATGAGTATCTTTGAAAAGCAGTGATAGTGAATTCATTGGCATTAGAGGTATAAAAAAAAATAAGGCTGAGAAATCACGTGTGGAGGATATTTTGGAAAAGAATCATGAATTAGGACAAAATTAAGAGACTCTTAAATACAGAAAACAAACTGAGAGTTGATGGGGGTGGGGAGGGGGGAAAGTGGATGATGGGCATTGAGGAGGCACTTGTTGGGAGGAGCACTGGGTATTGTATGGAAGTCAATTTGACAATAAATTATATTAAAAATAAATAAAGAAAATTTGATGATTTTGAAGGACCTGCCAACTCTGGAATCTTGGATGCTCTTAGTGATACTCTTTTTATTTTTAATTTTAATGTCTGTTTTTTTAGAGAGAGGAAGAGAGAGAGAGAGAGAGAGGGTCCCAAGCAGGCTCTATGCTGAGCATGGAGCCCAGTGTGGGGCTTGATCCCATGACCCTGGGATCATGACCTGAGCTGAAATCAATAGTTGGACATTCAACCGACTGTGCCACCCACGGGCCCCAGTGATATATTTTTTACTCAACTTTTCTCCTTCTTTGCCCTTGCTCTGTTGTCTGCCTCGTAGTCCTGCTAATTGTGTCCTCCGTAATAGAAGTTATCTGTTCGGCGGAACCTAATCTCTGACCTCTGAGCAGTATGTAGGAGTATATTTATTGGGAGACCTAGGGGCCATATATCTTCTGAGCTTTTCCCTAGATCATCCTCTGATACAAAGTGCTGGTCTTAAAACATTCAAACCCAGGGGAAAGCAATCCATACCCCACTGTCAGCCAAAGGGGCGAGTCTGAAAAGTTGGAGAAAATAAGGAGTCTTTATCAATACTTCTGGTCAAAACATGGGTTCTCTTGCTGCCTTCCCTTGGAATAAAATTGTAAAAAAGAGAGAGACAGAGACAGAAGTAAAGAGAGAGGCTGAGAAAGAGAAAGAACTCTGTATGTCAGACATCTGAACTTGGATAGCACAGGGATTCTGCTAAGTGGAAACAGTCCACAGATGACTTGCTCTACTGCTATTTGTACTCTTATCCCCAGGAAAATGAGAAGCCTGCATCAACGCCAGCAAGAGACTCTTTTATGATGTCTATAAATCCGTCATGCAAATCAGCGTGTGTCTGATGCCTAACCCTAAAGAGGCTTCCTAAACCCTCCTCTAGGTACTCTTTGTTGGCTTTTCTTAGGATTCTCTTCCTTTAGGAAATGGCAGCTATGTTTTAGGTCCATGAGGAAAGGGAATTCGATTAAGGTTAAGGAGAAAAATCTGGCACAGAGCCCGACATATGACCTGACAAAGGGAGAGAAAATTTGCAACCAGACTTGTCTTGGCAACTAAGGAAAGTAGAGCTATTTGTTGCTGCCCTCTCCCATAAGGAATTCCTTTTGAGAAAGAGCCTTGGAAATGGTCATTGGTTCTCAGAGCTTCACATTAGATGGATGAATGACCAGAATTTTCATTCCATTTTCATAGACAAGGGTGAGAAACAGGTTTTAATTATTTGCTCAAGGACAGGACTGGTCTCCGTCGGGTCCCTGTTCACGGCTTGAGCAGTTGCCTAAATGTTTTATTTAATGATGAGTGGCTTTTGCCATCACTGATAGGAAATGTGTTTGGCCACTTTTCTTGCTTGAATAACTTGAGTCTCTGAGAGGGTAGGCTTATTCTTTGAGGGCCTCAGATGAGAAATTTGTTTTGGACATGTTTCCAAATGCAACATAGCTTTCTTAAAGGGAAAAGAAAGAGAATAGTCCCAGTTTTCCATCCATTACCCTTTGCTCCAAAGAAAATGGGAGTTGTTTTTGTAATTAGCCCTCTGGTGTTGTGATGAGATCTGTGGAAACTCCCTAAAACTTTAAAACAAAATAAAATAATACACCCCCCCCCCGAGAAGAAGGGCGGAAATGGTGGGGGAAAGGGAGAGAGGCAAACCATGAGAGACTCTTGAATGCTGACAAAAACTGAGGACTGATGGATGTGGGGGGGAGGGGGGATGGGCATGGAGGAGGGCACTTTGGGGATGAGCACTGAGTGTTATGTAGAAACTAATTTGACAATAAACTATTTGTAAAAAAAAAAAAAAAAAAAAAATACACCCCCCCCCAAGAGTTAAAGCAGATCCTGCCATCTGTCTCTAAGCTATTCCAAGAGAAAGTGCCTTAGGAAGAGGTGTCAAAGATCAATTCTAAAAGCAGAAGATGAAACTGAATATTATTTAACCATTTGGTTTAGGGATAAGCAAATCTTTAATTCAGTCGAGTAAGTCAATACGTAAGTATATCTACATGTCTCAGTTTCCCCATCTGTAAAATGGTTCATTGACCTGTGAGGTCCCTTTTATTTTAGGAGTTTGTAATTTGAACAGATCCTTTCATGCTCCCTGAGTTCAAATAGGAGCAGACATTTTCTTCTACAGCCTTTGGGACTATTTATGGCAACAAATCTGCCCCCTCGTCTTCTGCTCAGACCCAGCATTTCCATGCTTGGTTTTATGGCTCTCTTATATCTCGGGCTTTCAGGGTTGTTTCCCAGTCTCTTTGTGCTTTCCAGGACCTGGTGGTTCCTAGAGCCTTTTTGCTGACAATGAAATCTCTCCACGCGCCGCCCAGAATCCTTCACAGATGTTCCCTGTATCAGCACAGCAGCTGCTGCCTGGTCAGTGAGAGTCTGACGGAATCTGCTGGTGCCTTTTCGTCTTGGCAAATATCGTTCAGAGAAGCAAATAACTTTCCAAAAATCCCAGGAGAATCTGTGTATGTGATAGTTTCCCTGTCACTTTCTTTTCAGGAAGTTGTCTTCATTTTGATGTTTTTATCACCGGAGCTAAAGATTTAGAAGGAATCCATAAATTGCAGGAGAAAGCAGTAATTGCCTTCCGAGTGGAGTGCAACATGCAAAGCCAATATGAATCCCTGACTGGCCCAGATCCGCCAAGGATGCTTTATACCCTGAGTTTACGTTTAACACAAAGCAGAGAGATGCCCTTATAGGTATGCCTGCAAGCCGAGTGTGGTACATGCGAATCTTGAGATAAAGCTCCCTTTTTCCGAAATGAGGTTTGAAAACAATCCAACGAGAAGTTATGTTTTCCTAAAATAAAAATTGAGTTCAGGCACCAGATTTTGTACATGCTGTTTAAATAAGATTTGAGCACTTTCAAGTGATTGCAGGCTTTGGTTTTCTGTTTGTAATTCCCTCTTGCAATTTCCCCATACCTGCTTGCCTAAGGTTAAGAAAGGTAGATCTGATGTGATTTCTTTTATTATATATTTGACGTACAATTTTGATAGCCAAGTCTGTTATTAACTTTGAAGAAGGCAGTTTAAAAACACTAAGCAGTACCTTAATATTTTTATTTATAGGAGATGTATATGTATTAAATATATAAACAAATATATGTATAAACAAAAGTGAAAGATATAGTAATATGCAATAATGTATATAAATACAATGATATGTTATTATAGAGAAGTACATATGATATAAAGGTAACTTATATGTAAAAATTTATAGAGAGAGAGAGAGGAGGGAAAACACATCCTATCACAAAGATATTCAAAAGTGTCATTTCAGTTCTTTCTGATTCCTCATTAATCTGTAACACCTTAATGCTGCTCTTTGACCTACTTGCTTTATAGGCTCAACTGAGAAAATGTTCTAGGGAAACAGTGTAAATGTGGAGTACCTGTGATTTCTTCGGATGCACGTGTGTGAAGAAATGCACATTCATTGTGCCACAGACACCTCTCTCTGTAAACACTCACACGATTTGCAGCAAATACAATGTAAAAAAAAAAAAATTAGATTCAGGTTTCTAAAAGAGAGGATGGCTTTCCTGTTGAAACAGCATCATTATAGAAGCCCTTTCAGTATCACATTGTAGCGCATTGTAGAAAGGTTCCCATGTGCAGGAGCACGTTTGTTGTAGAAAGCAGAATGCAGATTGTAAAGCACTGGTTCCCAGCCCTCATTGTTCAACAGAATCACCTGGGCTGCACCCCCAGACAGTCTCACTCCCCGGGTCTCAGCTGGAACTCAGACACAGGTAGTGTTAAGTTCTTCCAGGATGGTAATGGGCAGCCCGATCTTACAGCAGGTTCTCTCTGAATTTGAAAATACAGTATTTAATACACATCCAGGCAGAATGATTGCAGTACCATGACTGTGTTTAAGTAAATATTGTAAGCACTGAATTTTAACCAGGAGACCATCACAGTACCTGTACAGAATGATCTCCTCCCCTCCTCCCCCACTTTCTCTCTCTCTTTTCTCTTACCCTCCAGGTATTCAAGTCTATCAGATAACTGGAGATTACAATTTCCTGCTATATTGTGCATATCAGTTCAGATTAAATCCTTTAGAGGAAATTTCACTTCCTATTCCTATATGAAATTGCCCTTTTAAACAAGTGCATTTTAGGTAAAAGCTTTTCTATTTGATGTGTTCAGTACCTCTTTGTTGCGATAGAAATAGTATGGATCTGAATAGGTTTGAATGGTCTTGGGTTAGGGAGTGAAACCATTTTGTGTATCCCATGCTCATGCTGACGCCTCCCCTGTGCTGCCCTGCGAGCTTGACCATCGGCAGCAATGCCTTGAATATCGATGTGGGGTCACTCTATGCATCATGCTTTTTAGAAGCCTGATGTGTGAGGCTGAAAAACTGCTGAAGGTTAGGAATGTTGCTTTTCACCAAGAGATGCTTCATGGGAAATTCAAGTTTGCTTTAGGTTTATGAATGGGATTAAGACAGCAGTCTTTAATTAAAGCAGTTCAGAGCCACACAAAACAGAAGGCTCCCTGAGGCAAGAGTTCTATTTTGTGTCCCTCTCTGGAAGGCCCCCGCGGCAGTATAGGAGTTTCTGGTGTCTGCCCTTCAGAGTAGGAGGGGAGTGTGTGTGATAGCCTTCCTGTGTCCTTGGCCTCCTCCCCGGTCAGTCGGGGAGATGGAGAAGGAATGCCAGAGAAGCAGGCTCGAACTCCCAACTCTGTCAACCATGTAAATTGGAAACACCATTTCAGTGTCTCTACTGGGTTTCTTCAACCATCTAGAGAATGGAGATGGGGCCACGAGGGGAGCGGGAGGTCAGATAGGAGGAGACCCCACAATGTTCTAGGCAACATCTGTTTAGGAGTCCCTCTCTTCTCCAGTCCATGACTGTCGACTGCCCTCACATGGTATCAAGGGGAGGTTGTCCAGCTATGGGGGGTGGGGGGGAGGGGTAAAGGGGGAGAATCCTGAGGACAGCCTCCCTCTCTGCTGTAGACTGGATGTCTGTGTCCTTCCCCAACCCCCCACCAAACCCACACTTTGAAGCCCTAATCTCCAACGTGATGGTACTTGGAGGGGGAGACTTTGAGGTGTTGTTAGGCATCAATGAAGTCATGATGGTGGACCCCCCCCCCCCCATGATGGGGTTAGTGTCTTTATAAGAAAAGGAAAAGACCCGATCTTGCTTTCTCTCCTCTCCTTCCCCCTCCCCCTGCTATATGAGGACACAGCAAAAAGGGACCTGTGAGGAACCAGACTGGACACTTTCAGTGCCTTGATCTTGAACTCCCAGCCTCCAGAACTGTGAGGAGTAAATGCCTGTTGTTTACAAGCTACCCAGTCTGTCTCTGCAGCCTGAGCTGACAGTCTCAATCCTTGAATCCCCATTACTCTTATGTATTAATAGAGTTCTTAATTACAGACAACAAAATCCCCTTTGACTAATATTTTTTACCCTTTAATGTTTGTATTTAATTTTATTTAATTTTCTTAATAACTTTAAACTTGCAGAAAAATTGCAAGAATCATAGAAAGATACCATATACCTTCCTCCCACATGTCCTGCTTCTTAACATTTTGTCCCATTTGGTTTAGCATCCTTTTGTACATATGTTTCTCTGAATCAATTGAGAATAAGTTACAGATGATGCCCTTTACTTATAAGTTCTTCAGTGTATATTTCCTAAAATCAAGAAAATGCTGTTATATAATCATAGTAAAATTATAAAAATCAGGAAATTAGTGAGATAGTAATGATACAATCTACCTCATTCAGTTCTTTAGTTGTCCCCCAAATGTCATATATATATGAATATATATTTATATATATATGGCTAAAAATATTTCTGTAATGTGTATATATGTATATGTCTAAAAAACTTATTTAAACCATACATACAACCTTAAAAAAAATTTTTTATGTTTATTTTTGAAAGAGAGAGAGAGATGGAGTGTGAGCAGGGGAGGGGCAGAGAAAGAGACAGACACAAAATCCGAAGCAGGCCCCAGGCTCTGAGCTGTCAGCACAGAGCCCGATGTGGGGCTTAAACTCTCAAACCATGAGATTGTGACCTGAGCCGAAGTCGGAGGCCTAACCGACTGAGCCACCCAGGCAACCCTACATACAACCTTTTAAAATTGGCTAATTTAAATGTCTATGTAAGATGCCAGACATTCTTTTAAATACCTTTATTTTTAATGCATTGAATCCTCAAAGCAACCCGGTGAGGTGGGTATTACTATTCCCTTGTTTACAAATGAGGAAACTAAGGCACAAAGATATTTTAATAAGTTGCTCAAAATTCCTAAGAAGGAAGATGCAAAAGCCAGATTCATAATGTTTTTAACCCATATGTCTCCTTTTTCCAAACACGTACTAAAAAAAATCGGCCGTTTTTAATAAAATTCAGCAATTGCATTCTTGGGCATCTATTTCAGAGAAAAACTTAAATTCACACGACAAATGTTCACGGCAGCCTTTTGGTACCAGACTTGCCCTCCCACCACAAATGACAAATGATGGTGGAACAGTGGGACCGCCATGTGCAAAGAATAAATTTTGATCCTCGCAGCACGTTCAAAAATTAACTCAAAATTACCACAGACCTAAATATAAAACTTAAAACTGTAAAACTTCTAGACAAGGCACTGGAGAAAATTGTGTGGCTTTGTGTCGGTGAGGATTTCTTAGATATGACTCTAACACTGTGATGTAGAAGTTTGTTACGTTTCAAGAAACGTAACAAAACAAAGCCTTCGTTTTGAAAGACATCCTTAAGAGAATAAAAGACAAGCCACACACTGGGAGAAAATATTTACAAATTGTATCTTTGATAGATGGATTATACACAGAATACATAAAGAATTCTCAAAACTCAACAGTAAGGAAACAAACAGCTCAGAGTTTAAAAGAGGAAAAACTTTGAACAGGCACATCCCTAAGGAAGACATGGGATCTCCAATAAGCACAGAAAAGATTCCCAACATCATTAGTTGTTAAGAAATGCAAATTAAAACTATAATGAGCAGGGCACCTGGGTGACTCAGTCTGTTAAGCATCCAACTCTTGATTTTGACTCAGGTCATGATCTCACGGTCATAAGATCAAGTTCCATGTTAGGCTCTGTGCTGAACATGGAGCCTGCTTGGGTCTCTCTCTCCCCCCTTCCCCTCCCCCCCCTTCCTCTCTTTCCTTTTTTCTCCCTCTCTCCTTCTGCTTCTTTCCCCCACTCATGCTCTCTCTCTAAAATTTAAAAAATTAATTTAAAAAACTGCAATGAGCTACTCCTGCACACCCATTAGAATGTCTACAATTAAACAGGTGACTATATCAAGTGTTAGGATGGGAAGGAACCAGAATGCTCTTATACAGGCTGGTAGGAATGCAAAATGATACAATTACTTTAGAAAACAGTTTGGTAGTTTTAGGGTGCCTGGTGGCTCAGTCGGTAAGCATCTGACTCTTAATTTCGGCTCAGGTCATGATCTCATGCTTCGTGAGTTCAAGCCCCACATTGGACTCTGCGCTGATAGTGCAGAGCCTGCTTGGAATTCTCTGTCTCCCTGTCTCTCTGCCCCTCCCCCACATGATTCACTCACTCTTTCTCAAAGTAAATCAATAAACATAAAAAATTTTTTTAAAGAAAACAGTTTGATAGTTTTTTAACAAGTTAAATATATGGCTACCATCTGGTGCAGCTGTTCTACCCCTAAGTGTTTACTCAGGAAAAGGGAATTTGTATTTCTGTACACAAATACGTATGCACATGCTCAGTGCAGCTTTATCTGTGATAGCCCAAACTGGAAACAACATGGACTTCTTTCAGCAGGTGACTGTTTAAACTAACTATGGCACATCCATGCCAGGAATACTACTTAGCAACAAAAAGAAATGAACTATTGATTTACATCATAAATTGGATGGATCTTTGTGAATTACACTGAGTGGAAAACAGTGAATTTCAAAAGATTACTTGCTTGTGTGATTCCATTACTATAAAATTATTGAGATGACAAAATTATAGCAATGGAGAACAGATTAGCAGTGGCCAGAGTTAGAGACAGAAGGGAGCCCAGGAGAGGCACATGGTTATAAAGGACAGCATGATGAATCTTCACGGCGATGAATTGTTCTGTATCTTGACTGTGGTGATGGATACACAGTCCGACACATATGATAAAATTGCATGAAAGAAAACATACACACATAAACAAGTTCATAAAACACTGGAGAAATCTGAATAAGATCCAAGGATTGTATCGACATCAGTATCATACTTGTGATATTATACTTCTAACGTTACAAGACGTTAACATTGTGGCTAAACAGTAAAGGATTTCTATATTTGTTCTTATAAGTGCATGTGAATCTACAGTTATTTCAAAATGAAAAGTTTAAACATATATATGTGTGCATACATATCAAAACAATAGCACAAGATGAAATACCCTTATTCATGTCTTTAATTTTTTTTTAATATTTTTATTTATTTCTAGGAGAGAGAGAGAGAGAGACAGCGTGAGCAGGGGAGGGTCAGAGAGAGAGGGAGACACAGACTCCGAAACAGGCTCCAGGCTCTGAGCTGGAAGTCAGCACAGAGCCCAACGCGGGGCTCGAACCCACGAACTGTGAGATCATGACCTAAGCAAAAGTCGGACGCTTAACCGACTAAGCCACCCAGGCGCCCCCATGTCTTTAATTTTTAAAAGCTGATATTGGAGGCAGGACAAGAAACATATAATTTATTTTTGTGTATCCTTTTTTAGAACACAGAATTAACATTTTAATTTCACTTGGGCACAGGATGGTTTGTGCATATATGATACAACTATTAATCATTATTTTTAACTTTGTATTTTTCAAGTTTATCAGTCCTAGATTCTTGGCTGCAGTAATAAGAACAGGCTTAATTATCAGGCTACTGAGAACAACAACAACAAAAGATATTTCATAAAAGGATCTGGGGAGCTCAGAGAATCCATTGGAAGGCTACAGAACCAGTTTCTGAAATGAGAAGAATCCAAAACAGCTCTGGAGGTCTGGGAAACAGAGCCATATAAATAGACTGGTGTCATGGTAGACACAGGTGGCTGGGGAGGCCTGGTGCCTGGGAAGAATGTGCTCCAGCATTCTTCAGTCATAATGTCACTTGCTCATGATCCAAAGTCTAGCAAAAAAAAGTCCTCTCATTGCAAGAATTGCATCATGTGCCTCCCCTCCTGCCCATATAGAGACAACGAGAGCAAGGATCTGGCCTCCTGGTTTCCTCAGTGAGGGCCAACGCCCAAATGTAACATCACACCACATTGTCCATAATGCAGAAGGCGTGTTCCCCGTGGAGAAAATCGGGAAGCCAGTGGAAAGGAGGAACGAATGCTGGCAGACCCGGTGGTGAGCGTCTGCCTCGACAAGGATCTCAAAAGGAGAAAAAGACTTACATATAGACCAGAGTCAAAGAGCGTGATATTTAAAGAGTACTGAGAAGGCAACTTTTCTACCCCCCGAATTCCTTCTTTGTACAGTTTCTAAAATTCCATCCTCTGGGAAGTTTTTCTATTAAGAATTAACCCTCATTTGATAGTCCGTTTGAAAGAGGCATTCTCCAAGTACCAGCAAAATACCAAGTCAGGAATACATAAATATTAACATCCAGTTTGTCTAGGCTGGGGTGGGGGCGGGCATTAGGAGTGCTCTGTGTCAGCAGGGAAACAGAACCTGGACTGTGGAAGTTAAGGACAGGACCGTGCCTGCTCTGGCTTTGTCTAGAGGGGGCCCAGCCCGAGGAATGATTTAGGGACAGTGTACTTATTTTAGATGTTGTCAGCCCAAGGCTATGAAAACCCGCAAAGCAAGGTAGAACCAGGAGCCAAGTTATGTATGTGCTGTGACTGCTCACAAGATGTTGTGCCAAACCTGCAAATGACTCTTTCCGAATGGCCGTTTACTCTAGAAATAAGAACACGAGTACCAGTCAGCAAGAAGGCCACAGGAAAGAAATTGATTCTATTCAGACATAACCCAAGTAAACCCCAGGATCTGTGAGGCTTATTCCTGGCATAGTAACTCATTCCAAGGAACGCCGCCCAGGAACCAAAAATAATTACTAGCAAAAATGATCACACTTTTATCTGCATTTCCCCCAACAAGTATAAATGAATTGTGTCAAATTTCTAACTCCCATTTCCCTACGGAAGCCTATCTTTATCTGTCTGCTCTCTGCCTCACTACACAGCAAACCGGAGGACTCTCTCTTCCCCTGACCTTCACCTCTCAATCCAAACCCGTCCTCACCCCTCATCATTCTGTCAGCTGATACTTCCCCTTTCATATAGAAACATTAAAACATCTGAATGCAGATAATATATCCTCACTGCTTTCCTCTCCCCAACTCAGTCCCCTAGCCGATTGCCTTGATCTGTTTAAGGATACATAGAGCACTTGGGGGACAAGAAGAATAAAGACCCATGTCACTCATAATAACGTTGAGTCCTGTTTCACAAGGATTTAATCATATGTGAATGGGCAGAAATGGATTCCAGATGAGGAAAATTAAGGACAGAGTCCCCCTGTCAAGCATCAGTGGTTAAGTTCACGTCACCAGCACCACAAGAGCAGATAGAACTATGCCAAGCAGACAGAAGTCCATCAAAGTCTGTCTTTGCCTGCCAGGGAACTTCATCTTTGTAGGTGAATGTAGGTTTGCCTACCTCTCTCTGGCTCCTGAATTGTTACCACCTTGTGCATTGGATCCCAGTCCTAGTGAGAATCTGTGCATGATGCGCAAGCCTCCTATATTTTCACAGCACTCACATCGAGGGTCTTCAGACCTCCTCTGCATGTCAAGATGTCCATTTGGCATCTCTTCTCCCAGTCACATCCTTCAGCCTTGTATCTCGGAGATGCTTTTGGCATTCCCATCTGCAAGTGTGATCAGGTGTAAAGGAGGATGTGATACCAAAGTGACACTGCTGTCACCTAGGATGGACTTCCTGCAGCTGACACATATACACACAACAGCAATGCACAGCCTGCTCATCTAAAACCATTGGCACCAGGGTGAGATCCAAGGACAGGGGCTCCGATAACAGGAAATATAGTGCCCTGTCACCAAAGACTAGCAGAGCATAGAAAGATTTAATCCTTTCAATATCCCTGGCACATAAATCCTATACAGATTGTGACTTTAAAAGGTTTAGCTACCAGACTTAGGATATAGCCTCTCACTGATATACACAGAGAAAGAAAGCTTCCCATTCATTGTGAGATAGAAGGTCTCAACACAGAGAGAACGAATCAGGGTGATTAACTGGATTATTCTCCATGACGGCAGTGTCCCATTTGTTCCATGGAATATTAAGAATCCTGGGGGTATTAACAGGTACTAATATTTGCCATGAATTCCAACTTAATGTTATACTGACTTCCTACTGTGTGCTAGGCATGATTCTAGGATCCAGAGATCCATCAGTGAGCAAAGACAAAAATCAGGACGAGTAGTATGGAGCTCACAATCGGGAAAACCGAATCTAAGAATAATTCTAGCAAGAGTGTTTGGAGGAAAAAGAACTAAATTCATTAGACTTCTTTGATGGATGGTATCTAGTATTGTCTTCCTAGTTAATCTTTCCAGAGAACTTAACATTCCTAAATGGAACATGGAACTATGTAAACCGGAATTTCCTCTACCTGTGGAGGAGAAAAGGAAATTGATATTTCAGTGACAACTATGATTGGCACATCAATTATATTTTATTTTAATCCTAAGACCCACCCTCTTACGTGGTTAATAATCCCAATACAAAATTACATTTGTTTTCCTAATTAGAAAACAATAGAGTGCTATTTTTTTTTAAACCAACTAGTTGACCAGCACCAAAACCCAGAATTTATCTATAATAATTTATGTGCATGTAGAGTTTTCAAAATCTTTTATTTGATCCTTCTGGATATAGAGATTCTCAAAAGAAAGTAGATGCATAGTAGAACAGAAGAACTAAATATCTAAAGGCTTATAATTTGGAGGAAAAAATAACTCCATTTTGGCCAAAGATAAAGAACAAATATTTTATTATATATGATGTTCTGCTCAAATTTTCTGATTGAAATATACATAATGGATATAGTTTTTCTATTACAAAAGTTTTACTTTATTACTTTGACTTTGCTAGCATCTTTAACTCTGAGTTAAAAAATAAAATTCCCACTTCCTTACTGAAGTCAACCCTTCTACTCATGTACTGGTTTACATCCATTCTCACTTTCATAAAGGAATTGCTTCTGAAATACTTCTCTGAAATCTCATCAGATTTCTCTTCTTAACTGGATCATTCCCACTGTCCTGTAACATTGCTGTATCTTCCCTCTTCACACAAATAATAGCCTTCTGAACTTGCATTTCATACTTGTTGGGAAAATTCGTATTGGACTTGCCCTCTCATCATCAACAATTAGAAAATTGAGTAAAATATATTCATCAAATTTGTTTGGATATTGTACAGCAGGCACCACAGGATTCTAATCCCTTAGAGAAGGGAAGCAAATGAGGTAAACCCCATGATCACCCCAGATTTTTGACTGGAGCCACTTTCTGGACTGCAGCACAGGAAGGGTGAACCCAAGAAGGGAACAGCAGTCTCGATGAATTGAGGAGACAGAGATTTGAGTTCAGAGGGGCTTAGGCAGATGGAATTTTCAGGGAAGAGAACAGGAAAAGAAGCTTTGTAGAGAAATGGTTTAAAAATCCACAAAACCACCTTAAGTCTTTAGCTGAATTCTAAACTCTTCATGCATTGGGTGAATCTCCACTAGGCTGTGTAAAGAAGTACCTATAAACTACAAACTTTACAGAAGCCTGGAGATGTTTGAATTCTAACCAAATAGAGTGGAGAGATGTTAGTGAACACCCAGATCATTCAGAGAAGACCCCAGTGGTATTACCTCTTAGTAGTAGGACTAAATTAGCCCTGGAGTAAAGGCTACTTTAGACTCACCCTAATAAAGCTAAAAGAAAAAAAAAAAAAAATCTCAGAAGTATCAAGCTACCTCGTAAGTAACTTAACTGCCTACTAAAACACACTTTAAAGGAAGACAGCAGTGTAATATTGTTGTCCAACAATATTGGATGTCCAACATCCTATCAAAAATTATTAGATGTACAAAGAGGCCAGAAAATATAATGCATAGCCAAAAGAAAAATCAGTCAATAAAAAAAGACTCAGGAATGACTGTGATGATTACATTAGCAGGAAAGGACTTGAATACACCCATTATAAATATGTTGAAAGATTAAAGGAAAACATGAATGTAATGAATAAGGAAATTGAATATATAAAACACAGCAAAGAGAATTTCTAGAATTAGAAAATACGCTTTCTAAAAATTTTAGAAGTCACTAAATGGGCTTAGTAGTAAATTAGAAAGTATAGAAGAAAATATCAAACTGAAGGACATAGCAATAGAAATTTATCTAACGTTAAAAATAAATTCAGAATAAATACTAGAAAAAAATGGACAGACCTCAGTTGAGCCCTGATCCAATTTTAAGTGACCTTAAATGCAATTTGAAGTCATAGAAAGGAATGAGAGCGGAATAATTAGTTGGTGAAATAATGACTGAAATGTTTCAAGAACATGATGAAAACTACAAAACCCCCAAATTCAAGAATTTCACAGATGCCATGCAGGGATGTCTCATTCATAGTCTGGCCCTGGCTTATTTATATAGTAGAAAGAGTATCAAGAGAGGGAAAATCCCATCATACAACTACTTTTTAAGACTCTGCTTATGTCCCATTTTCTTCTATCCAGTTGGCACAGCAAGTCATGTGACTTGAGCTAGCTACAAAGGCTGGAAAAATAAACTCTATCTTTTGATGAGAGAAACAGCAAAGTCACATTTCAAAGAGACAGGCATATTGAGATAGAATGTGTGGCCATTTGCCATCTATGCAGTCACTCCATCAGAGAAGCCTTTCCGATGATCCTATCTAAATATATTCCCTTCTCCATCCTATCACACTCTATATCCGTGTTTTATTCTTCTGCCTATAAGTAATCAAAATTATATTAGATATTAATTTATCTACTCCATTAGAATATAAACTCCATGACATTCATTCTTTTCCAGTGCCTTGTTTCCAGCAAAGGCATATAGTACTTGGTCAATAAATAGTTGTGAAATGATAGGGGCGCCTGGGTGGCTTAGTTGGTTAAGCGTCCGACTTTCGCTTAGGTCATGATCTCGCGGTTCGTGGGTTCGAGCCCCGCGTCGGGCTCTGTGCTGACTGCCAGCTCAGAGCCTGGAGCCTGTTTCAGTCTGTGACTCCCTCTCTCTGACTCTCCCCTGTTCACGCTGTCTCTCTCTCTCTCCTATAAATAAATAAAACATAAAAAAAAATAGTTGTGAAATGAACTTTAAAAATGCAGAAATAGATACCTTTCCTGAAAAGCACATAGAATATACAGCTTTTACTTCTCAGTAGGACGCTGAATAATGTTATCCCTTTAACTCAATTAAAATAATCAGAAAGCTAAAACTAAGAATGAATGTAGTTTTGTCTCATAACTCTTTTTTTAAATTTTTAAAAAAAATTTTTAAGTTTATTTTTGAGAGAGAGAGAACGTGAGCAGGGGAGGGGCAGGGAGGGAGGGAGACAGAGAATCTAAAACAGGCTCCAGGCTCTGAGCTGTCAGCACAGAGCCCGACATGGGGCTTGAACCCACAGACTGTGAGATCATGATCTTAGCTGAAGTCAGATGCATAACTGACTGACTGACCCAGGTGCCCCTTATCTCATAACTCTTGACAAAGTGCTATGCATATAGGTAAATTTAATATTAAGTTAGGACAATGTGGTCTCTTTGCCTTTTGTACAAGTTTTGTATTTCCACTAGGTAACTAACAGATAATAAGTAAATATTTAGTTTCTTTGAAGAACTGACTTTCAGAGAACAAATTCAAAATCATGAGTAGGCACTGTAACTAGACTTTTTAAGAAGTCTTACAGAAATTACATGAGTTTTTTCTCCCTCTCTCACCTTTTTTTTTTTTTTTTTTTGCCACACTTAGCCATTTTTTACTTGGTTTTAAATAAAAACATGGTTTTAAAGACCTGAAAGCAAGTCATTAAAATTTTTAGAAAAATGCATGTTTCCTAAAAAGTTAATAATCAGATCGAGGCTTGGTTGAAGGCTCAGGTTGGTCAGCGTGGTAAAGTTTTATTACCCTAAGTAGAATCTAATTTCAGGATTTCTTAATCAAAAGCAATTCAGTGTTTTTGTTTTACTGGTTAAGAGGCAAAAGGCTAAATGGAGTGAGTATTAACACTTTGGAATAGGAAGATCTCACCATTTTGCATATTTTTCATATTACCTACTTTGCTAAGCAAACAAGGAAATGATGAATCGTCACAATAGCATGACTTTTATCTAGTCTGACAAAAGAAGAGGAGAGAGATTTAGAGAGATGATAACCTAATCCTTCAATTAATAGTATTGCATACCAAACATGTTTTGTTGTTGTTTTTTTTGTTTTGTTTGTTTTCTGGGTTTTTTTTTTTTTTTTGGTTTTCTGCCGTCCTATCAAATAATCTCTCTCTCTCTCTCTCTCTCTCTCTCTCTCTCTCTCACACACACACACACACACACACACATTTTTTTACACTAGCTGGCATCTTTGGTTCAGAGAGCTCCAAGTAACTGTCAGCCTACCTAGGTCTACCAATTAGGCCATGTATTATACAATGATGGTTCTCACTCTTACTAGAATTTTTGAGATTTGCAGCATAACACAGATTTAGAAGCTTAAGGTTTTAATTTACCTAGAAATATAGATGTTATTACTTATTATCATTAAAATAATGTTTATTTTTTAGGATAAATTCCTAAATTTCTAGTAGGTCTAAAATGTTTTGATCTCAGTCCTTTTTTACATTTTGAAACAATTTTAAGGATTCTCAAAGAGTATCGCAAACATCTATCAATATTTAACCTTAGAAATTCAAACTGGGAAAATTTAAAGATCTTTATTAATTCATTCAGTATAATAATAACTCTATTACGTGGTAATAGTATGTTTAAGCAAAGGCATTCATAATAAAAAAAGTTATATTTTACCAAAATTAATTGATGATGCAAGTGGCATTACTTTACACTTTTGCAAACCTTTTTAGTATCTTGCATAATAAGATAACCGGATCTCATGTATAGTTTTGCATTCAATCTGTTGAAATTATCACATGTCACACAGTCTCTAGAAAATGCCACAGTCCACTAGAAGGAATCAGATCAAAACAGCAAATAGAGTCTTAACATTGTTAGGAGAATAATCTGAGTTCACAGGCCTCCTGAAATAGTTTCTGGGACCCACAGGTATCCCCAAGCCACACTTTGAGAATGTCTGTCCTAATCAGTTCAAAGAATCTCTCTCTCTGACCAGAGTCTTCTGATGGTAATTGTATGACTCATAAAAAAGGAATGAGAAGTTATCAAAAATAAGAGAAAAAAGTAATTTTTATTTCTTTTGATTCTGTGGCAAAACTCCATTTTAATTCAGCTGATATATTTTGGTACATTTTTATAAAAGAAAAATACATTTGCATGGTCTTGTAAAAATTGATCCTTAGAATGTTTCTCAGCTTTGAAGCATGTGATAGGTAAGTCTATCAAGAGAATTAGCTTCCAGCCACCTAGCAACCAATCACCAACTCTGTGGTTTCCCATCTTCCTTCTTACCTGTAAATCCCAAGTATCTTGCAAGAATTGGAAATTCCTACTTTAGAAATTACAAAAAATTGTTTTATTTTAAAGTGAAAACTAGTCAAAATTTATGTTAAAAATCCCAATTTAGAAGACATGGTCAGATAAAAATTATATACTTGAGTCTGTGAAACTAATATGGAAGATAAGTAATAGGCTCAAAGGTAGACAAAGGCCCTTGACTACCTAATCATTATATAATTAAAAATAATCTTTAAAACATAACAGGTCTAATAAAAAGAGTTGGTAGAGTAAGCCAATTTTTAAAAATTCTCATTGTGTCCAGCTCTCCAGAATGCTTACAGTCAAGGTTCTTGGGACATTTTAATGAAAATAAAGCTAGCTCTTCATATTAACATAGGACTTCTATCTGTGAAGGTATACTTCTTTAGAAATATTAATATATAGTTTGCAAGGCTGTAAGTTAGACCAGATGGCAAAAAAGAGAGGACATTTAAGCATATAATGGCTCTAATAAATATCCTTGTGTTCTTGTCACTAGCTATGAATCAATTATCACTGAGATTAGCAGCTTAAAACAATCATTTTATTTTTTTTTTATTTTAGAAAAGTTTATTTTGTGAGATAGAGAGCATGAGAGTGTGGGGAAGGGCAGAGAGAGAGGAGAGAGAGAGAATCCTAAGCAGGTTTTATGTCCAGCTCAGAGCCCAGTGCATGGCTCAATCCCACGAACTATGAGATTGTGACCTGAGCCAAAATCAAGAATCAGAAGCTCACCCGACTGAGCCACCCAGGCACCCCTGGCTCAGTTTTGTGGGTCAGGAATTCATGAAGGACAGGACTGTGCAGTTTTCCCTTAGGGTCTCTCATATGGACAGGGCTGCAACATGATCTGAAGGTTCAACTGGGACATGTATATCCAGTTTGACTCACTCATCTGCCTGGCTGTTTGAGGCAGGTTGTTAATTGAAATTCAATCAGATTAACTGTCAATCAGAATGCACGTATGTGGACTTTCCAGTGTGACAGTTGCAAACTTCTTATGAAGTTATGAAGTGTTACTTTCAGAACAAACATTGTAAGAGTACTAGGCAGAAACTTCTCAGCCTTTTCTGATCCAGCTTCAGAACTCACTTGGCATCATTTCCACTGTATTCTATTGGCTACAATAAAATTATTAGGGTCAACCCAGATTCAAGAGGTAGGGTACCTGGACCCTACCTTTCAGTAGTTTGCAGACATACTTTAAAATTGAAAGCCGTGCAAGTTTGAGAGTGCCTACTTTAATATTTTCAAATATGTCCTGCGGAGACCATGTAATGTCAATAAAATTCATTGTATCTTCATTGTAATTAAAAATCTTTATGATCATATGGAAAGAGTTTATATTCAGATTTCTCAGTTTGACTCTGTCAAAAGTGTTGTAGCTTATATAAAGGAAGCAACCTTTTTCAGAAAACAAATTGTAAAGAATTATTTTATTCTAAAGTTAATTTGTTAAAAGCTGCAGGTTGCTAAGCCATGGATAGAGTATTTAAAGTAAGTAGTGCTGTATTAAAAACTGTTCAGGTAAGCTCTGAGTCAGAAAACTTTTGAGAGAGGAATTGTTTCATTCTTCTTCTGATTGGTGAAAACATAAACATGAAGGAAAGCTTTGTATATTCTCAACTAAGGGTTGACTAATATAACCTCATTTTCTATGTGGAAATAAAAATGGACAGAGAAGAAAACTAAAAAGAAACCCTCTGTTGGGATGCCTGTCTGGCTCAGTAGGGGAGTGTGCAACTCTTGAGCTCAGGGCCGTTAGTTCGAGCCCCATGTTAGGTATAGAGATTACTTAAAAATAAATAAGAAATACATCTTTCAAAAAAAAAAAAGGAAGAAATCCCTCTGCAGAATTATGAACACTTCATCAGTGGACAATCAATGAAGGAAGTTATAATTCTGACTCCCAAAGCTAAAAATATCTATCAGCTACAAGGTAAAAGAAACTATAAGAGCTCTGGACTCTGGGTTTGCCTAACATCTAAGAGCTGAACCAGATGCAGGACAGATTAACCAGAAAGGCAGAATTTTGGGTACATTAAAATAAAACATTCAAATTTAGGACTGAGAATTAGAACAAACTTAAATTAAGTTGAAATTTGTAGTAACTTATGGAGACAAATGATACTTTTATTTTAGATGCAGAAATCTTATGATAAGTCCTAAGAAAAAACTTGAAAACAAAACCCCGTATGAATTTTAGATAAAAGCCCCCTTTTCCTTTTGCTTGGATTATTGCTGTTATCTCCTAACTATACTCCATGCTTTTACTTTTGGCAGCAAAATTCTTCTTTCAGTGCCTAACTCAGTCTCAGAATTTTCCAGGCAAAAAGCAAAGGCCTTACAGGGACCTGTGAGGCTCTCCATGATCTGCTCTCCCACTTGCCTCTTTGACCCATTCACTCACCTTCTCACTCCCTTCCCTCCACAGGCTCATTCTTTTTTCCCCTTCTTTTCTATAATGCCATCACGGTTTTGTTTAACCTACAGATGAGAAGTTAGGTCTAGAAATCAAAGGAACATCATTGTGTGGAGACCTAGAGTCGAAAGTTGTGAGAATTGCTTTCATGCAAGTAGAGATCCGTAGATGGAGAGCATCATTAGAAGAAAATGTAAGGATGGAAATTAAAGGAGCTCTAGTTTAGAGGAGTAAATAGAAAAAAAATAATAATAAAAGGAGAGTTCAGAAGAAATAAAGAGAGAAACATGGCATCCAAAGAAATGTAAAATTCTCAGAAGTAGTAGTGACTGGCAACCCTATCTAGTTTTTCTATGCTTAACTTGGAAAGGCTCATTTGACTTGGTAATTGGGCAACTGGAAAGTTATATCCACAGAGTTTGAGACAACAGTTTCAGTAGAGCCATCTGCTGAACCGCCCAGTTAATGTGGTGTTCTACATGTTATAATGATAACAATATGTGAATTCATGTTATTTTTCCTCATTAGTTTTCAACTGTTGAGATCAAGACTCAACTAAGGAAGAAGATTGATCTAGAGGTGGGATTTTACATTGTTAGAGAACAAAACAAGTAGCAAAAGGGCTTTAAAAAATACAAAGCCAATTTTATTAACCTTTGAGGCAAGAAAACCTATACCAATGAGTAGTTAGCTGGAAGAAAAACTCAGACATCAGTAAGTACTGGGAGGTCCGTAATAATCATGCTAATTAAAGATTAAAACCTAGAACTGTAGATAGAATGGAATGAGTCCATAGGTCTGTACAGGGTTAATTTTTTTTTTTTTTTAATCTTTATTCATTTAGTTTGAGAGAGAAAGGGAGGGTGCGCAGAGAGAGAAAATCCCAAGCAGGCTCCATGCTGTCAGTGCAGAGCTCCATGGGGAGCTCCGTCTTATGAATCATGAGATCATGACTTGAGCTGAAATCAAGAGTCGGACACTTAACCAACTGAGCCATCCAGGCACCCCTGTACAAGGTTTTTGGTTAAACATTTCATTGCTTATTAGTCAGGAAAGAGATTTCTAGCAGGTCCAGTAAAGTTTGGTGTCCTAGGTCACTCAGAATTTGTTATCAGCTTCAGCTGTGAGAACCAGTTGTGTTAGAACACAATATTCCATTTTGATACCTCTAGTCAAGGGCTTTAGTAAGTAGGAAATGTTCCCTTCGTGCCACATGGAGGAGAGGGAAGGAGGGAAAGACAAAGAGAATGATGTGAGGCTGGTGCTGGGGCGGGCGGGGGCGGGGGGAACCATGGAATCTGAACTGAGTCAACCAGGATGTAAAGAGGCTCAAGCAAATGCATCTGCATGTTGGAAAGCAGTTCTGCATCCACTCAGAGGGCCACCTCAGTGCGGCCTTTTAAGCAAGCGAGCTGGAAGGAAAGGAGGTTGTGATGGGGAGTGAGGCGCACAGACTTGTGGTTGCAGATGTGATGGCAAAGGCAAGGGCATGCCTCTGGGATGGGGGTGGGGCAGCAAAGGAAGTGATCAGATAGGACCTGAGAGCCAGACTGTCACATGTATCATATGCATAGACTTTAGAGTTTCTTAAAATGTTGGCAGCATTAAGGGTACTTAGGGATGCTGACAACCCTTGTGGAGAGAGCCTTGTGCAGGCAGTTGCTGTAAGCCTCCAGTAGCAGAAGTTTTGTGATGATTTAGAAAGAATATGGATCAATAGGAAGGACCCTCCACCCTCCTCCCAGCTAGGGTCATGTGTACTAAGACAGAGAAATGTTCTCACTAGCCTGGCATTCATCCTCATGTTAACCTTCTGAGGAAGGCATTACTCCAATTTTACTGATGAGAAAATTATGCAGCTGATGTATTTTCATGTGTGAACAGTGTGTATGCAGAGACACTAGGGATCTACTAATCAGCGTTTGTTTACAATTTAGTTTCCTTCAAGTCATTTTACATGTCTTACCTTCCTAAAACATCAGTGTTCAAGTATCTGGGTTCAAAGCCAAGCTCCATTTGTGCTAGCTGTGTGACTTGGGGCCAGGAAAGTCAATCTCTGTAAATCTCAGTTTTCTCATCTGTCAGATGGAGCCAGGGTGGTTGTGAGGATAAAATTAGACATTCATATTGGTGCTTATGATAATAGCACAGGGTAAGGGCTTAATAAAAATTTGAGTCAATGAGTAAAATATATATATATATACACATCTATACACACACACGCTACCTTGGAGAGTATCTGGTGCTGCCACCAACCAATTGTAACCCTGAGCAAATCACTTTCACATGTAGACATAGTTCTTCACTTCATCAAATAGTAGATCTCAGAGAAGGAGGTAAATCCTCAGTGCCATCTTGCATTAGCGCCTCAAGCAGTACTTCGGCCATGGGACTTACTGAACTCATGTGTATACCTTCCCTGGGCTGTTTGAAGGCAGAGAGACTGTGAATGAATTCGCTCAGGCTGCCATAACAAAATGTAGACTGGAGGGCTTAAACTAAACACACTTATTTTCTCACTGTCCTAGAGGCTGGGAAGTCCTGGATCAGGTGTTAGTTCCTGGTGAGGGCTTGCAGACAGCCCCTTCTAACTGCCCTCACATGGTGGACAGAAGGGGAGTGAGCGAGCCCTCCACTGTTCCTTCTCATAGGGCATTAATATCATCATGAGGACCCCATCCTCATGACCTCATCCAACCCTGATCACCTCCCAAGGCTCCACCTCCAAATACCATCACGTTGGGGTTAGAACATCAATATTAGGATTTGGGGAGGAAACAAACATTCATATCATCACAGACTAACTTTACTCTCCATTCCCACTAACTTCACATGTGATTTTTCCCTTGGGAAAAGATTGTTGATGCCTTAAAGCCCCTTCTTGTCTCCATATTCTATTGTCTTGAAGTACAGTAATGAAAAATATATATCCATAATATAGTAGTTTCCCCCCCTTATATACTAAAAGAACTTGGGGCATTTCCAAAATCTCACAGTGTGTTGTTGTTTTGATATAGCAAGTTTAATTTGCTGTATCATTGCATATTCATTTAAGAAATCCATTTTAATAAGTGCCCTTGGAAGGAAAAATGAGGAAAATTATTTTTCCCTGTTAGATAATTTTCATTCATGAAACAGAGTAACCATTAAACACAATTCACCGTGTGCCTTACTTTTCGTCAGTTCTCAGCAGGAAGCATGGTCTGTTTCCTGCTACATTCAGGGGAAAGTATGGTAGAAAGCTTTCTGGTGACTAACGTAACACCTGCAAATGCCTAATGGGATTGTCGCTGCAGCCACCTGGATAGAGAATGTCACAAGACAGAGTTCCAGTATGGAAGTTTTGTTAGTGCTTTTCTTATGTCTCAAAAACATCACCCTGCATTTCCACACCCATTATTATATATTCATCTCTTCCAACCCTCCCCCCAAATAAAATTAATAGAAACAGAACAATCTAAAATGCTTTCAATTTTAATGGAACCCTTCAAGTCTGTATTGCAACTCTGAGAGTCAGTCACAAAAATCTTTATTACCCTGATACTGACACCTAAGTCATTCTCAATAAGTTTTTATTGCATTAATAGAAAAAATAATACTAATATGGTTGAGTATACTAAGGGACAGCTCAAAATTCCCAGGTTTGCTTTGCCTAACAGATAACAGTTCTGTGTCTTCCCTCAAATTTACCAGCTGAGACCCTCTGAGGATTATGCTTTCATTCATATTCCCCGTCACCTTTCCTTCTAGTGTACTAATTCATTAATGTGTGTTACAGTCTTAAAGCAAGATGAGGCAGAAAGGAAAATGCAGACAATATTTGAAAACTGAACTGGAAAAAAAGAACTGAAACAAGATAAAGTGAGAGAATGAGTCTGTTTTGCTGTGGCTTGTAATACACCAGCTACACTATGGGGCAAATTCGAGAGGTTACACAGTTGTTTGAGTGATTGGTTTATTGCCATTCTTTTCAGTGCCACTGTTACAGAGTTTGCAGACTAAATGTGGAAGGAACACAGACATTTTGGGGTGGCCGTCTGGTCCCGTGACTTTCAAGTAGCGTGTGTGGGTATATTTGCACACATCAAGGAGGACGCTTCTCCTGACTTCCCTTCCTTTTTGCCACAAGGTCACCGAGAAGAGAGAATGAAGTCCACCAGTTTCTCCCCTCTTAAACTAATCTTTTCAGAGTTAATCCTTTTTTCAATTCCATAGCTGTTACAGTACCTTCATCTTCACATGGCTGAACTTTGCTTACTTCAGCTTGTTCTGTTGACTTTTTCCTTCTGTCTTGGAATGTTCTGGCACAGGAAAGGGGGAAGTATGTCTTCACATGTAATAAATCACATATCTTGAATTCAACATTTGTGCTTCACGCAGCTAATAAAATACAGAGAAGTAATCTTCCACTCACGTCCTTTGAAGAATAAGGCATAAGTTGGGAGATAAACATTTTGTAAGAAATGTACAAAATTAAATTCTCTTTCTTGTGGTAAACAGGGTATAGGCAGGGAATGAATAGTGGTGTGCTGATAAATGTTTAACAGCCCACTCTCTGGGAGACAAAAGCCCTGAACTGTAGTGTCTGCAAATTTCTGTAATGTAAATATTCTGCCGTGGTCATTTTTGAGCTACCAATGTGATGTCCCTGAGCACAAATCTATAAAGTTGTGCAGAGTGCTGGGTATGGTCAGCTCCAGCACACCACTGGGTATTGGAGAATAAAGCCACAGTCTAACCCTTCATTGTGAATCATCTTCCCATCCAGGGATGTTTACAAATTAATGACAGGTGGAAATATTAACTGATTTGGAATTTTTTAAGTTTATTTATTTATTTTGAGAGAGAGTGCAAGTAGGGGAGGGGCAGAGAGAGAGAGGGAGACGGAGAATCCCAAGCAGGCTCTGCACCATTAGCTCAGAGCCCAATGTGGGACTTGATCTCACAAAACCCTCAAGATCATGACCTGAGCCGAAACCAAGAGTCAGGAGCTTACCCAACTGAGCCACCCAATGCCCCTGGAGTTTTTAATCTATTAGTCTTTAAATATTTTATAGGTAAAACTCTTATTTACTAGCACAGTCATGAAAATTACAAGTACATCAAAGAATTCAATGATATTCTATTTTTGGATCAAAACTTCTCTCTCCAGCTTCTTTTTTTTTAAAAATATTTTTATTTATTTCTAGGAGAGAGAGACAGCGTGAGCAGGGGAGGGTCAGAGAGAGAGGGAGATACAGACTCTGAAACAGGCTCCAGGCTCTGAGCTGGCTGTCAGCACAGAGCTCGACGCGGGGCTCGAACCCACCAACCGTGAGATAATGACCTAAGCGAAAGCCGGATGCTTAACCGACTAAGCCACCCAGGCGCCCCATCTCTCCAGCTTATTAATTCTCTGCTCTCACATAGCTAATCCTTTATAGCTCCATTTTCGGTATCTTCTTTTCTTTCACTTCTGTAACCTTCCCAATCTCACTTCCTTCCCTACACAAGTTAAAATCCATGATCCATTGTATTAGAACCCACAGCTATAGTGTTCTCTCTTCCTTCTTCACCTGTTCTTTAAAACTGCAATCCGAGATCAATCCAGTCATATGATTTCTCTTCTAACCTGCACAGCCAAACACAGATGGAAAAAATCCCAGCCCTTGACAGATGCTCTTCAGATAGATAGTTTACAACATCAGCATGGTCTTCAAATGTGTCATTAACTTTTGCTGGAATGTTTCCAGTTGCATGGATATGATACTCCAAATATCTATCCCTTTCTGAAGACTAATACTCCATCTTTTGCTTTCTTACTAAATGCTGTCGCTTCCAGATTCTCACCTCATCTCTTACCCATTCAATCTGTGAGTGTATCTATAAACTTGCTTGTTCTTGTCTCTTTTCTGCTTCCGTCCTTTGAGAGTCAAATTTTTGTGTCTGTGTTTTGGTGCCTGTTCCAGTTGTCTGTGTCTTGTTGACATACCAGCCCTACAATTAGTGGATTTAAAACCATTTATTCTTATCTCTCACGGGTCTGTGGGTTGATTGGGTTCAGCTGGGGATTGCTCACTGGATTCTCTCATGCAACTGAAGCCAGATGTTGGCTAGAGCCACAGTGAGGTCTTAACAAGATACCCTAGATGGCACACTCAGGTGGCTGGCAGTTGATGCAGGCTGTTGGCTGGGAGTTCAGCTAAAGTATGACAGAAGCACCTAATGTGGCCCCTCCCTGTGGTTTGGATGACTTACAGCCCAGTGCTAGGTTCTGAGAGAGAGCATGCCAAGAGTAGATTTTACAAATGGCAGAAGTTGAAGCTACCAAAACAGTTAAGGGTTGTGTCCCAAAACAACAGTGCTCTATCTACTGTATCCTATTAGTCAAAGCGGTCACAGAGCCCACCCAGGTACGAGTGGAGAAATCAACTCTACCTCCTGATGAAGGAGTAGCAAGGTAACATTGCTGTAAGACATATGGAATGGGAGGTATTATTACGGGCACATTTGGGACCTACAATCTGCCAAGGTCCTGAAACTCTCCTGTTTCCGTCTGCTTTATTCCTATCCTCTCCTGCCTTAGCCTATAAGCAAGCTCTTATCTCTGTGTTATTAAAAAACAGACAAAAAAAAGTATGGAGATTAATGAACTCATCACTTGTGTATGCTTTTCTCTGTGTATTATACTTCAGTAAAAAGTTTAAACAGTAGAAAAGGGGAGGAATTAAACAAACATGGATTTTCATAATATCCAGTTTTAGTACTAACTCAGATATTAGGTATTACCCCAAACTCAGCATCTTTCTTCCTGGACTAGAGAACTAATTAATTTTTACCACACATATAAAAGTCAAAATGTTACAGTAACACATACTGATATCAGGATAAATAAAACTACTACATATATCTCTGTTTCTATATCTCTGTCACCCAACTATCCATCTATCTTTCTACTTATTTAAGAAAGCAACCATTTTCAATTTTCTATGCCTTATTTTCTTTAATAGAAAAATATGGTAATAAATTGGCCTCTTCCCTCGAATATGGAGGGATTTGATATGGTGTGGAAAAAGTTTTGAGGTCCACGATGAAAGTAAGTTCATGTCAATATAACATATTTGATTTCTGTCAGAGTTCCAGTGCAGTTAGGTGAAACAGTATCCCTTACAAGTTGAAATAAAGAAGGTCTTGTATATACATTTTGGGATAGAATTGCTGTTGAAGCAAGTAGGACAAAACATTTTCTAAGCTCTGGTGTTGGGAAAACTTATGAACGAGGAGGCAGGATTTGGCATCTTCTGTCTTTCCTCCTGTGTTGTGTCCACTTTTTCTGCATATCTCCTCCATACCGGGGGCTTTCACTCTGCCTCATTAGGTAATGGATCTCTGAAAAAACTCAGCGATTAGTCACTGAGATAATTTTACCCAGACGTGTAAATGTGTTACCACATTTAAATTTAATGCACATTTAAATGTGCATTTAAATCTTCTCTATAATTATACAGCAGTCCGGGCTTTCTTTTCATGTGAAAGCAGTTTGGGGATCAGGGCACAAGGGATAAATGTCCACAGAAAAGCTCTACCCTAATGGTAGCACTATTGAAGCTTTCCATGTAACTCTGTACTTCAGGGATTTCCAAAGTACCAGTAAATCTTGAGAAGCTTTGAGAAATCCATCCTTGTGGGGCACCTGGGTGGCTCAGTTGGTTAAGTGTCCGACTTCGACTCAGGTCATGATCTCACAGTTCGTGGGTTCGAGCCCTGTGTCGGGCTCTGTGCTGACAGCTTGGAGCCTGGAGTCTGCCTCAGATTCTGTGTCTTTCTCTCTCTCTGCCCCTCCCCCACTCATGCTCTGTCTCTCTTTCTCTCAAATACAAGTAAACATTTTAAAAAAAAATAAAAGAAATCTACCCTTGAACCAACCCTGTGTAAACAGTCAGCTCTGATGCTCAACGTAAAGCTGTTTTGACACTCCGTATGTATATGAACTAAGATCAAAACTTGGAAGAAGGAGTTTCCAAATTAGCAGAATCCCTTCTCCAAATTCTTGAGCTGCTTCTTATTTCCGATTTTAAAACTTCCCCCTTAAATCCATGTGGTCGCGCTCACCCTTCCCCTGCACAGCCTTCCCCAGCCAGAGTCAGCATACATCCACGGTGTCCCAGGCGGCACCAGAGCAGAGTGGCAGCCCTGACGGCCCGAGAGTCATCTCCAAACAGTGAAAAGTGATTTACTGCCTCTTTTTTATTAATATATCTCGGTTGCCTCCAGCCTTGTGATTTTTCTCTAGACCTCACTGGACTGGGAGCGCAGTGGCCTGGAGTAGACAAGAGACAGACTTTACTCCACCTGCCCCCACCTCGCGGAGAAGAGCAGCTCCCTGCTATTGCACCATAAATAATTTAAAGATCTCTTCCAGGCAACACAGTCGAGATGCAGATTTAATTTATTCCCTGGGAGGACTAAAGGTGGACATCTAGACCTGGTTCACAGTCAAGCTGAGTTGGGGACGCTGGTTCCTTTCAAAATGTGTCAGACTTAACACAGCACATGCCCTCGGGTCTAGCACCGAACACCATTGCAAGGAGTGGTTGGGGGCTTTTGCTTTGTTTTTCCCGAGTACTCGCCACCGGGAAGGAAACTTTACTCCCCAACAGAAAGGGGAATAATGCCGCTGGAACGGCGCGGCATTGTGTGTATCTCTGAGCTCCCAGGAAACTATATGCAGTGGCTCCAGTGCTGATTGGTGACGGTTTCATCCCCGCCTCTCCTGACTTTCTAGACAAGTCTCCTTTCTCCAAACCCACCTGTGACCCGATATCTGGAGTTGTTGGTTCACATCACACACACCAGAAAGGACACCTAGTAGGAGCTACAAGTACTCCCTCTTGTTAGGCAGGTCCCGGAAGGAAAAGAAAGAAAGAAATTCTGATTCACAAGGTTCAGAAGTGTTGCAATGAAGGGCTGCTGGGTGTGTGGCCCGCAGGGGATGTAGAGGCGCCCAGAGACCTCAGGCAAAAGGAGGCCCCAGGAGCGAGGACAGGGCATGGTTTCTCCTGAGGGGGCAGACATGCCAGAAACCTGATAACTCAACCCAAAGTAAGGGGCAGCAGGGAAGAAATCCTCCCATCTCTCTCTCTCTCTCTCTCTCTCTCTCCTTATTTTTTATCTCCAGCTGCTCTCATTGGCCCAACCCAACAAGGGCCAGCTGTCAGGGACTGGGAGATGCAGTCATAGGGCCCAACCTCCCAGAGCCCAGAGAGACCGTTGGGACTGGGGGCGGGGGGGCAGATGAGACGGGGCTACACGATGAATAATGGATCCATCGCTGAAGCACCCAAGCGTGCGTAGGTCACCCATAACCACAAAACCGAATAAATTGCCTTCTACCTATTACCTTCCATAGATGTTTTACAAAAACATATTTTGCATTTCAAAAAAGCAATATTTTAAAGATCTTCTGGTCTTCCTTGTAATTCCTCACTTTTAGAAAATGCTTCACGTTTTTCATGTGAAGTCTTTCCCTTTGGAAAGCTTTCCTCCTACGCTGGGTCCCTCCCTCACCTTTCTCTGGGAGGGCATTTGCAAACTATGTAGAATATGGCTGGATTTTTTTTTTTTAACAAGTAGTTAATAACACTCAAACTTTTGTTTTCAAGTCTGGGTTGCTATGATTGTATCCCTAAGGAAGTTTGTTAAGTTTTGGAAAGACCTGGATAACTTCAAGGCCTGACCTGTCCCTCTGACCTCTGAGGTGTTGTGAGGAAGTGACTTACATTCCCAATTGTTTAAGTGACTTTGAGATACAGAGAGAAGAAATTCGCTGCAGAAACTCCAAGTAGTGATGTTTGGCTAACATTTCACAAAATTTTAAGTAAAAATTTCCAAATAATGGAAAACACATACCAAATAATGTGTCATCTGATTCACTTCACACAGCTGTCAGCAGACTCCAAACATTTATGGTTTCTATTGAGAGCTTGGGGGAGCAAGATAAGAGTTACTTCCGTTCCCTCCAGACTACTGATAAAAGTCCAGAGCTCTGTGGACTCGACTGTACTCATGTAAAATAAACCAATGGAAACAACAACAAAAAATTTTACTGAAATTGTAAAGGCTCTTTCTTAGGCTGGTGAGCTTTTTGGTGTTTGGGGCCCTTTGGTGTGAGGAAAGAGGAGAAAGTTGTCCTGTTGTTGAAACTTCTTGTAACATAAAATCACGTTGTTTCCACAGTGATGTGTGTGCTTTGCATGACACATAGAATCTGGGGAGAGAACACACTTGGTTTTAGGGTTCTACGCCCCACTTTTAGGGTGCTTTTTCCAGTAGTTTCTGGGTGACCCTTCTTGGCAATTAAAATAAAACGCAAACTTCAGCCATTCAAGTTTTCCCTCTCTTCTGTTGAGTCAGCGCTCCTAACTCGGTGCGTATTTGGGTAAATGCACACACAACCACTCACTGGCTTATGTACACACATATATTGTACCAAGCTGGCTGATGCAATATTTATGTTTGTACTTTGAGCTGCCTAAGAGTTTGTCATAAAATCTAAGGCTGCTGTAGGGGAGAGAGCACATAAAACTTTCATGACTAGTATAAAAAATACAAAATGTTATCATTAATATTTAATAAAATTTGCAGCAGTCAATGAGCAAAATCAATGTTTTTTAATTAAGTTATTCATTTGTAATACGAGCTGTACCTTGTTGTGTGTTAGCATGGAATTTAGTGGGTTGAACTTAAAATAAATAAATAAACCTAATTTTAGCCCTTGGGGTAATGGTATTAGTAATAAAACTATTAATTGGTTGCCTTTTCTTTGATAAGCAAACAGGCTTTCTTCAGTGACAGCATCTTGTATTCCGAGGTGTTTTATGATTCTTGAGCTGGATGTTGTCCAAGGTGTTTAGTAAGATAAATCGCAGCTCAGACTGTTTATAACAGGTACCCCCATGCTCCTAGCATATTGGTCTCACCAGGTCTCTCTTAATAAAACTTGGGGCAGCTGAGGGCTGTAAGTTTATACAACATGTGTAGGGTTTTCAACAAGGTTTAGAGTTGTTGTACGTTAAAGAAATTAGCTGTAAGCCAAAGGCTTGTTAATCTCCACCTCAACCTCACTCTGGGATTCATCTTTCCGCCCTCATAGTCTCTGTCCACTTCTCTTTTCTCTGAGTCCTGAAGGCTGATTTTCAGACCCTCTCATCATGTCTAGCCCCCTTTCTGAGGGTGTGGAGGAAATGGTTTGCTAGAAGCAAAGTTGACCTCTGGGGTGCATTCTTTTTCCTTAAGGCCATTTATAATGCAGGTTTGATTGGCATGATGTTAACCTAGCCTCTGTATATTCTCTAAACCTAGTTGATATAGATTATACATTGAAATTATGTGTTAAAAGTCATACCACTCTCTTTCAGTATACTTTACCCGGATTGCAGAATAAAAAAAACACCTGTGTTATACAACAGTGTCCATACCATTGAGTTGAAGAGTATTAGCAGACCTGTAAGGACTTCTGACGCAAGATTTTGAAAAGGTTTTCAAAAGAAAAAGGCATTTTCCCCCATCAACCATAATCATTAAAGAATATAAATTATTGGTGCAATTTCTAAATCTAAGCACATTTTATTATGCACCACCATTGGTTAAATTTTCCTGTGGGGACATCATGAAATCCCTGAAGGCCCAGTGCAAACAAAATAACTTAAAATGGATAAAAAATAATATATATTGGTAAGGTGTGATGTATAAAATTTGGGATTAACTCAGTAACTTGTAAGGAATAAGCAAAATGAAACACACATCCTGAAATATATTCCAGATTCATCAGTGATATGAAATTGGAGGTGTGTGTGGGAAGGACACAGATTTAGCAGGGTAGCCACACAAAAAAGTGCTCATTTTGGTTAATCTCAAGAAATAAATATCAGATGTAAACTGGATTGAATTAGAATAGATCCAAGATGATTTCCTTTTCAGAATTATCAGGAATACTGAAAATAGACCCTTGGGGGTGAGGAGAGTGTGGGAAGAAACTGTACTTTCCTCTCACACGCGTGGCTTTTTTTACATTTATTGAAATGGGTCAAGTTCACTGCTAATATTTCAGAGTGGTTCTTTCTCCATCTCTTCAATATAGAATTCAGTTTAAAATAAAACCCAATATTCCATCTGAATATTTCAATTCCCACTAGAAGTATAATTCAATTAGGCTCCAAATATTTCTTTTAAAAATACAAAATAAAACCATTCTCCCTACATATGCCATTTCTGCTCCATTCCAAAAGGATAAAAAACCGCATTTGTTTTGTTTTGGTTCATCTATCACTTTGTACGTTTTCATGGATTTTTATGTGTAATCACATTTTCAGAGGGGATTTTTATATAGTTTGCTCCATTTCTTCGGAGTTACCATCTTTCAGCTTGAAAATTATAAAAATTGATACACAACCTTTGGTTTCTCTCTTTCTGGGAAAGTGATCGCTAGCCATTCATCACTCGCCATGACAAGCTAAACTTGCTTTGTTTGCTATAGGGAAAGATGACTTTTATTCCTGTTTCCATGCTTTCCCCACTCTTACTAACAACGGTGGTGCTGATCAGAGTGGCTTTGATGTGAGTATGTGTAGGAGTAGGGGGCTGGGGCTAGGCACCTTATTTCTAGCTTCAGAAAGAATCTGCATTTTTCTTCTAACAGCTCAATAAACTATGTTATTTAAAAGGAATTTCTAAAAGAATTTAGACTTCCATCTGCCTCTCCTGTTGAGGCACTCTCCATACATCGCTTTCCCCTGTCTCTCTCTACCAATTTGTTCTTTACAAGATGACTGCTCTATCAGACATAAAATGCTGCCTTTTTTCACTTAACTATGCAACGGCCGCTCTCTGTACTTCTAGGGCAGATTTAATGGTGCATTTATATTCCATTCAGACTTGAACACAGCAAGAGAAAAACCTACCCACAGGGATCATAAGTACTGGTGGCATTTGTGGGGATCTGAAAGCCTTGCATATGGCACTATATTTACCTGAGCCATTCCAAAGTGTTATCATTAAAACACAATTGTGCTTTACCGGTGTCAGCTGAGCATAGGTGAGGTTTAGAATCATTTTTTATGCCTCTTCCCGATGGTTTATGTGGAGGCTCATTTTAATCTCTGGGTTGGAGCAAAGGGCCATATAAAAGAAGCCTCACTCACAGCAGTGGCTTAGCAGTGAACCCAATGTCAGATTCCATTTGAACAGCAACAGGAGAGATGCCTTCTTCTATAATATGGCAGGAGAAATGCCAGGTGGTAAGAAGCAGGTGATGATTTGGAGGAAGCTCTCCCGGTGGGGCCAGTCTGGTGAGATTTCATTTAACCCTGCAGTTAATATGTCAGACACAGAGTCCCCACCATGGCCAAAAGAGGCCCACCCCTGACAAGAAAGTAGTTGCACCGGAGGTACCTTCTCTCAGTGTCCTCTCACAGGGAGGAGATGCACACACATGCATGATCGTATCCTGCCGCAAGTGAGATGTGGCAGAAAGTACTGCACTTTATAAAGCCCGTCAGTTTTCATGCAATTTGACCACTTGGGTATTCTGATGGCTGCCAGACAAACTCGTAAAACATGGAAATGGCTCCTCACTTCCCGCTCCATGGAAGGTTCCTCCACTTAAAGGATTAAGTCTCCTGTATTTTCCTTTGCCTTCTTCCTCCTACTAAAATGCTGCCAAGAAAGAATCCTCATCATACATTCCTTTATATGAAGGTGAAATTTCAGATATAAATTAAGAGATGCTTTTCTTAAAGCATGTGAGCGTGTGCATGTGTATTTGCATGTGCAGATTGATCTTTCTTTGACATTCCTAAACTTTCATTCTCAGCAGAACAGCATCTGGAAAGTTGGTTTACATCACTCTCATCTATGAGCAGTTTTACACATACCATTTAGAAGAGTCCTAATCCACTGTACGTCTAAAAACTCTCAGGTATGGCTCCATGTAGGGGAGCAACTAATAAAGACTGTGAGTAGGCAAAATAGTGGCTACTTCAGTAATGTAGGCAAGCAGTAATTCAACCTTTCTTCATCCCAACCTTCAAGGCAGTGTGACTAAAAATCCCTCATGACAGTTGGATACGCCCTGCATGCATTTATTTATCCATCCATCCATCCGTCCATCCATCCATCCATCCATCCACCCAACCACCCACCAACCCATCCATCCATCCATCCACCCACCAATTCTACTTTATGCCTATTATATTCAATAGGCCTGGCACATCCTCTGGCTTCCTTAATTGATAGCATGTGTTTCTTTTAGTCATTCAACCAGGAAAGGTCTGGTTTTCTAGCAGCTTGAACCAGAGCATGCCAATAAAGGTGTGCCATTCTGAGGTAGAAGACTCATAGACTGAGGTGGATGTCTGATAGAACGAAGACCAGCAATAGACCAGTGGGCCTCCCTGCCATCACAAGAAGCTCAGGCAATCCAAAAGGTTGAGATTGGTGGCATCCAAAAGGGATTTCCCAGCTGTACACAGAATGACTACCGCTCCTACACTGTCCGGTGTATGGAGCCCAGAAGCACCCCCTCCACACACACACACACACAGTGTGACTATATCTGGATCCTTTATCCCTAAACCAGAGGGAAGAATATTGATTGCAGTGGCAATGTCAGTCACCATGGACCCAAGTGTTGCCCTGTCCTCTGCTACATTGAGGGTTTGGGATATAAACCGCGGACCTTTCTGTGAGTCTCTGAGCACTAAGAGTTACTCTCCTGATGGAAGAGGAAGACACTGAGCAAATAAATACCTCCTGTGTGTGAACCAGTTCCCTTCAACAAAACCTTGAGTCCAGCCTGCGCTTCTGTGCTACCCCACTGTCCGTTCACCTTGGCAAGCCTGCGATTTGGGGCTTCTGTCCCCTCTGTGGGTTGGATGGTACAAAAAGGTCTTATATACGAATGACCAAGCAGGCAGACCAAGACGAGCAGCTCAGCCCTGGTAAGCACCTTTCACGGTGGTGCAAGCATGTCCCCTTTGGCCGGAGCTCTTGCCGAGTGTGGTGGGTACTGACCAGACGCTCCTCATTCTGGGTGAGTGCGTGGAAGGTTTCCTGAGGAACAATACACACCTCCTTGTGGAGGAGAGTGTTTGTTTCTGATTAGAACTGAGATCACATCATTGTTTATGACAGAAAACATGGCTTTCTTTCCCTCAAATGCACAGATGAGAGAGCTGTACCTTACATTCCGGCTTCATCCCAGCACCTCCTTGTCTCTGTCATGCTCTGGGTGAAGGTCAGGGTCAAGGAAAATGAAGGACTCTGACTGCTGTGCCATGGAGTCCCTCCCACTGCCCTTGGATATGTTGTCTGAAGAAACAAATGACGATTTTATCATGTACTTTCCCCATGCCTGACTCCCAGGCCTATTCCACATCCTTTTGGTTTTGTGAGGATGCTCAGGGGACCATGAAGTCCTTGTCTCTTCATGTCAGGGGAATAACGGGCTGATGGTGCCTGCAGGTGGTGATCCTGTAGGTAATCCAAGTTCATTCCAAGTCTGCGTGGCCCTGTACCTCCTCCTAATGGAAAGGAAACACTGTCACTCTTCTCATATGGCTGAACATTTAAGGAAGAGAATCTTCTTTGGCCTGGGGAACCCAGTGCCACGCAAAGATGGAAAACAGCGCTGACTGCTGCGGCCTCTCTCTGGCCACCCACCGGATGTATGCTGCTGAGATGTACAGAAGAGGCAGTGCCACACTCTGGCTAATACTTTTCAGTGCAACCTAGTTAAACCCAGACTAGACACTTGATGTACAGCTTCACATTGGCTCTGCGTTTAAAAAGAAAATTAACTGGTTTAGAGCCAAGTTGTTGCAAAACTCATTCTTGACATCATGTCTATCCTAGATTCTCAGAATTGTGAATGCAGCATGGTGTTTGACTTTCTAGTACTCTCCCGGGAAGGCCTTCATTGAAACCCTTCGGAATGGAGAGATGGCAATTCTATTTAGAAAGCTTTCGAGGAAAAATATCCAGGGCAACTGTCTAAATCCTTTGACACTGAGTTCAGGACTCTCTCGTTCTGCCTGATCTAGATTCTTCCCAATCGAATGTAATCCCATTAGCTCATGTCCATTAGGCCTTCTACATGGAAATAAATGCTGCCTCTCTGCAAGTCTTCTTCATAACCTGAAATCCTGTCCCTAAGCCTTCACTTCTCCAAGTTGAATAATTCCGGTGTTTTCAGATGGTCATGCCGCCCCAACCCCTGCCTGCTACCTCACCATGCACACATTTTGCAGACCCCCTCATCTATTCCGACAGCAAAGAGATGACCATCTTCCTAATTAGAAAGCCTGACATCTAACCTCCTGAGAAATCTGACACAGGGTGAACTCACAGAGCTCAATTTTCATTTTTAAATCCATTTAGCAAATATTTATTCAGCCTGCTAAGTAGAAGAAAATGTGCTCCATCTAATGGGAGTCAGAAAGGGTGAGATAAGGTTCCTATCTTCAAGGGCTATAAATCCTAAGCCTGTGAATAGCTAAATAAAAGAACATAGCAGTGAGTAGGGGGTAACACAAGGAAAAGCAGTGCTTTATTCACTGAGGAAGGATGGATTCCTACCCATTCTGTGGCGACTGGAAGGGGTCGGGCTCTAGCAGGGCGGATTCGCTTGGGAGGGGTGTTTGGGGAAAGTTACATCTTCTTACATGCCTACTGTTAATGGGCTTGTATTGAAGTTTCTGCCATCTTTTAACTCACAAGTGGTTGGCAAAATACGTGCACTTATATGTTAGGCCTGAATATTCAGAGCAGAGAGACCATAAGGGTAATAAACATACTCTGGAAATTCTCGGGCTTCATTTCTTAGTACTGTCTGGTAAAGAAGGATGTGAAAAAGCACATCTCTTTATCCAGTGGCTGTTAGGAAATGGTGACTTTAACCGGAAGGGTTCTTCAGATGAGATTTGGGTCATAGACACACTGGCCGTCCTCTCTGCTGCTGAAATCTGTAAGACATACGGATTGCACAGGAGGCCCGTCTCCGAAGCATGAGGGCAGGCTAGGGGAAAAGTAAGGGCTGGGGGGGGGGGGGGGGGGGGGGGCTGTGACAGTACTTGTGCTCTGATGTAACCACTCTTCAGAGGAGAAACAATCAGACCAAAGCCAACGGAAGCGGGATAAGTGTCTGTGTTCCGTGAGGGGACGGGAACACAATTACTTTGAAAGACAAGGAAATAACTCTCTGTACCTGCCCCCCAAACACAGATCTGAGTAACGCCTGCTATCCCAAGGGTGCATATCAGGGAAAGGCTGTGCACAGAACAGCATATCCTTGGGTCCTAAGAGCGGCGTGCCTGTCCAGGACTGAGAGAGGATTCTTACCCAATACTGATCCAATACTGATCTTAATCGCAGTGCTTCTGATGTTATTCCATTAACTGAGCGATGACCATTGGCTTAAAGTGTACAGAGAGATGTTTTTCATCCTCTTTAAAGAAAGTTACTTCTGATTCCATTTTACGTAAAGCTTTTTTTTTTTTCACTTTACGTCTATTTGAGTAATCTACTAACTCATAGATTACCAAATGTATGAACATCCGTACTGCTTGGTAGCAAACCCTGGGAATTCTTGGGTTGTGATTCTTTTAATGTACGTTAAATGCAATTTCTTGAGAGTTTACTTAAAATGTTTTCACATCGATTGCCACGAGGAAATTCATCTTTGATTTTTTTTTTTCCCTTCTCGTTCAGATTTTGATACTAGGGTTTTGTTCCTTTCACCAAATATACTGATTAGCTTTGCATTTTACTATGCCCAGGAACAAATTATATAGTAGGGACTGATCAATACCTTTGAGTTTGTTGTTGTTAAGTGTGGAGGGAGTGAGGAAAAAAAGGAAAACCTTACCAGTAAAACTTATATAGAAGTTTATTTAAAAAGTCATCATTCCTACTACTTTTTAGTTTGTTTTCAGACTTACTGAGGTATAATTGATAAAATTGTAAGAGAAAGTGTACAAGGTGATTATTTGACATACAGTACACTGTGAAGGGATTCCCCATCCAGTTAATTATCCTATCCATTTATCTCACGTAGTTGCCTCTGTGTGTGTGTGTGTGTGTGTGTGTGTGTGTGTGTGTGTATGTGGTGAGAACATTTAAATTCTACTCTCAGCAAATTTCAGTTATGCAATAGTGTTACCAGCAACACTCAGCATGTGATACATTAGATCCCTCCCTACCTTGTTCATCTTGTAGCTGAAATTTTGTACCCTTTAACCAACTTCCCTGTTTCACCCACCCACCAGTCCCTGGAAGCCACTTCCTTATTTCTCTGGCTTATTTCACTTATTATTTTCATAATACCACCCAGGTTCATCAGTATCATTCACAAATAACAGGATTTCCTTCTTTTTAAAGGCTGAATAATATTCCATTGTATTTACATTGTACATCTTCTTTATCCTTCCGTTCATCCATGAAAACTTAGGCTGTGTCCACCTTGGCTATTGAGAATAATGCATTGCAGGCATCATTAGTGAACACGCAGTGCACTCATCTGCTTGAGAGTGGTTTTGTTTTCTTTGAATATATACCCAGAAATGGGATTACCAGATAGGTGTAGTTCTATCTTCAATGTCTTGGAGGAACCTCCATACTGCTTTCCATAGCCGCTGCACCAGTTTGCATTCCCACCAGCAGCACACAAGGATTCCTCTTCTGCACAACCTTGTCAATCCTTGTAATATATTTCTGGTCTTTTTGAGAATAGCCATTCTAAAGGGTGTAAGATAATAGATCTCATTGTGGTTTTGATTTGCATCTCCATAATAATTATTGATGTTGAGTGTCTTTGCATATACCCTTTGGCCATTTGTGTGTGTGTGTGTGTGCGCGCGCATGTGTGCATGTGAAAAAAGTCTCTTTAGATCCTTTGCCCAATTTTTTATTATTTTCTTTATTTTTTTTTGCTATTGAGTTGTATGTGTTCCTTATCTATTTCAGATATTAACCACTTAGTGGATATATGGTTTGCAAACATTTTCTCCCATTTGGTAGGTTACCTTTTCATTTTGTTGAAGATTTTCTTTGCTGTGCAAAGAAATTTAGTTTAAATTTACTTTTAACTTTGATGTCATCCTACTTGTTTGTTTTTTGCTTGTGTTGCCTTTGTGGTTTTTGTTGTCTTGATTTGATTTCTTTTTCTATCCCCCCAAATAATTTGTTCATTAATTTCTGAATTTATTTTTGTTTCCTTTTTCTATAATTTCTATTATCTCTCAGATCTTCCTGGTTTCTCATCTTTTTCTTACTGTCATAAATGTGAGATGTTTCACTTATTTTTTTGTTGTTGTTTAATAAATCTGCACATTTATAAACTTTTATATAAGGTTATATTTTAATTTTAATATTTCAATCCTCTAAGAGATGACAGTGTTTTTAAAAATCTTCTAATGGTTTGTAAATTTTTAAATTTTCTATTTGAGGGCTCTTTGGCAGGAATTTATTTTTTGTTTTGCCTTGTTTATTTTGTTTAGATTTCCAAGAGACTGGGTATATTTGTTTATATTTTCATTATTGATCTAGTTTTATTGCATTATGGTTGTTCGGAATCTATGGCATTCACAATTTTTTCCTTTTTTAAGGATTAAAAATGGTTTTGGTAGCTTATTATTGGATCAAGGTTTATAACGATTCCGTGATGGCTGTTTGGTACAGTATAAATATAAATATATATTCATTCAATTCTACCCAATTTATAATATTCAAATCTTTTATCTTCTTGCTTTTTAAAAATTCTTCATCTGTCAAAAACTGAGCAAGATGTAACTCTCAGAATTTTGATTTTGTCCTTTTTTTTATTTCTAAATTTTTATTTATTGAAATACTACCAGGATTGTCATCTATATGTTGAATAATGTCTTTAAAGATTTTGACTTTTAATAGTGAAAACGATGCTCTTTCTCCTTTGTCTTTGGTTCAAATTTACTTTCAGTTATTTTTGCCACCTCTGATTTCTTTTTTTAATCTGTGGTTGCCTGGTAAATATTAGCTTTTGTATTTTTTTCTTCTTACCATTTATCTGTCCTCTCATTTCCCTTTAAAACAGTTTATAGTTGGATTTTTGAAACAAATTCTTCAAGCCCTCATTTTTAAGGGGATTTTAAACCTTGTTCACACATCCATTTTCTGTCTTAGCCAAAATGTTTAGACTAACTTCTGTCATATTATTTTATACATTTCATGTTTTATGTGCCTTACTGTTTGCCTAATCTTATGTCTTTTTTGCTTTTATTCTTTCCAGTGATGAGGAAGGTACATTTCTGGAAGGTAGAGAAGCTTTATTCACTCTAATGACATGACTGAAGAACTATGATTTTCATTCCTCCTTACTATATGATGAGAGATCTAGGATGTTTTTACTTCTCCCTCCCCACCCCCTGACCAACCCTGTGTGGCAGAGAATTCCGACCCTGATTATTACTATCCATAATTTTTATCACTAAATTGTTCATTGTTACAGAAAGATTTTTCTTTCAAAAATGATTTTTGACATTCATGTTTAGCTTTGCAACTTTATTTGCAGCTGTGATTTGCACCCACTTTATGAGTGTAGCTTGGTTAATTATTTACTCCAGTCCGTTTACACCTTGACATTCCCATGCTTTAAGTTTTCCTCTGACTCCTCTCACTTAGAACTGGAATAGATTTGCATAAATTTTTAGAACTAGTACATGGGTGATATATTTTCAGAGACCTTGCATATCCAGGCAAGGCTTACTGTTGCCTTAAATCTGAAAGCCATCTGGCTGTGTACAGAATTCATGAGAAACCAACCATGATTTCCTTGAGAAACAAGTTTGACGTAATTCTTTTCTGGAGTTTACAAGTTGGGAAAGAACAGTTTGAGCAAGGAAGACCTGCTTTTATTAACTGTAAAATATTTCAAATCTATGCCACTGTCCAAAGATTAGTATCATTAGACAAAGCGAGACCCATCCTCTGGACTTAACATAATGAAATGTGTTAAGATTGCTTTCCTTTTTTAAAGACATAAAGTGTTAGCAAAATTCCCAATATCACTTTTGATGAGACTATTTTCCTTTATTCTGGACATTTTTAAAATCTTGGTATGTGTATAGTTATATGTCTCTTTACACTTAATATTGTTTTCTGGAACACAGATAAATCTTTTCCTATTGACTGATTTTTCTTAGTTCAAGAAAGTAGGGGATTTTTTTGTTTAAAATTTTTAAAGGTTTATTTTATTTTTGAAAAAGAGAAAGAGATAGAGCACGAGTGGGGGAGGAGCAGAGAGAGAGAGGGAGACACAGAATCTGAAGCAGACTGTAGGCTCTGAGCTATCAACACAGAGCCCAAAGAGGGACTTGAGGTCACAAACTGTGAGACATCATGACTAGTACTGATGTCGGAAACTTAACCGACTGAGCCACCAAGCACCCCAGCTCAAGAAAGTATTTACTGAACTTTTTTCTATTTTAAGATCCTACCAATTGTAATATACATCACTGATTTAATTATGGGTATATATATACCTATGATACATGGATGCGTATATATATGTGTGTGCATATACATACATCAAAAAGAAGATAGCCTCTTGTTTTCACAACTACTAAAATGTCTACACGGGAGAGGGGACCCTGTTCTAGCATCACAGAGATGTAGTATTCCATACGTGTTTTGCTTTGTTTTGTTTGGTTTCCTGGGACTAGTGGATTTGTCGTGTATAGGATTACCAGTTTTTTAATTTGATCTTTTTTAGTTAGTTGTTCTCCTATCAATTACCTGTAACTTTTCCTCAGCATCAGCGTGCTTCTCTACACACTGTCCATTCTGTATCATCATTGCCTTAAATGCACATCTTCATTTACTCAGGCAGTCATGTTTATTTTCTTACCTGAATTTCTTTTCTGCCCAGTTGCCTTTTCATACCAGATCCCCTCCCCTGTAATTTTTTTTAATCTCTGATAAAAATCCATGCTTCCTTGACATTTAAAGAGAACCCAGAGTTCCATAGTCTGTAGTTTGATGTAAAGGTGATGATCATGGTGATGATGAAGTTGATGATGACAGGGATAACAACTGGTGTACCCTTACTTTATCAAGGAAATTATGATGTCTTAATTTATGTCATATTCATACCACATGGTGCTGTTACCCTCTTCATTTCATGGATGAAGACTCAGAGTCCCAATAGGCTAAATAACCAATAGATGGAAAGTGTAGGAATTTTAGGACAGAAATTTGGCCGCCAAGCCCCCCCCCCCCCGCAACTTAATGATGGAATTATACTAGGGGTGTAATACCTTGGGTCCGCCTTTGTAAGGCACACTTCCTCTACATCTGCAAGGCAGCGATCCTTTCTTTTATGTTAGCGCTTCTCCTCGTAGACTCCACACACACATTAAATATCTGTTGTTATAAAGGTTGTTTTTTTTTTAATTTTATTTTGAGGGAAACAGGTAGAGCAAGAGTGGGGAAGGGGCAGGGAGAGAGGGAGACAGAGAATCCCAAGCAGCCTCCTCACCATCAGCATGACACAGGGCTCGAACTCACAGACTGTGCAATCATGACCTGAACTGAAACAAGCACTGGCCACTTAACCAACTGAGCCACCCAGATGCCCCCTCCTGTTATGGTTTTAACTGGTTTTTTAACAAAGAAGGATTTTATTTTTTTTTTTTTTTAATGTTTTTATTTATTTCTGAGAGAGAGAGAGAGAGAGAGCAAGTGAGCGAGCAGGGGAGGGTCAGAGAGAGAGCGAGATACAGAATCTAAAACAGGCTCCAGGCTCTGAGCTAGCTGTCAGCACAGAGCCCGACGCGGGGCTCAAACCCATGAACCATGAGATCGTGACCTGAGCCGAAGTCGGATGCTTAACCAACTGAGCCACCCAGGTGCCCCAACAAAGAAGGATTTTCTACACCCAGTGTTTGTCTGTTGAGGATTCATCTCCCCTGAGATGAAATGCCTGGTGGTGCTAGAGCCCCTTTTGCTCAGATCTGAAGGTTGAGAGCCAGTTGTCAGGTGTGCGCCATAGGGCATTTGTGCGGCCAGGCTGTCCTGTGTTCAGTCTGACTCTGCTGTGTTGAGCGTCAGAAGCCTAGGCATGCTGGATACTACCCCCTCTCCAATCACGCCGTCTTCAGTTGCCCTATTTTGCAGCTGGGGCAGTTTCTGACAAAGACCAGTGATGTTTTCAGTCGGTTATTTTCTTTGCTAGAGCTGCTGTACTTTTGCATCTTTGAATGTATTTTGAAGGACACTGCAGACGAGAAATGTAGCAAGTGGGGCACAGCTAGCAGATCACCGTTATAATTCGGAAGAACACAGCTCTGACCATCCCCGTTTATTTGGCTGCATTTCCCATCTCTTCCAGGGCGGCCACTATAGCATCATTTAGACCGCTAGTGGCTGGCACCTTAGTACTCACTTTTCATGTTGTCTCTTAAAATAAAGCCATTAGCCAGAAAAGGGAAGTTGAAAAACTCAGTGAGGAAGGTAAGTGAGAAAAGGAGGGGGAAAAAAATCACAGACTCCCTGGAATGGCCCCCGTGCTGCTTCAATTGCCCTGGAAGAGCCAACTTGAAATGTGGTTTCCCTCAGAGCTTCTTAAATTCATCTCCATTCTCATTACTTGACCACAAAGGGAAAGTGCTCTGTTGTCACTAAATTACTTGCCTGAACAGGGAGGGAAGTTTATATTGGTTTAATTCTCATTCACAGCTATGAAAATGGACCCTCTTTTTTTTTTCTTTGCTTAGGAAATTCAATTCATTATTGGAAAATCCCACTGCTAACATGAACAAATTGAATTATTCCATTGGGTTTTATTGCTCTAAAAAGCAATTCCTTCATCGATGAGAGAAACTCTGTAATATACTAAGGAGGAAAAGCATTCTACTTAATGACAACGATTTGCCCCATGTGAATTTCCTCCCCAAAGGTTTTCTTGAGGTTTGGGCCCTTGATAAATAAATAAAATGCCCTTCATTATTCTACTCTTATTGTTTTAATATTCTATTATTCCAGATTAAAACAATTTTTTAATGTCTTTATTTTATTTTGAGAGACAAAGACAGAAAGCAAGCAGGAGAGGGGCAGAGAGAGAGGGAGACACAGAATCTGAAGCAGACTCCAGGCTCTGAGCTGTCAGCACAGAGCCCAACGCAGGGCTCGAACCCACGGACTGTGAGATCATGACCTGAGCCAAAGTCAGACACTTAACTGATTGAGCCACCCAGGCGCCCTTATCATACCAGATTTTAAATCATTAAGTACACACCATCGTGTTCTGGGAACCACAGTAAGCATTGGACCGTTTGCCTCAGTGGCAACCTCGGGCTGAGCGTGCTCTGATATGTGACCTCGCCATGACAGTGCAGCAGCAGTGGTCCGCCCCTAGTTAATAAGCTCTGCACTTTGGAGGATGACAGAAGTGCTTATTGTCATTCTGCCTGTCTCTCAAAATGTTAGTTCCACACTTTTTAATTAAGGTAAGATTGCACTGGGAGTAAAAAAATAGTTTACTTTCATTTTTATTGTATTTTAACAAGCCATCATAACATACCCACCAATACTTTGCCACTTTGCTAACTTAGTAACAGACACATTGACTCTTCCGTGGCTAGCATGCACATCTATGCCAGTTTTCAAGAGGATTGCCTTTGGAAAGCTTGCAAACAGTAATCACTGACTAGAGGAGCAGATATATATATGTATTGTTCTACAAACTCCAGAACAATAAAGGAGACTGTATGTTAACTGAGCTTTACTATGTTTATTTCTAACTTTAAAATTCGCCATACAAATTGGGCATTTAAGACATAAAATTTCAGAGGCGCCTGGGTGGCTCATTTGGCTGAGCCTGACTGTGGCTCAGGTCATGATCTCATGGTTCATGGGTTCAGGTCCCACACTGGGATCTGCGCTGACAGCTCTGAGCTGGAACCTGGTTCAGATCTTTCTCTCTCTCTGTCTCTCTGTGTCTCTCTCTCTCCCTCCCTCCCTCCCTTACTTCCTCCTCCCTGCCTCATTCTCTCTCTCTAAAAAATAAATAAACATTAGAATAAAAGAAAATTTGAGAAGCACAGCATTTTTCATGTTCCAAAATTTCCTTTCTCGCATCATAAGGAGAAAACCTGTTTTGTTCAAGCGGCCGTGCTGATGCTCTCTAGCATCGCTGAGGGGGGGTCTTCCTTGAGACGCAGCTTCTATATATAAACTGACTCCTTGTACTGTCCCCTATCCTGCCCTTAGTCCTCATGGACGCCGCTGCCCAGAGTAGCATTTTCAGCCACTACTGAAGGGACTCTGTGCCCCTCATGCTGCAGCTGCAAGGGCCCCTGTGGGCGTGTGCAGGGACCACGCCGCCTAATGCTGCCCCCCCCCCCGACTGAAGTTCTGTCCCTCAAGCCTCTGTTGCACCTGAGATGACACCGGACCCGAGGTGTCCAGGGAGAGCTCGTCTCAAGGCAGAATGGGAGAGTGGAGGAGAGGGGCAGGTTCAACCACATCAAATTGCTGCTATCTGACCATTTGCATTTACAAGGATGACCATTCCATGTGGTTAACATGGCCCAGTCCCCTCTGTGCCGCTGGTGTTAAAGAGGTGATGTGTAAAGTTAGATGCTCTCCTGTGATTTCCCTTCCCTTTCTTCTCCTCCTCTGCTCCTCGTCAGAGCTGTTTGGGAATAGGACTTAGGAATTAGCCAGGAATCCCAAGGAACCCCAAGGAACTTCTCCTTTTTCTTTCCAGTCCATTTGAAAACAAAAGAAAGCAAACCTTGAAAAAACAGTCCAGGCTGAGTAAATGGTCATCTCAAGGCTCCCCTTCCAGCCTGACACCTCTCTCACGGTGACTCCAGGAAGGACAACTGTAACTAAAAGGCATTGCATTGGGGGCGGAGGGGCAGAAGCCTCTTCCAGAGGCTGGCTTTGGGAGTGCTGAGGTCTGTGCATGCCCACCCCTGGCAGGAGTCATCTTGGGGATACAGAAGGTGAGCGATGTTTCTCATCTCAGTTCTGAAGTTAACCGCCGACCCCTGCTAACACTGCTGTTCTTTGAAACATCCAAAGTCAAGGTCTCAGTTCACGCAAATCTGAAGGACAGTGTGATGTCGGTGTTCCCTAATGTTTAATTTCATTCTGTACAAAGTGAGGTCTACATTCTTTACTGTGACTTTTAAGACAAAGGACAGAATTTATCCTATCCTTTCTTACATATTTCATACGTTCTGCTCTTTTGTTGAGTCCCTTCCCCATCTCAAGATGCACGTACATGCACGCAGTGTTACAACCATCTCATGACCCCATGTCATTTCTAAAATATGCCTTGTTCTTAAATGACCACAACTCCTTACTCTTAATGTTTTCCTGAACTTGAGAAAAATCTAAATAAAGGAGGGCCCACATGAAGCTTTATCTTCTTTGTGAAAGCCTTCTCAGTAACTATCAGACTTCCATGTCTGCATTTTCACAGGGTCCCACTGTATTTCTTTGGACCCCTTGGTCTCTTTTGTATCCAGTGCTTAACCTGTGTAAATGCATATATCCATAGTTTATTAATTATTGCATTTTCTGCCTATGGGGCAGGGTATGGCACATGCTTCGCACTAAGTCAGTGATTTTTAACATTAAATAATAGGTCTTTACAGAGGATATGTAGCTATCTCCTCACACACTGGTAGAAAAGGAAAACTGCTTCCTCGGTGTGCTAAAAAAAATGAAGTCAAAACAAAGCTGTCCATGACAGACAGTTGTTTAAAATTATATAAGAAATGTCAGAAGTACAGTTTCAGTCTGAATCTAGACTCTAGGCTTTGGATTGGCAGGAAACAAGCAGAAGACGGGAATTTATTGTGATGAGCTGGATAATGAAGCTCAACTAACCTTCTGAAATTTACAAGAATAATTACCCAGAAGAAGAAAACCAAGTCAAGCAACAGTGTAAAATCACAGAAAGGGCTCCACAGGCTCCTGGTAGGCAAATTAGAAGTCGCATTCCTCTCGTTGCTGTGACAAGTAAGCGTAAGCTTCATGGCCTAAGGAACACGGATGTATTACCTTGAGTTCCCCAGGTCAGAACTCCTGGAGGCTCGAGGGGAGAACTGCCCCGTTGTGTTTTCCAGCGTCCAGGGGTCACCAGCACTCTTTGGCTTGGGGGCCCTCCTCCATCTTCAAAGTCAGGGGTGCTTCAGCCTCCTTCTCTCTGGCCTCTGCCTCTGCAATCACTTCTCCTTCTCTGACTATGAATCCCCTACCCCCTGTGTCCCTAGTAAGGACAGTTGTGATGACACTGGCCCATCTAGATGATCCAGGGCCTTCTCCCCCCTCAGAATCCTTAACTATCACATCTGCAAAGTCCCTTTTGCCATATAAAGTAACATATTCACAGGGTCCAGAGATCAGGACATGGCTCTCTTTGGAGGGTCATTATTCAGCCTACCATGGCTCCTGGTATCAGAAAGGACTGTCTTCTCAAATATTCCAATGGTGCAGACCAGGGGTCTTTTATATTTTTAAGTTGGTGTTCTGTCCAGTGTTGTTTTCCTTCCTTCTGCTCTTTCTGTAGGTATTTATTGAGTCCCTACTGAATGTCAGGCACTGGCTTCAGTGCGGCTGGGTGATACCAACAGAAGTCACTTGACCATCCATTTACCTTTTTTAAAATTAATTTTTTAATGTTTATTTTTGAGAGAGAGAGAATGATTGGGGGAAGGACAGAGAGAGAGGGAGACACAGAATCCGAAGCAGGCTCCAGGCTCTGAGCTTTTGGCACAGAGCCCGATGTGGGGATCGAACCCACGAACCGCGATATCATGACCTGAGCCAAAGTTGGAGGCTTAATGGACTGAGCCGCCCAGGTGCCCCATGCATCTCCCTTTTGACTGTTCCTTTGAGGCAAAGCTACTGGGATTCAGCTGCCCCTCAACTTGGTGTTCTCCTAAGAGCCTTCTGTACACAAGTTTGAGCATTATTACATTAGAGCACTTACTGAACATTTCAAAATACATAAGGCTGGCCAAGTGCTGACAGAGGGGCTGCCCTCCTGATACTTACATTTCTTGACAGATAAGACCATTGCAAAGAGACACACAAGGAACAGTCTGACAATGGAAGGAACAAGATTCAAACATTTCTGTGCATTAAAAAAGTAAATGAGTAACATGTTGACATTATTTATAAGCTGTTTGCAGCCTGCCAAGCAAGGAGCTGTCACAGGATTTGCGTTTCTAGACAGGGTGGGATTTGGGGTGGGTTGGGGGGTACAGATTTTTGTCTGGGTGTCACAGCTTCCTGAATTTGCAGTTGAGAACAGGTGCCTCGACAGCCTCTCTTAAGCCCTAAACTCCCCGTCGCCAGGTCTAAAATAACTGGGGACTGGCAGAAGCCTCGAGCTATTCCTTCCCAGATTTGTAGCATTGTTATTTTTTTTCCTAAACTCCACTTGTGGAATATTTAATGCCAATCCAACTTGCAAAGCCATCTGATATGAGCACATCATCCCGTAAGCATTTCTGACAGTGAGTGTCACTATGCATCTTTTTTATCACCCTCCTTTTTACAAGGTATCACAGATAGCACACGAAGTTCAGCTGTGATTAATAGGTCTCTCTCACCATTGACTTCACTGGGCTCCAGCCTACTAAGAAAAATGTGGCTGCTGATAAATCTCATGTGATAAGAGCCGCGTTATGTAAGCAGTCTGGGCAGGCATTTTGGTGCATATTATGATGACAGTGTGGTAGTTTGCAAAGTTCAATTGAATCGACGAGGCCTCGTGTTCTATTGATTTTCTAGGCTTCTGTAGAGTGAGAATAACAAGTACTTAGAGCGCAGAAACCCATGTGCACGTAATAGAGATTAGACTGTGGGGCTGCTTGTATATAGTTTTTGGACCACTTTCAGGGCACCATGTGCACATTGGAAAGGTGTGTGTGTTTTTTTAATGGGTATTCTTTTATTCTATTTCTTAGAAATTAACATATCATAGCTCCAGGTAGAACATGAAGCTGAAAAATTAAAAATTATCTCAGAAAGTCCGTGGAGCCAAGTCAGAAGAACAGTCGCTCTGTTTCAACTTGTGACGCTCCAGCTGGGGATATGGGGACTGCTTAGCACATCAGCTTGTACAGGTGCATAAGATGTATGGATGAAATGGCACATTATTTGGGTTACTACATTTCTAAATGACAAGAGATTTAAATGGTGGGGGAAAAAAACACCTCGGGTTTGATAGTAGCATAAAGAACATTCCTTCAAGGCATGACTGGCTTCCTGGAGACATTCCGAAGGAAGTTTAATTGTGCACACAGGGTATTCAGGAGCATGGAGGAGACTTTCCTGTGAATTGAAGTCTGTTGGGAGAAAAGTTGGGGGAGCGGTTTCATGTCAAAGCGTAACTTTTAAGCACGGCTAAAACTGATCACTTGGTTATAGAGCAGCATGCGATTATAAGGACCAGTTAGGTAAACAAATCTGATGCTTATGAATGTGACACACGGAGAGTGGGGTCTTCTATTTTAAAAGTCTCCCCCAGCCACTCTCATGTGGGTCCCGTGAACACGTGACTTGAACCTCACTGACAAGCCTGCCTTCCCCAAGTTTTCATGCCTCCTGGACTTGGCTTGAGTTGTTCCTCTGTGCCTGAAATACTGTTTTTTCTTCTGATGATCTTCCACTTCTCCTGTGAGGTCCAGAACAAATAGTCATTGCCACCTCTCATCAAAACTAATGAGTGTCTCTTTTCTGAAATGCACTAACATACCTTAGTACTGAGAGTATCTCTCTTCCGAAATCTTCTGACTCTTTTATAACCACTTCATTGTTACTTATCTACCGCATGATCTGTGCCTCTTCCTCCTCCATAGATTGTGAGCAGTGAGCCCCTGGTAACTTCACCCTAATATTCCTGCCCTGCTCCAGCAAAATTATAGACTCTCAGTGAGTGCTTATTCAATGATTGAATGAATCTGTGCCCAGAGAGAAGAAACACCCGCTAGTCAAAGGGGCAGCCCATCACCCTCTTTTGTATTTCTTACTTGGCCCAAGAATGTAAAACTCTTAATGTACAATCTTCTCTGATGAAGAAAGCAGAAAAAGGTTGTAGAATTTAAAGTCCTCTAATATAAAATGTTCATGTGGGCAGATCCAACAGAGAAGAAAGTAAGCCTAGGGGATTTTCACTCTGAAATCCATGGATTTGCTTTCTTGTTGTTTTCACCTCTTTCCAGTAATTCCATGTGATAGAGGCATTTTGCAGGGGTTAATCTACATGTAATGAAGTTTCAAAGAAATCATATACTGTACTCTACTCACAGGGGCCCAGGGTTTTTCTTTTTTAGACAGCATGGTACAAAACAGTGATAAATAAGCTGATGTTTATCACTGTAGGCAATACTTTTTTTTTTTTTTCTTTCTGCATCCCCAAAGCCAAGTTGTATTATCATGAGTAGTTTCTTCATTAAGATCAGAGGGCTTTTTTATATAGGTCAGCAGAACTGGAGAACTAGAGACAGGCAAGATCTAGGTGACGAGTTTTATTTCAAAAGATCTTTGAAATAAAGATATCAGTCAGACCTTTGCTTTCTCATAAAACTAATGGGCAATGTCCAGATCTAGCCTGTGTTGGAGCACCGATAGGAAGAACGTAGCTCTGCCACCTCTAACCATGTACCTGCTGGCCAAGAAAGCACAGAACACCCCTCCCAACTTGGCTTTGCAGCTGGACCCTATAACAGAGAGAGCTGCCCCAGAGAAATACAATTCATACCCTGGGTCTGACTCTGAGAAAAGTAAATAGCCCATCTGGATTCTGCAGTAATTCCTCATTGAGTGTAGAGTCTCATGCACAACAAATTTGGAGAAGTTACAGCTAGGAGAGTCCTACACAATTGTCGATCAACTTGGAACTTAATCTTCTAGCTAAAATTAAAAGTATGCAGACTCCTGAGATGTAAAGTATGGGGTCAAAGTAATGAAGGGGAGCATTTATTTTTTTCCAAATCCCAGTAAAGCGAATTTTAGTGACTTATGGATGTGGTTAGTTCTCGTGACTGTCTTCTGAACTCCCATTTCAAAGTGAGAGTAAAATTAACAGCCCAAGGGAATGAAATAATGGTGTACATCCAAGATGGAAGAGCATCCCATCAATTATTGTCAAAACTTCTAGAAATCAGTGGTGTTTCCATAGATCTTTAGGTCAGGGCTGCTCAGGGCCAAATTGTCCTCTATCATGGAGTGTGAGGTCTGGAGGAAAGACCACAAATTTGGAGTTTGAGGACGCGGAACCACACATCCCTCTGCCATTCACCAGCCACATTATTTGAGGCCAACTTATCAGACTGGCTGAGCTCCGTAGGGTGTCATGGAAAAACTGCTTTGCAAACAAAAGCATAATCTGGCACTCAGTCGTTCAGTATTACAATGATTCCTTGAAAATAATTGCTTTATCGTTTTACTGAACTTTTCAATCCAGTCTGATTAAGAATGAATGTAATGTCATTTACTGCTTGTCCATTAGTTGTAAGACAGTGCCTTCTGTCACACTACATTCCTTTCTGCCTTGGAAGGGAGGATGTTTCCTGGGAGAGGTAAAATCTGGTTTTGGTTGCTCTCCACGGCAGAAAAGAGAGAGCACAGTGATTAAAGAAGAGAGATAGCAGGGCAGCTCACTGTTCAGAGTGATTTTGTCCTTTGTTTAAGATTACTTCCAGAAGATTAGACATACATACTTTAAGTCAGATCAAATGTAAATAGCTTTTGGATGACCTGTGTAGGAGCGTTGGTACTGATTTTCCTATATGTTCATGTGAGCGACTGGGAATTGACTGTATTGTCAACCATCTCCGATATAAATCCTTAGCCACAGCAGGCCATTTGGGTGGGAAGCAAGCAGTACTTACCTAATAACCTTCGCAGTTAAACTCAGTGGAAGAATTGCTATTCCTTCTTCTAAAAGAGGTTTGCAAGGGTAGCTGTTAGTGCTGGGATTTGAAAGCTGGAAATGACAAAATCCAAAAGTGTTACCGTTCATCATCTATAATAGTAATAATAATAATAGGCAGATTTTACTGAATTCTTTCTGTGTGCCAGATGTAGAACCAGGTACTTAAATCCATCAGCTCGTGTAATTTCATTCTTATAACAACCCTGGGAGGTACGGATCATACTTCCCATTTTTCAAATGAGCAAACAGTGGCTCAGATCCTTGATGTAGCTTGGACAGCTTTTAAGAGGCAGAGCCGGGACTTCAGCACACATCCAACTTCAGGCCTCACTTCCCTTCACTACTCTTCGCTGTACCTTCGATGTTTATTAGCCAGATGAGCTGGATGGATGGATTTACAGGGCCCCAGGCTTTAAGGTCAGATAACCTCTGGCTTTGCATCTCCATTCTGTCACTATTACCTCTGTGATCTTGGAAGAGTCTCTTAATCACTCTAAGCCTGTTGTTTAGTCTGTAAAGGGTTGTTAATATTGGACCTTCAGTCCTCACAGGATCTCTGGGAGAACCACATGCCAGAATGCATCCTGAGTGTTGGACGGATGCAGGGTCTCTTCATGACCCTTCCTTGTTGGATTGGTATTGTCTGCAAGGCTTAGTCTTAAAAGCACGTTGGTCTTAAGGTTTTGTATTACTCGAAGACACAGACATTTATCAATTAGTACAAGCAATGATATGCAATAAAATCTTTAATTAGAGCCCAAATAAATAGAGACTCTTAATTAGTGACATTGTTTTTTGTTGTTTTCTTGAACTTTGCTTTTGAGACCAAGAAACAGTTAGAGAATAAGTGAAAAGCATGGATTTGGTAAAAAATATGGACAGCTTATAAGGTTTTGTGTTTTTTTAAGAGATTGAGATTCCAATTCCATTTATTATTTACTTATTTATTTAGAGAGCACAGTGTGGAAGAGCAGACAGAAGGAGAAAGAGAAGCTCAAGCAGCACCCCTCCCACACTCAGTGGAGAGCCTGATGCCGGGCTCGATCCCTCAACCCTGGGTTTGGTTTTCCATCACTGGGGGCGGGTTGTCTAAACCTATGATCATGACCTGAGCAGAGATGAAGAGTTGGACACTTAACTGACTGAGCCCCCCAGGCATCCTGAAATGATTCCTTTAAGAAAGAATTTCAGCCACAAGGCTGGACATAGAAATTGCAACCTATCAGCATACCCATCTCATGAACAGTCTCATTAATAGGTTTTTTTAAATTTTTATTTGCCTTATGTAGTAATGGTAAAATAATTTCGCATGGTGACCAGAACCATCTGGGGCACATGCAGAACATGAACTAGTCATTCCTCTGACCCCCTGTCTGAACTAGTCAGCCTCTTCATATTGCCCCAGCTCCCTGGAAAACTCCCAGTGTCACCCCTAAGTTTGGTTTCCATCATGGGAGGGGGGGATAATCATGCAGCGTGAGAGCAGATACGAAACACACCGAGGTGATTCTGATTGTTATTGTCCGAGGAGAGCACAGGAAAATGCGTTTGTGAACAAGGGGTAGGTCTAGTCATTACTTACTTTTGGGTGGACGTAATAGTGCTTGAGAGAAGGAGAGAGGAAGGGCCAAAAAGCCAAATGTGAACTCCCTTTCTGTGGCCCTCCTTCTCTTACGATTGTTTCCCCTTGACTGTTTTCCTTCTGACACTGGCTCCTTTGGGGCATCCCGGATAGCATGAGAGCAGAACATTCTCACATTTTGCTTTGCAGCAAGGATTAGAATTAACTGTCCTTTAAATACAGCAACAAATTAATCCAGCCCAAACCCCGATGAGAGAGGTCAGTAAAATTCTTCTTATTTCACAGACACAGGGCATTTCACACAGAGACACAAGAGAGGGTAAATTACTCGCTCAAGGCCACACAGCAAGTTCCTGAATAGCTTGGAAGCAATTACACATATAGAAAGATCTTAATTATTTGAGCCCTAAGATGACAGAAGTGTCAGGCTCTCCGAGGCATCCAGCAGTTGCCCTGCAGTCCACACGGCCACCGTATCAACTGCCATGAGCTCGGGAGCAGCCGGCTAAGCCCCAGAGTCAGGCAGGAGCGGAATGCAAGATTCATATGGGTAGTGGCGGCCCCGACGTTCTCGTACGCAGCTACAGGACCTAAAACAGTGGCCTGGCCCCCTGCACAGGGTTCCCATAGCGAACTGAGTCGAGGAAGGTAAGCAGTGAATGCTATTTGTGCTTTCTAGGATCAAGGTCCTTGGACTGGAATGACTGTGTTAATGCTAGCAGTAACAAATGTGAGTCAGAACCTTAAAGATAATTTTAACAATAAGTGTTCTTAACCGGATCCTCAAAGGGCAAAGAAAGTGCAAGTGATGGATTTTTCCTTTGGGGCCCAGAAAGAACTTGAGATAATCTCAGAGGTTTACCTCTTCGGGCCAGAGGCCAAACTTTGCAGCTCAGAGAGGAGGTAGAATGTGAGTTTTAAAACAGATTATAAAGAGCTAAATAGAATAGAATTGGGGTCTGAGTATAAGAGTTGGTAACGTGTTACTGGATTTTCCAAGATGAATTGTCTGACCATTCCAGTAGCACCAACACGGTGGCTCGAGTGTAATCTGTAAAATTGCGAAGCTTTGATATTATAAGCAGCCTGACCACACAGTGAGATTCTAACTGTAACTTGATTTTGCTGGAATTGTTCTAAAGCGGATCCCCTTTATCAAAGCCACAGATACATGGGGTAGTTTAAAAGATAATGTGAAAATTCCTCTAGCATAGAGAGAGACCTCACAGCTACTGGTTTGTCTCATCGATAATCCATCTTACCAACAGGTCTGGTTTATAGGCAGTTAGTTATAAAAGCTTGTCTGAACTTAGAGAAAGGATGCTTAACTGGAAAGAGGAATTTACTGTGATTAAGTATACAATATGCCACCTGAAAATACAGTTACGTTAAAAACAAGAGGAACCAGGGGAAGAAGGGCGGAAATGGTGGGGGAAAGGGAGAGAGGCAAACCATGAGAGACTCTTGAATGCTGAAAAAAAACTGAGGACTGATGGATGTGGGGGGGAGGGGGGATGGGCATAGAGGAGGACACTTATGGGGATGAGCACTGAGTGTTATGTGGAAACTAATTTGACAATAAACTATTTGTAAAAAAAAATGTATTAACGAACTGGCTGTTGATAAAAAAAAAAAAAAAAACAGGCAGCCTGTCAGGCACCGTATTTTTATTTTTTAATTTTTTAAATTTTTTATTTATTTCTGAGAGAGAGAGAGACAGCATGAGCAGGGGAGGGTCAGAGAGAGAGGGAGATACAGAATCTGAAACAGTCTCCAGGCTCTGCACTGGCTGTCAGCACAGAGCCCAACGCAGGGCTCAAACCTATGAACTGGGAGATTGTGACCTGAGCCAAAGTCGGACGCTTAACCGACTGAGCCACCCAGGTGCCCCAGGCACAATGTTTTTAAATGGCATTAAGTCAATTCCCAAGATTATTCTGCCTGCTCCTCTGTGGGTGAATCCCTTTCTCCTACCCTATGGTGAATCTACTCTGATGTTGGATTCCCTGGAAATCTAATATGACTCCACGCTCTCTTTATAGACCAGAAAATGTCTGTCCATTGAGAAACCTAAAGCTTTATTTTTTAAAAAATTTCTCCTATGTTTGCTCACACCTGTAGTCTCTAGGCAGTGTTGTGAAGTAGAAGGAATAATAATCGCTAACATTTATGGAGAATTGAATGCCAGTTGCTACATGCCTGGCACTGTGCTGAGTGTATTGATATCTGATAGGGCATTACCTCCTCACACGAGTCCAGATTTAGCCACATTTCACAGACAAGGACACTGAGGTGCAAACGGGTGGAAACCTGCTCAAGGTCACATTCATAACAGGGGACAGAACCGAGATTTGAACCCAGGTATTCAGATTTTGACCCACATTATTGTGACACCTCCTAAAGTCCTTTGTGAATTCCCCCCACAAAGCTGTTTTTCTAGCAAAGAGATATCAGTCATCTTGATGTGAATTTGACAGTATTACCCACCTGACACATTTTAATCTTAACTATAATAACGAAATTGGAAGCTTATTTTCTAATTCATGACAGGTCAGCTGGGAGATTTCTCCTCTGACCAAAGCAGAGTAATGGGCACTAGATTTGCCTTCCTGTCTGACAAAACAGTGAGAAAAAGGGACAAGATATACTATACAAATAGAGTAAAAAATTAAATAGATTTTGAAAGAAAAACACAGCAGTTTTCAAGGCACTGGTCACGAGATGCTGAAGGATAGTGATTCTTAAGAAATGAGAGACAAACAAGATAAGCTCTGAGTTGCCTCCAGGTCAGAGAATTTCTAGGCCAGATCATGGGGGTTGGAGGAGCTGGGTGGGTGGGGCGGACCTCCCACCCCCAAGTTGAGGACACAAAGCTGAGAGCCTTGGAAGACCAACATGGCTAGGATTCACATAAGTTCTGGAGAGGAGAGAGCCATGTAGAGAAAAAACCAGACATTTCCAGAAGGTTCCTCTGGAGTACTCAGCTGAGGACTGGTCAGCTTATGAATATAAAGAAACTACTAGAGGCTGGGGTGGGGAGGGGAAGAACCATCTGAAAGGATGAGCCTGGCACTCACACAGGGCTGAAAATAGTGCCTGTTTCCATCAGCCACAGAGGACAACCTCAAGATTCACAGAGCAGTAGATACCGTACATGGAAGGATCTTGTCTTCGTAATAGGGAATAGTAAGCTATAAATCGAGCAAGACCCTAACTGTCTTCTGCCTGTAAGAAAGGCACTGCCCAGGTAAAAATATAAATAGGTTAAAAGTAAAAGGATGAGAAAGGCACACCCTTTATACTGGGTTAAACAGTGCCTGCCTACCCCCAAATTCACATCCACCTAGAATCTTCTGTATCTTATGTGAAAATAGGGTCTTTGAGAATGTAATTGGAGAAAATGAGAGCATGCTGGAGGGGTGGGGTGGGTGGTGGCTCTTAAATCGAATATGACTGGTGTCCTAACACAAAGAGGGGAGGAGGGACACATGCGAGGCTCAGTCAGTTAAGTGTCTGACTTCGGCTCAGCTCATGATCTCATGATTTGTGGGTTTGAGCCCCACGTCGAGCTCTGTGCTGACAGCTTAGAACCTGGAGCCTACTTCAGATTCTGTGTCTCCGTCTCTCTCTGCCCCTCCCCTGCTCACATTCTCTCTCTCTCAGAAATAAATAAACATTTAAAAAATACATTAAAAAATAAGAAGAGGGGAGAAGACACAGAAACAGAGACACAGGGAAGAAGGACATGTGAATGCAGACAGGTACTAGAATGATATTGCTGCGGGCCACTTGGGTGGCTCAAGTCAGTTAACTCTTGGTTTTGGCTCAGGTTATGGTCTCATGGTTTGTGGGTTCAAGTCCTGTGTTGGGCTCTGTGCCAATAGTGCAGAGCCTGCTTGGCATTCTCTCTCTCTCTCTCTCTCTCTCTCTCTCTCTCCCTCCCTCTCTCTGCTCCTATGCCCTCTCACAAATAAAAAAAAAAAAAAAAAAAAAAAAGGAAAGATATTGCTATAAGCCAAGGAATGTTAAAGTTTGTCAACAACAACCAGAAGCTAGAAAGAGGCAAGAGGTTCTTCCCTGGAGTGCGACCCTGCCAACACCTTGACCTTAGACTTCTGGCCTCCAGAACTGTGATGAAATGCATTTCTATTGTTTTTATCCACCCAGTTTCCGGCAGTGAGTTAGGGCAGTCCCAAGAAGCTAACAGAGATCTTGGTATGGGGAAGTGGAGTACGGCTGTCACTAATAATGTGGAGGTGGCTTTGGAATCAGATAATGAGTAGAGGATGGAAGAATTTTGAGGTACATGCTAAACAAAAAGTTTAGATTGCCTTGAAAAGACTGTTGGTGATATATAGACATTAAAGAGGGTTCTGGCGGAGTCTCAGAAGGAAGTGAAATTCTCTCTGGAGGAAGCTTCCATCATAGAGAACACTGGTATCACTGTGAACAGAACGTTGTGAACCAGACTTGTGAACATTCAGGTGTTTCTGGTGAGGCCTCAGAACAGACGTGTGGTTGGACGCCAGAGGAAAAGCAGTCCTTATTGCGAAATGGCAGAACACTCGAATCACATTCCAGTGATTGGGAGAAAGTAGAGCTTAGAAGCAATGAGCTTGAATCGTTAGCTGAGGGGACTTAAAGCCGAGTGCGGAAACTGTGGCCTGATATCTCCCAGTTGCTTAGAGTAAAACGAGAGAAGAGAAAAATCTAAATGGGAGAAGGAACTGTTAAGCAGTGGAATCAGAACTTGATGCTGGGGAGCCTCATCCAGAGTGTGCCCTGGAAACAAAGCCAAGGGTGTGGCAGCACCGACCTTTGCTGGAGAGATCAGGCGTGTGACTCTGGATTCAGTCAGTCATCTCAGCAGAAGCCACGAATAGAGACGGGTTACCCTGGGGGAACCCGTAGAGAAACCTCCTGTGTAATGGTGTGGATCCCCATGACATACACGAAGACCGACAAGATTTTGGAGAGCGTCATATCAGCAAAAGCACAGTTTGGACAGAAGGGGACAGAGGCAGGGTGAAATGGCAGAAGGTGGGTCTAACTTCTGGGGTTCTACCAGCAGGAAGGGGCTGGTGGAACCACTCGGCTGCACAGCCTTCACTTTTCAATAAAATGGAAGAATGGCTTCGAGGACCGGAGCTGCAGATGGAGAGGTCAGAGAGGCAGACCCTGCGGAGAGTATCTCAGGACCTCCATGAGCTCAGAGGCAGGGGTTGATGGGGTCTCTGCCAGCCCAGAGGCCAGAGCTGGCTCAGCCTTTGTGGGCCCACAAGATGGATCAAGCCTCAAAGAATTACTTTTAGGTTCTGAAGCCTAATGGTACTTTCCCTGCTGGGTTGCAAATCTGTTTAGACCAATGGCTCCTTTATTCCTTCAGTTTCTCTCTCTCCCTCCCTTCCCCCCCCTTCCCACTTCCCTCCCTCCTCTCCTCCTCCTCTCTCTCTCTCTCCCTCCCCCCCTCCTTCTCCTCCTCCTCCCCTCCCCCTCTGCTCCTCTTCCCTGCCTCCCCCCACCCTGGAATAAGAATATGTATCTTATGTCTGCCCACAATTGTACTTTGGCAGCAGATAACTTATTTTCGAGTAATACAGACCCACACATGGACAGGAATTCTCCCAGGATATATCAGACCCACAATCTCACCCATGCCTATTTTAGATACTTTATATAATAATATTTGGAACTTTTTTTTTTTTTTTTTTGAGAGAGAGAGAAACAGAGAGTGTGGGGGGAAAGGGAGAATCTTAAGCAGGATCCATGCCCAGCCTGAGCCCAATGTGGGGCTCAATCTCATGGTCATGATATCATGACCTGAGAGGAAATCAGGAGTCAGACATGTCAGATACTTAACAGATGAGCCACCCAGGCCTTCTGGAACTTTTTTGAATGGATGATACTGAGATGAGATTTTGAATTTAAGGTTAATGCTGGAATGGGTTAAAACTTTGGGGGATGTTGAGATGAAGTGAATGTATTTTGCATGTGGTATGAATGTGAATTTTGGGGGTCCAAAGGGAAGACTGTTCTGGGTTGAATAGTATCTCCCCAAAATCATGTCTACTCAGAACCTCAGAATGTGGCCTTAGGTAGAAATAGGGTCTTTGCAGATGTAACTAGGTAAGAGGAGAACATTCTGGATTAGTTTGAGCCCTAAATCCAATATGACTGTTGTTCTATAAAAAGAAGAGAGGCGATGCAGAGACTTAGACACACGCAGGGAAGACAGATATGTGACAATAGAGACAGAGGTGCTGGCAGGTAACAAAAGCTGGAAGAGGCAAGGAAGGTTCTTTTCTGGAGTTTCAGAGGAAGCATGGCCCTGCTGACATCTTGATTTTGGACTTTTATCCTCCAGGAGCTGGAATGGCTCTATTAATAGTGACAGAGTAGATTTCAGAGCAAAGAATATTACCAGAGATAAAGAGTAATGATAAAGGGGTCAATCCATCAGTGTATCGAGAGTACTAAACTTTTATGTATCTAACAGTGGAGATTCAAAATACATGAAGCACAGACTGATGGAGGACTAGACAATTCCACCATGGTGCGGGATTTTAACACTGCTCTCTCAGTCATTGATGGAACATGTAGACAGGCAATCGGTAAGAGCATAAAAGATTTGAACACTTGAACTAAATTGACCTAATCGACATTTCTAGAACATTACACACAACAACAGAATTCATATTCTTTTCAAGCACATATGGAACATTTAACAAAAGAGACCACATTCTGGCCCATAAAACAATTCTTAGTGAGTTTAAAAGTATTCAGATGACACAGAGCACACACTTGGAAAAAATAGAATTCAATTAGAAATTGATAACAGAAAATCTGTAAATATTTGCAGCTAAAATGACATACTTCTAGAGAATCCATGTATCAAATTAAGTGGAAAATTACTAAATATTTTGAACTGAATAAACACAGAAACACAGCATATCAGTATTTGTGTGGTCACAAAAACAGTTTTATGGGGGACTTTTAAACCCTTATGTTAGAAACAAAAGTCTCAAATCAGTGACTTCAATTTCCTCATTAAGAAACTACAAAAAGATCTAATTAAGCATGAAATATGTAGAAGAAAGGAAACAATAAAGAAGAGAGTGGAATAGAAAACAGAAAAACAACACAGAAAATTAATGAAACCAAATGTGGGTTCTTTGAGGTTAATAAAATGACTAAGCCTCTAGCTAGACTGATCAAGGGGGAAACCCTCACTTACTAATATAAAAAATAAGTGATGTGACATAACTTGAGATTCTATAGCTATTTTAAGAGGATAATAAGGATAATAATAATATGCACTACTTTATGCCAGCAACTTCAAAACTTAGATCAGGGGTCAACAGGCTTTTTCTGTAAAGGGCCAAATAGTAAAAAGTTTAGGCTTTGCAGACTACATATGGTCTATGTCATGTATTTTTTTTCAATTAAAATAAATTTTTTGTAAACATTTATGTTATAGGCTATGGACTGACTGCTGACTTAGATAAAGTGAATACAGTCCTTGAAAGACAGATGACTCAAGAAAAAATAAAATACCTGAATAGCCCTATATGTAATAAGAAATTTAATTAGGAGTTAAATACTTTCTCACAAAGAAAACCCCAGACCCAGAGAGGTTTATTGGTAAATTCTACCAAATATTTCAGGAAGAAATAATACAGTTCTACACAAACTCTTCCAGAAAATCAAAAAGGAGGGAATACTTCTCAACTCAATCTATGCGACCAGAGTGACCTCGTGACCCAAACCAGACAACGATGCTTTATGAAAACTGCAGATCAACCTCCGTGTGAGCATAGATGCAAAAATTCTAAACAAAATTATAGCATATTGAATCTACAGTATGTAAAAAAGGAAAATTCTTGATGGCCATCTATGTTTTATGGCAGGAAGGCAACATTTGAAAATCAATTACTGTAGTTCGCCCTGTTAACGACTGAAAGAGAATAATCATATGATCATCTAATAGGTGCCAGAAAGGATTTGACAGAATTAAACATCTATTCCTGAAAAAAAGTCTCAGCAAACTGGGAAGAGATAGGGACTTCCTCATTCTGATATGAAAAATTCACTGCTATTGTCCTACTTAGTAGTGAAGCACTTAATGATTTGTGTCTGAGATCAGGGACAAGACAATGTCTGCCTTTCCACTTTTATTCAACATCATACTAATTCTGGCCAGTGTAATCAGCAAGACTGTGGTAGAAAGGTGCGATATGAAAGACACAGTATTGAAAAAGAAGTGCAATGTCTAGTCAAAACCGACATGATTGCCTATTTAGAAAATTCTATGGAATTTACAAAAAAGCTCTTAGCACTAATAAACAAGCTTAGCAAATTGGCTGGATATAAGATCTATATATAATAGTAAATTGTATTTCTATTTACTGCCATTTATGACACCATCGAAAACATTCAGTGCTTGGTAATAAATCTGACAGAAGAGATGCACTGAAAACCACAAAACATTACAGGAAATTAGAGAAGACCTAAATAAATGAAGAGACATGCTGATTTGTGGTTCAGAAGATTCAATATTGTTAAAATGCCAATCTTCTCTGAATGGATCTATAGATTTAATGCAATATCAATCAATATCTCAGCACACTTTTCTTGTAGAAACTGACTGAAATTCTTGGAGAAATGCAAAGGGCTTAAAATAGCCAAAATAACTTTGAAAAGGAAGAACAAAGTTGGAAGGCTAACATTCTATGATTCCGAGACTTACTACAGTTATGAAAACCGTGATATTCATACAAAATTAGACAAACAAATAAAGAAAACAGAACAGAGAAGCCAGAAAGGGACCTACACAGGTATGGACCTCTGATTGATAACAAGAATGCAATGGGAAAGTGATAGGTTTTACAACATAGGGTGCCGTACCAACTAGACAGACACATGCAGTAACCAAACTCTGATCCAAAGTTATCCCAGATAGAAATAATTAACCCAGGATATCACAGGACTAAATACAAAACTTAAAACTATAAACTTCTAGGAGGAAACATTATAAACTCTTAGTGACTTTGGGTAGGCAAAGATTCCTAGATACAACTCTAAAAAAAATAATCCAAAAGTTGGTAAATTGGACTTCATTTAAAAAATTCTTTCTGAGGGTAACCATTGAGAGAGGAAAAAAGACAAGTCACAGATGAGAAAAATTTGTAAATTATAGATCCAGTAAAGAACCTGGAAATTCAACAATAAGAAGAAAACCCACTATTTTAAATACTGGGTAAATGTTTTGAACAGGCACTTCTCCAAAGAAATTATGTAGATGTCAAATAAGCACATGAAAAGATTGCCATCATCATTAATTATTCCCTAATAATTAGTTGTTCCCTAATTAGCAGTTCCCTAATAAGGGAAATCTAAATTAAATCTACAGTGAACTACACTACACACCTATTCGAATAAGTATATTTAAAGAGTGATCATACCAAATCATGCTGATGGGAGACATTCTGGGACTGTTATATGCTCTTGGATACTAAAAGTAGGAATGTAAAATGCTCCAATCACTTCAGAAGAAGTTTGGCAGTTTCCTTAAAAGTTAAGTATATACCTACCATATGATGCAGCCATTCCACTTCTAGATGTTTACCTAAGAAAAAGGCAATCATACAATGTCTATACAA